>NC_135234.1:637996551-638596551 GCF_051348905.1 Ranitomeya variabilis | reverse complement strand
TACTTCTCCATGGTGCTGTCAGGTGGTGACCTGGAAAACGGTAATTAGACCTACCGGTAATTGTATTTCCAGGAATCCTTCTTGACAGCACTGTTAGTTCCCTCCCTAGTACAAAAATGTGGTATACTTATGTGAAGTAAACATTTGTATTAAGGTTATGTTCAAAATAAAATTCTTTTTTTGCATTCATCCAGAGGTGTTACTTTGGAAAATCACTGAAGGGTGGAAGGGGGAGGGTCCTTTTAAACTCTCGTGGTTTCCTGTCCCACCTAAAACTTACTACTTACTCCATGCTCACAGTTGAATTCCCACAATGAGTATTTGGTGTGGTTTTTCTGATGCATATTTTCATGGGGAAAAAAGCGCGGCGTATTATAGCTCCAACAAAGAGAATGGGATTTATATAAATGTTATACTCGTTTGTGCTTCTTTTTTTTTTTTACGCAGCGTAAACTGACATGCAGTGATAGTTTGAAATCCGAAACATGTCAATTTCTCTTGTGGTCAATATGCGTTTTACTTGCGGATTTTCCCGTTAGGCCGGGATCACACATGCGAGGAATACATGCGAGGAATACGGATGAGTCTCGCATGTTAATACCCGGCACTGCCGCCGTCACTCAGGAGTGGAGCGTGCGGCCGCATAGCAATACATGGAGCCGCTCGCTTCGCTCCTGAGTGACGGCGACAATGCCGGGTATTAACATGCGAGACTCGGCCGTATTCCTCGCATGTGTGATCCCGACGTTAGACTTAAATCTGATGAGGAGAATCCACTGATAAAAAATGCCTATACATTTTTATTTTATTTTTTTACATACAAGAAAAACTGATACATCTTTTTCAGTTAATTTCATCGCGGGAGGGGAAAAAAAGTGTTATTCACCTCCTATCAGTCAGTTAAGAATGGACAGCAGACAGATGCTGTACCAAGCGCTGTCCAATTTAGTTTTTTAGTTTTTTTTTCGCGTACCCATAGACTTTCATTGCAGAGTTTGATCGAACACTTGGATCAATATTGGACGTATTTGCACGATTTTGCACTCACCATTCTATCCCAAAAAAAATCACTGACAGCAAGCAGGTATGAGTGCTTTTGTGAAAAACTGTGTGACTGAGCCCTAAAATCACATGTAATCCACATGGGACATTATCAATAACGTTTTATGAAAGCTAAATAACAGGAAGTATCTCATCAGCTGTATGTGAAACATGACCTACTAAAAATGCAAACTGCAGCTGAAAAAAAGTAATAAAAAAAGCAAGTACCGTATTTTCCGGCATATAAGACGACTGGGCATATAAGACGACCCCCCAACATTTGCAGTTAAAATATAAAATCTTCTTAAAAGTCGGGGGTCTTCTTATACGCCGAATGTCGTTTTATAGGGCCGGTGACTAATGTGCCTTTTGGGGGGGGAGTGGTCCTGATGACGAAGAGGGGGCATCTCACAGGAAAGTGTGAGTGGAGTATCCCCCATTACCTCATTGTAGCTTCAGTGTGGGGTGCTGGGGAGCGGCGGCGGCCACCGCCCCACAGCACAACACCCATGCGGCACAAAGAGGAGCAGCAGCTGCCGCCTCTCCCCAGCACAGAGACCCCGTGCTGCAGCTACAATGAGGTAATGGGGAATACTCCACTCACACTTTCCTGTGAGACGCCCCTCTTCGTCATCGGGACCACCCCCCCACCCACCATATACACATTGGTGTCTGCACTCAGCGTACAAGACGGCACCCGGCGTATAAGACGACCCCCGACTTTTAAGAAGATTTTCAGGGGTTAAAAAGTAGTCTTATACGCCAGAAAATACAGTAACTTAAAGGGGTTGTCTACTACTTGGACAGCCCCTACTCGACCTAAATGTTTGGCCCCGATAAAATAAATAAGCTTATACTTGCCTCCCGTGCTGGCAGCATTCCAGAGGTATTGGCACTCGCGGTCCCGGGGCTCTCATGTGGTGGTTGTGACATGTAACCCCGATGCTTAATCAATGCTGGTATCCCTGTCCCCACCTTCGGACAAATCGAACGTGAAGAGGAAGTTCTGGCTGCAGCTGATCTTATTTCCTCTTCATGTTTGATTCGACAGGAGGCGAGGATAGTGACACCAGTGCTGATTGGGCTTCGGGGTTACATGTCGCCACCACCATACAAGAAGCCCCGGGCACCGATATCACTTGTCACAACAGCACGGAAGCCCCGGGAGAGCAAGTACTGACACCGTAGGAACGACGCCGGCAGGGGAGGGGAGTGTAGGCTTTATTATGTTATCGGGGGCCAGGCGTGGGGTATGAGAAGTTGTCCAAGTAGTGGACAACTCCTTTAATTTAACTGATTGGGGTAGAAATGCTGTGAAAAATCTGCAACATCAAAAATGCACTGAATACTCATCGTGAGAACATAGCCTAAGAGTCCCTACGTTTTCTCTGCGTAAAGTGGGTCAGACATTGAGGAGATCTATGGTGCACTTATTACTGTATTTATCACAGAAGAAGCTCCTGATGGACCTGTTATTGTTCTCAGACCCTTTAAAATTAAAAAAAAAAAAAAAGATGCAAGGGATTCAGAAATTAGGCATTTCCATCTGCCACCATCTTTGCAATATATTTACTCAAAAAAAAAATTGGAATTAAAGGGAACCTGTCACCCCCAAAATCGAAGGTGAGCGAAGCCCACCGGTATCAGGGGCTTATCTACAGCATTCTGGAATGCTGTAGATAAGCCCCCGATGTATCCTGAAAGATGAGAAAAAGAGGTTAGATTATACTCACCCAGGGGCGGTCCAGGTACGATGGGCGTCGCGGTCCGGTCCGGGTACCCGATGACGTCCTCTTCTAGTCTTCACACTCCGGCGCAGGCGTACTATATCTTCCCTGTTGAGGGCAGAGCAAAGTACTGCAGTGCGCAGGGCCTCTTTGACCTTTCCTGGCGCCTGCGCACTGCAGTACTTTTCTCTGCCCTCAACAGGGCAGACAAAGTACGCCTGCGCCGGAGCCGCAGCGTGAAGACATGAAGAGGATGTCTTCGTAAGAAGATGGGAGGCCCCTGACCGGACCACGACGCCCATCGGACCGGACAGCAGCGGGAACGCCCCTGGGCGAGTATAATCTATCCTCTTTTTCTCATCTTTAAGGATATATCGGGGGGGCTTATCTACAGCATTACAGAATGCTGTAGATAAGCCCCTGATGCTGGTGGGCTTAGCTCACCTTCCATTTTTGGAGGTGACAGGTTCCCTTTTAAGTAATAAATGCACCTCTCAGTGTTTACCTGATCAGAGAAAGGATAATGGCTTACTAATGACGAAAGTGGAGCCATAAATCGCCAGCGATGGGGAATAACGACAGGCAGCTAAGCAACGTCACTGCTTTCTGTTCATGTGATAAAATCTTTTCCGCGTCACCGGCACTGTGATATGTAAGGCCACGTGCACATGATGAGTATTTGGGGAGTTTTTTACCTCAGTATTTGAGCCAAACGCTTCCTTTTTTTTTTTTTTTTTTTTCTGCTGTCGCATTCACAGAGCCGTAATATTGTTGTTTTCCCTTTTGACGTTGGGCCCTGGGGTACCTGAGCCTTCACCACCACAGTGGAGACATACAATTACATCCATTTGTGCTAAAGGGTTAAATATTCCTGCCTTTTTTTTTGCATTTTCAGCTAAAGAATTTTTTTTGCCCTCAGTGTCTCTATTCCTCATTTGTGGAATTTGCAAGACATTGCACAATCCCTTAAAATGTATTGAAATAGACGGATGCTAGAGGTTTTTTAATATCTTTGTAATAATGTACATGAATTATACACATGCGTTATTCATTGTGTAATGTGTTTTTTGCATCTTCTTAAATAAAAGGGAAGTACATAGCAGCTACCCAGCGACCCGATGGCACCTGGAGGAAGCAGAGAAAAGTGAAGGAGGGATACGTACCTCAAGAAGAAGTTCCTGTGTATGTATCGGTCGCTCCATATCCAATATACCTAAAAGTACTACGACTTGCAACCAGAAATTAAAATGTTCAGAAGTTAAAGCAATCCAATATATCTTATTGTGTGAGAAAAACTCATAGATATGTTAAGTCTCTTATGGAGCATGTGTACAACAGTAAGGCAGAAAGCCATACGGGGATTTTCTCTTTTTAGAAACTCTTGCCACTGCCCCATTGAGTAAATTGACCCTATTTTTCACGGACAGCACTCACACCAAGAATACAGTTGTATGTGCCATCCCTAAATGTCAGGCCCTTCAAAATTTTGGATAATACAAATTTCTGTATGCCCTCATAACCAGAGTCAGGTGTTTTGAAAGTCTGTTCAGGGGTCTCCTGAGATACATATTTCTTTATACCACCGTAAATCCGTGTCCGTTCCTCCACAATGCACAACATCTGGTCCTACTTCTATAGGACCAGGAACAATCCAACCATAATGTGAACATCCTTCCTGTTTCACACAATGGTTGGATGTCTGTCCCGTAGAAGTGGCACTGGAGGATAGTACCCTTAGATGTAAGGCATTGTGGAGGAGCTGACACCCATTCATAAAACACTGACTCTGGTCGTAAGCGGATATCTGGTGTACCTCCTGCAAGATGTTCAACTACAAGAAACGGAGCCCCAGAATGTGATCTCCTGACAGTCACATATGCATCATTAGTGGCTTTATTTTGTTTTTTATTAGTGATGAGCGAATATACTCGTTACTCGAGATTTCTCGAGCATGCTCGGGTGTCCTCTGAGTATTTTTTAGTGCTCGGAGATTTAGTTTTTCTTGCCGCAGCTGAATGATTTACATCTGTTAGCCAGCATAACTACATGTGGGGATTCCCTAGCAACCAGGCAACCCCCACATGTACTTATGCTGACTAAGGGTACCGTCTCACAGTGGCACTTTTGTCGCTACGACGGTACGATCCGTGACGTTCCAGCGATATCCATACGATATCGCAGTGTCTGACACGCAGCAGCGATCAGGGATCCTGCTGAGAATCGTACGTCGTAGCAGATCGTTTGGAACTTTCTTTCGTCGCTGGATCTCCCGCTGTCATCGCTGGATCATTGTGTGTGACACCGATCCAGCAACGCGTTCGCTTGTAACCAGGGTAAACATCGGGTTACTAAGCGTAGGGCTGCGCTTAGTAACCCGATGTTTACCGTGGTTACCAGCGTAAAAGTAAAAAAAAAAAAAAGTACATACTTACATTCCGGTGTCTGTCCCCCGGCGTTCTGCGTCTCTGCACTGTGAGCGCCGTCCAGCCGGAAAGCGAGCACAGCGGTGACGTCACCGCTGTGCTTTCCGGCTGGCGCAGACACAGTGCAGAGAAGCAGAACGCCGGGGGACAGACACCGGAATGTGAGTATGTACTGTTTTTTGTTTTTTTTACTTTTACGCTGGTAACCACGGTGAACATTGGGTTACTAAGCGCGGCCCTGCGCTTAGTAACCCGATGTTTACCCTGGTTACCCAGGGACTTCGGCATAGTTGGTCGCTGGAGAGCTGTCTGTGTGACAGCTCCCCAGCGACCACACAACCACTTACCAACGATCACGGCCAGGTCGTATCGCTGGTCGTGATCGTTGGTAAATCGTTATGTGAGACAATACCCTAACAGATGTAAATCATCCAGCTGCGGCAAGAAAAACTAAATCTCCGAGCACTAAAAAATACTCGGAGAACACCCAAGCATGCTCGAGAAATCTCGAGTACCGAGTATATTCGCTCATCACTATTTTTTATCAATTTTTTGTTACAGGTGTGCATTTTTATAATAGAAGGAATGAGAGAAAATAAGTGGACATAAAACAGCCATCAAGTCTTAATTAAAAAAAAAACAACAAAAAACAATTAGCTTAAAGTTACCATTCATTCACCAAGCTGAGGTTTGGTGTGAATCGGTGAGCCGCAGTTTATCATCTGTGGTTGATACTAGCGGGTAATGGTGAGGACTGTTCTCCTGCAGGGTGATGGGTCATACATAGGAGGAGGGAAATGCATCTTTCTGTTGCGATGAGAAGGTGGGACACATTGTATCCCTGGGTTAAAAAAGAAACCCTCAGGAATTTATCCTAATTGCTGTAATTGACGTATCAATGACCTTGTAGGGGGCATACAGAGTAGAATTTCAATATTTGCAGATGACACTAAACTCTGCAGGGTAATCAATACAGGGGAGGACAATTTTATATTACAGGATGATTTTTGTAAACTAGAAGCTTGGGCTGATAAATGGCAAATGAGCTTCAATGGGGATAAATGTAAGGTCATGCACTTGGGTAGTAATAAGATGTATAACTATGTGCTTAATTCTAAAACTCTGGGCAAAACAGTCAATGAAAAAGACCAGGGAGTATGGGTGGATGACAAACTCACATTCAGTGGCCAGTGTCAGGCAGCTGCTACAAAGGCAAATAAAATAATGGGATGTAATAAAAGAGGCATAGATGCTCATGAGGAGAACATAATTTTACCTCTATACAAGTCACTAGTGCGACCACACTTAGAATACTGTGCACAGTTCTGGTCTCCGGTGTATAAGAAAGACATAGCTGAACTGGAGCGGGTGCAGAGAAGAGCGACCAAGGTTATTAGGGGACTGGGGGGTCTGCAATACCAAGATAGATTATTACACTTGGGGCTATTTAGTTTGGAAAAACGAAGACTAAGGGGTAATCTTATTTTACTGTATAAATATATGAGGGGACAGTACAAAGACCTTTCTGATGATCTTTTTAATCATAGACCTGAGACAGGGACAAGGGGGCATCCTCTACGTCTGGAGGAAAGAAGGTTTAAGCAAAATAACAGACGCGGATTCTTTACTGTAAGAGCAGTGAGACTATGGAACTCTCTGCCGTATGATGTTGTAATGAGTGATTCGTTACTTAAATTTAAGAGGGGACTGGATACCTTTCTGGAAAAGTATAATGTTACAGGGTATATACACTAGATTCCTTGATAGGGCGTTGATCCAGGGAACTAGTCCGATTGCCATATGTGGAGTCGGGATGGAATTTTTTTTTCCAATGTGGAGCTTACTCTTTGCCACATGGGTTTTTTTGCCTTCCTCTGGATCAACATGTTAGGGCATGTTAGGTTAGGCTATGGGTTGAACTAGATGGACTTAAGTCTTCCTTCAATCTTAATTAGGACAATTCTTGACCTCTGAGAAGTCCGGATTATTTTTCTTTTGGGCCGAAACAATTGTTTGCTTATTAGTATGTGTTCAATTTTTTTGGTTGAGTCTCTGATTTAGTTTTGTTTTCATGTGTCGGTGGCCTGTAATTTTTTTTAAGGTAAGATAGTTGACCCAAAGTCACTCAACATGCGGGCTGAGCCTCTGGGTGTGTGCCATGTCACCAGGAGACTGACTCTCACCCTGAAACTGTTAACAAAGCTCTGTACCTTGTTCCCATCTTATAGACATTTGACTGCTGTAGCCAATCACTGTCTGCAGTGGTGACACATAGGCCACCAATATAACTAGTAGCATCACCTGCCCATTCCCGCCGAAAAAGGACAGAGTGGAGATTTGCAGCGGGCAATGTAGGATGCACTGCAGTGCAATGGGCAGGTGAGTATACCTAATTTTTTTTTTTTTTTTTTTTTTTTTTTTAATAAATACAGCAGTTGGCTTCTAGACACATGTATAAACCTGTACAAGGAATTGGATCTGCAAGGGTCTAGCAGTGGGGGCAAAGTTCATTAGATGTATTACTCTATTCCTCCAATGTTGTATACTAGTATCTCTGTACTGTCCGTTTAAAGGGAACCATCACCATGATTTCACACCCTAAACTATTTTCATACTCATGTAGCTCTTTCACAGATAAGTCCAGCAACACCATTCCATGGCCAGTCCATTACTGAAAAATCAGAGTTTGAATTGATATGAAAATGAGGCTATTGTAAATCTGAAACCTCTGTCACTCCATCTCTATTTTTTGCCCATTGCTTCCTCTTCCTGCTTAACTCGCATGTGTGTGTTGTCAAGCAGCTGGAGGCATTGGTGAGTAGGGAGCAGAGCTGGAGTGACAGAGGCTTTAGATCTACAAATGGCTCTTCAGCCTAATTTGCATATCCATAAAAGCGATGAATTCCCAGTAACAGAGGAATGAACTGGTCATGTAAAGGTATTGCTGGACTTGTCTGTGAACCAACTTCGTGCACGTATAAATATTTTTGAATCTCGGATTAGGAAATCCTGCTTAAAGATTATTTTTACATGAATGTGGCTGTGCTTTAATGCCAGTCACAGCCCATGGACAAGTGTGGCACGGTTTGTAAAGAAAAGTGGAAGTTTTCTCCATCTCGTAAACCTTTGACTCCTAAAGAACATATGAGTACAACAATATTCTGTTTTTAATTTTGTACACAGTAACAATAAATGCATTTTTTTGTGTAATATAATTATTTCTTTAATTGAAAACATTTAAGCATTTTGGAAAAGCACACAGTACAGCCCCCCACTGCCAACATGTGCGTAGAGAAAAAGTAAAAATAACATTTCCATTTCCATCTACAGACCCACTACGGTAAGAACAGTCCTTAATTTGATTATGTACTTATTCTTGCAGGTATGAAAACAAGTATGTCAAGTTTTTCAAAAGCAAACCCTCACTTCCCCCTGGACTTAGCCATGTTGAACCAACGACTAACAAAACTCAACAGTCCACCAAGCCAGAGACGGAAACCACTCCTCTGTCTAAAACGGCCAAAAGGAATATGAAGCGCAAAGAAAAAAGGAAGCAAGAAAAAGGAGAGCGAGGAGCAGTGGAAGAAGTCAGGCAGGACATGGAGAAGATTAGTATTTCACAAACCGAGGTGCAAAAGGACACGGCAAATAGTGAAAACGCTGCTGCCGAGAAGGCCAAGAAACTCAAGAACCTGCGCAAGAAGCTTCGTCAGGTTGAGGACCTACAGCAGAAAATAGACTCCGGGGAGATAAAGCAGGCTTCCAAAGAGCAGCTAGAAAAGCTGGGTAGGAGGAAAGCACTAGAGGAAGAGATCGAGGACCTTGAACTGGACTTGTAGAAGAGATGGCATCCATCAGTGGCTAGACCACCAGAGGACATACACACAAGGCGTTTCATGTTTTCTTTGTTTTACATTCAGTCCATGTTCAATTGTAGGTTCACGGGAAAAGTAGGGACATCTAATATTGGAGATCTGATTTCCAGCTCATTAGCACTTTGGTTAAGGAAAAAGATCCCATTTACAGAGACAAATGTAAAACGGCTATCACATGTAGATATCTGAAGACCATGAGACCATGTATGGGTAAGTTCAGACAAGGTGATTGTTTTTGTTTTTCCCGCAGACCAGAAACAGCTTTTGGGAAACACCTGCTTTTTTTTTTTTTTTTTATAAACCTTTTTCTTGAAGCATTTTATTAATGCTTTTTGTTGCCGTTTTCAGTTAAAGCTTTTGGGCCGATTTTTGAATGTTGTTTTTTACATCCATTAAGAAATTAATGAAACTCTCAAGCACCTAGATGTTTTCCAGACATTCTATTCTTTAGCTTCCCCATTGGCTTCTACTAAGAAGAATGGCCAGGTCCCGTTTTTTTGTTTGTTTTCTTTTAAACATTTTGTTGTTTTTAGAAACCTGAAGTGGGTATAAGATGCTCAAGAGCTTGGACATGTGAACAGCAAGTCACTCGTCAACAGAAATAAATAGGAATCTTTGTATTTATTTTATTTTTAGAGTTTACTTCCCGGCACAAATCTGCTAAAAAAAAAACAACTAAAAAAAAAAAAGTGTGAACATACCCCGATAGAGCTAGATTTTGTAGTAACACTGAGCTTGTGTTATGCCCATTTCCTTTTTGTCTTTTGCCAATGGAAGATTAGTCTCTAGACTTGTCTGAAGGTCTTTGAATCGCAGAGAGTGCTTTGGACACGATTCAAGATTAAAGCAATAATTACTTTAAAGTACACTATGTATCTCTCCTATATGAAAATGGACTATTTACCTCCGTACCATATTTCTGGACGAATACTATAGAGGGGAAAAAAACAATATCCTGAGACAGAAAACAAATCACATCTTCTGCTTGGCACATTGAGGATATATATTTTAGCAATAATGAAAGTATCATATGATATACAGGTATTCATCTTTTTGCTTTTATCAAATTGTGGAGATTATTATTATTATTATTATTTTTTTTTTCTTGTAGCAGGGAATTGTTAATAGGTAATCATCGTCATATAATATAGTTTCATCCGTATACCTAAAGGGTTATTCTTATATTATGGCATGTTGCTGGAATATTGTCAGTGGTGACCCGACCTTTGGAGCACCTGCTGATCCTAAAACAGAGGTTGGCTTTTCCTATTCATATGCTGTAGTAGGGTCAAACACTTATATGATGGTAAGCAGCAGATGACAGGTTCCTCGCTGCCGCTAGGAGCGCCCATATATCAAATAATCTGTTCGTTCTGCCTACTTTATCATTTGCCATATATACGGTAAGTATGTGCATGGTAATGCTGTCAAGACTAGCGCAATCTTCTGGACGTTTATAGTGGGGGGAATATAGTGGGCACAGGAGCTGGGGCTGCACCATTGGCATTGGGTATCAACTGAATATTGAGGCTGCACCATTGGCATTGGGTATCAGCTGAATATTGAGGCTGCACCATTGGCATTGG
Organism: Ranitomeya variabilis; assembly: GCF_051348905.1. Classification (NCBI taxonomy): domain Eukaryota; kingdom Metazoa; phylum Chordata; class Amphibia; order Anura; family Dendrobatidae; genus Ranitomeya; species Ranitomeya variabilis. The sequence continues at coordinate 638,585,899 of NC_135234.1, read as the reverse complement.
GTATCAGCTGAATATTGGGGCTGCACCATTGGCATTGGGTATCAGCTGAATATTGGGGCTGCACCATTGGCATTGGGTATCAGCTCAATATTGACAAACAATAAATGGCCTTTAAAAAAGAGAGGTTTTATTTAGCAAAATATAATAATTTGTATTAAGCCATAAAATAAAGTTTGTCATTGGATAACATAAAAATGGAATCTAAAAATAAAACCCCATCTATGGCTATATTGATACGGATATTTACAATGTATTTGTCTGGGAGCACAGTATTGAAAATTACTGTCTTCAAGGCTCAAAGTAGCAATGTCACAATGTCGTTAAAGTGAACCTGTCAGATCAACCCTCCCATCATCTCCCTCCCCCAAACTGCGTATATGGGCATGTAGGGCTTTAAAATGTAAATCCATTGACACCTTTACATTTTCTATCTGTTGCTGCATCCTTGAGTAATTATCATTTTCCTTCAATTGCAATAGAGGCTGTAAGTGTTTCGGGCACTTGATTGCCTCCCGAGCACCTGTCCCTTCAGCTTGATTGATATCTCACTGTCTGTGTGACGTGTGACATCAGGTGCCAGGCAGGGAAATTGGACAGTGCTGTAGCAATCGGTCTAAAGAGGCTAGTGCTTGGCAGGAAAATGGCCTCAGGAGATGTTGGTTTAAGTGCTCTATCACGCCTGGAGCACTTAACGCCTCACTTATGTATTAACAAAAACTCGAATCACTCGGGAATGGGGCAACATAGAAAAGATATAAAGGGGTCACTGGATTAGCAATTTGAAGACCTACATGCCCATATGAGATTTGCTGGGGGTGGGGGTGGGGGGGGTTTGATTTCTTGAAAAGATTCCCTATAATAGGTCAAATTAAAGGTGCTATGAGCCAGAGTCCTGATGACGAGGATGTAAATGTCTGCCCTAATATCCAGTCACCTTTTAAAAAATATATTTTTTTAAAAAGTCTTTTTCTGTAACTTGTGTAACATAAAATGTATCCTGAAACATGTGGTCGGCAATATAACTACCAGTCACTGACTTGTCGATGAATGGACCTCGACCTCCCTTGTCTTTGTAAATGAGGTGTGATGATGCTCCATGCACAGATATCATCAATTATGATGGGAAACCTTATGCGAAATCTGATTGTAGTACTTATTATCGCCCCGGATCCTGGGCCATACAATTCTGATCCTACCAGCAACAGGAATACAGGAGCACACAACCCTGCAAAGTCTTAATGTTAGGAAGCTGATGGCAACTGACAGTCAAGTTTTACATACTGTCCATTTATATATTTTACTGAAGTTACAACCATGTGATGTACATGTGAGTTCAGATGCCGTGTCTGTAATTTAGGATCATCAAACTTCTTCATAATGTGCAGACCTCTTTAGTATCTTCTTGTCATTCATAGATTTCCCCTCTTTTTGTGTTGTGGGGTGCAGTCATCGTTGCATTTCCTCGAGCTGTATTGTACTGTTTGTTACTATTGTTTGTTGTATTTTTTTATAATATAGAAGGTGTAATAAACATCATGTTGCACCAAAGAGTTTTGTCAGTGTTCATTGTGTTGCACTTACCATAATTAAGCACTAGGGGGAGCTAAATGTTTTTCGTAGTCTTAAAGGACTTTTACACACAGCGATGATCACCTGATCAATTATTCACAATTATTGCCTGGTTTATAATGTCAAGGACTACTCGATCGAAGAACAATTGTGTGTTTTATGTAGATACATATTTTGTGCTGACACAGATCAGTTTCTCAGCTTGTCATCGAACCTCTATAAGAATTAGCATATATGCCAGTTACAAGGGTTCTTCCAGGTATATTTTCCCGCTTTAACAAGCGTTGATCAATTTACCATATTGTTGATTACATGCTCGTTATGAATTCTTTGCAGTATGTAAAATAGGGGGCAGGTCAGTGAGGGATCAGTGCAAGCCATAAGCCCCCCCCCCCCCCCCCCCCCCCCCACAGGCCGCCCCTGAGGACGAGCATATCGTTAACTCAAAACTGAAAATAAAGATTAAGCCACAAGATGGAATTCATCAACCCAGGTATCATTGTAATCAGTATAACGGCGCTGACCTGACACTGTCTGTAGGTTACTGTGCACAATCCTGCTGACAGGTTCCCTTTTAAGCCGCTCCTGCCACTTAATGAATTTGACTTTTGTCCTAATTGGTGTGTTCCTCCTTTGGCTGCTTGAGAAATACTACTACACTCCCTGACAGAAGTTATGTCGCTTATCCATGTTATGTAAATAAAAGCTTATAGCCTGACATTAAATTCATCCATTGGTTGTATAAATTGTTCTCTTGGAAGCTGAAACCCTCCAAAATGTGGTTTAGGTTGATCAATATTTCTGCATTGATGCCAATTTATTTTCTTAGTTAATGGACACAGGATGGCCGGATTTTGGCAAGACAAAAGTTTTGTCGCCTGGACATATAATGCACCCAATCCTAGTTTACATCCTCACCTGTGCTCAGTAAATGATTGGTTAGTGTGTGTGTGTATAAAAAGAAACCCAGCACCCCAGACATTCACTTAAACTGCAACTTGAGCTCTGACAACATGCCAAAAATCCACCCTGCGACCAAAGCCTGGATTATCAAGAGGCTGAAGACCAGATCCACTGCAGAGGTGGCTGGCACCTTTAATGTGTCTCAGCGTCAAGTACAAAGAATTAAAAAAAGATTTGAAGAGACTGAAGATGTGTTTGATAAGCCCAGGTCCGGCAGACCGCACAAGACAACTGCTCAGGAGGAACATTTGTTGGTTAGAAAATCCAAAGCAAGCCCCTCTTCCACTGCAGCAGAGCTCCAACAGGCCTGGTCACCTCAAGTCCCTGTGTCAACTAGAACAGTTTGTAGGATTCTGTCTCGAAATGGCCTCCATGGTAGAATCAGTGCCCAGAAACCAGCACTAAACAAAAGGCAAATTGAAAAAACGTGTGGCCTTTGCAAAGTCCCACAGCCTGCTAAACAGATGGACGCTGGAAAAGTGGCAGAAGGTGGATTTCTCTGATGAATCTTCAGTAGAATTACACCACAGCCACCGCAAATACTGCAGGAGACCTACTGGAGCCTGTATGGATCCAAAATACACCCAGAAAACAGTTAAATTTGGTGGTGGAAAGATTATGGTCTGGGGTTACATTCAGTATGGGGGTGTGTAAAAGGGGTCAAATTCTTCAGTAGGATGCTGCTCCATCTCATACATCCATCTCTACAACAAAGTTCCTCCAGGCAAAAAAGATCAAGGTGCTCAAGGACTGGCCAGCTCAGTCACCAGACATGAATATCATTGAGCATGTTTGGGGTAGGATGAAAGAGGAAGCTTGGAAGACAAAACCAAAGAATCTAGATGAACTCTGGGAGGCATGTAAGACTGCATTCTCTGCTATTCCTGATGACTTCATTAATAATTTGTATGAATTATTGTTGAACCGCATGGATGCAGTCCTTCAAGCTCATGGAAGTCACACAAAATATTAAATATGACTCTAATAGCACCACAACTTCATTCACCAATGTTATGCAACATATATTTGTATTTTAAGTTAATTATTTGTTTGAATATCACATTACTTTCTGTGGGCGACAACTTTTTTTCTTGCTAAAATCTGACCATTCTGTGTCCATTAACTGATCAATTTTTCTGCATTGATGCCAATTTATTTTCTTAACCTAAACCACATTTCGGAAGGTTTCAGCTTTCAAAAGAATAATTTATACAACCAATGGATGAATTTAACGTCAGGTTATAAGCTATTATTTACATAACATGGATAAGCGACATAACTTCTGTCAGGGAGTGTACAGTCGGGGACTGAAGTAGCACTTCTGGCACTTTGAATATGATGCCTGGTGCGGCCATTTCTCCCCCCAGCTCCACCCATTCTGTCTTAACTCATTCAAACTGATATGAACTCATCAAAAGTTGCAACATTTCTGCGACTTTACAAAGCTTTTATGCAAACGCTTCGCTGAAGTGGCCCAATAGAATACTAATGGAACAGGTAGGGAAAAAAACACTGTTCTGGATTTGAATAACTTACTAGAATCGTATGGATGCAAGCAATCTGCCTGCATTATGGCAAAATAACTATTTCTGAAGCTTTTATTGATCCATCAAAACCAAATTGAGCTTATAAGACAGTCTGGAAGGTGCATTTTACTGGTATAGCAGCTGTGAATCTGCATTACATTGGGGACAAGTAGAACCAATAAGCGGGTTCTGCATTCCGAACATGCATGCACCTAAAAATGTCTCCATTTTCCCTTTAACTTAAAAACTCTAGTCTTCAAGTTAGAAAGTGATTCCGCTTCCAAAAGATTTTTCTGGCTTTTGTATGTTACAATACAGTATACTTATATATTATATTATATATTAATACCTAATATAATAATCAAATGTTGCCTCAATTAATGGCATGTATACAGCAGGTTGAAATAAGTATGAACATGTCACCAATAGTGATGAGCGAGCATGCACACCACACTCCTGGATCGAGTATCGTGGGTGCGAGTCCCAGACCAGCATGTTTTGCGCCTGTTGGCCAATAAACAGATCCCAAAAAAAGTTGTTATTCTGACCTGAATAAGTAAACTTGAGATTTAAATCATTGTGATTCAGATAATGTAAAAAACACTGAAGCACCACTATCATCACTGGATCAGATAAGGATGTCGTCCACATAGTGTCCGTACAATGTGATATCTGAATGAAAGTGATTATCTGAAAAAAAATAAAAATAAACCTCCCACCATGCTACGCATAATAGTCAACAAAGGGAAAAAAGTGTGACCCCCATTGGTGCTCCTTTTGGGAAAAAAAAAATTGAGTTAACATCCAATGACGTGCAGTGTCAATCATTGAATGCCTCCCCCTGTTTGGTGCAGGCTTTGGCGATGAGCCCGCACCTTTTCTGGCACATGACAGCTGATCTGATCAGCTGTCATGTGCCCCTAACTACCGCGGGTGGAATCACAATCCACCCACGGCTATTAGCATGTTAAATCCCACTGTCAAACTCTTGACAGCGGCATTTAACATGCGCACACACAGGAAATGCGTCATTAACCCCCCCCCAATCAGTGTTTGTCACATGACCGTGGGTCGCAGATGGGCTAGCGTGACAACCTGGCATCTGCAGTAGACCCCTGTTGTCATAGCCAGATAGCTATGAGCGCCGACCGCTGGGCATTTCTACTACATAGAGCAGGGCTGTAGCACAAGCGATCAGATGATGGAGACTATTGAAGCAAGTAAAAAGAAAAAGTTTAAAAATATATATATATAAACGTTTAAATCACCCCCCCCCATTCAAAATAAAACAATAATAAGCAAAAAAAATCAATTATACACATATTTGGTATCACAGCATTCAGAATCGCCCTGTCAATATATAAAAAGATTCCAAATGGTAAACGACATAGCAAGAAAAAAATCAAAACCCCAGTATTACGTTCTTTTTGGTCGCTGCAACATTGCAATAAAATGGAATAACGGGTGATAAAAAAATCGTATCTACAACAAAATGGCATCAATAAAAACGTCAGATCGGCACACAAAAAATAAACCCTCACCCAGCCCCAGATCTCGAAAAATGGAGACACTAAGGGTCTCGGAAAATGGATGTATATGTATGTATGTATGTATGTGTGTATATGTATATGTATATATATATATATATATATATATATATAATCAAGTAGAAAAAGGAAGGCAGCACTCCAATTCTTGTAAAGGTGAAAAAGCTGTGACGTTTATTTCAGACCCACATCTCTATACGACGTTTCGGCTCACACTGAGCCTTTCTCAAGCAGTGGGAGGTTACAAATCATGTGTTTATATACATGTGAGCCACAATCATTTACATATCATGTAGCCATATTAGTGTTTACAGTGATAATTATTTAATAATTTATATATAAAATTCCTTATGTGTCTCTTTAGTATACAAAGTGCATTGTGCTAAGGTGCTCTAATGGACTACCTTGACTCCATAATTCCTCTGATATTATCACTTTTAATCTATTTCATTTGTGTTAATTCTTCATCTATTTCCATAATGATTCATATTCACAAACATTAATAAGTTTTTGGCGCTTACCCCACCAGATGAAATGAAACCACATGGAGGACTGTATGGACGCCAAACTCAGCGTTCCCTATATCTTACTGCGCATGTCACAATATCTACTTCCTGGTACGCAAGCCAGTGAGATTTCAGAGACTGCCTATTTGTTTGCGCCTGCGCATAGATACTTTATCAGCGCCGCACCACCATTTTGGTTGTGGCATTCCGGTATATGTTGCTTATTATCCAGCACATAAGTGCATAGGCACTATATCTATACCGCCCCACCAACTTGGATGTGGCTGCGGTGCACGGCTATGATAATTATAGCTCTTCTATTAATCCTTTGATTTTTTCACAATGTTATTTAGGCTACTTATCAAATTCACTTTCGGCTAGCCGGACAACACCTTATTCAGGATGTCTCCCGCTGCCGATGAGCCTCTACACTAACCCATGTCCTTTTCAGGTCACATGATCACCGCAGCAGGACCCATATAAGTGTATCGATATTAGAACTGGTAAAAAATCTTACTTAGACTAAAATAACTGATATTAACATTTTATTCATGCCATACTGATACAATTATCCACCCATTTTTATATCATTCTCTACATTTTAATCTCACTGGCCAGCAGACCAATTTTTTTATTCTTTTCTTTTTTTCTTTTGCTTTGCACACTCTTGGCATTCTCTCGATGAGCTTTAAGAGGTAGTCATCGAGAATGGTTTTCACTTCACAGGTGTGCCCTGTCAGGTTTAATAAGTGGGATTTCTTGCCTTATAAATGGGGTTGGGATCATCAGTTGTGTTGTGCAGAAGTCTGGCGGATACACAGCTGATAGAAATTCTAACAGTGTATTCAGTAGGACTATTATGGCAAGAATAAAGGAGCAAAGTAAAGAAAATCAAGTGGCCATCATTACTTTAAGAAATGAAGGTCAGTCAGTCCGAAAAATTGGGAAAACTTTGAAAGTGTCCCCAAGTGCAGTGGCAAAAACCATCAACGCCTACAAAGAAACTGGCTCACATGAGGACCGCCCCAGGAAAGGAAAAACAAGAGTCACCTCAACTTCTGAGGATGTTTTTCCGAGTCACCAGCCTCAGAAATCGCAGGTTAACAGCAGCTCAGATTAGAGACCAGGTCAATGCCACGCAGTTCTAGCAGCAGACACATCTCTACAACAACTGTTAAGAGGAGACTTTGTGCAGCAGGCCTTCATGGTAAAATAGCTGCTAGGAAACCACTGCTAAGGACAGGCAACAAGCAGAAGAGACTTGATTGGGCTAAAGAACACAAGGAATGGACATTAGACCAGTGGAAATCTGTGCTTTGGTCTGATGAATCCAAATTTGAGATCTTTGGTTCCAACCACCGTGTCTTTGTGCGACGCAGAAAAGGTGAACGGATGGACTCTACATGCCTGGTTCCCACCGTGAAGCATGGAGGAGGAGGTGTGAAGGTGTGGGGGTGCTTTGCTGGTGACACTGTTGGGGATTTATTCAAAATTGAAGGCATACTGAACCAGCATGGCTACCACAGCATCTTGCAGCAGCATGCGATTCCATCCGGTTTGCGTTTAGTTGGACCATCATTTATTTTTCAACAGGACAATGACCCCAAACACACCTCCAGGCTGTGTAAGGGCTATTTGACCAAGAAGGAGAGTGATGGGGTGCTACGCCAGATGACCTGGCCTCCATAGTCACCAGACCTGAACCCAATCGAGATGGTTTGGGGTGAGCTGGACCACAGAGTGAAGGCAAAAGGGCCAACAAGTGCTAAGCATCTCTGGGAACTCCTTCAAGATTGTTGGAAGACCATTCCCGGTGACTACCTCTTGAAGCTCATCAAGAGAATGCCAAAAGTGCAAAGCAGTCATCAAAGCAAAAGGTGGCTACTTTGAAGAACCTAGAATATGACATAATTTCAGTTGTTTCACACTTTTTTGTTAAGTATATAATTCCACATGTGCTAATTCATAGTTTTGATGCCTTCAGTGTAAGCGTACAATTTTCATATTTTCTACATGCATTTGCATATTTCCCATAAGGGATGGGGGCAGTGTTCAGGATCACTGCGTTGAGAAACACGTGATGGTGTCTCCGCGGTGTTGGATGTTTTGATCTCCCCGAGGTCATTCATCCTTATGTTTATAGCCTTTTCATTAGGCACTGCTCCTAATAGCCAGTTTCCTACTCCACACTGATGAGGGGCAAATACGCCGAAACAGCTGTCTGTGGATGGATACCATGTTTTGGCATAGGTGGTTTTCCTTTATTGGATGCTGCCCTTCCCGTGGTTGTTCCTTCCCAGTGAAAGACCTGGCTATTCATTGCTTGCGTTGAGAAACACGTGATGGTGTCTCCGTGGCTTTTCTACATGCATGTACAATTTTCATAGTCATGAAAATACAGAAAAATCTTTAAATGAGGTGTGTCCAAACTTTTGGTCTACTGTATAATTTTTTTTTTTTTACAAACTTTGTACTTTTTTCACCACTTAAATAAAAAAGAACCTAGACATGTTTGGCGTCTGTGAACTCGTAATGACCTGGAGAGTCATAATGGCAGGTCAGTTTTAGCATTTGGTGAACATGATAGAAAAAAATCAAAAAACAATAGTGGAATTGAACTTTTTTTTGCAATTTCACTGCACTTTGAATTTTTTCCCCGTTTTCCAGTACGTGATATGGTAAAAGCAATGGTGCCGTTCAAAAGTACAACTTGTCCCTCAAAAAATGAGCCCTCACGTGGCCATATTGACGGAAAAATAAAAAAAGTTCTGGCTGTGGGAAGAAGGGGAGCAAAAAATGGAAACGCAAAAAACGGAAATACCCCTGGTCTTTAATGGGTTAATGAAAGCGTTCGTTGTGTCTCAGGCGATACGGAATACTCGTAAGAATAAATTCTTCAAATTCTGGACTATACCTACTGTATTTATTTAGATGGAGGGAATTTCGCTTCCAATGCTCTGCAATGAGGAATACATGAATATAATTACGTCACATGAAAGAAAAGAAAAACTGAGACCAAACGAACTTATCCATAAGTTTAAGAAAATAAGTACTATCCCTGAAAAAATTCTTATGTTCTAGCAACAAGTGGTTGCAGGTTTTTGTCAATCCAGATGATTATACCTTAGTTTAGGGAATCAATCCTGTAAATAACTGGACGTAGAGGAGGTAAGAAAATAAATTTGTGAGTTTTTGGAAGATCATGGAATATTGAAATTGTGGAAAACTCTTTAATAAAAAGCATTTTTGTATTTTGAATTAATAACACCCATCTCAATACCTTCTAGCACTAAGGGTAAGTTAAGGGCACCATCATTTCTGTCCAGGCCTATTTCATGAGTTTTATTTTTTTTCAATTCTGTGGATGCATGGTTGAAAAGCAATTGACTTTCATTTCTTCATTTTCATAGATCTTTTATTTATTATTGCTTTTGTCAAATTCAAGTTATTTCTGTGACCATTGTGGCTTTTTCTGTCATTAAACGAGGGGTACCAAAAATTTTGACCACGTGTGTATATAATGACCGGAAATAGTGAATATTGCTCATGTACATACACAACAGCTTATTCTGAAATGATAGGTCCGCTTTAGGCCGAGGTTACATAGTGACTTTAGCGAAAACACAAGTTGTGCAGATTGAGTAGGTGTCAACATGTGCAGAAGGATGTGGGTATGGTGATATTCCCAATTCAGTGTCATAGAATTTGTCTCCATTAACTTCAGCTGAAATGTAGCAAAACCTTCATATTACAGCCGACAGCCAAATAATACAACCCAACAGATTAGGCTCTATGCACTGTGCATATAATGCCAGGAGAGTTCTTATAGGCATATGTTGGGAGAATCCCTCAATGTAAAGCCCGGACAAAAGGCTGCATCATATCCTGCTGGGTAGGCATACACTGGTACATGTCGCCAATAGATTCCCATTGTAAAAAAAAAACGTCTATGTCATGGTATGTATTTTACCGCATTTATTTGGATGCAATAGAGGAGTCTGCCGCACTGTTCCCTACCACAAGTAATTGACAAGACAAGAAGCCAGATACTCTTGGGGCTTCCTTCTGGCGTATGGAGCCCAGTGGGTGTATTTGGCACAGGAGATTTTCTCGGTGTATATGGCAGACGTCGGTGCTTAGTATGATGTGAACACATACTAAATGCCTTCATACTGTGGTCCGTGACAATGTGAACACATACTAAGTAATGCCTTTATAATGTGGTCAGTGACGCGGATCAGCAGCCAATTATGTTTCCTTCTTCAGCAATTATGGCCATTATTTTTTCTTCTTTCTGCTTTGATGAAATGTGCAGAGTTTTATGTTTTGTGGCTCGGCTGTCACATTTCCAGCTGTCACATGCTTCTTAAACTTAGAACTTATAGTGAATTTCCTGTGCACACCATTGCCCTAAGATGTGCAACTCATTGCTGCGGCTGCAAATATTTCACACTGCTATAATATGTCAGCAATCGTCCCATGGTGTCTCGCCATTGTGAGTCATGCTAAATATTGGCTTGAATGTTTCTGGTGCTGGCATTTTTAATTTTGCCTGATGAGATCTTGTGGGTTAATCACATTGCTACCAAGAGGATGTGGCCACGGTTTGAGCAATTTGTCATTTACTTGGAAATCCTACTCAACGGGCAATATTTTTTTTTCTCTATTTTTGATACTGTGCCGTATTTTTTAGGTTATTGAATATGTACTTATAGGTAGACTATAATCTGGGATGGGAAAGGCTAAATATGTTATTTAGGAGTTCTGTGGCTCTCACTATATAAGAGGCATGTAGCTATAGCTGTGGCCAATAGTTTATTTGTACCTTGTAACTGGCACTATTAAATGAGGCCTTTCACAGTCTCTCCCCCAGGTTTCAACAGTATGGACCATATTATAGGTACATAGTTGATAACGTTGAAAAGCAGGTCCATCAAGTCCAACCTATTGTGTTGATCAAGAACTGAGAGCCAATTACCCCATATTGGGGGAATATATTACCCTCAAACTACATAGACATGCCATATCAGCCTTCTTCATCAGCCAACAGAGCCGTTCTCCACTACGTTAGGCATTTGGACAGCAGAGAGCAAAGCCATCAATCAAAAAGAAGAAGGTGGGACCAGGTGGAGAATAATGAATAAGGCTGAGGCTCATTTACAGTTTGTGGGCTATTGTTATTCAGCCACAACAACTTGCACACTTATTTCATTTTGCTAAGAAGTGCTTGTTATCTTTGTTTTTTATTGTGTACATTGTCACTCTGTTAGTGTAGGCTCCCATCCAACTTGGATGTGCAGCGAGCGGCATTAGAAGAAAAGAGATGGAGGAGAACGCGTTCAGCCGCACACATGCCAACAGCATTCAGACAGTGCTCGCTCTGGGAAGCGGACGAAAGGTTACAATATGCAAATAAGGAGGCATAACGGTGCACCGTACGTATTTAACATCGCAGAGTAGTAGAAGGTTTGTAATTTATTTCTTACGCTTTTTTAATTTCTCACTTTTATAGCGCCATTAATTCCACAGTGCTTTACAAACATTATCATTACTGTCCCCGTTGGGGCTCACAATCAGTATGTCTTTGGATTGAGGAAGAAAGCCCACAGAAACATGGGAAGAATATCCAAAATTTCTACAGGTGTTGTCCTTGGTGGGATTTGAACTCAGGACCCCAGCGCTGCAAAGTGACAGTGCTAACCACTGAGCCACTACTCATAACATACTGATGGTAAAATCAGACACAGGGATGACATTGGTACCATTTTTTTTACATACCGTACTTGTTTAAATTATTATTTATTATTATGTATTATAATAGTGCCATTTATTCCATGGCGCATCATGTGAGGAGGGGTATACATAATAAAAAACAAGTACAATAATCTTAAACAATACATGCCACTGACTGGTACAGGAAGACAGAGGACCCTGCCCACGAGGGCTCACAGTCTACAGGGGAAGGGTGAGAATACAGTTGGATTAGGGCAAATCTGGTCCTGCAGCAGTATAGTAAAGCGATGGTTTCTGCAGGTTGCACACTTGTTAGAAGAGGTAGGTCTTTAGCTTTCTTGTAAAGGTTTGCAATGGAAGGCAAGAGTCTGATATGTTGGGGTAGAGCGTTCCAGAGTAGAATAGATGTGTGTAAGAAATTTTGTATGCGATTGTGGAAAGAGAAGAAAAGAGGGGAGTAGAGGAGATCTTGTGAGGATCGGAGGTTGAGTTCAGGTAAGTATCGGGAGACGAGGTCACAGATGTATGGAGGACACAGGTTGTGGATGGCTTTGTATGTCATGGTTAGAGTTTCAACTGGAGTCTATGGGCAATGGGGAGCCAGTGAAGGGATTGGCAGAGAGGAGAGGCCGGGGAATAGTGGAGGGGCAGGTGGATTAGTGCGGTTGCAGAGTTCAGGATAGATTGGAGGGGCGCGAGAGTGTTGAAGGGGAGGTCACAGAGCAGGAGGTTGCAGTAGATGAGGCTGGAGATAATGAGGGCATGGAGGTTTTTGCAGATTCTTGATTAAGGAATGTACAGAACCGCAAAATATTTTTGAGTTGGAGTCAGTAGGAAGTGGAGAGGGCTTGGATATGTGGTTTGAAGGAGAGATCAGAGTTAAACGTTACCCCAAGGCAGCGAGCTTGACTGGGGAGAGTGGGCAGCCATTGACTTTGAAGGATAGGTCTGTTGGCTGGGGGGGTTGAGTGAGCTGGGGGAAAGATGATGAATTCTGTTTTATCCATGTCTTGTTTTAGAAATCTAGCAGGGAAGAATGATAAAATAGTGGACAGACATTATGGGATTCTGTTTTAAATACGTACGGATGCGTGAAATCATCTTTATATTGCTTGATTTTCTTATTACGGTATGTTTTTTTTCTTGTTTTGTGTTTTTTTCCAGTTGTAAAAGCGCTACATACTATTAATTTAAAATGTTTCTCTATGGCCCCGATTACCGTAATCAAGAAAGGAGTTTCCATGCTGGTCTTGGAGTGCGAGGAGCTTGAGTCATTAACAGGTGCATGCCAATTATCAAATCAGGTGAAGCGTTGTATATGTCTGTGTGCATCTCGCCACAAAACTTACTGCAGTCACAAATTGTGCCGCGATTGGCCATAAATTTGATAAGTGAGGTCACCATACACCGCCTCGCCCCACCCCAGCTCTGTCCACTGTGGCAGCGGGGGGGGGGGGAGCAGACACATTTTAAGTGGCAAAATTCTTCCAAAGTTTTGCAGTGTGCATAAGTTTTGTGACTTTTTGAAGCTTTTTACGCCAGTATTTTGCCATTAAAGCTTTGATGAATCATGGTGTATGTGTGTAGATAAGTCTGTATTTCCATACCAAGTGCTTCTAAAGGGGTTGTCCAGTGAAAACAAGTTATTACCCATCTGCTAGTCTGATATTGGACTTTGGTGTTGACTACATGATCTATTTTCAATATAGAATGAGCAAATCATTGACATTTTAAGGAGCTGAGAGGATGTTCTCATGTTGGCTTTTCAGATCACCCCCCTTTGATGGAACATTGTGCAACAGTTGTCAAGTCTTAGGGTACCGTCACACAGTGCCATTTTCATCGCTACGACGGCACGATTCGTGACGTTGCAGCGTCGTATAAGTATCGCTCCAGCGTCGTAAACTGCGGTCACACGTTGCAATACACGGCGCTGGAGCGATAATTTCATGACGTATTTGCGATGTAGAAGCCGTTGGTTACTGTGCGCACATCGTATACAACCTGTGTCACACAATGCAATCATGCCGCCACAGCGGGACACTAGACGACGACAGAAAGTTTCAAACGATCTGCTACGACGTACGATTCTCAGCGGGGATCCGGATCGCAGTAGCGTGTCAGACACTACGATATCGTAAATGCATCGCTGGAACGTCACGGATCGTGCCGTCGTAGCGATCAAAATTGCACTGTGTGACGGTACCCTTAGCAGGAATATTGCTTGTAAGAGAAGGTGTTGCCCATGATTAGTTTTGGATTTTATTTACACTGTGCCCACTGTTATAAAACCTTTTATGAAGTTGATAATGTTATTTTTTAAGGCTTTGTAGAGATAAATATTGTCTAATGGAGCATGTTGCTAAATCGATTTTCTTATCGAGAGTTGTGGAGTCTTACCAGTTGAGTACCGGAGATAGCAATGTAGCAGCAAGTTATGTGCGTTACATGGCAGTTACTCTCAGGGATGATGGCAGAATAAGCAGACCTGCATAAGACTAATCAATCTGTATCTTTTGACCTAAGCACCATACAAGATAATTAGCAACGAAAACGGCTCTTCTTCCACTAAACCCATCTACACCCTTCCTTACAGTGTCAGGTGGGCTGGTGATTCATTTCACTGCATGGATTAGGACATGTGGTAAATGGTGCAGATGTTCCTGAGGCTAGGAAACGTGCCCTACTCATTCACCACTTTGTTGCAGAAGTCCAATAAATCTTATACACATTACCATTAATAGATGACAGATACATTACTGCACTTTTTTTATTCCTAAGGTCAATGTAGTGACTGGTATTAAAGGGGTTATCCACTACTTGGACAACACTTTCTCAATCACCATAGTTCTCCCATGTAAAATAATAACAGCTTTACTGCGGATGCTGTTCTAGTGATGTCAGCACCTGCTCTCCCAGGACTCACATGACATTATGTCATAAGAGCCCTGCAGCCAATCAGCTGCTGCAGCAGCTGGACCCCCAGTGATCAGCAAGTAATCTCCTATTCCATAAATAGGGCATATCTTGTTGTTTGGGGGAATAATACTGTGAAGATGTAAGGTTGGGGGTTGTAATAAACACCTATACAGGCTAACAATGCAACTATTTTTTATTCCTTACATCCATGGTCTTACAGCAATACTGGCTAGATAGTCACAATGCAATGTCCCCAGTCCAACAGATCCCATCCTGAAGCCGATAGCTCCACTGCCCCAGTACCAGGAGATACCAACTGTCTCCCAACTTTTGGTTGGCCCACAGCTTTTGTATCTCCCACTAGTATAGTCTGTAGTCACAGCCCATAAGAAGAAAATGTCCAGCTTCACCGAATCTGTGAAAAAAGTTTTCTTTATTCACAATCTTAAATATGGAGGATACAAACTTCAGCACAAACTATATGGGGGTACGAACCTCAACGTGTTTCTGGAGATGAAGCTCCCTTAATCATGACCTTTTTGGGGGTCCGTGCTCCCGAAATTCAGCTTATGCATCACGGGTGAGCTGGTTTATATTCCTTCTCTTCAAAGTCACAGTCCATGCCCTATACCACAACTGTAGCACGTCTTCCGCTCCAGCTGGCAACAACAGTCCTTAAGATAGCTCCTCACATCCAGACGATAGGTATCATGATTGCAGCACTAGTATCAAGCTCCAGCCGGCAACCGACCTCCAACCTCTGTAGGCTATCCATACAGACCACCAGGACCTCACCAACAGATCCATGCACCTCAGCATCACTAGACCAACTGTCTCACTAAACATGCAGATTGTTGTTCTCCCTCTCCTGGGATCGGCCCGGTGGATGGGCAGAAGTATTCACACCCTCCCCCTTAAACATTTGCTTTTAGCTCAAAGAGTGAAGTATGTTTCAGAAGTTGAGTTTCCAGACTGTCTGCAAGGTTGTGCATTAGGGATGCCCCCTGCAGAGAGGAACAAAGATACACAGGCCCCCAACAGATGCAGGACAGAAATGCTAATACATGCCTTGTGTATACATGAGATCCAGCCTGCATGTCTTCTTCTGCTTATTGTCACTGAATGGAAACAATGATTCCTGAAGCCGAACACTTTCCAGGTGAAACTAGTGCACTTAAACTGACGAGCAAACAAATCTCTAATAAACAGAACGATAAGATCGAGGTACCAGTGCTCCGTGCTGCAAAAAGCCCGTGGCCAGCTCCTCACAAATATAATTAGGATTTGACCTATTTGCTAGGTCTCCTACAAAAGAGTATTTTATGGACTTGCCTCTGCCCCCAGCTGTTTCCAACAAATGATGATTTTTTTTTCTAAAAAATTAGCCAGAAGCACAGCGCATTCTAGATAATGTGATAATTTTTGGAAATACCCCAGAAACACATAATGTACATCTCAGGGTTGTACTTGATCAAAATGAACTTTTCTAAATGCCACTTCATACAAACTGAGCTGTTATTTCTGGGTCATGTTATTTCACAAGAAGAGCTGGAACTGGAGCCAGATCATTTTCCATCTATCACCAAAACACCTGTCCCAACTGATCTGCAGGTGCTACGATCTGTCTTAGGACATATGCAAAGTTGATTCAAAATTATGTGTTGGTTGTGGAACAACTGCTTCGAAGTGCCACAGGTTCATCCTGGACCTGCAGCACAATGTAGCTTTAGCACTACAGGTATTAAAGTGAACATGTCACCATTTTTGGCCAATATGAGTTACGGCCACCACCTTTCAGGACTTATAAACAGCATTCTATAATGCTGTATATAAGCCCCCAACCCGACCTGGAAGAGAAGAAAAAGAACTTTTATTATACTCACCTGGGGGGTGGTCTGGTCTGAAGGGTGTCGCTCTTCTTGTCCGGTGCCTCCCATCTGCTTGCGATGCTGCCCTCCTGCTTGCTTCGTAAGGATGGTGCGTCTCCTCAGCACCGCGCTCCTGCGCAGGTGTATTTATCAGCCCTTTTGAGGGCATAGCAAAGTACTGCAGTGCGCAGGTGCCGGAGAAGGTCAAAGAGCCTCGGCACCTGCTCACTGCAGTACTTTGCTCTGCCCTCAACAGGGCAGGGAAGTACGCCTGCGCCGGAGCGCGTTGCCAAGGAGACTGTGTGGATGATGCAGCAACGCGTCATCCACACGAAGCAAACAGGAGAGCGGCGATCATAAGAAGATGGGAGGGTGCCGGACCAAGACCAGTGACGCCCATCGCACCGGACCGCCCCGCAGGTGAGTATAATAAAAGTTATTTTTCTTCTCCTCCAGGTCGGGTTGGGGGCAGATATACAGCATTAGAGAATGCTGTATATCAGCCCTGAAAGGTGATGCCCATATCTTATATCGGCTAAAAATGGTGACAGGTTCCCTTTGACTTGTTTTCATTTTGATCCTGCTTTCCCTACCATCGTTACTACTGATGCTTCAAATTATGGTCTTGGTCCTGTACTTCCTTAGCGACACACAGACAACATTGATTGTGCTATTGCATTTGCTTCAAGTATACTGAGGAACACTGAAAAAATGTATTTATAGAGAACCTGTCAGCATTATTTTATAAGTTAAAGTAAAGACATGGCTGTAATGGTGCTGATATATAGATTACATTCATACCATTGGTGAAGAAATCAGCTTTGTTCTTCTTTAATCAGCATTTGAAGTTTTCTGGAAATTAGATTTTGGTACAAAGGGGCTGTACTGTACACAGGGTCTTCTCTTCCTTCCCTGGCCCCTTCACCTGCCACCTCTTTGTAGCTCCTCAGGGGTGAAGGAGAAGAGAGTGTTAAACCATGCCCCTTATATACAGATGCTAATGCTAAATTTAAATAATGATCAAAAAAATTACCTGGTGTAGCAAGCCATTGAGTGCCATGTTGGCATCTGGTAGTGTTAATAGGGCATTCACAGACAAACATTATATATAAAGGTATTACAAAAATCAAGCACAAAGAATAATAAAGTTAGTTTAGAATCCTAACTGTACATGCATGCGCACCGAGATGTCCATAAAGGTAAGTGAGAACTATGGGTGTGCAAGCGCAAGTACTAATCACAGTAAAGTGAAAGAGGTAGCCATAACACATTAACACATGCACAGTATGGCTACCTTTTTAATCTTTTATTGCATTAAGTTTAGCATCTGTGTATAAGGGGCATGGTTTAACACTCTCTTCACCTTCACCCCTGAGGAAACCACAGAGAGGTAGTAATATGTTCGAGGTTTACTCCTCACCCTTTTTCCTGCTTGACTTCACAGGTTTTCCTATTGACCATTCCATTTTGTCATTTTTCTCTCTGTTCTATGTACTTCATGAGACACTCTTAGGGTCATTTATCTCTATTGTGCTCAGTGGCGCTATGGGGTCCATGAGTGGTATGGGCCCCCCACCCATGATCGCATTTCAACTGTATTGGCATCCTGGATGCTGATACAGTTGAAAGCAATGATGAAAGGGAGTGGTCTGTTTCTTCCTCCATTATTCTCTCATTGCTTCTGAGATCTGACGTCTCAGTAAGTATGTTGTAGTGGTCATAATACTATATGCAGGAGTGGGGGTATATTATGCCATATGGAGAACTATGGGGAGTGCATTATACTATATGGAGGACTATGGAGTTCATTATACTATATGGAGGACTATGAGGAGTGCCTTATACTATATGGAGGACTTGGGGAGTGCATTATGCTATATGGAGGATTTTGAGGTGCTGTATACCATATGGAGGACTATGGGTGGTGCATTATACTACATGGATGACTATGGGTTGCCTTATATTATATGGAGGACTATGTAAAGTGCATTATACTATATGGAGGACTAAGGAGGTACATTATACTATATAGATGACTATGG
Source organism: Ranitomeya variabilis (assembly GCF_051348905.1). NCBI lineage: Eukaryota > Metazoa > Chordata > Amphibia > Anura > Dendrobatidae > Ranitomeya > Ranitomeya variabilis. The sequence continues at coordinate 638,567,226 of NC_135234.1, read as the reverse complement.
GAAGTACATTATACTATATGGAAAACTATGAGTGGTGCATTATACTATATGGATGACTATGGGGAGTGTATCATACTATGTGGAGTGCTATGGGGGTGCATTATAATATATAGAAGACTATAGGAAATGCATTTTACAATTTGGAGAACTAAAAGGTACATTATACTATATAGAGGACTATGGGCAGTAACTTACACTATATGGAAGACTATGAGGGGTGCATTATACTATATAGAAGACTGAGTTGTGTATCGTACTGTATGTAGGATTATGGGGACTGCATTTCCTAAATAGAGGGCTATGGGAGTGCGTTATATTATATGGAGGACTATGGGAAGTGCATTACACTTTATGGAGGACTAAGGTATCATACTATGTGGAGGATTATGGGGAGTGTATTATACTATATAGAGGACTATAGGGGTGCATTATGCTATATAGAGGACTATGGGAAGTGCATTATACTATATGGAGGACTAAGGGGGTACAAAATACTCTAGAGGACTATGAGGAGGATATACTATATGAAAGACTATGGGGGGTGCATTACACTATATGAAAGACTATGGGGAGTGTATCATACTATATTGACGATTATGGGGAGTGCATTATACTATATAGAGGACTATGGGGGTGCATTATACTATATAGAGGACTATGGGGAATGCATTATATTATATGGAGGACTATGGGGTGCATTATACTTTATGGAGGGCTATGGGATGCATTATACTATATGGAGGACTATGAGGAGTGCATTATATTATATGGAGGACTATGGGGGTCCATTATACTATTTGGAGGGCTATGGGATGCATTATACTATATGGAGGACTATGTGGAGCCCATAATACTATATGCAGGAGTAGGATAAGTGTATTAATTATACCATATGGAAGGAAATATAGGGCCAATTATACTATATGGAGGACTATGCGGTGTGCATTAAACTATATGGAGGACTATGTGGAGCCCATAATGCTATATGCAGGACTATGATTGGTGTATTAATTATATCATATGGAAGGAAATATGGGTCCTATTATACTGCATGGAGGACTATGGGGTGATTTATACTATATGAAAGGCAATGTGGAGCCCATTGTACTGTATGATGCAAAGCTATGTGGGGGCTATTATAATATTTGAAGGACTATATTGGGACCATTATACTATTTGGAGGGCTATGTAGGGGCCATTATAATATTTGGAGGGCTATGTGGGAGCCTTTATACTTCCTGGAGGGCTATGTGGCAGCCATTATACTTTATGCAAGCAATTCTACAGTGTGAAGATTTATGTTGGATCCATCATACTGTGTGGGGGCTGTGTGGGGCCATTATACTATTTGGAGGGCTAGGGTGAGCCATTATACAGTGTGGAGAGGTGTAGGGACCATTAAACTGTATGTGGCCTCATTATACTGAATTGAAGGTACAGTTCAGGAATTCAAGGACTGCAAATTTGCGACCCATGCTCTTCAGTGACGCTGCTGAACATCCCTTGAGAAAGGCTCAGTTGAGCCGAAACGTCGCTGAGACATGTGGGTCCATTAAAGTCCTACATATTTACTTGAAAACGGAGTGCTGCCTGCCTTTTTTTGAATATATATATATATATATATATATATATATATATATATATATATATATATATATATATATACACACACACACTTTATTTTTTTATTTTTTTTTTGGTGGGGGGGTGGAATTAGAACTTTTGCTATGGGGCCCTATGATTTCTATGTATGCCCCCGCAATTTTGATTGAAACTGTTAGCAGTTCTCTGCATGCCGAGTGCTGTATATTCACACCCACATCAGTGATTGGCAGCTTTCTGTGTTCATTGTGCATAAGCAGAAAGCTGTCAATCAGTGGTGTGGGTGGGGATATAAAGAGCTCATGAATATATAGGAATTTCATGGCGGCAGGTTTACTAGCCCTCCAGGGATAATCTCCTGCTGATAAAACAGTGATTTTAACAAAACTACAGCAAGCAGCCCAGTAAGTGAGACATTCTTGGAATCAGGATCTCTGTCTCTAAATTATGCTGCTCTCAGATTAGATAGCGAAAACCTGGTGACAGATTCCCTTTATATTTTGCAACACTTATCAGATGCATGATAAAACAGCAGATAGCAATACATGGGGAAATCTGGCTATCCATATAGCGGGACCATTACAGAATTCCTCTCCTGATTGATTCTAGGCTATAACACTACTTCACAAGTACACTAATGCTACTACTGTTACTGTCATTATATTTCCATTATAAAGTTGTCAGCAGAGAAGGTAATCTCGAAGTATTGATCTCAGATAATAGATCTCAATTTTCAATTCTTTGGAATTTGCGTCATTTATAAGCGAGAGAAATAAAACAGACAGAAATTCTTCTGTCTACAATCACCAGGCAAATGGAGAGATTGTACGTCTCTACAGAAGTTTGAAAGAGAATATTCAGACATCTAAACTGGAAGGCAAGTTAAGAAAACCATTTGTTACTGACGTTCTGCCGAAATGTCGATACTTTCCATGACACTGCTCAGAGATCACCTGCTGAATTGCTGCACAGGAGAGAAATAAATACAAAGCTGCATGCCAGGGGTTTACAGAATCTAATGTCTCTAGAGGACTATGAGGAGGACATCATACTATATGGAAGACTATGAGGGGTGCATTATACTATATGGAAGACTATAGGGAGTGTATCATACTATATCGACGATTATGGGGAGTGCATTATACTATATAGAGGACTATGGTGGTGCATTATATTATGTGGAGGACTATGGGAAGTACATTATACTATACAAAGGACTATGGGAGTGCAATATGCTATATGAAAGACTATGGGGGGTGCATTACACTATATGAAAGACTATGGGGAGTGTATCATACTATATGGGGATTATGGGGAGTGCATTATACTATATAGAGGACTATGGGGGTGCATTGTACTATATAGAGAACTATGGGGAATGCATTATGTTATATGGAGGACTATGGGGTGCATTATACTTTATGGAGGGCTATGGGATGCATTATACTATATGGAGGACTATGAGGAGTGCATTATATTATATGGAGGACTATGGGGGTCCATTATACTATTTGGAGGGCTATGGGATGCATTATACTATATGGAGGACTATGTGGAGCCCATAATACTATATGCAGGAGTAGGATAAGTGTATTAATTATACCATATGGAAGGAAATATAGGGCCAATTATACTATATGGAGGACTATGCGGTGTGCATTAAACTATATGGAGGACTATGTGGAGCCCATAATGCAATATGCAGGACTATGATAGGTGTATTAATTATATCATATGGAAGGAGATATGGGTCCTATTATACTGCATGGAGGACTATGGGGTGATTTATACTATATGAAAGGCAATGTGGAGCCCATTGTACTGTATGATGCAAAGCTATGTGGGGGCTATTATAATATTTGAAGGACTATATTGGGACCATTATACTATTTGGAGGGCTATGTAGGGGCCATTATAATATTTGGAGGGCTATGTGGGAGCCTTTATACTTCCTGGAGGGCTATGTGGCAGCCATTATACTTTATGCAAGCAATTCTACAGTGTGAAGATTTATGTTGGATCCAACATACTGTGTGGGGGCTGTGTGGGGCCATTATACTATTTGGAGGGCTAGGGTGGGCCATGTGGCCTCATTATACTGAATTGAAGGTACAGTTCAGGAATTCAAGGACTGCAAATTTGCGACCTATGCTCTTCAGTGACGCTGCTGAACATATATATATATATATATATATATATATATATATATATATATATATATACTGTATATATACACTTTATTTATTTTTTTTATTTTTTTTGGGTGGGGGGGTGGAATTAGAACTTTTGCTATGGGGCCCTATGATTTCTATGTATGCCCCCGCAATTTTGATTGAAACTGTTAGCAGTTCTCTGCATGCCGAGTGCTGTATATTCACACCCACATCAGTGATTGGCAGCTTTCTGTGTTCATTGTGCATAAGCAGAAAGCTGTCAATCAGTGGTGTGGGTTGGGATATAAAGAGCTCGTGAATATGGAGGAATTTTATGGCGGCAGGTTTACTAGCCCTCCGGGGATAATCTCCTGCTGATAAAACAGTGATTTTAACAAAACTACAGCAAGCAGCCCAGTAAGTGAGACATTCTTGGAATCAGGGTCTCTGTCTCTAAATTATGCTGCTCTCAGATTAGATAGCGAAAACCTGGTGACAGATTCCCTTTATATTTTGCAACACTTATCAGATGCATGATAAAACAGCAGATAGCAATACATGGGGAAATCTGGCTATCCATATAGCGGGACCATTACAGAATTCCTCTCCTGATTGATTCTAGGCTATAACACTACTTCACAAGTACACTAATGCTACTACTGTTACTGTCATTATATTTCCATTATAAAGTTGTCAGCAGAGAAGGTAATCTCGAAGTATTGATCTCAGATAATAGATCTCAATTTTCAATTCTTTGGAATTTGCGTCATTTATAAGCGAGAGAAATAAAACAGACAGAAATTCTTCTGTCTACAATCACCAGGCAAATGGAGAGCTTGTACGTCTCTACAGAAGTTTGAAAGAGAATATTCAGACATCTAATCTGGAAGGCAAGTTAAGAAAACCATTTGTTACTGACGTTCTGCCGACATGTCGATACTTTCCATGACACTGCTCAGAGATCACCTGCTGAATTGCTGCACAGGAGAGAAATAAATACAAAGCTGCATGCCAGGGGTTTACAGAATCTAATGTCTATTATTTATTTATTATGCTTACTTATATAAAGCCATCATATTCCACAACACTTTACAGACTTTGTCATCACTGTCCCCATTGGGGCTCACAATCTAATTTCCTTATCAGTATGTCTTTGGAATGTGGGAGGAAACTGGAGTACCCAGAGGAAACCCACACAAACACAGAGAGAACATACAAACTGCTTTCAGATGTTGTCCTTGGTGAGATTTAAACCTAGGACCCCAGCACTGCAATGCTAGAGTGCTAACCAATGTGCTGCCTAACCTCTAAGCTTTAACTCTCCAACAAGCAGTGAGAGAAAAGCAGCACAAATGTAAAGTGTACACGCAGTAGTGTACCTATCAGAGGTGGCAGACAATCTCCCTGCACTAAAGCTCTCCGTTCTGTAGACCACAGGACAGCCAAGGCCCCGACGCACGCACAGGACTACAAGTCTAGGCTATGACAGCAGGATGCCTTGCCGCTGGACTCATCAGGATCCTGGGTTAGGTGAGTATATGATTTTTTTTATTAAAATTTGTGGTGTGATGTGGAGGCATCATAAAAAAATGGGGGACCCTTATACAGTGCCTTGTGAAACTATTCGGCCAACTGGAACTTTTCAACCTTTTCCCAAATATCATGCTTCAAACATAAAGATACCAAATGTAAATTTTTGGTGAAGAATCAACAACAAGTGGAACACAATTGTGAAGTTGAACAAAATGTATTGGTTATTTAAAATTTTTGTGGAAATTCAAAAACTGAAAAGTGGGGCATGCAATATTATTCCACCCCTTTACTTTCAGTGCAGCAAACTCACTCCAGAAGTTCATTATGGATCTCTGAATGATCCAATGTTGTCCTAAATGCCTAATGATGATAAATATAATCCACCTGTGTGTAATCAAGTCTCTGTATAAATACACCTGCTCTGTGATAGTCTCAGGGTTCTGTTTGAAGCACCGAGAGCATCATGAAAACCAAGGAACGCAAGAGGCAGGTCCGTGATACTGTTGTGGAGAAGTTTAAAGCCGGATTTGGATACATAATGATTTCCAAAACTTTAAACATCCCAAGGAGCACTGTGCAAGCGATCATATTGAAATGGATGGAGTATCATAACACTGCAAATCTACCAAGACCCGGCTGTCCCTCTAAACTTTCATCTCAAACAAGGAGAAGACTGATCAGAGATGCAGTCAAGAGGCCCATGATCACTTTGGATGAACTGCAGAGATCTACAGCTGAGGTGGGACAATCTGGCCATAGGACAACAATCAGTTGTACATTGCACAAATCTGGCCTTTATGGAAGAGTGGCAAGAAGAAAGTAATTTCTCAAAGATATCCATAAAAAGTGTAATTTAAAGTTTGCAACAAGCCACCTGGGAGACACATCAAACATGTGGAAGAAGGTGCTCTGGTCAGATGAAACCAAAATCAAACTTTTTTGGCAACAATGCCAAACGATATGTTTGGGGTAAAGGCAACATAGCTCATCACCCTGAACACACCATCCCCACTGTCAAACATGGTGGTGACAGCATCATGGTTTGGGCCTTCTTTTCTTCAGCAGAGACAGGGAAGATGGTTAAATATGATGGGAAGATGGATGGAGCCAAATACAGGACCATTCTTGAAGAAAACCTGTTGGAGTCTGCAAAAGACCTGAGACTGGGATGGAGATTTGTCTTCCAACAAGACAATGATTGCAAATGTCACGGGTTCCTTCTCCGGTACCACACAATCAACAGAGCCAGCGAAGAGTGAACAATCCCAAGAACTTTATTTAGGCAAAATTACGAAAGGTCTATATACGATCCACCACACAATGGATAAAAATATTCCAGAACACAAATGCAGTTCAGTTACAGGATAAACGTCCAACAATCCAGCACAGAGGATAACAGTCCATATTCCCTTCTTTCTCTCTCTGACGTGCTGTGTGTTCACTTCATAGTTCCAAACAAGACAGATCTGTGTCTCACCTCCCCATTCACAGGTTAGGGGGGTGAGTCGCAGGGGCTCATTGTTTCAACAAGCTAGGTCAACATGTCATTAGCATATTAGCAAACAACATTATTCACTGACCCTGTGGAGAGACAACAACACAGAACTGTGGGGAGAACACCAGATGGCAAATAACAACTCAACACCATGAAAATAAGTAAAATAGAAATACACACAAAATGATGCCCACATAGCATATCACACCATCACAACCTCTCCTCCTCATAATAAGTGAGCATGCCATTAGGTCTACACAGACCACTGGCCTGCTCACTTTACTCCTCCACTTTGCTCCACTGTTTATAGTTCCTTGTACAATGGCAGGGGTTGCAATAATCATAAGCACGTGTCCATAAATTCCCGGGTCCTGGCTTTATGGTCCTACCAGGCTTTTTGACTGGACTGGGCCGTTCGCTGATGTTCATTAGCCAAGGTAGCTAGCTGGGCGAGACAGTCTCTGAACTCTAGAACGTAGGGAATGATGGGCGTTACGGTATCTGCGATATCTCCCTCCAATTGTTCTTTCAGAAGAAGGAGAGGCCCACGGACCTTCTGCTCCCACAAAATGACTGTGCAACTCCCCAATGTCATTTCCAAGGAGGATATCTGCAGGAAGTCCTCCCATAACGCCAATCCAACACAATTTTTCTCCAAAACCGAAATCCAAACGTACCAAAGCTCTCTGTATATATTTGCAGACACCCCCCGCCAGGACAATAGGAATTCCCGGGCCCTGGTGAATTGCCTCGGGTCGAACCACATGGGGGTCAGCGATAGTCAGGAATGCCCCTGTGTCTCTAAATCCCGACACTTTGTATCCATCAATTAAGACATCCTGCAGGTGGCAATGCCGTTGCTGTGTATTTCTGATGGACAAAGGCCGGAGTCTGTATACTCCAGGAGGAGTATCTATGGTGCCGTGGTCAGTGGTCCACTCTGGTGGGGGTGGTGGTAGCTCTTCCTCAGGCGGGATGGAGTGCACAAGATGCACTGGACGAGGTGGGGCTCCCTCCGAATCCTTGAGGGACAGCCAGACTGCAATGTCCAGGTTGCCCACACCCGTAACATCTCCTCTCTGTGATACCCCCAGGTCCTGGTCGGAACTGTTGGAGCCTAGGATTGTGAGCTGTGATTGTCATCGGCCTGCGGCTGGGTGGAGGGGCAGATATAATCGGAGGGGGACGGGGTGCGGTCGAAGGCCGTGGTTCATTGTCCAGAAGCCTCCTCCATTGCGGTCGGATAGTAAGGGCTTCATCGGCCAGGGCTGCAGCTCCATCCACGGTGCACAGCGTGCGCTCCCGGACCCATTCCCGTACCTCTGCGGGGCACTTGGCAAGAAATTGTTCTATAAGGAACGCCTGTATAACATCTTCCACAGTAAAGGCATTTTCTGCTTCCAGCCATCTCCGACATGCCTGGGACATCTTATGTGCATACATCCTAAACGATCCCCCCGTAGTGCATGGGAGGTCTCGGAACTTGGCCCTATATGAATCTGGGGTGATAGCATGGTAATCCAGGATAGTCTGCTTTACAAGGTTATAATCTCGGTTCTGCTGTGAGTCAATGGTTCGGTAAGCCTCCGCCAGGCTACCCTTCAGGAGTCCCACTAATAAACGCATCCAGCCAGAGTGGGGCACCCCCATCACAGCACACTGCTGCTCAAAGTCCTTGAAGAACCCCTCCACATCTCCAGAAGCCTCATCAAATGGCTTAAACTCTGTCCGGGTGATCCGTACAGGCTCCCGGATCGTTGGGTTTACATTCCACATTGTGTTACTCCCTCTTTCAAGCTCCATTGCTTATTGTCTCCGCTGTGCCCGGCGGGCAGCCTCCTCCTTGTACTCCTGAGAGACGCCTGGGCCCAGAACCGCCATCTCTTCTTCGTACCACACCACCCACTGGCTCTTTGGGGTGGGGGTCCTCGTCTCCAGTGCTCGTCCTTCAGACATATGGGAGGAGGTGGCCGGGCTGGCACCCACCAGTAGGTCAATTAAGGCCTCTTTAGTCAGTCCCTGGTAGTTCAGGCCCAGGTCTCTGGCTCTCTCCTGTAAACTGGATACAGTCCAATTTCTGTACTCTGTGTGTGGTTCTCCATTAGGTTATGCTCTGTTGATCCCGCTGCTTGCCACCAGTTGTCACGGGTTCCTTCTCCGGTACCACACGGTATCAACAGAGCCAGTGAAGAGTGAACAATCCCAAGACCTTTATTTAGGCAAAAGTACGAAAGGTCTATATACGATCCACCACACAATGGATAAAAATATTCCAGAACACAAATGCAGTTCAGTTACAGGATAAACGTCCAACAATCCAGCACAGAGGATAACAGTCCATATTCCCTTCTTTCTCTCTCTGATGTGATGTGTGTTCACTTCATAGTTCCAAACAAGACAGATCTGTGTCTCACCTCCCCATTCACAGGTTAGGGGGGTGGGTCGCAGGGGCTCATTGTTTCAACAAGCTAGGTCAACATGTCATTAGCATATTAGCAAACAACATTATTCACTGACCCTGTGGAGAGACGACAACACAGAACGGTGGGGAGAACACCAGATGGCAAATAACTCAACACCATGAAAATAAAGGCTGAGTCACACATAACGATATCGTTAACGATATCGTTGCAACGTCACGCTTTTGGTGACGTAGCAACGATCCCGCTAACGATCTCATTATGTGTGACAGCGACCAACGATCAGGCCCCTGCTGGGTGATCGTTGGTCGATGGGAATGATCAGGACCTTTTTTTGGTGGCTGATCACCCGCTGTCATCGCTGGAACGGCATGTGTGACGCCGATCCAGCGATGTGTTCACTTGTAACCAGGGTAAATATCGGGTTAGTAAGCGCACGGCCATAAAGCAGAGCACAGCGGTGACGTCACCGCTGTTACTGCCGGCGCTGACACATTCAGTGCAGGGAAGCTCTCGGCAGCAGCGCGTGCATATTAGCAGCGCTCCTGCCGAAAGCAGTTTTAACCCTGTGGACGCCGGCGGGGGACGTGACAGACATCAGAATGTGAGTATGTAGTGTTTTTTTTTTTTTTTACTTTTACAATGGTAACCAGGGTAAATATCGGGTTACTAAGCGTGGCCCTGCACTTAGTAACCCGATGTTTACCCTGGTTACCCGGGTGCTGCAGGGGGACTTCGGCATCGTTGAAGACAGTTTCAACGATGCCGAACTCGTTCCCCTGATCGTTGGTCGCTGGAGAGAGCTGTCTGTGTGACAGCTCCCCAGCGACCACACAACGATTTAACAACGATCACGGCCAGGTCGTATCGCTGGTCGTGATCGTTGGTAAGTCTTTAGTGTAACTCCAGCTTAAGTAAAATAGAAATACACACAAAATGATACCCACATAGCATATCACACCATCACAGCAAACATAAAGCAAAATCTACGATGGAATGGTTCACAAATAAACGTATCCCGGTGTTAGAATGGCCAAGTCAAAGTCCAGACCTCAATCCAATCGAGAATCTGTGGAAAGAACTGAAAACTGCTGTTAACAAACGATCTCCATCAAACCTCAATGAGCTCAAGCTGTTTGCCAAGGAAGAATGGGGAAGAATTTCAGTCTCTTGATGTACAAAACTGATAGAGACATACCCCAAGCGACTTGCAGCTGTAATCGCAGCAAAAGGTGGGGCAACAAAGTATTAAGTTAAAGGGGCCGAATAATATTGCACACCCCACTTTTCAGTTTTTGAATTTCCACATAAATTTAAAATAACCAATAAATTTTGTTCAACTTCACAATTGTGTTCCACTTGTTGTTGATTCTTCACCAAAAACTTACATTTGGTATCTTTATGTTTGAAGCATGATATGTGGGAAAAGGTTGAAAAGTTCCAGTGTGAAAGACTGGTGGAAAGCATGCCAAGACACATGAAAGCTGTGATTAAAAATCATGGCTATTCCACAAAATATTGATTTCTGAACTCTTATTACTATTAGTATTAACTACTTCAGAAAAATGATGACATATGGTCCAATAAGGTAGATGAGAAAAGTACAAACTTTATTAAATTGATAATAAAACACAAGTGAATGGAAGGACAATTAGTGACACTACTCAGGTAGTACTGGATAAATAGCAGGGGGCGCGTGCCCAGGAAAAACTGTTCACTGAAATAATGATGACATATTAATATATTGGCTATAAGAAAAAATCAGCAAAAGGAAAAAACCAAACAATAAACTACAAAATATACATAACAAAAAATATAACCTATAAATAGGAAGCCATGCGGACAACTACAGTGCGGACTGCCCATAAATAACGCCTATGCACCAATAAACGGAGTAAGGGATATCATAGCAGGCTACAATTAAGGCACCTATCCACTGCCGAGCACTAAAGGCATATCGACAGAGTCTACGTATAGAAAAAAATATTATGGCCGCAAAGTACCCACCGCACACTGAACAGGAACTCCTGGGGACGCGCCTCCGCCCCAACGCGCGTTTCGGCGATCACACCTTCGTCAGGGGGCATTGAAAGTGTGTGCACACTCAGTTTAAAAACACCTGTACCGGAAGTCCCGGTACGCGAAAACCGGAAGTGGTCACGCGGCGCCATGGAAACCCAGGCGCCGGCCGCAGCCGAGGATAGCCGAGAGATGCCGAAGATCACAGGGGCCCCATGTGACCCGAAGCATCACCACAGCAACCACCGGCGCGCGCGGGCGCACAGGGATCCAGCACACCAGCGCCACCTCAAAACCGGTAACATAGTAACAGATGCTGATTCTATAGGTTACAGAAATAACTCCCATGACTATATTATATTATATTCTGAGATAGGCGATAGATACCATATTAGAGAAAACATTTACATTAAAAGTGCACAGATATTAAAGAAAATAAGGAAACTAGAGGGCAATAAAGAAGAAAATAAAGAGAATATCACACAGACCGACCACTTAGGACCTGACAAATTAAGCTAAAGGGGACTTAATGAACAACAAATAAATTAGTAATATCACTACAGTCAAATGCACATATCCCAACAATTCTCCCGTAGCTCTAAGTGACCAATATATATATAGATAAATAATTACAGGACCTAATGGGTACTATACAATACCTTAAACTGCAGGTATATGATAATACAAAGCCATATACAGTGGGGCAAAAAAGTATTTAGTCAGTCAGCAATAGTGCAAGTTCCACCACTTAAAAAGATGAGAGGCGTCTGTAATTTACATCATAGGTAGACCTCAACTATGGGAGACAAACTGAGAAAAAAAAATCCAGAAAATCACATTGTCTGTTTTTTAAACATTTAATTTGCATATTATGGTGGAAAATAAGTATTTGGTCAGAAACAAACAATCAAGATTTCTGGCTCTCACAGACCTGTAACTTCTTCTTTAAGAGTCTCCTCTTTCCTCCCCTCATTACCTGTAGTAATGGCACCTGTTTAAACTTGTTATCAGTATAAAAAGACACCTGTGCACACCCTCAAACAGTCTGACTCCAAACTCCACTATGGTGAAGACTAAAGAGCTGTCAAAGGACACCAGAAACAAAATTGTAGCCCTGCACCAGGCTGGGAAGACTGAATCTGCAATAGCCAACCAGCTTGGAGTGAAGAAATCAACAGTGGGAGCAATAATTAGAAAATGGAAGACATACAAGACCACTGATAATCTCCCTTGATCTGGGGCTCCACGCAAAATCCCACCCCGTGGGGTCAGAATGATCACAAGAACGGTGAGCAAAAATCCCAAAACCACGCGGGGGGACCTAGTGAATGAACTGCAGAGAGCTGGGACCAATGTAACAAGGCCTACCATAAGTAACACACTACGCCACCATGGACTCAGATCCTGCAGTGCCAGACGTGTCCCACTGCTTAAGCCAGTACATGTCCGGGCCCGTCTGAAGTTTGCTAGAGAGCATTTGGATGATCCAGAGGAGTTTTGGGAGAATGTCCTATGGTCTGATGAAACCAAACTGGAACTGTTTGGTAGAAACACAACTTGTCGTGTTTGGAGGAAAAAGAATACTGAGTTGCATCCATCAAACACCATACCCAGTGGCGTAACTACAAAGTTATGGGCCCCGGTGCGAACTTCCAAATGGGGCCCCCCCCCCCTACCTCCGTGACGCCCCCCCACCCCCTTCCCCTAGATACGCCTCGGACTGTTGCAGGAATCTCCTGCACTGCAACATGGTGTTGGGTGCCAGCACAGCCCGCACAGTGGTATATCCAGCACAGCCCGCACAGTGGTATATCCAGCACAGCCCGCACAGTGGTATATCCAGCACAGCCCGCACAGTGGTATATCCAGCACAGCCCGCACAGTGGTATATCCAGCACAGACCGCACAGTGGTATATCCAGCACAGCCCGCACAGTGGTATATCCAGCACAGCCCGCACAGTGGTATATCCAGCACAGCCCGCACAGTGGTATATCCAGCACAGCCCGCACAGTGGTATATCCAGCACAGCCCGCACAGTGGTATATCCAGCACAGCCCGCACAGTGGTATATCCAGCACAGCCCGCACAGTGGTATATACAGCACAGCCCGCACAGTGGTATGTACAGCACAGCCCGCACAGTGGTATATACAGCACAGCCCGCACAGTGGTATATACAGCACAGCCCGCACAGGGGTATATACAGCACAGCCCGCACAGGGGTATATACAGCAGAGCCCGCACAGGGGTATATACAGCAGAGCCCGCACAGGGGTATATACAGCACAGCCAGCACAGGGGTATATAGAGCAGAGCCCGCACAGGGGTATATACAGCACAGCCCGCACAGGGGTATATACAGCACAGCCCGCACAGGGGTATATAGAGCACAGCCCGCATCTCATCTCCCCCCCCCGATAATGGCCCCACAGTCCGGTGAAAAAGAAAAAAAAAAACTCTCCTCACCTTTCCTTTTGCCCGCGCTGCTCCTGGTGGCTGCAGTCTGCCCAGGACACTGCAGGTGCGCGATGATATGACGTCATCGCGCACCCGCAGTGTACTGTCAGAGGCAGAGCGGGGAATGATGGGAGAGGGAGCGTCAGGTGACGCTCTCCTCCATCATTGCATTGAACTATACCGGTGTCATAGACGCCGGTATAGTTAAATGCGGCGGCGGCGGCGGCGGGAGGAACAGTGCAGCGGCCCACTACTGGCATCGGCTCTTCTGGCATTTGCCAGAAGTGCCCGATGTCCAGCCCGGCCCTGCCCTGACCTGACCTGCCGGCCCGGGGCCCCTGACCTGCGGGGCCCGGTAGCAATGGCGACCGCTGCGACCGCGGTCGTTACGCCCCTGACCATACCTACTGTAAAGCATCATGCTTTGGGGCTGTTTCTCTGCAAAGGGGCCAGGACGACTGATCCGGGTACATGAAAGAATGAATGGGGCCATGTATCGTGAGATTTTGAGTGCAAACCTCCTTCCATCAGCAAGGGCATTGAAGATGAAACGTGGCTGGGTCTTTCAACATGACAATGATCCAAAGCACACCGCCAGGGCAAGGAAGGAGTGGCTTCGTAAGAAGCATTTCAAGGTCCTGGAGTGGCCTAGCCAGTCTCCAGATCTCAACCCTATAGAAAACCTTTGGAGGGAGTTGAAAGTCCGTGTTGCCAAGCGAAAAGCCAAAAACATCACTGCTCTAGAGGAGATCTGCATGGAGGAATGGGCCAACATACCAACAACAGTGTGTGGCAACCTTGTGAAGACTTACAGAAAACGTTTGACCTCTGTCATTGCCAACAAAGGATATTTTACAAAGTATTGAGATGAAATTTTGTTTCTGACCAAATACTTATTTTCCACCATAATATGCAAATTAAATGTTAAAAAAACAGACAATGTGATTTTCTGGATTTTTTTTTCTCAGTTTGTCTCCCATAGTTGAGGTCTACTTATGATGTAAATTACAGACGCCTCTCATCTTTTTAAGTGGTGGAACTTGCACTATTGCTGACTGACTAAATACTTTTTTGCCCCACTGTATACCACCACAACAATATCAATATAAATATCCTGCAGTACAAAGAATATTATAAGAATAAATAATTAATCAATTAGAGTCCATCTTTTCTTCTTCTTTCTCTTCATAGCCTACATCCAGTCGACACTAAGGTCCTCTTCACAATTGGAGTACATCTCAGGAATGCCAGAATCTTGACATGATGGGATAAGGTACGTAACCACAACACAGCAACTGGTGCTACAGTGTGCTAGGAACAAGCAAAGTGAAATTAAAAACAAAAACTAAAAATTAAAATAATATAAAAACAACACAGTACCACTATGGCAGTGCCGCTACGCAGACTATACCACAGACCACAGGACTGGAATAGGATGAGGAGTTTGTTAGATTGAAAATATTTAAAAGGCTAAGGAGTCAATCAAATGAAGGGGGCAAAACTGATGTTATCATTAAGTCCAGCAGGCTGGACCGTGCCCAGAGTCCAAATCCACTTAGACTCGACACGGGCCAGCCGCTGGAATGTGCCCCCGCCACGAATTCCCACATCCAGGAGGTCAATCCCCCTAGCCTTAAGTAGGCCGGCGTTGCAGCCATGAAATCTCTTGAAATGGCGTGGCAGGGTTTTTAGGGTGGAAATGTCATCAACCTCAGCTGCTGCGCCAATGCCCAAAACATGTTCACGAATACGTGTTTTGAGTTGGCGGGTCGTCATACCAACATACATCTTAGCGCATGGGCATGTTACTATATATATCACGTTTTTACTTGTGCATGTAATCCTTTTCCTAATTTTGTATTCACGTGATCCATCTTGATTGGAAAAAATCCCGACTCTCTCAATGTTGGGGCATGTGACGCAGCGGCCACAGGGGACGCATCCCACCTGTACAGCCATGGAATTAAGAAAAGTAGACACCCTGTTGCCAGTGTAATGACTATGGACCAGGACATCCTTAAGATTCCTGGACCTCCTGACCGCAACGCCAGCCCTTTCAGGCAAGTATCGTGCAATAACTGGGTCTGCCCTCAACACATGCCAAGATTTTTGTAAGATATCCTTCATCATCGGAAACTGAGAATGATATTTGGTTACGAAACGGACAACGTCGCGATTTTGTTTTTCATTACTTTTATATAACAACGTATCCCTTGAAGTATGCTTCGCCCGATTAAATGCCTTCTTGATACTCCGATTACTGTGGCCACGGGAAAGTAACCTGCATTTAAGGTCCTCAGACTGACTCAAAAAGTCCGCCTCCGTGGAACACAGTCTCCGTAGATGGAGGAATTGGCCTGTTGGGATAGCGTGAATGATATGGCCAGGGTGTGAGGAGGAGGCGTGCAACAAAAGATTAGTTGACGTTGGTTTTCTAAAAATAACCGTCTGCAGGTCACCACATATATCACGTTCAATCATGACATCCAAAAATTCAATTTTTTGACCATCACATTTGTAGGTCAATGTGATGTTACTATTCTTGTTATTCATGGATGTCATAAAAGCCTGCAGACTAGAAACTGAACCCCGCCAGATCATCAATATATCGTCAATGTACCGCGTCCATAAAAGGACGCGGCACATTGACTCCGGATGATCCGGCAGGGGGAGGTCCCTCTCCCACAGCCCCAAGAACAGGTTGGCATAAGCAGGGGCAAAGGGTGCCCCCATTGCTGTTCCTTGGAGCTGCAGGAAGAAGGACCCCTTGAAAACAAAAAAGTTATGTGTCAACGAAAATTCAAGTAAACTACGAATGAGACCCTTAATTTCGATTGAAAGGTTGGAAGTATCCAGAAAGAACTCAATTGCACGAAGGCCATCCTGATGACGAATACTGGTGTACAATGATTCAACATCAGCCGTCACCAGTAATTCCTCTGTCTCAAGATGTACACCGTCAATCAGTCTCAGAAACTCCCCAGTATCTTTAAGGTATGAGGGTAAACTTTCCACCAATGGTTGCAACTTGGAATCAATCCATTGGTTTACCTTTTCCAGGTAATTACCCCTGCCCGATATTATAGGCCGTCACCCCTGAAGGAGCACACTGTAGCACCAGTTGCTGTGTTGTGGTTACTTACCTTATCCCATCATGTCAAGATTCTGGCATTCCTGAGATGTACTCCAATTGTGAAGAGGACCTTAGTGTCGACTGGATGTAGGCTATGAAGAGAAAGAAGAAGAAAAGATGGACTCTAATTGATTAATTATTTATTCTTATAATATTCTTTGTACTGCAGGATATTTATATTGATATTGTTGTGGTGGTATATATGGCTTTGTATTATCATATACCTGCAGTTTAAGGTATTGTATAGTACCCATTAGGTCCTGTAATTATTTATCTATATATATATTGGTCACTTAGAGCTACGGGAGAATTGTTGGGATATGTGCATTTGACTGTAGTGATATTACTAATTTATTTGTTGTTCATTAAGTCCCCTTTAGCTTAATTTGTCAGGTCCTAAGTGGTCGGTCTGTGTGATATTCTCTTTATTTTCTTCTTTATTGCCCTCTAGTTTCCTTATTTTCTTTAATATCTGTGCACTTTTAATGTAAATGTTTTCTCTAATATGGTATCTATCGCCTATCTCAGAATATAATATAATATAGTCATGGGAGTTATTTCTGTAACCTATAGAATCAGCATCTGTTACTATGTTACCGGTTTTGAGGTGGCGCTGGTGTGCTGGATCCCTGTGCGCCCGCGCGCGCCGGTGGTTGCTGTGGTGATGCTTCGGGTCACATGGGGCCCCTGTGATCTTCGGCATCTCTCGGCTATCCTCGGCTGCGGCCGGCGCCTGGGTTTCCATGGCGCCGCGTGACCACTTCCGGTTTTCGCGTACCGGGACTTCCGGTACAGGTGTTTTTAAACTGAGTGTGCACACACTTTCAATGCCCCCTGACGAAGGTGTGATCGCCGAAACGCGCGTTGGGGCGGAGGCGCGTCCCCAGGAGTTCCTGTTCAGTGTGCGGTGGGTACTTTGCGGCCATAATATTTTTTTCTATACGTAGACTCTGTCGATATGCCTTTAGTGCTCGGCAGTGGATAGGTGCCTTAATTGTAGCCTGCTATGATATCCCTTACTCCGTTTATTGGTGCATAGGCGTTATTTATGGGCAGTCCGCACTGTAGTTGTCCGCATGGCTTCCTATTTATAGGTTATATTTTTTGTTATGTATATTTTGTAGTTTATTGTTTGTTTTTTTCCTTTTGCTGATTTTTTCTTATAGCCAATATATTAATATGTCATCATTATTTCAGTGAACAGTTTTTCCTGGGCACGCGCCCCCTGCTATTTATCCAGTACTACCTGAGTAGTGTCACTAATTGTCCTTCCATTCACTTGTGTTTTATTATCAATTTAATAAAGTTTGTACTTTTCTCATCTACCTTATTGGACCATATGTCATCATTTTTCTGAAGTAGTTATGTATAATCGATGATAGGCCCTATGGGTCTCGGTTACCAATGGTACAGATTACTGGTACATTATATATTGCCATGGTAGCTAGCTATATAAGTTGGTATTTACTATTAGTATTGTTGTTTCTAAGGGTTGCGGATTCCATTGCGGATCTTTCCGCGCAGATTCTGCAGAATCCGCAGGTAAAACGCCCTGCTTTTTACCTGCTGATTCCCTGCAGGTTTTCTGCGGATTTTGTGCGCATTCGCCTGCATTTTTACATCTGCGGATTCCTATTATGGAATAGGTGTAAAACGCTATCGAATCCGCACAAAGAATTGACATGCTGTGGAAAATAAACCGCTGCGTTTCTGCACGGAATTTTCCGCAGCATGTGCACTGCAGATTTTGTTTTCCATAGGTTTACATGGTACTGTACACTGCATGGAAAACTGCTGCGAATCCGCAGTGCCAAATCCGCTGCGAATCCACAGCCAAATCCGCAACATGTGCACATAGCCTAAATGATTATGAACTTGTTTGCTTTGCATTATATGAGGTTTAAAAGCACTGTTTTTTTTATTTTTACCATTTTTCTTTGTCAGAAAAAAAATACAAAATTTATTGCTTGGAAATTCCAAGACATGTTGTCAGAAATGTATAGAATAAAAGAACAATTTACATTTTACTCACAAATAAACCTATAAAGAGAAAAATCATACAAACTGAACATTTTGCAGTGGTCTCTTAATTTTTGCCAGAGCTGTACATGTGGGGGCTATTGCAAAGTTTGGAAGCTTGGGAGCCTTTATACTGTTTGGGAGCTAATGCTGGAGTCATTATAGAGTCTGAGGTCTACTGTGGGTGTCATTTTACTATGTTTTGGGGGAGCAGTGGGGGCATCATACTGTGTACAGCGGACCTGTGGGCCCACCATGCTGTGTGAAGTGGAGCTGTGGACCCATTATACTGTGTTGAGGGCAGTTGTGGGAACATCATATTGTGCAGTGTCGGACTGGGACTCAAATTCAGCCCCGGTATTTGAGAGCACACAGGCCCACTTGATATGAAGTGAATGTGATATATACTGGTCGATTTTGGATTTATGCATTTCTCGATATACAATGATGTGAAAAAGTGTTTGCCCTCTTCCTGATTTCTAATTCCTTTGCATGTTTGTCACACGTAAATATTTCAGATCACCAAACAAATTTTAAATATTAGACAAAGATAGCACAAGTAAACACAAAATGCAGCTTTTAAGTGAAGATCTTTATAATTAAGGGAAAAAAGAAATCCAAACTTACAGGGCCCTGTAGCTAGGTAGTGAAAGGGCAATATAATCTGCAGACCTCACCTGAGCAGAGCTGTCACCATGCTGTCACTATGCTGTTGAAGCGGAGGTCAGGTCACCACTGGAGATAATCTCTGCCCAGAGCAGGAATCTAAATAGAACAAATAGGACGTCTCTGGAGTGAAGGAGAGGCCCACAGTTGGCACAGGCCCATCTGGCATTTGCCAGAATTGCCAGATAGCCAGTCCGGCCCTGATATTGTGTATAGAAGAGTTGTGGGTGCACTATACTGTGTAGAGGGGAGCTCTGAGGCCATCATATTGTATAGGTGTACATTATGAGGAGCTGTACAGTGAGGAACTCATGGGACATTATTAAATGTTAAGTGGGCACTTAAGAAGCATTATTGTTGTAGGAGCACTCAGAGTATTGTGACCCTCAAATTTGCAAAGGGGGAATTATTACTTTCTACGGGCAAAATGTGGACACTGTTTTTTGGGGCACTTGTGTGGTATTTTCTAGGGGACAATTTTACCTTCTAGAGGGCACAAAAGGAGCATTATTACTATGTAAGAGGCACAGTGGTGGGCATTATTATGTGGGGCAGTTATTGTACCACACAGCAGGTGCAGTAATAGGGACACATACAACCGCAACGGCTCAGTACTGGGGTATCAGCAGGATGAGGAGTTTGTGCAGGTTGGGAATAGATGGTGATGGCTGGAATATGAGAAGTGAAACATGTCTTTGTTTTAATCTCTGTAGACGACTTCTGGCTGGAGAAGTTGTCATGTCGGTCTGGGCCAGATGGCAGGGCCGGTTTTAGGCAAAGTGGGGCCCTAGGCAAAAGTTTAAAATGGGGCCCCAAATGCTAACATATTGCACCAACAGAAACATTTTGGTTGTAGCTACATGCGCTGATTTCAGGCCACTAAACGAGCGTGATCAACAATATTGAAGTCATTCGCCACTTGTTTCCAGCCTCTTTACACTGGCTGGGGACAGAATGATCACTAGTAAATCAATCTGTCCCCATACAGTATCATCTTAGCAGAATATCTGCAGTTTTAACTGGGCGATGTGCTGATGAGAACAATGATTTTTGTTCCGGCATATACTGTACATACATACACCGTACATACACACAGATACACATACCGTACATACACAGACATACACCTTACATGCATATGGAGCGCCCCCACACTGCCGCAGGGCCGAGGGGTACCCGGAGCCGGGCCTCTGAGTCTCAGTTCTGGGGTTGTCACGGTGGCTAGACCCGGTCCGTGGCCCTGTCTGTCAGTGGGGGAACGTCCGGTGCAATAAATGATGATAATGGTGCAGTTGTGAAGTGCCGGTCGCAATAAATAACGAGGACACCAGGTTGCAGTCTCTTTACCTCTTTACTGAAGGTTTTGGAGACCTCAGTCCAGAGCGCTGTTAACTGGGTTGTCAGAGACCGGCCGGTCCAAAGGCACATCAGGAGTTCTCTTTACAGGTGGGAATCAGTGTCTACCTTCTAGCGCTGAGTGTTGTAGTCCTTCCCTGCTGAGCTCCCGGGATAGTCCTCACAACTGCTTCCGTCTGTCTCTGATGTTCGTTTTCTCCGTCCTCCAGATGATATGGTAGGACGCACCCGTATGACGGGGTAGGCCTGGAGTTCTTCCGGGACCCTAGAGTCGCCCCTCTCCCACAGCTGCCTCCGTTGTCTGCTTAGGTGTTAAGTGAGACAGCCAACCTATAATTGGCTGTCCGGCCGTGGTTTGCAGTGTACTTAAAGTCTCTTACTTGCTCGGCGTTCCGGCCACCGACTGTTTGCGCCTCAGAAGGATGTTGCCTCGGTCTAACAGCACGACTCCTTCTGGTTCTAATTCCTCTTTGCTGTATTCCCGTTGTTCACTGGTTTGTTCTACTCTGAGGAGTCTGCCAGGATCCCATCCCTGACAGGTCCTCTCACTAGCTCTTCCCAGCTACGTCTCTCCGTCTTCCTGTCCAACCCCCAGTTTTACCAGAGTTGTGAGGAGTGGCCTACTAGATAGGACCACCCCCCTGGTGGCCGGAGTGTGAAGTGTGGTGTGAGTGTACCTGGTCAGAGAAACTCCTTAGTGCAATCAGACGTACCATAGCTCCCCATAGTGGCGGAGCCACAGTACTGCAACAACCGGGACTCTGGGGTGCTGCACTCCCCCCTGGTTAAATCCAGTACTCCGGGACTGGGAAAACAAGAACAATAATACATGTTAACAGGAAACACACAAATTTTTGAAATAGCATAACAATTGAACATAACTATGCTTCCCTTTACGGGAGGTGAGGATTCTTGAACGTTGCAAAAGTTAGGTCATGCACAGTTTATGACTCTCAGTTCAGTGGTTGAAACAGCGGGGACCCCGGGTAAACAAAGGGGTCCCCCCTTATGAAAGTTTTTGAGCAATTCACCGTCCATTACTCTATTGTCCATTTAAAACCTGTAACAAAAATACACACAAAACATTCTTAACTAAAGAGCAGCCCTTATTAATACCTCCAAGGTTTGTAGCGGAGGGGAGTTTGGTTTTGAGTGCTGCGTGTGGACCTTCGCAGCACAGGGGTTGCTATTGGCCTAACAGGGCCCGCTATGCTTGCTACCGCTGGTGTAGTGCACCGTCTTCTAGCTACACTTCTAGTGAGTCGGGGTAGCACTGGCAGGTTAGGGCTCTCAGAGCTGCTGCTATCAACAGTGGGTACAGCAGATTCACTGATAGCAGAGGGAGGATTTGCCGGTTCAACGGTTGGCATGGTTTCATCAGGTAAGGCTTGTTGAGGTAGCGGGGCCAGATGATCTGGTACCACCATTGGTTCTGGTGGGTCCGGCTGTTGAAACATTAGAACAGGCACCGCGATGGCTTGGTTTATCTGAGTCCAGGATTGGGGAAAGTCACCAAGGACGGTATGGAACATCTTCTCCTTTTCCACCGGCGGGGAGATTTCTGGGGCCGTGCCCCTCTCTTTCAACTTATCGGGGCAGACCTTAAGGTGATCCCTGGATACCGCTGTCGAGGTCTCCCCTCTGTCCTTGCTGATGAGACAGACCTTTGTGTTGTCGAAGTCGGATGGCAGGATGGTATACGGTTCCGCTTCCCATTGGTCATCGAGCTTGTGTAATCTCCTCTTTCGTTTAAGTACTTGCTCACCAGGTGACAGGGGGATCGCAGGAGCATGTTGGTTGTAGTCCCTTTCTTGCTTCTGCCTAGCCTGGGCGAGACTTCTCTCTACACACTCCTGTACTTCACGGTACCTTCGCTGCCTTTCTGCATCCCAATCTGCATCCGGCGAGGTATCTTCGGGTACTAGGACCCCCATGTCCAGATCAACGGGTAACCGACTAGATCTTCCTCGCATCAGGTACGCTGGAGTACAGTTGGTGGAACTTACTGGGATGTGATTGTACATATCCACCAAGTCAGGCAACTTTGTCGGCCACAGGTTCCGTTCCTCCACGGGTAAGGTCTTCAATAAATCAATTACCACTTGGTTCATCTTCTCGCACATCCCGTTGGTTTGAGGATGGTACGGTGTGGTCCTGATCTTCTTACACCCGTACAGTTGGCAGAATTCTTGGAACACTTCCGCTTCGAATGCAGGTCCCTGATCGGTCAGTACCTTCTCTGGGTAGCCATGGGGCCTACAAAAGTGTTGCTGGAAGGCCCTGGCGGCAGTCCTGGCTGTTAGATCCTTGACAGGCACAACCACCAAAAACCTGGAGTAGTGGTCCACGATGGTAAGGGCGTAGATATAGCCCGACCGGCTAGGTGTCAGCTTCACATGATCCAGCGCGACCAGTTCGAGCGGCCTTTTGGTGATGATAGGCTGCAGGGGAGCCCGCTGACTGTCACGGTCCTTCCTGCGCAGACTACATGGAC
The DNA here is from genome assembly GCF_051348905.1 of Ranitomeya variabilis. Taxonomy (NCBI): domain Eukaryota; kingdom Metazoa; phylum Chordata; class Amphibia; order Anura; family Dendrobatidae; genus Ranitomeya; species Ranitomeya variabilis. The sequence goes on along the minus strand of NC_135234.1, from coordinate 638,543,878 downwards.
CACACTCCCGACACCAATTCTCAATGGTTCTCTTCATGCCAATCCAATAGAACCTCCCTCGGAGCAGCTTCTCTAGCTTCCTCCATCCGAAGTGTCCGGCTCCATCATGGTAGGCTCCCAGAACCATGGGCGCATCTCGCCTGGGTACCACTATCTGCCACACCAATTCATGAGTACGTGGGTCAATGCTCCTCCTGCACAGCTTACCATCATGGATAAACAGCTTGCTTCTCCCCTTCCACAGCTGTTGGGTTTCTTGTGGGTCGTCTGGGCCAGGGTGCAACCCAGCCTGCGTCAAGAGCTCCTTCACCTGACGGACCGCGGGGTCACTATCCTGGGTTTCTGCCCATCCGTGGTGGGGCAGGGGATTCAGCGTGGCATCCGGTTGGTTCTTGTGCCTGTTCTTCACATGGTGAGAGTTCTGAGTGGCTTTGGGGCGATGGAAGGCAGGCAGCTCCACCTCTTCAAGTGCCTCCGGGTCTTCTCCCACTTCTGGTAAATTGGGCATTCGGGACAGAGCATCGGCATTGGCATTCTGGTGTCCTGCCCGATATTTGATGGTGAAATCATAGTTGGACAGCCGGGCCATCCACCGCTGTTCCAAAGCCCCGAGTTTGGCAGTACCCAGATGCGTTAGCGGATTGTTGTCCGTGAAGACGGTGAATTTCGCGGAGGCCAGGTAGTGCTTAAACCTCTCTGTCACTGCCCAGACAAGGGCAAGGAATTCCAGTTTGAAGGAACTGTAGTTGTCAGGGTTCCTTTCCGTGGGACGGAGTTTCCTGCTGGCGTAAGCGATCACTCTTTCCTTGCCTTTCTGGACTTGAGACAGCACGGCTCCTAGTCCCACATTACTGGCATCTATGTACAGCACAAATGGTTGGTCGTATTCGGGGTAAGCCAGTACCTCTTCTCCCGTCAGTGCCGACTTCAAACAGGTGAAGGATTCCTCCAGCTCTTCGTTCCAATCAAAGGGGGTGTTCCTCCCCTTGGTCTTCTTTGGTTGGCCCACCAACAGGTTTTGCAAGGGTGCGGCCTTCTTGGTGAAGTCCTTAATGAACCTCCGGTAATAGCCTACCAGCCCGAGGAACTGCCGGACTTCGTGGAGGTCACTGGGCTTTGGCCAGTCCTTAATCACTGTGACCTTGTCGGGGTCTGGGGCCACTCCTTCAGCGCTCACCACATGGCCCAGGTACTGCACTTTAGGTTTCAGCAGATGACACTTGGACGGTTTCACCTTTAAGCCAAAGTTGGATAGGGCTTCAAACACCTCGGCCAGGTGCTTCAGGTGGTCTTCGTAGGTCTTAGAGAAGACAATGACATCATCCAAATATAGCAGCACGGTTTCAAAGTTCAGGTGTCCCAGGCAGCACTCCATCATCCTCTGGAACGTTCCGGGAGCATTGCACAATCCGAAGGGCATGTAGTTGAACTCACAGAGACCCATTGGCGTCGTGAAGGCCGTCTTCTCTTTGTCCGCCTCCGCTACAGGAACCTGCCAGTACCCACTGGTGAGATCTAAGGTAGAGAAGTAGTTAGCAGATTTTAAGGCAGCCAGAGACTCCTCTATCCTAGGCAGTGGGTATGCGTCCTTATGTGTAATGCGATTCAACTGCCTGTAATCAACACACATCCTCATTGTACCATCTTTCTTTTTAACAAGGACTAACGGAGCTGCCCAGGGGCTACAGCTGTCTCTCACCACCCCAGCCTCCTTCATTTCCCGCAACATGTCCTTGGCACACTGGTAATGAGCTGGGGGTACAGGGCGATATCTCTCTTTTATGGGTCGGTGATCTCCCGTGGGGATGTGATGTTTGATCCCTTTCACCTGCCCAAAATCTGAGGGGTGTTTGCTGAATATCTGCTCGTACTCGTGTACCACCCTGTAGGCCCCCTGTTTTTGATGGGATGGGGTAGAGTCAGTGCCCACATGCAATTCCCGACACCAGTCCTTCGAGGGCTCTGCAGAACCTTTGTTCTCCGCCAAGTTTGACGGGACCAAGGGTTCAGGTGTCTGTATCACATTATTATTGACAGTGAACAATTTGGCGAGCGTGGTATACTTGGTGAGGTGAACCTCTTCCTCCCCACCATTGAGGACACGTACGGGCACTCTCCCCTGACGGACGTCGACCACCCCCCGGGCTGTCAGAACAGTAGGCCTATTGTCTGAATATACGGGTTCTACCAAGGCCTGGTAGTCCTTACCCCTGAGGCCTATGGCTGCTCGACACCATATTAACATTTCACTCTTGGGGGGTATCGCGATGGGGTTTGAATCACTCACAGTGACACGACCAATCTCACCACCAGTCAGCTCTACCTGCTGTCTCTGCATCAGAGCTCTGATTTCCTTCTGCAGGGCACGTTGCTCACTTAGGCCAGCGGTTTCTGCCACCTGTTGCAACAAAACAATCACTTCTGCAAGACAATTTTCTATAACATTAGTACCAAGAGTCATCATGGGATTACATTCTCGACGATCAATATCAACAATCACAATCCCTTGGGCTTTCAATTCCACCCGCCCCACTTTGATGGTGACCTCCTTATACCCCACTTGTGGCAACGGCTGACCATTACTGGCGATTATGGTGAAATCATCGTCAGGGCCACGAGTAATATCAGCGTCCTCCCAATACCGTTTGTAGAGCACGTAAGGTATAGTCGTCACCTGAGAACCGGTGTCCAGCAAAGCATTCAAGGGGATTCCATCAATCACTACAGGGAGAACTGGTCGTCCTCCAATATACTTGGTTCTCCAATGCTGCGGGCCTGACCGTCCTACTCCTGGGGGTTGGCCCTTTGCCCCAGGGGTTGCTCGTTTAAAGGACAGTACCTTGCAAGATGGCCCACCTGGTGACATCGGCGGCAGATGGGTCGTCCGTCCTGATGGAAACGATCGCTGTCCCGGCCTCTGGTCGGTGGGGTCCTCTTCTGTCGCGTCCAGGGAACATCCTCTGGTCCGGAGGCTAGCTGGATCTTCTTCTTGGGGGCCTCCTGTAGGGACTGCACCGTCCGGGCTAGGGCAGCAACGTTCTTGGTCAGCTCCTGCATCTGAAGACGGAGTCCTGCAGGGGAGTCGTCCTCGAAGCTCTGGGCGTCGGCCTCTGCGGCAACTGGGGTATCCGATGCCACCTCCTGGTGGTATGCGAGAGCGGGGCGCCTGGGTGGTATTGCGCGGCTGGGCTGTCGCTCCTGCAATGCCTGGATAGCTTTATCTTTGAACTGCGCAAAAGTCAAGTCTGGATTTTGCATGGCCAGGAAGTGCAATTGGCCCCGCTGGTGACTGCACAGGAGCCCCTCAATGAACCGCTCCTTCAGAAGTTTATCCTCATCCTGCATGCTGCCAGGGTCACTCTGCTTAATGGCCCGCATCGCCTCCTGGAGATTAAGGGCATAGTCCCGTAAGCTATCCTGTGGCCTCTGTTTGCATCCATAAAAAGTCAGTTTAATTTCCGTAGCAGTGCGAGTATCAAAGGTGGCTTTAAGCTTGGCAAAAATCTGTTGTGCAGTTCCTTTATCCTCAGCGGGCCAGGATTTCAATTCTCTCAGAGCCGCCCCAAAGAGTTGGCCGGTTATCATATGAACCTTCTGGGGCTCTGTCAGGGGATAGAACTCGAGCAGGCTGCAGAGCCCTTCCTTAAAGTCAGTGAATGTATGCGACTCCCCAGAGTATCGTGGGAGCCAGGCCGCTCCGGGCAGGTACGGCATAGAAAAGGGCATTATGGCTTTTGTGTTAGCGGCAGTGTCCGGCTGGCTGAGGGGAACAGCGGGTTCTGCGGCAACCGGTGGTGGTATTAGGGCCGCGGCTTCGCCCGCTGCGTGGACCGGAGCTGCCCCTACATCCGCGGCTGCGACCGCCACCTCCTCTCCTCCCGACTCAGACATGGCTGTCCCTTCCTCCCACTAACCTGCTGGAGGTCGGAGTTCCTCTTCCGGGATTGGCGCCTTACCGCGCTTTCCGTTCCGCGCTTCTTTTGGCTGGTTCCGCCCGCGTAGCTAGGGCTCCTCCCTCCGTGCGCGGCAATGGCGAATTTTGGCGGTAAATGGCACAGCACACAGTCTTTTCAATAAAGTACAGTCCAAGCACAATAAATCACAGTTCCAAGGCACACATGACCTGATTCTTCAGGCTTAAGTAGATCCTGTTCGTGACGCCAAGTTGGAGCGCCCCCACACCACCGCAGGGCCGAGGGGTACCCGGAGCCGGGCCTCTGAGTCTCAGTTCTGGGGTTGTCACGGTGGCTAGACCCGGTCCGTGGCCCTGTCTGTCAGTGGGGGAACGTCCGGTGCAATAAATGATGATAATGGTGCAGTTGTGAAGTGCCGGTCGCAATAAATAACGAGGACACCAGGTTGCAGTCTCTTTACCTCTTTACTGAAGGTTTTGGAGACCTCAGTCCAGAGCGCTGTTAACTGGGTTGTCAGAGACCGGCCGGTCCAAAGGCACATCAGGAGTTCTCTTTACAGGTGGGAATCAGTGTCTACCTTCTAGCGCTGAGTGTTGTAGTTCTTCCCTGCTGAGCTCCCGGGATAGTCCTCACAACTGTTTCTGTCTGTCTCTGATGTTCGTTCTCTCCGTCCCCCAGATGATATGGTAGGACGCACCCGTATGACGGGGTAGGCCTGGAGTTCTTCCGGGACCCTAGAGTCGCCCCTCTCCCACAGCTGCCTCCGTTGTCTGCTTAGGTGTTAAGTGAGACAGCCAACCTATAATTGGCTGTCCGGCCATGGTTTGCAGTGTACTTAAAGTCTCTTACTTGCTCGGCGTTCCGGCCACCGACTGTTTGCGCCTCAGAAGGATGTTGCCTCGGTCTAACAGCACGACTCCTTCTGGTTCTAATTCCTCTTTGCTGTATTCCCGTTGTTCACTGGTTTGTTCTACTCTGAGGAGTCTGCCAGGATCCCATCCCTGACAGGTCCTCTCACTAGCTCTTCCCAGCTACTTCTCTCCGTCTTCCTGTCCAACCCCCAGTTTTACCAGAGTTGTGAGGAGTGGCCTACTAGATAGGACCACCCCCCCTGGTGGCCGGAGTGTGAAGTGTGGTGTGAGTGTACCTGGTCAGAGAAACTCCTTAGTGCAATCAGACGTACCATAGCTCCCCATAGTGGCGGAGCCACAGTACTGCAACAACCAGGACTCTGGGGTGCTGCACATACACACATACAGTTATATACACAGATAGTATACACATACCGTACATACATATACCATACATACACCGTACGTACACACATACACATACAAATACAGTATATGCAAACACATACATATACCATACATACACACAGATACACATACATATACCATCATACATACACATACCGTACATACACACATGCATATACCGTACATTCACACAAATGCCGTACACACATATACCGTACATACACACAGATACACACACATATACCGTACATACACAGATACAGTTATATACATATAGTACACACATACCGTACATACATATAAAATACACCCAAATGCACATACCGTACATACATACATATACCGTACATGCATACACACACATATACCGAACATACAGATACACATACACGTACCGTACATACACACATACAGTATATACACATACCGTACACACATATACATACACATATACTGTATGTACATGCACATAAACATACATATATACCATATATCCATACAAATTTATTTCACATACACAGATACACACATACTGTACATGCATACACACACAGCCATACAACTATACCATACATACACACATATACTGTACATACACAGATACACACACACACACACACACACACACACAGATAGAAACATACACATAGATACACACAGATGCACACATACATATACAAGCATATACATACATACATACTAATCTTGTATAGGTGATCAGATGAGCCCTGCAGGTCAGTTCAGCTGGAGAAGGCTGCAGACCCCACTGTGGGGGATGGGGCACAGAGCAGACAGCACCTGATGATAAATTCCCAGTAAGGGAGGAAAAGACTCAAATTCAAAAAGTTCCATGACTAAAATTATACAGAGATGTTATAAAGAGCACTATAACTGCACATTACTTTTCAGGTCACTTCACAGCATACATTTTGCTGCTGTGCTGCCCCTGCAGTGAGCTCCTCCCCCATCTCTTCTCTGTGAGGAGACGCTGCAGCCTGCTCTGAACAGAACAGTGGAGGGAGCAGAAGACCCCTGTAAGTCCTGCTCTTCCTCCACTGATGTCTCTATGTGCTGTGCAGCCGGGGCCCCTGACTGTAGGCGAGTACTCACCATTGGGACGCTCCATGCAGGGGGACAGACGGCAGCCAGTGAACGCTCTCCTCAGTCTGGTCACTGTGAGGTAAGGAAAGCGTTCATTGGCCAGCGTCTCTCCCTGCATGACACGCCCCCTTTTTGATCTCCTGCACTTCGCGCCCCGCTCTCTCTCCGACACTCGGTGTTCCATGATTACAGGAGGGAGTGAGAGGGGCCCGACCCTGCATGATACCGGGCCTGCCTGCAGGGGCCCCCCTCCACCTCTGGGCCCTGGAGCAGTGCCATCAACAGTATGTCTGCCCCTGGCTGGGGGCCCCCAGGGCAGCGGGGGCCCCAGGCAGCTGCCTAGTCTGCCTGCCCCTAACGCCGGCCCTGCCAGATGGAAAAGGTAGGAGAAGGGAGGGATGCCATCAGAAAGAACGTCAGCTAAAAGTCACCATCTATAGCTGTGCTGTAATCTCTTACCTGTTCTGCAGCACTGGTATACCACTATATGTCACCATATGGCGGTAATATAAATCTTGGTCTTTGTAGATGTTTTTTTCCAGTAACAGACGGTCATCTGCTGAAGTTCACTATGCCCGCCATAGTTGTAATCAGGATTACCTGTTAGGGGCCCACTCAGAGGTTTCGCCCCCCCCCTTCCCGAGCTGAACCCCTGGCTACACATGGATAAGAGTCACAGAGCAAAGGATATGAACTTTTAATGGGGTATATATGTTAGAGAAAGCCAGGAGCATACATAATACAAATTTACCCCACCATAGGGTATGTGTCCACGTTCAGGATTGCATCAGGATTTGGTCAGGATTTTCCATCAGTATTTGTAAGCCAAAACCAGGAGTGGGTGATAAATGCAAAAGTGGTGCATATGTTTCTATTATACTTTTCCTCTAATTGTTCCACTCCTGGTTTTGGCTTACAAATACTGATGGAAAATCCTGACCAAATCCTGATGCAATCCTGAACGTGGACACATACCCTGACAGTCCTGGAGAAGAAGGATCCACACTGTTCCAAATTGTCAGATGGACGCACTTACCTGTCCATGCTTAGCACAGCATTGTTAAGAGAACTTTTAAAGAAACATTTGTTTGGATGATTGTGACAAACCTCTCAGCTATACCACATCTGATACTGCGCCAGTGGGTCACTCTGCTTGAGTTAGACAGCAACAAGTATGGACAAGAAATTATGTAATGTAGTTTACTTTTCTGTTCTGTAAATATTTTTTTTTTTTATTATTCTATAATTGTTTTTTTTCATATATCGTTTATATATTCACTTAAAAAAAAGGGAATACTGGGTGTCGTACCAGTCCAAGACTGTAGGTGGCAATATTCCAAGAAGTCATGTACTATAAGGGTATGTGCACACGTTGCGGATTTCCTGCGGATCCGCAGCGTTTTTTTGCGATGCAGAAACGCTGCAGATCCACAAGTGATTTAGAGTACAATGTAAATCAATGAGAAAAAAAACGCTGTGCTAATGGTGCGGAAAATTCCGTGCGGAAACGCTGTGGATTAAAAGAAGTATCATGTCACTTCTTTTTTGTGGATCTGCAGCGTTTTTGTACCCATTCCATTATAGAAATCCGCAGGGGTAAAAAACGCAGTAAATCCGCAGCAAATACGCACAAAAAAAACGCGTCAAATCCGCATCGGCGTTTTCTGCCAAGAGATGCAGAATCCGCACCAAAAATTCCTAAGCCTAATCCGCAACTTGTGCACATAGCCTAACTTCTTCCCAAAAAAGGATGCATCAGTACGTCCTATGTTGGGTCACCATGAATGTGATTTCCTTTGTCTTCTTAAGCCGAGTGCACACCATCTGGAAGCGGCAGCACTTTGGATGCAGCACATGTTTGCTGCGTGCAAAGCACTACCGTCTATTGAACGCAGGTAAATCCGCATGTGTTCACTAAACTGTGCAAATTCACTGCGTCCAATACATTCTATTGGTGACATTTCTCTTGCGGAGAAAGTGATATGCTGCAGTCTGGAAAGTTACGCCTCATGTCCGTCTCTGCAGGTGTCTCTGGACGCATAGTGGGTATGGGATTTCTTGAAATCTATCCACTATGCTGTAACATCTTGATGCTGCGGATTGGACGCGGCACAAGTACGCAGCGACCAACTCGCAGCATTTACTGATCGTGTGCACATACCCTTAATGCTGCGATTTCAATGTTGAGGGGTGTATATACTCATTACAGTAGTATTGCAGCAGAACAAGTTACTAAATGGAGTTATAAGTAAAATAAAAGTATCAAAAAATGAAAAATATAAAAATTGAAATCATCCTTCTTTTCTTAGTTTAAGAATGAATTAAAAAAATCAATATATTTATTTGGTATCACTGGGTCCATAAAATTCTAATCAAGATAGGACACTATAAAAACAAATTACAAAAACGGAATTGTGTTTTTTCACTATTTAACTGCACTTGAACATGCCTGCATAATATTAATGAAGCTATATCAAAAGTGAGTCCAAACTAATGGAAATATGGAAGTAGACTGGTAGAAATAAAATGTAGTACTACTATAACCAGGATCCTTGAGCTACAGGTCACAAACACAGTTGGGTACAGTAAACTTGACATGTGAAACCTTTAAAGATCAGCCAATTGTCCCCATTATTCTCATCTATTGTTTTGCATACTTGGGCAGCACGGTGGCTCACTGGTTAGCACGTTGGCTCAGTGGTTAGCACATTGGCTCAGTGGTTAGAACAGTGGTTCAGTGATTAGCACCGTGGCTCAGTGGTTAGCACCATGGCTCAGTGGTAAGCACTGTAGCCTTGCAGTGATTCTAGCTTCAAATCCCACCAAGGACAAGAGTTTGTATTTTTTCTTTGTGTTAGTCCTCATTCACACGTCTGTATTTAAAGACGTATATGAAAATAATGGTACCAGTGTTATCAGTGTGTCTGTGTTTACCATCAGTGTGTCAAATTACAAAGCTTCTCACACTTTGCAATGTTAAATACAGATGGCACACAGATGTCATCTGTGCACAGTATGTGTTTTTCACTGACCCATAGACTTGTATTGGCTATTTTAATCCGTGCTGCAATAAAAAACACGGACATGTGAATAGCACCATAGATTACAATTGGGTATGTGTTCTACCTGTGAAAAAAACAGATACAACACATGTATGTGTGGCACCCCAGGAGTTCGGGTACCACAATGGTGCTGCCTTCCTCTCGGGGAGGGTAATGTCATGCCTGGAGACAGGAGGGATCCCTTTGGCAGGTAATCTCACATTCAACACATTCTGACTCCAGGCCAGAAGGGGGAGCTCAAAACCTGGTTTAAGGGGAACTTCCCTAATTTACATCCTGGTCTGGAGGAGGAGTTAGTTAGTCTGGTGCAGACAGGAGCCAGATAAAGAGCAGAGGAGTGATCAGGAGCTAGAGGAGGCTGTGACTGAGCGCAGAGGCCGGGCACCGGGAGCCCGAGGCTGTGGGCAACTTCAAGTCCCACAGCAGAACTGGAGAGCAGAGAGCTGAAAGTAACCTGCCCCATTAAACCTGAGGTACAGCAGCATTCCAGAGCCTGGAGTCACCGTATACAGAGACCCCAGAAAAACGGCTCAAGCTGCCCACCATACAGGTACTGTCCCAGGACAGGAGGGAACAAGGACCTTGTTAGGACACTACAGGCAGCAAGGGACTAATAGTCAGCGCAAAGTGGAAGGCAACCTGATCTGCCAAGGGGGTTTCCACACGTCTTCAGGCTGCCTGGACTCCATCTACACATGTTGCCAGTATCCTGGACTGTAGCCTGCTACCATCAGTAAACCAGGTAAAGACTGCAACCCTGTGTTCTCCGTTTATTTAACGGCAACCCACCATCCTTGCCCACTCCACTGGGAGCCCTGGGGACCCCGCTTCACCTGTGGGAAGTGATCATCTTGCTGCAGTAACATCGCCCCAGAGGACCCCTTTAAGCAGCGTCAGTCCCCCCAACGGTGATCCACAGGTGGTGTCACGAATACAAACTTTATTACAAAGCCCCCTTAAAAGACTTTTGCCTTTTAATTGAGTGCCCAGGGCCACGGACCGGGTCGCAGCCACCGTGACATCCCCTTTAAGTGCGACCGGACCTGGTACCGAGTATCCCCATTGCCCTGTGGGCGACTCATATGTGTCAGAGTGATGGACTGTTCTGCTGCGTTCCTGCCCCTGAAGACAACAATCGCACCATGTGTACAGTATCATGCGATTTTACATGTAATGTGAATAATATAGTATATATATTGTGTTATAGTAATGTAACGTGTCAGTGCGCAATGTGAGTAGTGTATAGTGCAGGGTAAGCACAGGATCAGGTATAGATTTGGAATAGGAAATAAGGTAGTGATAACATACAGTTAATGTATAACTGAACTAGCCCACAGTGGGTGGGTTCTTGTGATAGTAAAAAGTGGGCACTTCCTGGTGGAGACTCAGATAGGGAAGTACAGAGACAAGGTCAAGTTCAAGTACAGTGGGCTGCTAGAGCCAACATGTACCAATCTATCCAGGCAGTGGAAAGCCGTACTGATATCCCTTGCGGACGTTATGGCAACCTTGGAAGCTCAAGGCCCGGCCTGAGGGTTGATGGGCGCGTTGTGTTCTCTGGCATACATTGGAAGATGCAAGCAGAACTGGCAGGTGGCTGATCCTGGATGCACTACTGAAGTGGACAGGAAGTTCCTGAGGCCGACTGAGTCAATTTGTTTGGGAATAGTCCAGAAAAAATGAGTTGTAGGGAAGAAGATGTGTTGTACTAAAGAAGTAAGAAAACAAAGTGTTGTGTCCTATCCCACATGTTACAACTTGATGAGCTTGAACTCACTAGTAAACGTTTGCTTGTTACAATGAACTTGGTGTCCCCTAAATTGTGTGCGGCGGCTCCTGAGGATGTAGACCAGGAGACAGCGGAGACTTGCGGCCTACAGTTGAGTGTGATGCACCCAACACCTGACACCACACCGGGAATGGGACACTGTTTTCCTGTAAAGTGCCAGAAGGTAACTGGGCAGCAGCTCAGTTATGACTACCGCTCTGTCACTTTACACGTGCAATACGGATGTCTGAATGAGCCCTGGGTTTTCGCCGACATTCCAAATACATACTGATAGGGAATTTTATATTGTGAGTCCCAATGGTGACAGTGATAATGATGTCTGTATAGCAGTGTGGAATATGATGGTGTTATATAAGCCAGTAAAATAAATAAGCTCTGTCCAGACTGCCTATAGATTGGAGGGTCTCCTGCATAGAACTGCAGCCCACAATAATGACCATGTAACATTATTATGGATTACACATCTACAGGCCTAAGACTTCTTTTACACTTGCCGTGATTTTTGCGGCCCATTTTTGCGGGCCGTTTTGAAGTAATATTCACGGTCTGCTGCAAAAACGGGCCCAAAAATCTTATGGATCGCCGTTTTTCTGGTTTCGAATACTAGGGTAAAAGTATTTTTTTTAAAACGGCGTTCCGCAAATACAGTGTTAACGGTGCACCGCAGAAACAAGCTTCCGTTGTTTTTGCGGCCCCATTGATTTTCAATCGGGATCGTGACCGTAAGCCGTGAAAAATATCGAGCAGGCACGACAACAAATTTATATATAGAAATGTATTGGGGCAGTAAAAATGGACAACAAAATCACGGCAAGTGTAAAAGAAGCCTAAAATGTGGGAACTTTCTGACATGCAGAGTAAGAAACAGACAGTAATATTGGATGCCAAGCACAACTAAAGATGAATAATAACTCTGTTTGCCGCTTCCTAACAAGCAGAAGAGTTATGTATGTTTCTGCAATGATGGTCCTTTCCCGCCATGGCTGGAGTTTTCTCCTATATGTAGACACTTGGAGCAGTAAGGCAGAACTCCAGATGTTGCGTGAAGAAGAGCTCACTTCCTGGAAGTTTATTCATGTTTTGCGTAATGAGTAACCTTAGAGACCTAATGACAAACACGGAGTAGGTCAGGACATGAGGCAGACTCTGATGCATACTACTGTGAAAACCACTCTAACATATAAAGCACATTGCATAATGTAGCACACTCATATTGTGGTCTGCTTACAAGTATACAAAAAATCATAATGTTCTGCACTGTACTATGTTCTGTAAACGGTAGCACTGGCATCTTGTAACAGGTCATAAATGGCAAAAAAATATCTCAAATGGTTCTTACTGCAGACCCTTGTGTAACTTGGTGAGGGGCAGTAGCTGTGGGCGATGTACTCATCTTTTACGCCCTAGCACATTACATGAAGGTGAGGGCCATGCCTGGGAGTGTGGACTTGTGCTGTGGGAGCGCTACACCCTTGCAGGCCGCATATAACCAATGACTTGGGTTGACCAGGACTAGGTGTTTGACAGTTCAATGAGGGAGACCACCAGTCAAATATAAACTTTTTATGCAACGATAACTTGAGGTGGATTATATACAGTAGATAGGGGGAGCACTTGATGAACGTTTCCTTTACAATACGGAGCATTTTTCCACATACAGTTTAAATTCCGTCCACTTTTCTCGTTTGTCCTCTATCTTCAACGTTCTGTTCTACTTTACCACAGCCCAGCTTAATATTACAGTCCAGTTAGCAAAAGTCCTATTCTCAACCCAGAGTTCCATATCATCTCTCCCCTCCAGAGAACTGTATTGTAAGTATGGCCTTTACTTATTTTCTCTGTCTCTGATGCTCTGGAACTCTCTCCCAGAACACTCTCTCTTTGTCATAGGCACCCTTCACATGCCATGGTCTCCAGTGGCGTAACTTGAAACTCATGGGCCCTGATGTGAAAGCTCCAACGGGGCCCCCAAATATTTTAAATCTTTAATAGCAATAGTCTTTTTCTATAGGCCAAAGGGACTTTTAGAGCCCCCTAGGCTCCAGGGCCCTGGTGTGATTGCAACCCCTGCACCTGTTGTAGTTACACCCCTGATTGTCTCTGATACGTATGGTGACAGTTTCCACACGTACCGGAGACATTTACACACGTAGACCCATTCAAGTGAATGGGTCTGCACACATATCAGTGTGTTTCCACAAACCATGTGTCCGCGGGTAATACATGGTGACATGTAGGTGTTTTAGCAGCACGGGACGCAAAACATCCTGCACACATGCACACGGATGACACACTGATGATATCTGTGTGTCATCAATCTGACATGTACTGACGCCTGGGAATCGGTGGTACTGCTCCCGTTTATCCCTGGCAATGGCTTCTGGAGGCAGCTCTCATCATTGTTCCCTGCTTGTAATGAGATCAGAGCGCACAGAGGACAATGTTGAGAGTTGTATTCAGCCTCTGCTGTCTACATAGAGTGTAAAATGAAGAATAAAATAGAAAAACACATTATACTCACCTTAACATCTAACCTCTTGAAGCCAGTGTCCCCTGTAAAAAACAAAAATAAAAAACAACAATATCCCTCACCTGTCCAAAGTTGAAAGAATCCATAGTGTCCCACGACGTAATCCGTCAGTGTGTCAAATTTGACGCACAGATGAATTACAGCATGGGACACTATGAATTCTTTCAACTTCCAAGTGGACGCCATACATCAACCTGCCAACCCAGCCACCGCCTTTATCAACCTATCAACCACTTCACTACATTCCTCCTACACTTTCTCTCAGCAGACATCTCCACTATCATCATGGGTAATTCTGAAGGTTTCTTGAAGCCTTCAGACTAGTGATGAGTTAGTGTACTCGTTACTCAGGTTTTCCGAGCATGCTTGGGTGTTCTCCAAGTATTTGTGTGTGCTCAGAGATTATGTTTGTGTGGCTGCAGCTGCATGATCTGCAGCTGTTAGACAACCTGAACAAATGCAGGGATTCCCTGTTTGTTAGGGAATCCCCACATGTAATCAAGCTGTCTAGCAACCACAAATCATGCAGCTGTAGCGACACAAACTAAATCTCCGAGCACGCCCAAAATACTTGGAGACCACCAGAGGATGCTCGGAAAACCCGAGTAACGAGTACACTCGCTCATCCCTACTTCAGACACAACCTGAAAATATAACGTTTCAGAAAAGCTTACATCCTGCAGTAACCTTGCTGGCATCTCATTACTTCCAGAGCAGTTCCAACACTAATTACAGTGTCTTCTTCCCCTTTCCTGCATTGTAAGCTTAAAAGGACAGGGTAATCTCTCTCACTGTACCAGTTTATTACTGTCAGCTTAGTTATTGTACTTGCCTGTGTTTTAGATATATATTATACAGTATGTAAGTTAACCATCTTCACATGCACAGGACTCTGAAATTAATGGTGGTTTACAATTAATAACATTTTTACATAACTTTGGTACTTTTTATTGACAAATCTAATGACAGATCCATATTAATTGTATCCCCATGTTATTTGTTGTGAAATTTCAAAACTACATTTAAAAGAAACAAGATGTCCTGCGGTATCTGACACAGTTTCCCAGCAAAGCATCACAACTTCTCCTATTTCCCTTCTTTCTTTCTCGGGCACTCTACAAAGACCTTCCATTTTGGAGAAGTCACCTAGTTGTCTAGGCTCAGATATTTACTTCACCCAACTTATCAACTTCAAGAACTTGATTCTTAACACATTCCACCCCTTGATAAGTGTCATTGCAACAAGATAATCAATGTCCTACATTTCATTGGTTTTAATGTTATAATCATTGTACAGTAGTTCCATAGATTAGCGAAGTATTAGTGCCTAAATTATATCATTAAGACCATGTGTTTGAGATAACATCCATCAACCCTAACTGTCCCATATTGAACTGCAATAACCTGCTCTAATTTACTGTGAAATCCACTCATTTCTGAAATAGTCTACATGTTGTTTTTACTTGTTTTCTTTTACAAAGTTTCTAATTTCATAACTTTATTAGGCAAATGGATACATTTGGTGATGGGAGAAATTTGGAAATATATGTTGGTCTCTTTCCTGCTCTATGGGATGAGATGGGACTCTATACCAGCACCAGTAACATAACATTAATGTATGTTATAAAAAATAATAATATAAAATACTATAATATTAATAATAAATTAATACATTATCAAGAAGGCATTAAGGTGAGTGTTAGAGGGATGAATTATAATATAGAGGAGGCATGCAAAATACAAAAATAGCTGCCTCCCTAGTGCCACCTTAGCTTCATTGTAAGCCAATGATTGACTCTTTATAAAGCTTTGAAACATGACTAGATCTATCGGTCTAATTAGGGGCAGACATACCATTGGTGCAACCTAAGCAGTCACACAGGGGGCCCCCCAAGAGGTAAGGGGGCCCACTTCTAACTTCAAACCAGGTGCAATTGTACATTATGATGAACTGTTGGACTGCAAAGGGCCCATATATTGTTCTTGCACAGGGGCCCTCCTCTGTCTGTGTTCACCCTTGTGTCTCATTATACTTTTACTGGGACATTCGCTGCACCTGCTGGGTCTCCTCAAAGAGAAACTGAACCATGCAAAGAACTGCAATATAGTGAAAGAAAAAAAATCTACTGAGACCTTTCTTTCACAGAGCCATGTAATACTAACATATGGCAAACATGCCACCTAAATTCTCTGGGGACTGGCATTGTATTTAGTCTCCAGTAGAGGCAAAATAGCTGGTTCCAATAGAAAGTGGAGCCTTCTTGGTATGATTTCCTAAAGGACTCTTTGTGTGAATCTGGCTGTGCTTGAAAATCCTGTCTTTAATGAACTGTGCTTGTTTTGTACAAGTGCAAGACCTGAAACTTGTTTCCAGCTTTAGAAAACTTGGCTTGTTACAAAGCACCTTTCTAAATGACACTGTGCTCCAGGAACTGATGCTGGTGACAGCCACTCCTCACCTGGATAGCACTTATCAGTCACATATACAATATTCAGAACATAAAAATGTCTTTTTAGTACCCACTAAAAATAACTAGTGATGAGCGAGTATACTCGTTGCTCGTGTTTTCCCGAGCACGCTCGGGTGGTCTCCGAGTATTTGTGACTGCTCGGAGATTTAGTTTTCTTCGGCCTCAGGTGCATGATTTACGGCTGCTAGACAGGCTGAATACATGGGAGGAATGCCTGTTTGTTAGGGAATTGCCACATGTATTCAGGCTGTCCAGCAGCCGTAAATCATGCAGCTGAGGTGACGAAAAGTAAATCTCCGAGCAGGCCAAAATACTCGGAGATCACCAGAGCATCAATGCTATTCACTCATCATCACTAAAAATAAACCTTTTTTGCGTGATTTCATAGTTTTCATAAAAGTGAAAATGTTTTCCAGCTGTTTTCCAAATAACTGAGTCAGAACAAAACTGGAAGTTGCTTGATGTAGGTAATGCCATTTTAATCATTTCAAAATTCCAAGAACGTCACTGAACTTGCTAAATCACAAGATTTCAAATGTTCATTAATTTCATAAATGTTTTAGACATAATATAAGATGTAACATCTCCTCGTATTATCATTTTCTATGCTAGAAAAGTGCACTGCACCTCATAAACATTACATTTTGTCATGTGTTTTTTCTTTCATTCCTACTGACAAATCTGACAATGTTACAGTATATTAAATCATTCTGGTAGTCTGATATATGAGTCTGGGTTTGGCAAATGCCAAGTAGAACTTGGCTTACTACATTGTGCCAACTGTAAACTTTGCATGTTGGTCATGCTACTGTGGGTAGCCTGCATGGCTTAAGCATGGACTGCAGATCTCTGGACTTGTCTCCCATTAAGTACCGTACATCTGGAAGGTCTTTAATGAGTTACGTATCCAAGTGCATTTAGCATGGCAGAGCATTCCTCAGACAACCATTAATAATAATAATAATAATAATTATTATTATACATTTTTATAGCGCCATTTATTCCATGGGGCACTTTACATGTGAAATACGGGGCAAATATAGACAAATACATTAAACATGAGCAAAAAACAAGGCACAGGGGTACATAAGGAGGAAGGATCCTGCCCGCGAGGGCTCACAGTCTGCAGGGGATGGGTGATGATACATTAGGAGAGGGTAGAATAATCTCATTGATAGCATGATATGACGAATAAACATATGTATTTCTGTGTATGGCACTCATTCTCAATACTGAGTAAATCAAGTTGTTTTGAAACTGTTGTTTCCATTTTTTCATCATTTCCATATATCATTAACTTGTCTAATGATCTTATGATCTCCATAATTCCATGAATTTTCCTTCTTGGTGTTGCAATTTCACTATTAAGGATTCTATATATAGCCTCAATTCTGTCATGACATAGTTGCAAGGTATTCTGGTGCTAGGGGCTCCTTCCCTTTCCCTAAAGCTGGGAGCACCCTAGCTATCCTTGTTCCCCATATTACTTCTGATAGAGAAACCTCCGGGGTAATGTGCTTACTGAGCTCCTGAATCAGTCGTTATCTCTCCCCTCCACCAACCAGGGAAGTGGGGAGTGGAACACCGGGAAGTAAAGGAAGGGAAAACCAAATAGAAGAGGATGAGGA
The DNA here is from genome assembly GCF_051348905.1 of Ranitomeya variabilis. NCBI lineage: Eukaryota > Metazoa > Chordata > Amphibia > Anura > Dendrobatidae > Ranitomeya > Ranitomeya variabilis. The sequence goes on along the minus strand of NC_135234.1, from coordinate 638,526,124 downwards.
TATGCACACAGGCCAATCACCAAGCAACAGTCTCCTGGACATCACTATAAGGGTATGTGCACACGTTCAAGTTTTTTCGCGTTTTTTTTCGTGTTTTTTCGCGATAAAAACGCAATAAAAACTCATTAAAAATGCATGCATTATGCATTCTATCATTTAGAATGCATTCTGCATGTTTGTGCACATGGTGAGTTTTTTTCCGCGAAAAAAACGCATCGCGGTAAAAAAAGCAGCATGTTCATTCATTTTGCGGATTTTCCGCGTTTTTCCCGCAATTCTATGCATTTGGAAAAAGCACATGAAAATACGAGTCAAAACTTCGTCAAAAACATGTAAAAAAACGCGAAAAAAAACGCATGCGGATTTCTGGCACAAATGTCCGGTTTTTGTCAGGAAAATTTCTGCTAGAAATCCTGACGTGTGCACATGGAGCACCCCCAGACGCAGGGCCACGGGGCACTCGGTACCGGGCCTTTCAGTCTCGGTCCTGGGGTTGTCACGGTGGCCTGACCCGGTCCGTGATGCGTGGTGCAATGAAATAACGAAGACACAGGGCTGCAGTCTCTTTACCTCTTTACTGTAGGCCTCAGCATCTGCAATCCAGAGCACTGCTATCAGGGCTGGCTGAGACCGGCCGGTCCGAAGTCACATCCAGAGTTCCCTTCACAGGTGGAAATAAGTGCCTCCCTTCTAGCGCCTGTGTGTTGTAGTCCTTCCCTGCTGAGCACCACGGGATAGTCCTCACAACTGTTGTGTCTGTTTCTGATGTTCTTTCTCACAACTCTCGTTTCTATTCTGATGTTCTTCTCCGTCCCCCAGATGATATGGCTAGGATGCACCCGTATGACGGGTAGGCCTGGAGTTCTTCCGGGACCCTAGTGTCGCCCCTCTCCCACAGTTGCCCCTATGTCTGTGCAGCGCCCCAGAGTCCTGGTCGCTGCAGTAACGTCGCTCTGCCACTAAGGGGAGTGATGTTACGTCTGATTGCACTAAGGGAGTTCACCTGACCAGGTAACACACACACTACACTTCACACTCCGGCCACCAGGGGGAGTGGTTCTATCTAGTAGGCCACTCCTCACACTCTGGTAAAACTGGGGGTTGGACAGGAAGACAGGGAGAAATAACAGGGAAGAGCTAGAGAGAGGACCTGTCAGGGATGGGATCCTGACAGATTCCTAAGAAAGGACAAAAAGTGAGAAAATGGGAATACAGCAAAGAGGCGATAGGACCAGAAGGAGTCGTGCTGTAAGATCGAGGCAACATCCTTCTGAGGCGCAAACAGTCGGTGGCCGGAACGCCGAGAAAGTAAGAGACTCTAAGCATTACTGCAAACCACGGCAGGATAGCCAATTATAGGTTGGCTGTCTCACCCAAATCACCTAAGCAGACAACGGAGGCAGCTGTGGGAGAGGGGCGACTCTAGGGTCCCGGAAGAACTCCAGGCCTACCCCGTCATACGGGTGCGTCCTAATCATATCATCTGGGGGACGGAGAGAACGAACATCAGAGACAGACAGAATCAGTTGTGAGGACTATCCCGGGGTGCTCAGCAGGGAAGGACTACAACACACAGGCGCTAGAAGGTAGACGCTGATTCCCACCTGTTAAGGGGACTCCTGATGTGCCTTCGGATCGGCCGGTCTCAGACAGCCCTGTTAACAGTGCTCTGGATTGAGTACCTCGAGACCTTCAGTAAAGAGGTAAAGAGACTGCAACTCTGTGTCCTCATTATTCATCGCACCCCACACCCCAACATCATCACGTTCTATCTTCGCTGGACGCCCCTCAGCAGGGTCACGGACCGGGTCTAGCCACCGTGATCACCCCAGAACTGAGACACAGAGGCCCGGTACTGGGTGCCCCTCGGCCCTGCGGCAGTGGGGGCGCTCCAATTTGGCGTCACGAACAGGATCTACTTAAGCCTGAAGAATCAGGTCATGTGTGCCTTGGAACTGTGATTTATTGTGCTTGGACTGTGACTTATTGCAAAGACTGTGAATTGCTAATTGCCGCCAAGAGTTCCCGCCACAATTCGCCATTGCCGCGCACGGAGGGAGGAGCCTTAGCTTCGTGGGCGGAACTGGTCAAGAGAAGCGCGGAACGAGGAAGCGCGGTAAAGTGCCAACTCCGGAAGAGGAACTCCGACCTCCAGCAGGTTAGTGGGAGGAAGGGACAGCCATGTCCGAGTCGGGAGGAGCGGAGGCGGCAGTCGCAGCCGTGGACACAGGGGCAGCTCCGGTCCCCGCAGTGGACGTAGCCGCGGCCCTAATACCACCACCGGTTGCCGCGGAACCCGCTGCCCCCATCAGCCAGTCGGACACTGCCGCTACCACAAAGGCCATAATGCCCTTCTCTATGCCATACCTGCCCGGAGCGGCCTGGCTCCCACGATACTCCGGGGAGTCGCATACGTTCACTGACTTTAAAGAAGGGATCTGCAGCCTGCTTGAGTTCTATCCCCTGACAGAGCCTCAGAAGGTTCATATGATAATCGGCCAACTCTTTGGGGCGGCTCTGAGAGAAGTGAAGTCCTGGCCCGCAGCGGATAAGGGAACGGCACAGCAGGTTTTTGCAAAGCTTAAAGCCACCTTCGATACCCGTACTGCTACAGAAATTAAATTGACTTTCTATGGATGCAAACAGAGACCGCAGGATAGCTTACGGGACTATGCCCTTAATCTCCAGGAGGCGCTGCGGGCCATTAAGCAGAGTGACCCCGGCAGCATGCAAGATGAGGATAAACTCCTGAAAGAGCGGTTCATTGAGGGGCTCCTGTGCAGTCACCAAAGGGGCCAATTACACTTCTTGGCCATGCAGAATCCAGACTTGACTTTTGCGCAATTCAAGGATAAAGCTATCCAGGCGCTGCAGGAGCGACAGCCCAGCCGTGCAATACCACCCAGGCGTCCCGCTCTCACATACCACCAGGAGGTGGCGCCGGATGCCCCAGTCGCCGCCGAGGCCGACGCCCAGAGCCTAGAGGACGACTCCCCTGCAGGACTCCGCCTCCAGATGCAGGAGCTGACCAAGAGCGTTGCTGCCCTAGCCCGGATGGTGCAGTCCCTACAGGAGGCCCCCAAGGAGAAGATCCAGCTGGCCTCCAGACCAGAAGATGTCCCCTGGATGCGACAGAGGAGGACTCCGCCGACCAGAGGCCGGGACGACGATCGCTTCCATCGGGACAGACGACCCATCTGCCGCCGCTGTCACCAGGTGGGCCACCTGGCAAGGTACTGTCCTTTAAACGAGCAACCCCTGGGGCAAAGGGCCAACCCCCAGGAGTAGGACGATCAGGCCCGCAGCATTGGAGAGCCAAATACGTTGGAGGGCGGCCAGTTCTTCCTGTTGTGATCGACGGTATCCCCATGAACGCTCTGCTGGACACCGGTTCTCAGGTGACGACTATGCCTTACGTGCTTTATAAACGGTATTGGGAGGACACCGATATTACTCGTGGCCTCGATGATGATTTCACCATCATAGCCAGTAATGGTCAGCCGTTGCCACAAGTGGGGTATAAAGAGGTCACCATCAAGGTGGGGCGGGTGGAATTGAAGGCCCAAGGGTGTTATGGTTCTCAATGGCAAGAGAACATAGCCCAGCAAACATACGAACTAGCTCTTGGAAGGATGGAAACTAAACTGACCATGAACTAAACCTGCCGCACAACTAACAGTAGCCGGGTAGCGTAGCCTGCGTTTTATCCCTAGACGCCCAGCGCCGGCCGGAGGACTAACTAATCCTGGCAGAGGAAAATATAGTCCTGGCTCACCTCTAGAGAAATTTCCCCGAAAGGCAGACAGAGGCCCCCACAAATATTGGCGGTGATTTTAGATGAAATGACAAACGTAGTATGAAAATAGGTTTAGCAAAATTGAGGTCCGCTTACTAGATAGCAGGAAGACAGAAAGGGCACTTTCATGGTCAGCTGAAAACCCTATCAAAATACCATCCTGAAATTACTTTAAGACTCTAGTATTAACTCATAACATCAGAGTGGCAATTTCAGATCACAAGAGCTTTCCAGACACAGAAACGAAACTACAGCTGTGAACTGGAACAAAATGCAAAAACAAACAAGGACTAAGTCCAACTTAGCTGGGAGTTGTCTAGCAGCAGGAACATGCACAGAAAGGCTTCTGATTACAATGTTGACCGGCATGGAAGTGACAGAGGAGCAAGGCTAAATAGCGACTCCCACATCCTGATGGAAACAGGTGAACAGAGAGGATGATGCACCAGTTCAATTCCACCAGTGGCCACCGGGGGAGCCCAAAATCCAATTTCACAACAGTACCCCCCCCTCAAGGAGGGGGCACCGAACCCTCACCAGAACCACCAGGGCGATCAGGATGAGCCCTATGAAAGGCACGGACCAAATCGGAGGCATGAACATCAGAGGCAGTCACCCAAGAATTATCCTCCTGACCGTATCCCTTCCATTTGACCAGATACTGGAGTTTCCGTCTGGAAACACGGGAGTCCAAGATTTTTTCCACAACGTACTCCAACTCGCCCTCAACCAACACCGGAGCAGGAGGCTCAACGGAAGGCACAACCGGTACCTCATACCTGCGCAATAATGACCGATGAAAAACATTATGAATAGAAAAAGATGCAGGGAGGTCCAAACGGAAGGACACAGGGTTAAGAATCTCCAATATCTTGTACGGGCCGATGAACCGAGGCTTAAACTTGGGAGAAGAAACCCTCATAGGGACAAAACGAGAAGACAACCACACCAAGTCCCCAACACAAAGCCGAGGACCAACCCGACGCCGGCGGTTGGCAAAAAGCTGAGTCTTCTCCTGGGACAACTTCAAATTGTCCACTACCTGCCCCCAAATCTGATGCAACCTCTCCACCACAGCATCCACTCCAGGACAATCCGAAGATTCCACCTGACCAGAAGAAAATCGAGGATGAAACCCCGAATTACAGAAAAAGGGAGACACCAAGGTGGCAGAACTGGCCCGATTATTGAGGGCAAACTCCGCTAAAGGCAAAAAAACAACCCAATCATCCTGATCTGCAGACACAAAACACCTCAAATATGTCTCCAAGGTCTGATTCGTCCGCTCGGTCTGGCCATTAGTCTGAGGATGGAAAGCAGACGAGAAAGACAAATCTATGCCCATCCTAGCACAGAATGCTCGCCAAAATCTAGACACGAATTGGGTACCTCTGTCAGAAACGATATTCTCCGGAATACCATGCAAACGGACCACATTTTGAAAAAACAGAGGAACCAACTCGGAAGAAGAAGGCAACTTAGGCAGGGGAACCAAATGGACCATCTTAGAGAAACGATCACACACCACCCAGATGACAGACATCTTCTGAGAAACAGGAAGATCCGAAATAAAATCCATCGAGATGTGCGTCCAGGGCCTCTTCGGGATAGGCAAGGGCAACAACAATCCACTAGCCCGAGAACAACAAGGCTTGGCCCGAGCACAAACGTCACAAGACTGCACGAAGCCTCGCACATCTCGAGACAGGGAAGGCCACCAGAAGGACCTTGCCACCAAATCCCTGGTACCAAAGATTCCAGGATGACCTGCCAACGCAGAAGAATGAACCTCAGAAATGACTTTACTGGTCCAATCATCAGGAACAAACAGTCTACCAGGTGGGCAACGATCAGGTCTATCCGCCTGAAACTCCTGCAAGGCCCGCCGCAGGTCTGGAGAAACGGCAGACAATATCACTCCATCCTTAAGGATACCTGTAGGTTCAGAATTACCAGGGGAGTCAGGCTCAAAACTCCTAGAAAGGGCATCCGCCTTAACATTCTTAGAACCCGGCAGGTAGGACACCACAAAATTAAACCGAGAGAAAAACAACGACCAGCGCGCCTGTCTAGGATTCAGGGGTCTGGCGGACTCAAGATAAATTAGATTTTTGTGGTCAGTCAATACCACCACCTGATGTCTAGCCCCCTCAAGCCAATGACGCCACTCCTCAAAAGCCCACTTCATGGCCAAAAGCTCCCGATTCCCAACATCATAATTCCGCTCGGCGGGCGAAAATTTACGCGAGAAAAAAGCACAAGGTCTCATCACGGAGCAATCGGAACTTCTCTGCGACAAAACCGCCCCAGCTCCGATTTCAGAAGCGTCGACCTCAACCTGAAAAGGAAGAGCAACATCAGGCTGACGCAACACAGGGGCGGAAGAAAAGCGGCGCTTAAGCTCCCGAAAGGCCTCCACAGCAGCAGGGGACCAATCAGCAACATCAGCACCCTTCTTAGTCAAATCAGTCAATGGTTTAACAACATCAGAAAAACCAGCAATAAATCGACGATAAAAGTTAGCAAAGCCCAAAAATTTCTGAAGACTCTTAAGAGAAGAGGGTTGCGTCCAATCACAAATAGCCTGAACCTTGACAGGATCCATCTCGATGGAAGAGGGGGAAAAAATATATCCCAAAAAGGAAATCTTTTGAACCCCAAAAACGCACTTAGAACCCTTCACACACAAGGAATTAGACCGCAAAACCTGAAAAACCCTCCTGACCTGCTGGACATGAGAGTCCCAGTCATCCGAAAAAATCAAAATATCATCCAGATACACAATCATAAATTTATCCAAATAATCACGGAAAATGTCATGCATAAAGGACTGAAAGACTGAAGGGGCATTTGAAAGACCAAAAGGCATCACCAAATACTCAAAGTGGCCCTCGGGCGTATTAAATGCGGTTTTCCACTCATCCCCCTGCTTAATTCGCACCAAATTATACGCCCCACGAAGATCTATCTTAGAGAACCACTTGGCCCCCTTTATGCGAGCAAACAAATCAGTCAGCAGTGGCAACGGATATTGATATTTAACCGTGATTTTATTCAAAAGCCGATAATCAATGCACGGCCTCAAAGAGCCATCTTTCTTAGCCACAAAGAAAAAAACGGCTCCTAAGGGAGATGACGAAGGACGAATATGTCCCTTTTCCAAGGACTCCTTTATATATTCTCGCATAGCAGCATGTTCAGGCACAGACAGATTAAATAAACGACCCTTAGGGTATTTACTACCCGGAATCAAATCTATGGCACAATCGCACTCCCGGTGCGGAGGTAAAGAACCAAGCTTAGGTTCTTCAAAAACGTCACGATATTCAGTCAAGAATTCAGGAATCTCAGAGGGAATAGATGATGAAATGGAAACCACAGGTACGTCCCCATGCGTCCCCTTACATCCCCAGCTTAACACAGACATAGCTTTCCAGTCAAGGACTGGGTTATGAGATTGCAGCCATGGCAATCCAAGCACCAACACATCATGTAGGTTATACAGCACAAGAAAGCGAATAATCTCCTGGTGATCCGGATTAATCCGCATAGTTACTTGTGTCCAGTATTGTGGTTTATTGCTAGCCAATGGGGTGGAGTCAATCCCCTTCAGGGGTATAGGAGTTTCAAGAGGCTCCAAATCATACCCACAGCGTTTGGCAAAGGACCAATCCATAAGACTCAAAGCGGCGCCAGAGTCGACATAGGCATCCGCGGTAATAGATGATAAAGAACAAATCAGGGTCACAGATAGAATAAACTTAGACTGTAAAGTGCCAATTGAAACAGACTTATCAAGCTTCTTAGTACGCTTAGAGCATGCTGATATAACATGAGTTGAATCACCGCAATAGAAGCACAACCCATTTTTTCGTCTAAAATTCTGCCGTTCACTTCTGGACAGAATTCTATCACATTGCATATTCTCTGGCGTCTTCTCAGTAGACACCGCCAAATGGTGCACAGGTTTGCGCTCCCGCAGACGCCTATCGATCTGGATAGCCATTGTCATGGACTCATTCAGACCCGCAGGCACAGGGAACCCCACCATAACATCCTTAATGGCATCAGAGAGACCCTCTCTGAAATTCGCCGCCAGGGCGCACTCATTCCACTGAGTAAGCACAGCCCATTTACGGAATTTCTGGCAGTATATTTCAGCTTCGTCTTGCCCCTGAGATAGGGACATCAAGGCCTTTTCCGCCTGAAGTTCTAACTGAGGTTCCTCATAAAGCAACCCCAAGGCCAGAAAAAACGCATCCACATTGAGCAACGCAGGATCCCCTGGAGCCAATGCAAAAGCCCAATCCTGAGGGTCGCCCCGGAGCAAAGAAATCACAATCCTGACCTGCTGAGCAGGATCTCCAGCAGAGCGAGATTTCAGGGACAAAAACAACTTGCAATTATTTTTGAAATTTTGAAAGCAAGATCTATTCCCCGAGAAAAATTCAGGCAAAGGAATTCTAGGTTCAGATATAGGAACATGAACAACAAAATCTTGTAAGTTTTGAACTTTCGTGGTGAGATTATTCAAACCTGCAGCTAAACTCTGAATATCCATTTTAAACAGGTGAACACAGAGCCATTCCAGGATTAGAAGGAGAGAGAGAGAGAAAGGCTGCAATATAGGCAGACTTGCAAGAGATTCAATTACAAGCACACTCAGAACTGAGAAAAAAAAAAAAATCTTCAGCAGACTTCTCTTTTCTCTCCTTTCTCTGTCAATTAATTTAACCCTTTTAGGCCGGTCAAACTGTTATGGTTCTCAATGGCAAGAGAACATAGCCCAGCAAACATACGAACTAGCTCTTGGAAGGATGGAAACTAAACTGACCATGAACTAAACCTGCCGCACAACTAACAGTAGCCGGGTAGCGTAGCCTGCGTTTTATCCCTAGACGCCCAGCGCCGGCCGGAGGACTAACTAATCCTGGCAGAGGAAAATATAGTCCTGGCTCACCTCTAGAGAAATTTCCCCGAAAGGCAGACAGAGGCCCCCACAAATATTGGCGGTGATTTTAGATGAAATGACAAACGTAGTATGAAAATAGGTTTAGCAAAATTGAGGTCCGCTTACTAGATAGCAGGAAGACAGAAAGGGCACTTTCATGGTCAGCTGAAAACCCTATCAAAATACCATCCTGAAATTACTTTAAGACTCTAGTATTAACTCATAACATCAGAGTGGCAATTTCAGATCACAAGAGCTTTCCAGACACAGAAACGAAACTACAGCTGTGAACTGGAACAAAATGCAAAAACAAACAAGGACTAAGTCCAACTTAGCTGGGAGTTGTCTAGCAGCAGGAACATGCACAGAAAGGCTTCTGATTACAATGTTGACCGGCATGGAAGTGACAGAGGAGCAAGGCTAAATAGCGACTCCCACATCCTGATGGAAACAGGTGAACAGAGAGGATGATGCACACCAGTTCAATTCCACCAGTGGCCACCGGGGGAGCCCAAAATCCAATTTCACAACACAAGGGATTGTAATCGTTGATATTGACCGCCGTGAATGTAATCCTATGATGACCATCGGTACCAATGTTATAGAAAATTGTCTTGCAGAAGTTATTGTCTTGTTACAACAGGTAGCAGAAACTGCTGGCTACAGTGAACAACGCGCCCTGCAAAAAGAAATCAGAGCTCTGATGCAGAGACAGCAGGTAGAGCTGACTGGTGGTGAAATTGGTCGTGTCACTGTGAGTGATTCAAACCCTATCGCGATACCCCCCAGGAGTGAGATGTTAATATGGTGTCGCGCAGCCATAGGCCTCAGGGGTAAGGACTACCAGGCCCTGGTAGAACCCGTGTATTCAGACAATAGGCCTACTCTCCTGACAGCCAGGGGGGCGGTCGACGTCCACCAGGGGAGGGTGCCCGTACGTGTCCTTAATTGTGGAGAGGAAGAGGTCCACCTCACCAAGTATGCCACGCTTGCCAAACTGTTCACTGTCAATAATAGTGTGATACAGACACCTGAATCCTTGGCCCCGTCTAACCTGACGGAGGACAACGGTTCTGCGGGGCACTGGAAAGATTGGTGTCGGGAATTGCATGTGGGCACTGACTCCACCCCATCCCATCAGAAACAGGGGGCCTACAGGGTGGTTCACGAGTACGAGCGGGTATTTAGCAAACACCCCTTAGATTTTGGACAGGTGAAAGGGATCCAACATCATATCCCCACGGGAGATCACCGGCCCATAAAGGAGAGATACCGCCCTGTACCTCCAGCTCATTACCAGTGTGCCAAGGACATGTTGCGAGAAATGAAGGAGGCTGGGGTGGTGAGAGACAGTTGTAGCCCCTGGGCAGCTCCATTAGTCCTTGTTAAAAAGAAAGATGGCACAATGAGGATGTGCGTTGATTACAGGCAGTTGAATCGCATTACACATAAGGATGCATACCCACTGCCCAGGATAGAAGAGTCTCTGGCTGCCTTAAAATCTGCTAACTACTTTTCTACCTTAGATCTCACCAGTGGGTACTGGCAGGTTCCCGTGGCGGAGGCGGACAAAGAGAAGACGGCCTTCACGACACCGATGGGTCTCTGCGAATTCAACTACATGCCCTTCGGATTGTGCAATGCCCCAGGGACGTTCCAGAGGATGATGGAGTGCTGTCTGGGGCACAAGAACTTTGAAACCGTACTGCTGTATTTGGATGATGTCATTGTCTTCTCTAAGACCTACGAAGACCATCTGAAGCACCTGGCTGAGGTGTTTGAAGCCCTGTCCAACTTTGGCTTAAAGGTGAAACCGTCCAAATGTCATCTGCTGAAACCCAAAGTGCGGTACCTGGGCCATGTGGTGAGCGCTAAAGGAGTAGCCCCAGACCCCGACAACGTCACGGTGATCCAAGACTGGCCAAAGCCCAGCAACCTCCACGAAGTCCGATAGTTCTTCGGGCTGGTCGGCTATTACCGAAGGTTCATCAAGGACTTCACCAAGAAGGCCGTGCCCTTGCAAGACCTGTTGGTGGGCCAATCAAAGAAGACCAAGGGGAAGAATGCCCCATTTGACTGGAACGAGGGGTGGAAGGATCCTTCACTTGTTTGAAGTCGGCACTGACGGGAGAAGAGGTGCTGGCCTACCCCGAATATGACCAACCGTTTGTGCTGTACATGGATGCCAGCAATGTGGGATTGGGAGCCGTGCTATCCCAGGTCCAGAAAGGCAAGGAGAGGGTGATCGCTTACGCCAGCAGGAAGCTCCGCCCCACGGAAAGGAACCCTGACAACTACAGTTCCTTCAAACTGGAGTTCCTTGCCATCGTCTGGGCAGTGACAGAGAGGTTCACCGTCTTCACGGATAATAATCCGCTGACGCACTTGGGTACAGCCAAACTCGGGGCCTTGGAACAGCGGTGGATGGCCCGACTGTCCAATTACGACTTCACCATCAAGTACCGGGCAAGAATGCGAACGCCGATGCCTTGTCCCGGATGCCCAATTTGCCAGAAACGGGGGAGGACCCGGAGGCACTTGAAGAGGTAGAGTTGCCTGCGTTCCATCGCCCCAAAGCCGCTCAGTACTCCCATCATGTGAAGAACCGGTACAAGAACCAAAAGGATGCCACGCTGAATCCCCTGCCCCATCACGGATGGGCGGAGACCCAGGATGGTGACCCCACGGTCCGACGGGTGAAAGAGCTCCTGACGCAGGCAGGGTTGCATCCCAGCCCAGATGATCCACAGGAGACACGACAGCTGTGGAAGGGGAGAAGCCAACTGTTTATCCATGATGGCAAGCTGTGCCGGAGGAGTATCGACCCGCGTACTCATGAATTGGTATGGCAGATAGTGGTGCCGAGGCGAGATGCGCCCATGGTTCTGGGAGCCTACCACGATGGAGCCGGACACTTCGGATGGAAGAAGCTGGAGAGGCTACTCCGAGGGAGGTTCTATTGGATTGGCATGAAGGGAGCCATTGAGAAGTGGTGTCGGGAGTGCGGTCCATGTAGCCTACGCAGGAAGGACCGTGACAGCCAACGGGCTCCCTTGCAGCCCATCATCACCAAACGGCCGCTCGAACTGGTCACGCTGGATCATGTGAAGCTGACACCTAGCCGGTCAGGCTATATCTACTCTCTTACCATCGTAGATCACTACTCCAGATTTTTGGTGGTTGTACCTGTCAAGGATCTAACAGCCAGGACGGCTGCCAAGGCATTCCAGCAGTAATTTTGTAGGCCCCATGGGTACCCGGAGAAGGTACTGACCGATCAGGGACCAGCATTCGAAGCAGAAGTGTTCCAAGAGTTCTGCCATCTGTACGGGTGTAAGAAGATCAGAACCACACCGTACCATCCCCAAACCAATGGGATGTGTGAAAAGATGAACCAAGTGGTGATCGACTTACTGAAGACCTTACCCGTAGAGGAGCGGAACCTGTGGCCAACAAAGTTGCCTGACTTGGTGGACATATACAATCATATCCCAGTAAATTCCACCAACTGCACTCCAGCGTACCTGATGCGAGGAAGATCTAGCAAGTTACCCGTTGACCTGGACATGGGGGTCCTAGTCCCCGAAGATACCTCGCCAGATTCAGATTGGGATGCAGAAAGGCAGCGAAGGTACCGCAAAGTGCAGGAATGCGTGGAAAGAAGTCTCGCCCAGGCTAGACAAAAACAAGAAAGAGACTACAACCACCATGCTCCTGCGATTCCCTTGTCACCCGGTGAGCACGTACTCAAACGAAAGAGGAGGCTACACAAACTCGACGACCAATGGGAAGCGGAACCGTATACCGTCCTGCCATCCGATTTCGACAACACGAAGGTTTGTCTCATCAGCAAGGATGGAGGGGAGACCTCGACGGCGATATCCAGGGACCACCTTAAAGTCTGCCCTGATAAGTTGAGAGAGAGGGAAATGGATCCAGGAACCTCCCCACCTGTAGAAAAGGAGAAAATGATACACACGGTTCTTGGCGATTTTCCCCAGTCCTGGACTCAGATAAATCAGGCCATCGTGGTACCTGTTCTAACGTTCCGCCAGCCGGACCCACCAGAACTAATTGTGGTGCCAGATCCTCCAGGCCCGCAATCTCAGCAAGCCTTGCCTGAAGATGCCATGCCAACCGTTGAACCGGCAAATCCTCCCTCTGCTATCGGCGAATCTGCCGTACCCACTGTTGGTAGCAGCAGCCCTGAGAGCTCCAGCCTGCCAGTGCTACCTAGACTCACTAGAAGTGTAGCTAGAAGACAGTGCACTACACCAGCGGTAGCAAGCATAGCGGGCCCTGTTAGGCCAATAGCAACCTCTGCGCTGCGAAGGTCTACACGCAGCACCAAGAATCAAACTCCCCTTCGCTACAAAACTTGGAGGTATTAGTGAGGGCTGCTATTTAGTTGAAAATGTTTGTGTGCATATCTTTTGTTACAGGTTTTAAAATGGACAACGGAGTAATGGACAGTGAATTGCTCCAAAAACTTCTAAAAGGGGACCCCTTTGTTTACCCGGGGTCCCCACTGTTTCAACCACTGAACTGAGAGTCATAAACTGTGCATGACCTAACTTTCGCAACGTTCAAGAGTCCTCACCTCCCATAAAGGGAAGCACTGTTATGTTTAATTGTTTATAATATTTCAAAATTTTGTGTGTTTTCTGTTAACATGTATTGCTGTTCTTGTTTTCCCAGTCCGGGAGTACTGGATTTAACCGGGGGGGAGTGCAGCGCCCCAGAGTCCTGATCGCAGCAGTAACGTCGCTCTGCCACTAAGGGGAGTGATGTTACGTCTGATTGCACTAAGGGAGTTCACCTGACCAGGTAACACACACTACACTTCACACTCCGGCCACCAGGGGGAGTGGTTCTATCTAGTAGGCCACTCCTCACACTCTGGTAAAACTGGGGGTTGGACAGGAAGACAGGGAGAAGTAACAGGGAAGAGCTAGAGAGAGGACCTGTCAGGGATGGGATCCTGACAGATTCCTAAGAAAGGACAAAAAGTGAGAAAACGGGAATACAGCAAAGAGACGATAGGACCAGAAGGAGTCGTGCTGTAAGATCGAGGCAACATCCTTCTGAGGCGCAAACAGTCGGTGGCCGGAACGCCGAGAAAGTAAGAGACCCTAAGCATTACTGCAAACCACAGCAGGATAGCCAATTATAGGTTGGCTGTCTCACCCAAATCACCTAAGCAGACAACGGAGGCAGCTGTGGGAGAGGGGCGACTCTAGGGTCCCGGAAGAACTCCAGGCCTACCCCGTCATACGGGTGCGTCCTAATCATATCATCTGGGGGACGGAGAGAACGAACATCAGAGACAGACAGAATCAGTTGTGAGGACTATCCCGGGGTGCTCAGCAGGGAAGGACTACAACACACAGGCGCTAGAAGGTAGACGCTGATTCCCACCTGTTAAGGGGACTCCTGATGTGCCTTCGGATCGGCTGGTCTCAGACAGCCCTGTTAACAGTGCTCTGGATTGAGTACCTCGAGACCTTCAGTAAAGAGGTAAAGAGACTGCAACTCTGTGTCCTCGTTATTCATCGCACCCCACACCCCAACATCATCACGTTCTATCTTCGCTGGACGCCCCTCAGCAGGGTCACGGACCGGGTCTAGCCACCGTGATCACCCCAGAACTGAGACACAGAGGCCCGGTACTGGGTGCCCCTCGGCCCTGCAGCAGTGGGGGCGCTCCAACTGCTTAGGTGATTTAAGTGAGACAGCCAACCTATAATTAACTGTCCTGCCGCTGTTTGAAGTAATGCGTGGAGCCCAATACTTCCTTGGCGTTCCGGCCACCGGCGACGCGCCTTAGTAGGATGTTGCCGATCTCGGGGCATGACTCCTACTGGTGTTATCTCCTTTTTGCTGTGATCTCGTTTCTCACTGCTTCACAATAAACCTCGCTTCTTGTCCTTTCTTAAGATACCGCCGCAAATCAGTGCAGGCGCGGTTCCATAACATTCTGTTCTGTTCGCTAGGCCTCTGCCAGGATCCCACCCCTGATAGGGACCCCCCTGAATCTTCTCAAGCAACCCCTTCTCTCACTAGGTGTTGCCTGGGCAAAACCCAGTCAGCTTCTCTCTAACTTCCTATCCAACCCCCAGTTTTACCAGATTGTGAGGAGTGGCCTAATACATAGCACCCTTAGCTCCCCCTGGAGGCCAGACTGTGAAGTGTATTGGTGCCTGTGATACCTGGTCAGGTGAACTCCTTCAGTGCAATCAGACGTACCATCACTCCCCTTAGTGGCAGAGCGATGTTACTGCAACGACCAGGTCTCTGGGGCGCTGCACTCATAGCCTAAAACACCTCCTCAAACAACCAACACTTCCTGCTACAGAACCTGCCAGTATCAAACTAACTCTGGCAATGCCTGCTTGCCAGAGGCAAGTATATATAGCAGAGGGGAGTGGCTAACACTGAAGAGCTGAGTGCATCAAAGCAGGAAAGCTTCCAGGAACTCTCAACTGAACAGATTAACCCCTGCACTGTAAGTAGAAACCTGCACTGTTTAATATGAAGGCAAAGTGCTTCTAATCAGCACAGGAGTATGAGAAATCAGACAGTGCTGTCTTCTGGCTCCTCTCTGTCTTTTTAAACCCGTGACAATTTTGTAGTGAATCTTAATAAACAGTGCAGTAAGAAGTGCATAATTCGTTACCAGGCATAGCAGCTGCTATGAAGTCCAGCAGATAAGTGAGATTATCTCCATGCAGAAGTAAAATGCAGTAAGCAATGACTATACATGATGCAAGTAAAGACAATAGTTGTGGAGAAGAACTGGTTTTAATAACTTTGCTCTTTTTTGCTGAATATTTAATTAAGGTTTATCTTTGATAGAATTATTTATTTGGCATGATTGCTTTCCTTCCCAGTGCCATGTACATGAGGCATTAGCCATTTCTTGATTATATCAGATTAGGAGAGCTAACATTTTCCCGAATTTCCAATTTGTTTACTTAGGGATTGATACATGCTTCTGGTCCATGTCTTAGGATAACTGGCTGGAAAAGCAGAATGACAACCCATGTGGTGTTACGGTGTTCATATTGCTCATTTGTCTTTTCTTTAGTGGAAATGGATGTTTTAATGTTTAAGAGAAAACCTGAATCCAAATGTTGCATAAGTATATCAAGTGTGTACAGCTCTACGACCCAAACTAGCACTTCTGATTTACAATGATTAGGGTAAAAAACTGCGAAACATGTGTCTGCAAATGGAATGTCCGGTTTGGTTTCTTCTCCTTAGTCATGTGCAAGGCTTGTTAAAGGGTCGCTACTGACGTTTAGGATATGTGCACACGTTCAGGATTTTTCGCGTTTTTTTTCACTATAAAAACGCATACATATGCATCCCATCTTTTATAATGCATTCCGCAATTTTTGTTCATATGTTGCGTTTTTTCCATGAAAAAAACACATCGCGGTAAAAAATGCAGCATGTTCATTAATTTTGCGGATTTTTTGCGGATTTCCCACTATATTGTTGCATTGTGAAATCTCCGGGAAAAAAAACGCAAAAAAGCACAAAAAACGCGAGAAAAATGCAATAAAAAATGCATACGGATTTCTTGCAGAAAATCTCCGTTTTTGTTCAGGGAATTTCTGCAAGAAATCCTGACGTGTGC
Source organism: Ranitomeya variabilis (assembly GCF_051348905.1). Taxonomy (NCBI): domain Eukaryota; kingdom Metazoa; phylum Chordata; class Amphibia; order Anura; family Dendrobatidae; genus Ranitomeya; species Ranitomeya variabilis. Next base: position 638,509,735 of record NC_135234.1, on the reverse strand, counting down.
ACATAGCCTTAGGATTGCATTAGAATTCTGATCCTCTTCCTCTCTGAAGAGGCAATTTGCATATTTAATTTCCCAGAGAAGCATTGTATGCCTATACCTCTGTGGCGCTCTCCACAAAGAGAAACTTTACCCCTAAGGGTATGTGTCCACGTTCAGGATTGCATCTGGATTTGGTCAGGATTTTCCATCAGTATTTGTAAGCCAAAACCAGGAGTGGGTAATAAATGCAAAAGTGGAGCATATGTTTCTATTATACTTTTCCTCTAATTGTTCCACTCCTGGTTTTGGCTTACAAATACTGATGGAAAATCCTGACCAAATCCTGATGCAATCCTGAACGTGGAGACATACCCTTAAGGCCCCGTCACACATAGCGAGATCGCTAGCGAGATCGCTGCTGAGTCACAAGTTTTGTGACGCAACAGCGACCTCAGTAGCGATCTCGCTATGTGTGACACGTACCAGCGATCAGGCCCCTGCTGCGAGATCGCTGGTCGTGTCGGAATGGCCTGGACCATTTTTTGGTCCCGCTGACATCGCTGAATCGGTGTGTGTGACACCGATCCAGCGATGTCTTCACTGGTAACCAGGGTAAACATCGGGTTACTAAGCGCAGGGCCGCGCTTAGTAACCCGATGTTTACCCTGGTTACCAGCGTAAATGTAAAAAAAAACAAACAGTACATACTCACCATCTGATGTCCGTCAGGTCTCTTGCCGTCTGCTTCCTGCTCTGACTGAGTGCCACCGTACAGTGAGAGCACAGCACAGCACAGCAGTGACGTCACCGCTGCGCTCTGCTCTCACTGTACGGCGGCACTCAGTCAGAGCAGGAAGCAGACGGCAAGGGACCTGACGGACATCAGATGGTGAGTATGTACTGTTTGTTTTTTTTGGTAACCAGGGTAAACATCGGGTTACTAAGCGCGGCCCTGCGCTTAGTAACCCGATGTTTACCCTGGTTACCCGGGTGCTGCAGGGGGACTTCGGCATCGTTGAAGACAGTTTCAACGATGCCGAAGTCATTCCCCTGATCGTTGGTCGCTGGAGAGAGCTGTCTGTGTGACAGCTCCCCAGCAACCACACAGCGACTTACCAACGATCACGGCCAGGTCGTATCGCTGGTCGTGATCGTTGGTAAATCGCTATGTGTGACGGGGCCTTTAGACTAGCCTCCATGACACACAGAAGAACACACATAGGAGGATTTTAATCTACATTCCTCTAAGGTTTATCGTTCTCTATCTATAGCTGTAATTTTGGTTTATCGTGGGTCTTCAGTTTCATATCTTAAAAAGAGCTGGATTAAGATCAAATGAGGCCTCTGGCAGCAAATGTAATTGCACCACCCACATATTGTCAGCCACAATATTAATATTACAGGCTCATGGTCCTAAGAAAAACTTCCAGATGCAAATATTTCGCAATACAACATAACAGCTGTACAGATAAAATCACAACAAAATAGTATAGCAGATAATATTATAGAAGAAAATGTAACTAAAGTTCACTGAACTAAGCAGAGCTAAAGTGTTTTAGATATATATGAAAACACTGGGCCGACTGACTACCCTGTTCTGGCTTAGCACATATTAAAGGGAATCTGTCAGTAAGATCAACCCTCATAAGCCGTATATATCTGCATGTAGGTCATAAGAAGCTGAATAAAATGACACCTTGATAACTGCAATCCGATGTTTTATATCCAAGAAATCCATGTTTTTGTTAATATGTAAATGAGCTGTTAGGTTCTCTGGGCGGGATATAGAGGTCTCAGACTCTGTGCCTCCAGAGGTAGTCTAAAGGTACCTTCACACGAAACGACTTTACAACGAGAACGACAATGATCCGTGACGTTGCAGCGTCCTGGATAGCGATATCGTTGTGTTTGACACGCAGCAGCGATCTGGATCCCGCTGTGATATCGCTGGTCGTTGAATAAAGTTCAGAACTTTATTTGGTCGTCAGACCGGCGTGTATCATCAGGTTTGACACCAAAAGCAACGATACCAGCGATGTTTTACGCTGGTAACCAGGGTAAATATCGGGTTACTAAGCGCAGGGCCGCGCTTAGTAACCCGATGTTTACCCTGGTTACCAGCGTAAAAGTAAAAAAAACAAACAGTACATGCTCACCTGCGCGTCCCCTGCGTCCGCTTCCTGCTCTGACTGAGCGTCGGCCCTAAAGTGAAAGTAAAAGCACAGCGGTGACGTCACCGCTCTGCTGTTAGGGCCGGCGCTCACACAGTACAGGAAGCGGACGCCGGGGGACGCGCAGGTGAGCATGTACTGTTTGTTATTTTTACTTTTACGCTGGTAACCAGGGTAAACATCGGGTTACTAAGCGCGGCCCTGCGCTTAGCAACCCGATGTTTACCCTGGTTACCCGGGGACCTCGGCATCGTTGGTCGCTGGAGAGCGGTCTGTGTGACAGCTCTCCAGCGACCACACAGCGACGCTGCAGCGATCGGCATCGTTGTCGCTATCGCTGCAGCGTCGCTTCGTGTGAAGGTACCTTTAAAGGAAGTCTACTCATTTACAATAAACTCTGGAGGCAGATTCAGGGAGATCAATGTCCAGCATATAGATTTTAACAGCTTATTTACATATTAAGATTAACGTGTATTTCTCTGGAATAAGACATCAGATTGCAGATATGAAGTTATCATTTTATTCAGCTTCCTATGACCTACATGACCATATAGACAGCTTAGGAGGGTTCATCCTAAATGACAAATTCCCTTTGAATATGTTTGCCTGGATCAGCATGGGCAAGATAAACCTTGTGGCAGCCTGACATCTGCTCTGTTTTGATTTGATTGGTGCTGATGCTGGCCTTGTGCTGAAAGTTTTAAAATATTGGAAAATGAATGGATGGATGCATAGATAGATAGATAGAAAAACCTGACCAACACTCTCCTGAGTGTGAGCAGGTGCAAGCTGCGAAGACTGCATTATATAGAAAAAGAAAACACAGCAGCACTCTGCAGAAGTCAGGTCATGTGAAAACACTGAAAACTTTAAATCTAGACTATGTGACTACTCATGAAGATGTACTTACAGAAATGAAGGTTCTTAGCACATAAAATGGCCAATTAATGAATGCCCATCAACCACAGCAAGGTGACTTTCTTCTAATGGGTCTTAGATCTACTGTACATGCCACTCCTGGGCTATCAACCTACAGTTAAATGGATAAACATGTCTTTCCCGGGTCATGAGCCTACAAGATAGATAGATAGATAGATAGATAGATAGATAGATAGATAGATAGATAAAAGATATATAGATAGCTAATACATTGATAGATAATTAGATAGATAGATAAATATATAATAGATAGATAGATAGATAGATAGAAATATAAATAATTAGATAGATACAGTAGATAGATAGATAATAGATTGCTGTATGGATAGATAGATAGATAATGCAGCGCCCCAGAGTCCTGGTCGTTGCAGTGCTGTGGCTTCGCCGCTAAGGGGAGCCATGGTACGTTCGATGGCACCGAAGGAGTTCCTCCAATCAGGTATCACAGACACCAATATGTTTCACAGCTGGGCCTCCGGGGGGAGCTAAGGGTGCTATTCATTAGGCCACTCCCCACCATAGTGGGTAAACTGGGGGTCAGGCAGGAAGTTAGAGAGAACGCTGACGGGATTGAACGGAGCAACACCCTGTGGCAGGGGGTGTTGTGAAGGGAGAGACTGTAGGGTCTCTGCCAGGGGTGGGATCCTGGCAGAGGCTTGGCATTGAAAGAACGTAACGGGTCCGCGCAGGCTCCTGGAAGCGGCGGGACTCAAGAAAAGACTAGAAGCGAGACAGATTGTGCTGAGTGAGAAACGAGATCAAGCAGAAGGAGAATACCAGCAGGGGTTGTGCTGAAAGAGGCAGCACCTTGCTGAGGCGCAATACCGGTGGCCGGAACGCCGAGGGAGTGGATTAGAATACAGCTTCAAGCCATACTCCAAACAGCGGCAGGACAGTCGGTCTCAGGCGGGCTGTCTACCACATATCACCTATGAAGTCTTGGGGGGCAATTGCGGGAGAGGGGCGTCTCTAGGGTCTCGGAAGAACTCCAGGCCTACCTGACAAACGGGTGCCATTCCAACCTGAATACAGGGAAGGGGTGGATTACAGAGGAACATCAAATCGAGTTGTGAGGGAACTTAAGAAACAGACACAACCGTTGTGGGGTCACTTTCCGAGAGCACAGCAGGGAAGGACTACAACACATAGCGCTAAGTAGGAAGGCACAGATTTCCACCTGAGAGGAGAACTCTGGAGGTGCCATTGGACCGGCCGGACTTGCGTAGCCTGGTGAACCGTGTTCTGGACTGAGGACTCAGAGATCTCCAGTAAAGAGGTAAAGAGACTGCAAACTGGTGTCCTCGTTATTTACCGCGACTTACACCCCACAACTGCACCGCTACATCGCTACCATTACTACCACCTATTGCACCGGACGTCCCCCACTGACGGACAGGGCCACGGACCGGGTCTAGCCACCGTGACAACCCCGAGACTGAGACCCAGAGGCCCGGCTCCGGGTACCCCTCGGCCCTGCGGCGGTGTGGGGGCGCTCCAACTTGGCGTCACGAACAGGATCTACTTAAGCCTGAAGAATCAGGTCATGTGTGCCTAGAGACTGTGATTTGTTGTGCTTGGACTGTGCTTTCTTGAGAGACTGTGAATTGCCATTGACCGAGAGAAGTTCCCGCCAAAACCGCCGCCATTGCAGCGCTGAGGAGAGGCGCAGGGGAAGAAGAGGGGCGTGAAGTGGGCGTAGACAAGCTGGAGAGCGCGAAGGACAATGGCCGCCCAGTCTAAATATTTCTGCACAGTGAGGACGTGTCCGTCAGCAGCAGAGATCCGCCTCCTAATCCTCAATGGAGGGCGGAGGCAGAGAAAACGAAACCGCCCACGAAGGAGAGAGCGGGAAAAAGACCAGGAAGAAGAAGCAAGCAACATGGAGGACGCCATGGCCAGCCGCCCGGAGCCGGAGCGTGGGGTCGGAGCCGAGGACTCCCCCAGCTACCCGGAGAGGCACCGCAGCCAGACCTCCACAGTTGACGCTGACCTCCTGCAGACCGGAGCGGACGAGCTGATCCACCAACGCCGGCGGATGCAGCTGAGCACTGAGACCGGGTGGAAGAAGACCATCATCGGGAGCCTCGCCAGACGTCTGTCGGCAGCCTCTTCTGGTCCGGAGCAAGAAAGAAGTTCCAGCGCTCCGAAGCCAGAAAGCAAGGCCCTGCCGGAAAGCGAGGTGCTGCAAGCAGAGATGACAGTGTCGCAGCACAAGGCCCCGCAACCAGCGTTCCAGACCCCAGCGGAGACGGAGCAGACCGGCCCCGGAGGAACCGCATCGGAAGCAGGTAGGAAGAACGACCCTGCCCTGATGATTGACACCACTCCAGTGACTGCTAGTGCCACCGCTACTGACTCCGTTCCAGTGACTGATCTTGCAGCAGCGCTACCTGCTGCCCTGACTAAGACTACCTCTGAACCGACGAGTCCCAGCACTACTGCTACAGAGTGCATTATCTCTACCACTGAACCTACCACCAAAATTGACATTCGAACCCAGATTATACCTGAAAGACCGATTAGTGACATTGATACCGCAACGGATGAGAAGTTGAACACAGATCTTCCCAGGCCAGGAAGTGTTCACTACCAACTGATGCCTTGCAACCTACTACAAGAATAAACCTCGGAACCACGAGAATGTACATAGTTAACTGTTTGTTTTCCTGTTTTGCTGCTACAACCCGACTAGGGTTAAACTCTTAAAGGGATCCCTTTGTTTACCCGGGATCCCTTCTTCTGCTTTTTGTTTTGTTTATTTTTTTTCTTCAAGTTTGCACAAAAGTTGAAAGAACTGCTGTAATCATGGACCGTGCGTGATACAAACTTATTGTAAATGGTTTGCACCTTCTTAAGGGTGCTCCCTACTGGTTTTAGCCAAAGACACTTTGCGAAGATGTTTGCCTTATTGGTTTGAGCCAAAGACACTTTGTGAAGATACCTTTGCTACTGGTTCTAGTTAAAGACACTTTGCGAAGATACCATACCGGAACCTTTGCATGGACTGGTAGGCTGAGGAGACGAGCTACCTCAGAAAGACTTGGTCCCCTCTTAAAGGGGATGTGAAGAATTGAACTTGAGAAAGATACTGTTGCAGAACAGTAATGCCATGATGATGCTTTGAAAAGAAATGTAACTGTTTTACATGAAAAGTTATATGTGTTGAATTTGTTGAAATGTGAAATCTAAATAATGTTTTGCAGAAAGAAAAGGATGCAGAGAGCCCGTAGGGGTAGAGATAGAGATCTGCATAGCTGAAAGTAAGGAAGTAATGATGAAGGTGAGGATAGAAGGTCAACCCTGCGTCCCCATAGAAAGTTACTTTGTTACTAAGGACAGAAAGCGAACCCGTAGGGGTTAGAGAGTGAGTCCTTAAAGGAGCCGAGTAGAGCTGGCTCAGAGTTCTCTAAAAAGAAAGGAATGTTATGTCTATACTATGTATAGTAGCGAAAGGCAGTAGGCCCTGGCTGAACGGGGCGGTCCTGTAAAAGAAAGGAGAGGCAGTAGGTCTGGTGCCATAGGGACAGGCGGTCCTGCAGGTTCAAAGTAGGAGAATGTGAAGTTACCTTACCCTGTAATGTGATTATAGGAAGGCCTTTGGTAAACTAAGAGTGTATGTTTCTTAAAGGCAATGTTAATTTATTGTTCCAGAATTTGCACTAAGTAGAATACCCGGTTGGGTAACAGGAGTTATGCATAGCCTGTAATTTATAATGTTGACCATGTTTGTAACGTTAAAAGTGTCCTCACCTCCCATAAAGGGAAGCCTGTTCAAGTATGCTTATTGTTTTACACTCAACAAAATTGTATGTCTTTTTGCTAATCTGTATTGTTGTTTTTCTTCCCAGTCCCGGAGTACTGTGTTTAACCAGGGGGGAGTGCAGCGCCCCAGAGTCCTGGTCGTTGCAGTGCTGTGGCTTCGCCGCTAAGGGGAGCCATGGTACGTTCGATGGCACCGAAGGAGTTCCTCCAATCAGGTATCACAGACACCAATATGTTTCACAGCTGGGCCTCCGGGGGGAGCTAAGGGTGCTATTCATTAGGCCACTCCCCACCATAGTGGGTAAACTGGGGGTCAGGCAGGAAGTTAGAGAGAACGCTGACGGGATTGAACGGAGCAACACCCTGTGGCAGGGGGTGTTGTGAAGGGAGAGACTGTAGGGTCTCTGCCAGGGGTGGGATCCTGGCAGAGGCTTGGCATTGAAAGAACGTAACGGGTCCGCGCAGGCTCCTGGAAGCGGCGGGACTCAAGAAAAGACTAGAAGCGAGACAGATTGTGCTGAGTGAGAAACGAGATCAAGCAGAAGGAGAATACCAGCAGGGGTTGTGCTGAAAGAGGCAGCACCTTGCTGAGGCGCAATACCGGTGGCCGGAACGCCGAGGGAGTGGATTAGAATACAGCTTCAAGCCATACTCCAAACAGCGGCAGGACAGTCGGTCTCAGGCGGGCTGTCTACCACATATCACCTATGAAGTCTTGGGGGGCAATTGCGGGAGAGGGGCGTCTCTAGGGTCCCGGAAGAACTCCAGGCCTACCTGACAAACGGGTGCCATTCCAACCTGAATACAGGGAAGGGGTGGATTACAGAGGAACATCAAATCGAGTTGTGAGGGAACTTAAGAAACAGACACAACCGTTGTGGGGTCACTTTCCGAGAGCACAGCAGGGAAGGACTACAACACATAGCGCTAAGTAGGAAGGCACAGATTTCCACCTGAGAGGAGAACTCTGGAGGTGCCATTGGACCGGCCGGACTTGCGTAGCCTGGTGAACCGTGTTCTGGACTGAGGACTCAGAGATCTCCAGTAAAGAGGTAAAGAGACTGCAAACTGGTGTCCTCGTTATTTACCGCGACTTACACCCCACAACTGCACCGCTACATCGCTACCATTACTACCACCTATTGCACCGGACGTCCCCCACTGACGGACAGGGCCACGGACCGGGTCTAGCCACCGTGACAACCCCGAGACTGAGACCCAGAGGCCCGGCTCCGGGTACCCCTCGGCCCTGCGGCGGTGTGGGGGCGCTCCAGATAATAGATAGAAAGATAATTAGATAGATAAAAAGATAAATAGATAATAGATAGATAATTAGATATTATCCAGAAAAACGAAGGCCGCACTCCAATAGAAAAAATATGTGTGACCTTTCTAAAGGTCCACATCCTGGACTGAAACGTCACACATGGGCCAATAAATCACACACATTTTGTCTATTGGAGTGTGGCCTTCGTTTTTCTGGATAATAGCATGAGGTTTGGTACATACCTGGAAGGATTTTTTGCACACTTTGTTTTATTTTGGTGCTGCTTTTTGTTTTCTTTTTCTAGATAATTAGATAGATAGATAGACAGAGATATATAATAGATAACTAATAGATAATTAGATAGATAGAAAGATAAATAGATAATTAGATTGATAGATAATTAGATAGATAATAGATAAATAGAAAGCTAAATAGATAATTAGATAGATAGATATAATAGATGGATAGATAGATAGATAGCTAGATAGGATCTACATGGAATACGAGTTTTACATGCTTCACCTGCATAAAATACTGTTTATAGCCTTAGAGGACCGTGTTGTTACCGCTCCCCAGCACAGAGAGAACCCTCTTTAAATATGTTCAAGTTCAAGCTACGTGTCAGATCTTATTTTACCCTGCTATTTTAGTTATTATTTGCTGAGGGCAATGCTCTTTTAATTTGGATTAACTTTAAAAGACATAATTGTTTAAAATATCTGTCTCTATCTGAAGCCAGGAATGTATTTATCATGACTTTTAATGAACTGGCAAGCTAAATGTGTGATTACATAAAATTTGTTAATACATTTTCTAAGTCATTGTCCTGAATTTAAAGTAAATATACCCCTTAAATTCAGTGGTCACTGTACTTTCAAGAAACTTGATAAGATGCTAAATAGACAATTTGTAAATGTCGTTTCTGTATCTAACAAATGTTCTCTTTCTGAAAACTCATACCAAAGTGCCGACCACTAGGCGACTCCAATCTGTCTAATTAGCTGCCCATCGACTATTGTCAAGTTTACTCTATTGTTCACCCTTGTCTTGGTGAGGGGGTATGCTGGAGTCAGACTCCTCAGTGTGTGCCTAGCCACAAATCCTACTCCAGACTCAAATTCATGATGAGCGGCACTCGCCACACTCCCGCCCTACCCCAGTTCCGCACGTGCACATTTTGTCAGGGCTGGGAGAGAGCATAAAAACCCCAAAAGTCGCAAAATTTAAGCTCAACTCCGAGTTGTACCTAAATTCTGCAACTTGTCAAAGCTGTTACTCCAGAATTCTGGAGTGAAAACTTTTATGCAACGGGCCCTTAGACTTTGATTTGTGTCTCGGACCAAAGCACTGTCTGCAAAAAACACGATCACGTCATCAGCACCATAGACAGAACACAACATGTATTTAATTTTTAATTCATGACATGCGAGTGCTATAAAATAAAAAGCCATAGCATGATGGTAAAGAAAAATATAGTAATGATTATAGAGTGTGAAACAAATTAAAGAAATTCTGGCCAGTATGACAGTAGTCGGCACCAGAAGCATAAGTCTGTGAACCCTATCTATACACCCTGTCCATATCTATATATTCTGAATACAAAGCTTTAACTACAATGGAGTGATGATGAATATTGTCTTACTAAATAGTATAGTCCTGCCCAACACTAATTATTTAATATTAATACATGGGGGCCGTGAGAAATGGCGTTAGCCTGCGGGGAGCCGTCTTTCTAGCATTATCTGCGTGTAACTTGGGATAAACGCAATAAAAAAAAGAATAAGTGCTGAAATATTCTTCATGTTTTGGATTGATGATCTATAATTTTTCCTGAGCGCTGTTACGATTTGCGTTTACGACCCTAAGGCTGGGTTCACATTGTGTTATGGCAGTCCGTTAGACGGACTGCGTTACACCACGGCATAACGCGGTGTAACGCAGTCCGTTAATGGTGCCATTAACCCCTATTATCGGGCGCATTGCCAACGCATGCGCTAGCGATGTGCCATCATTCTGTGACGGACCCTTGGACACAGGCTGCAGCGTTTCCGGGTCCGTCACCGCTGGCACAGATAGAGCATCTGCGCTAGTGCGATCGCATAACGTGATCTTTTTCGGCACTTGCATTAACGCAGTCCGTCTAACGCATGCGTTGAACGAACTGCACTAACGCAATGTGAACCTAGCCTAAGGGCTTGTGCACACGACCATATTTTCGGTCCAAGTGCTATCTGTAAAAAAAATGGACAGCACTATGACCAATGTTATTCAGTGGGGCAAAGCAGTTGAATTTTCAGTGACAGAACCTGTGTTTTTGAAGAAAATCACAACATGCGTGATTTTCCTTCGGAAAGTGGATGAGACTCGCCCATTCAAGTCTATACGGGTGAGAAAAAATCAGATGCTGTACGGAGGCACAAAATAGCAACCGATTTTTACTGGTATGTTGCAAGTCTATAACATACAAAACTGTAAATGGTCTTGTAAATTATTTAGAGCAGCTGCTGTAAAAAACGAATTGTATACAGATGACAAGCGAGAAAAAAAATCATCCCACTTTTTTATTAAAAATCATCCAATTTTAAGCTAGGAAAAAGGGATGATTTTTCGTGTGTTTCGACATCTGTATGGCATCCGCTTTTATAAATTGGCAGTTAATAAAATGTACTAGATGAAGTACAGATACTTATGTTCAAGAATTACAACATATCTGGAAAAAAAATCAGATGCAAAATGATGATCCGTATGAGATCAGATATCTTTTGCGCACCCATAGATTTGTATAGGTGAGTCTCATTCAAAATATAAACGAGAAACCTACATAGTGCATGCTGAAATTTTTTCATGTAGGTATTATATCCAGTCATCTGAACTGCATTGCTGAATAAGGCCGGTTTCACACGTCAGTGGCTCCGGTACGTGTGGTGACAGTTTCCTCACGTACCGGAGACACTGACTCACGTAGACACATTAAAATCAATGTGTCTCTGCACATGTCAGAGTGTTTTCATGGACCGTGTGTCCGTTTGAAAAACACGAAGACATGTCAGTGTTCGTGGGAGCGCACGGATCACACGGACCCATTAAAGTCAATGGGTCCGTGTAAACACGTACCGCACATGGATGCTGTCCATGTGCCGTGCAGGAGACAGCGCTACAGTAAGCGCTGTCCCCCCAGCTTGTGGTGCTGAAGCCGCCATTCATTTCTTCTCTCCAGCAGCGTTCGCTGGAGAGAAGGAATGAAAAATCATTTTTTTTGTGTTAAAAATAAAGTACCCTGTAACCAACCCCCTCCCACCCCCTGTGCGCCCGCCCGCTGGAAATAAAATACTCGCCCAGCTCCCTCTCAGCGCCGCAGCTTTTCCTGTATGAGCGGTCACGTGGTGCTGCTCATTACAGTGATGAATATGCGGCTCCACCTCCCATAGGGGTGGAGCCCCATATTCATCACTGTAATGAGCGGCACCACGTGACCGCTCATACAGGAAGACGCTGCGGCGCTGAGAGGAAGCAACGAGGGAGCCGGGTGAGTATTTAATTTCCAGCGGGCGGGCGCACAGGGGGTGGGAGGGGGGTGGTGACAAAGATCTATATTTTAAAGACAAAAATAATAAAAAAAAAAAATATTTTTCATTTCTTCTCTCCAGCGAACGCTGCTGGAGAGAAGAAATGAATGGCGGCTTCAGCACCAGATGCAGGGGACAGCGCTTATCTCTAGCGCTGTCTCCTGCACGGTCCGTGTGGTACCCAGTCGGCACACAGGCGGCACACGGCTGCCGCACGTGTGCCACACTGATGTGCCACGTGAGCACAAGGACACGGATAACTCCGGTACCGATTTTTCCGGTACCGGAATTATCTGGACGTGTGGGACAGGCCTAACAATGGTCTCAGTGCAGTCTGTTTTTTCCATGAACAGCACTCAAACCGAAAAAACAATGATGTGAACTTAGCCTAACACTGGGGTTATAAGAGCGTAGATTCGCTCATGGGATAGAATGATTATGTAAATCAGTGTCCTCAAGAGCCACTAACAGGTCATGTTTTCAGGATTTCCTAAGTATTGCACAGGTGATGGAATTATTGCCTGTGCGGGTGATGCAATTATCACCTGTGCAATACTAAGAATATACTGAAAACATGACCTGTTGGTGGCTCTTGAGGACTGGACTTGGGGAACACTGATGTAAATGGAAATTGGATCAAACTCTGTCAGAGTGTGAGCCGAGTGTCAGATATGTGTGATCCCATTCTATTGGATGAGAGAATCGTGGCATAGGTGAGGAGAAGATAGATATCAAGATTTTGCCATTTTTTCCATTGTGTGAGTCAGATGACATCTAAATGCAGTTTCTACAAAGTGCAGTGCGATGATTTCCACGCACCCATAGACTTGAATGAAATAGTGAGATCCAATTTGCGAATCAGCATGAGAAAAACTCTGATCAGCCCTGCCCCATAGAATAAAATTGGTCCAAGTGCTACCTGATGTATACGCTCATGTGAGCCAGCCCTAAAAGTGAGTGTAGGCCTTGGAAACATACCAAGAAGGCGCTGTATGGACTCAGTAGTGCTGGTGAGGCCTCTCTGGTTTTCAAACATTAACCTATTAGTAATGGGGCTTGTACAGATGACAGTAGTTTTGGTCCAAGCGTGATTCAACAAAACATCGGAACGCAATGTAATTCAATGGGGCTGTGCTATTTTATTCCATGACAGAGTCTGTTCAAGAATAGCAGCATGCATCCAAAATTTGGTTCTCCCTCGGCCATGCAAGTCAATGAGTCTGTGGAATCAATCGGACCGCACTCGGTTGTCATCTGAGTGCAGCACAATTTTCACATACTGATAGAATGGAGAAGGTGGAGACTTTTTTTTCCATTTGATAATACTCCAAGAAAATTGCATTGCTCTCTGATCAAACTCTGATCATAGTGTGAGTTAGCATAATTGGACCGATTTCCTCAGATGAGAGAAAACGCAGTCTTGTGACCCTAGCCATAGTCAAACCTATGAGATAAAAGCCTCTATGACCAACTCCTGAAAATAACCTTGTTGACCCAATGTAATAAGCTGAGACATAGCATTTGTTTGGACAGAACATGCACATGGTAACCCTAAGAGGAATGCAGTGCTACAGTGTTTCCCATGCTAAATATCAGCTGTTCTCACGCTTTATTATGAAAACCACAGAATGATGACCTGCTACTACCCCACTCCTTGTAGCGAGTCATTGATACAAGTGGCAGGATAAAAGGAACAGGACATGTGTTTACTAAACAATGTAGGATCGAAAACTCAAAATGTGAACATTTTTTTTTAGATTTAGAAAAATAACATTCTAAACATACAGTATTCCCCTATACATGTCTAATAACTGTATGGCTGACAGGGTGCCACCTGTAATAGACTATGCTAGCATGTAACAAATGTACTATAGGAACACAGGTACAGTGCCTTGCGAAAGTATTTGGCCAACTGGAACTTTTCAACCTTTTCGCACATACCATGCTTCAAACATAAAGATACCAAATGTAAATTTTTGGTGAAGAATCAACAACAAGTCGAACATAATTGTGAAGTTGAACGAAATTTATTGGTTATTTTAAATTTTTGTGGAAATTCAAAAACTGAAAAGTGGGGCGTGCAATATTATTCTGCCCCTTTACTTTAAGTGCAGCAAACTCACTCCAGAAGTTCATTGTGGATCTCTGAATGATCCAATGTTGTCCTAAATGCCTAATGATGATAAATATAATCCACCTGTGTGTAATCAAGTCTCCGTATAAATTCACTTGCTCAGAGATAGTCTCAGGGTTCCGTTTGAAGCACAGAGAGCATCATGAAGACCAAGGAATACAACAGGCAGGTCCGTGATACTTTTGTGGAGAAGTTTAAAGCCGGATTTGGATACAAAATGATTCCAAAACTTTAAACATCCCAAGGAGCACTGTGCAAGCGATCATATTGAAATGGAAGGAGTATCATACCACTGCAAATCTACCAAGACCCGGCCGTCCCTCTAAACTTTCATCTCAAACAAGGAGAAGACTGATCAGAGATGCAGCCAAGAGGCCCATGATCACTCTGGATGAACCGCAGAGATCTACAGCTGAGGTGGGACAGTCGGTCCATAGGACAACAATGAGTCGTACACTGCACAAATCTGGACTTTATGGAAGAGTGGCAAGAAGAAAGCCATTTCTCAAAGATATCCATAAAAAGTGTCATTTAAAGTTTGCAACAAGCCACCTGGGAGACACACCAAACATGTGGAGGAAGGTGCTCTGGTCAGATGAAACCAAAATCGAACTTTTTGGCAACAATGCCAAACGATATGTTTGACATAAAGGCAACACATATTACCACCCTGAACATACCATCCCCACTGTCAAACAAGCAGGGACAGGGAAGATGGTTAAAATTGATGGGAAGATGGATGGAGCCAAATACAGGACCATTCTTGAAGAAAACCTGTTGGAGTCTGCAAAAGACCTGAGACTGGGACGGAGATTTGTCTTCCAACAAGACAATGATCCCAAACATAAAGCAAAATCTACGATGGAATGGTTCACAAATAAACATATCCAGGTGCTAGAATGGCGAAGTCAAAGTCCAGACCTCAATCCAATCGAGAATCTGTGGAAAGAGCTGAAAACTGCTGTTCACAAACGATCTCCATCAAACCTCACTGAGCTCGAGCTGTTTGCCAAGGAAGAATGGGCAAGAATTTCAGTACAAAACTGATAGAGACATACCCCAAGTGACTTGCAGCTGTAGTCGCAGCAAAAGGTGGCGCAACAAAGTATTAAGTTAAAGGGGCTGAATAATATTGCACGCCCCACTTTTCAGTTTTTGAATTTCCACAAAAATTTTAAATAACCAATAAATTTCGTTCAACTTCACAATTGCGTTCCACTTGTTGTTGATTCTTCACAAAAAATTTACATTTGGTATCTTTATGTTAGAAGCATGATATGTGGAAAAAGGTTGAAAAGTTCCAGGGAGCCGAATACTTTCGCAAGGCACTGTATGTGGATCCAGGGATCAGATTCTAATTCATATCAACAGGTTCCCTACCCAGCCAACAAAGTTATGCATACAGCGTACAATGATCGTGATGACAAATTTTCCTAAGCAAGAATTATGAAGAAACTTTAAATATGGACCTAATACTAATGCCACTCACTATTCAGTACCTTGTTGTTGCCATTATGGGCACTTCCATGCACGACTCCTGCTCCGCGCTAGCTAGGGGTGACGCTCCGCCCGATTACAAATATATCCAGGCAGAAATGTCCAAGGAACCAGAGTTATTCCTCAATTAGATTATTTATCAATTATGTAACATATCAGGCAAAACAGCAATGTTCTGACCACAACTGGCCTTTATAAAGCCAGAGTAAAAAGAACACAATATGCAAAGAGCATGCAGAGCTACTGTAGTTGTCCCAGAAGGACCGGTGGCCTACTTCTCCTTACTCAACCCCTTGGTCCTGCCTTCATTCCAAATAGTCAGAATAATAGCAATATAAGATCCAACATACAGCTCCAGAGATATGCGCCTTTTTATTTAGTGCTAAATGTCTGTTCTTTACAATAGGGGCATTGCTCAAATGGTAATTATGCAGAAAAACCTATAGACATTCCAAAGAATCTAATGAGCAACAACCTCCACCTTGAGAAAGACCATAGAAATTAGCATACAGGGCATATCTAAATGAAAAGTCCCATGGAGGATTTAGGAAAGAAAAATGATCAACTATTCAAGTGATCACAAACTGATTTTAACTTGGTGATAGGTCTTAATAGTTATACCAATAAGAAATATATTACAAACTAACTAAATATTAACTTCTTAACGACCTGTGATACATATTTTCTTCACAAGTCATGTACAGAGTAGAGATGAGAGGATCGAGTTTGAGCCGAATTTCCAGAAATTTGCGGTTTTACACAAGTTCAAACATTTTTAGATACAATACGCAGTTGTAAAAAAATGAAACTTGCAGAGCACTATTTCCCGCACTGCTGATTTAGTGATGAGCGAGCATGCGTGTCACTGCTTATTATTCGCCCGAGCATCAGTGTGCTCTTGATGCTCGTTACTCGGTGAGTATATTTTGAATGTTCAAGCAGGATCTCAAATCTCCACCCTGTGTGTTTATCTCTTTTTAGACAGCCAATGAACATGTGGGGATTGCCTGCCAGTCACTGTAATGCCGTATCTTGGTTGTGGCATTACTGTGATTGGCTGGCTGCAAATTTTGCTGGCATTGTAATACTGTAATTTTTTTGAGCAGGAAATTGCATGCGCCATTTATCGTACTACAGTTGATCCGCAAAATCCCCCCAAAAGAAATTGTTTGTTAAAAAAAATCACATTGCTATATTTATACTGCAGTCTCATATGTCCATCTCAATTGGGCAAATTATTCTGGCATTGTCAGACTGCAGTTTTTTCCAGCAGTAACATTTTATAAGGAATGTATCATGTTAGAGATGGGCCTCAAACCCCCCAAATAATTGCTTGTTAGAAAAAATCGCATTGCTCTATTGATACTACAGTCTTATACATCCATCTGAAGTAGGCACATTTTTCTGGCACTGTATTATTGCAATTTATTCTGCAGTGACATTTTATATGACATTTGTTGTGCTATAGGTGGGCCTCAAACCCCCAAAAAAATTATTTGGTTACAAATAGCATTGCAATATTGATACTGCAGTCTTTTACATCCATCTGAAGTGGGCAAATTTTGCTGGCATTGTAATACTTAAATTTCTGATCCTCCTTCATCCCACCAAGCAAAGGGCCCGGAGACAATTGATCACACATTTGGACACTCCAAAGAGCTGTTCACATTTCCATTTATAGATACTGGCCTCTCGCCCTGCCCTCTTCAACCGGGACATGATGAGATCGCATGTAGCGATGCTCAAATATTTGAGCAGCCATGCTAACAAGTAGGAGATGGTGGGAAAATGCAGTTACTGTCGCAAGACCTACATGATGATGAGACACAATTGGCAGCAAGTAGTGTTGTTACGTCAGCAAGTCAGGAGGATGACCAGGTTGTGGAACTGAAAGATGAGGTGGTGGACGATAAAGTCACTGAACCAACCTGCAAAGGTGACATGCAGAGCGAGGACAGCAGCGCACAGGGGGAGGATCTGCATTACCACAACAGGTAGGAAAAGGCAGTGGAGTGGCGAGAGACCAAAGGCGCTCAACTGATCCCCAGAGCACAACACTGGTGTAGTTGCCATTTCAAGAGTTAGGTGTTCCTGAGTCTGGTGCTTTTTTAAAGACTGCAGTTAACCCAAAAATGCCATTTGCAACATTTGCCATGCCAGCATCAGCAGCGGCAGCACAACTACCAGCCTGACCACAACCAGCAAGCAATTCATATGCAAACAATCCCCCCGACTACTTGAGCCAAATGCCACGGTCCAGAAACTGACACCACTGCCTCTTCCCCTGTTCTACGTGCACGCCAATCCCTTGTCCATGACATAGGCGAAGGTGACTCCCACCCTGCATTTGTCATTGCACACTTGCAACCACTGTCATCAACCACTTCCACATCCTTGTCCAAGAGCAGTGTTCAGTTGCTCCTACCCCAGTCATTGGAGCGCAAGCGTAAATATGCAGCCATCCACCCACAAGCTAATTGGCCATATTTCCAGACTGCTTGCCCTGGAAATGTTGCTGTTTAAGCTTGTGGAGATGGAAGCTTTCCACAACCTCCTGGCCGTGACCGTCCTTCAGTTGTTAGTTCCAAGTCGACACTAATTTTTCCAGTGTGCTGTACACAAGCATGTGTCCCATAACAACTCTGTGACTGGGAAGGTCCACTTAATCATGAACACCTGGACGAGTGCTTGTGGCTAGGGACACTACATTTCCCTGACGGCACACTGGGTGAACACTGTGGAAACCACGACCCAGTCAGACCCTGGGATGGAACATGTGCCACCGACACCGAGGATTAGAGGCGCTGGTTCAATCAGGGTTGCCCCCACCTTCTACAGCAGTTCCTGCACCTCCTCCTCACCCTCCATCTTACAAACGTCAACATCAGTCGAAAGCTTTAAGAACTGCTGAACTGCCTCAGTCAAGTGGAAATGGAGCACCCCCAGACGCAGGGCCGCGAGGTACTCGGTACCGGGCCTCTCTGTCTCTGTCTTGGGGTCGTCACGGTGGCTAGACCCGGTCCGTGACCCTGCTAAGGGGCGTCCAATGAAAGATAAGATGATGGTGCGTGGTGCAGGTGGCGATGAATAACGAGGACACAGGGTTGCAGTCTCTTTACCTCTTTACTGAAGGCTTCAAGATCCTCAATCCAGAGTACTGCTAACAGGGCTGGCTGAGACCGGCCGGTCCGATGGCACATCCAGAGCTCCCTTTGCAGGTGGAAATCAGTGCCTACCTTCTAGCGCCTGTGTGTTGTAGTACCTCCCTGCTGAGCACCACGGGATAGTCCTCACAACTGTTGTGTTTGTTTCTGATGTTCTTCTTTCTCACAACTCGTATCTATTCTGATGTTCTTCTCCGTCCCCCAGATGATATGGATAGGAAGCACCCGTATGACGGGTAGGCCTGGAGTTCTTCCGGGACCCTAGCGTCGCCCCTCTCCCACAATTGCCCCCTATGTCTGCTTCGGTGATTTAGGTGAGACAGCCAACCTAAAATTAACTCTCCTGCCGCTGTTTGAAGTATTGCTTGGAGCCTAATACTTCCTCGGCGTTCCGGCCACCGGCTACGCACCTCAGTAGGATGTTGCCTCGATCTTACGGCACAACTCCTACTGGCTTTATCTCCTTTTTGCTGCGATCTCGTTTCTCACTTCTCCACATTAAACCTCGCTTCTTTTCCTTTCTTAGGATGCCGCCGCATTCGAGTGCAGGCGCGGCTCCGTAATGTTTTGTTCTGTTCGCTAGGCCACTGTCAGGATCCCACCCCTGACAGAGACCCCCCTGAATCTTCCCTTGCAACACCCTCTGCCACAGGATGTTGCCTGGTTCCAACCCAGTCAGCTTCTGATTAACTTCCTATCCTCCTCCCAGTTTTACCAGATTGTGAGGAGTGGCCTAATGCATAGAACCCTTTGCTCCCCCTGGTGGCCAGAATGTGAAGTGTAATGTGTGACTGTGATACCTGGTCAGGTGAACTCCTTAAGTGCCATCAGACGTACCATCATTCCCCTTAGCGGCGGAGCGTCAGTACTGCAACGACCAGGACTCTGGGGCCCTGCAGAAACAAGCTCTGCTGAAGCTAATCTGTTTAGATGACAAACCGCACAGCACAGCGGAGTTGTTGAAAAGTCTAACTGACCAGACTGATCTGTATCTATTGCCCCTGAACCAACAACCAGGTATGGTCGTGTGTGACAATGGCCATAACCTAGTGGCTGCTCTGAAGCTTGGTAACCTCACACACGTATCATGCCTGACCCATGTGCTCATCTTAGTGGTTCAGAAGTTTATCAAAACTTACCCAGGTCTGTCTGAGCTACTTGTGAAAGTACGCCATGTGTGTGCCCTTTTCCACAAGTTGCTACAGCTACCATCGCCCTGGCAGTGCTGTAACAGCATTTGCAACTTCCAGCTCACCAAGTGGTGTGCGATATCACCATGTGTTGGAACTCAATGTTACATAGGTTGGCAAGGCTTTGTGAGCAGCAGAGGGCATGTCAGTGCAGCGCCCCAGAGTCCTGGTCGTTGCAGTACTGTGGCTCCGCCACTATGGGGAGCTATGGTGCGTCTGATGGCACTGAAGGAGTTCATCTGATCAGGTATCACAGACACCAATACATTTCACAGTCGGGCCTCCGGGGGGAGCTAAGGGTTCTATTCACTAGGCCACTCCCCACCATAGTGGGTAAACTGGGGGTCAGGCAGGAAGTTAGATCAGAAAGCTGACTGGGTTGGAACCAGGCAACACCTTGTGGCAGAGGGTGTTGTGGGGAAGATACAGTAGGGTCTCTGTCAGGGGTGGGATCCTGACAGAGGCTTGGCAACTTGAACGAACGTAACGGGACCGTGCCTGCTCAGGATAGCGGCGGTGCCCAAGGAAGGACCAGAAGCGAGATAGATTGTGCTGAGTGAGAAACGAGATCAAGCAATAGGAGAATACCAGTAGGGGTCGTGCTGTAAGACCGAAGCAACACCCTACTGAGGCGCACTACCGGTGGCCGGAACGCCGAGAGGGTATTTCAACATCCAACTTCAAGCAATACTCTAAACAGCGGCAGGGCAGTCAGTCTAAGGCGGGCTGTCTAACTTAAATCACCTATGCAGTCTTGGGGGGCAACTTGTCGAGAGGGGCGACTCTAGGGTCCCGGAAGAGCTCCGAGCCTACCCGTCAAACGGGTGCCGTCCCAACCAGAACACCAGGGAGGGACGGAGGATTAGCAGAACATCATCTAATCGAGTTGTGAGGGAACTTAAGAAACAGACACAACAGTTGTGGGGACTTTCTGTAAGCACAGCAGGGAAGGACCGCAACACATAGCGCTAGAAGGAAGGCACAGATTTCCACCTGCTAAGAGAACTCTGGAGGTGCCATTGGACCGGCCGGACTTGCGTAGCCTAGTTATCCGGATTCCGGACTGAGGACCCAGAGATCTTCAGTAAAGAGGTAAAGAGACTGCAACCTGGTGTCCTCGTTATTTACTGCATCGCACCACAGCCTCACCACCATCTACATCCGTCACATCATTCACTGTGCGCCCCTCGGCAGGGTCACGGACCGGGCCTAGCCACCGTGACAACCCCAGAGCAGAGACTCAGAGGCCCGGTACCGGGTACCCCTCGGCCCTGCGGCAGTGGGGGCGCTACATCAGCATCCACATATAAGTGATAATGAGTGGGCATGGATGTCTGACATCTGTGTGGTTCTCCAAAACTTTGAGGACTCGACCAAGATGGTGAGTGACAATGACGCCATAATCAGTTTCACTATCCCACTTCTCTGTCTACTGAAACACACGCTGCTCACAATTAAATAGGAGACTTTTAACCCCTTAGTGACGGAGCCAAATTTTTTAAATCTGACCAGTGTCACTTTATGTGGTAATAACTCTGCAACGCTTCAACAAATCCCAGTGATTTTGAGACTGTTTTTTCGTGGCACATTATACTTTATGATAATGGTAAATGTAGGTCAATATGTTTTGTGTTTATTTATGCAAAATATCAAAAATTTGAGAAAAAAATAAAAAATTAGCAATTTTCAAAATTTGAATGATTATCCTTTTAATCCAGATGGTCATACCACAGCAAACCATTAATAAATATAATTTCCCACATGTCTGCTTTACATCAGCATCATTTGTAAAATGTTATATTATTTTGTTGGCATTTTAGGAAGTTTAAAAATGTAGCAGCAATTTTTCATTTTTTCAAGGAAATTTACTAAATTTATTTTTTAGGGACTTATCCATGTTTGAAGTGACTTTAGGGGTCTCATATATTGGGAAACCCCCAAACGTGATACCATTTTAAAAACAGCACCCCCTGACATATCGAAAACTGCTGTCAGGTAGTTTATTAACCCTTCAGGTGCTTTACAAGAATTAATGCAAAGTGGTATGACAGAAATGAAAATGTGTATTTTTACCACCTGAATGCTTCTAACTTCTGAACAGATTACTACTGCCGTTAGATTCTTAGGACACTATTTGGTTGTGAATTGCCACGGCAAACATCAGGACCACACAATCATGATCTGAGGGCACCAATTGGGATAAAGAGGAAGCCCCCACAGTCTGTTAACCATTTATAATGATGTAGTCACTATTTACAGCAGCATCTAAGGGGTTAAACAGATTTGGATGGTGCAAACACTGATCGTGGCTGATGCAGAAAGTTGTCAGCTATAGTGCACAGCCGACAGCTGCTGGATTGTTACCTGTATGGGGAGGCTATTCTCTTATATGTCAGGTCAGTTAAAAGACGTATTGGCGGTCATTAAGGGGCTAAGGTGGAGCAAGTTGTGACAGAGCAAGAAACTATACTGGGTGATGCTACACAACCCAGCTTCCTCTCATCTTCTCAATGCGGATTGGGTGATAATGAGGAGGAGGAGGAACAGGAGCTGGTTGCCTGTGCTACAGACAGTAGTACACACACCACCATCATCCCATCTGTTCAGTGTGGATGAAAAAATTCCCATCTAACAACAGTGGGGGCAGAGGTCACAGTTCCTTGGACAACCAAGGAGTGGAGGCTAGGGAGACACACACCAGATGCAGCAAAGGCAGGGTAACACTCCCAAAGGTCTGGGGCAGTTTTTTAGACCCTCCCAGCGCTCAGGCCCTGATGCGTGGGATACTCTGACAAGGAGGGAAAAGTTTTTGAAGATGCCGAAAGAGTAACTTGCCGACTGTAACAGCGTCCTCCGTGATTCCTCTGTGCCTTACAGCTATTGGGTATCCAAGCTAGACAAGTGGCATGAATTGTCCCTCTACACCTTGGAAGTCCTGGTCTGCCCTGCTGCTAGCACTTTGTCAGAGAGGGGTTTTAGTGCCGTCGGTGGTATTATAACCGATAGGCGCATCCACCTGTCAACTGAAAATGTGGACAGGCTGACTCTTATTAAAATGAACAAGAGCTGGATAGAGTCAGACTTCTGTACACCACCGAATGCCAGCAGCGGAACATAAACTTAAATCCATTGGGTTTTTATTTCTGGTCTATTGGCATGCACCCCATCCCATCCAAATATGGGTATGCGCTTCACGATTTCGTCTTTTTTGTGTCATCCTCCTCCACCACAATATCAACAGGATGATCACACTACCCTTGCTATAAATATTTTAAGGATTTTTTGATGCCCTCATTAACAATTTTGTGAGGCCCACCTCGAACATTATTTTATGTATTTATATGTACCCCAAGGGTAAATGTTTTTCAGCCCATGCACTTAGTGCATGAGCATTACCAATCTAGGATACCTACTCCTTAATAATGGGAAAAAAAATATTTCTGAGGTATTCCACTACGTCTCTAGAAAGGTGTTTTGGAGTGCTTCCTAATTTTTGAAATCCCTCACACTTAGTGCATACTCTTTACCAATGTAGGAAAACCACTACTTAATAATGGGAAAAAATGCTTTTCTGTGGATCCACCTTCTAATTGAGGGGAACATTTTTTAAACCAAAAGAGCTAATGGGTTCTATTAGTTTATGATCCAGTGCCTTGTTGTGGGCTGTCAGGTGGTTGTCACATATGGAGTTCTCACACTGCATACAGGATTTCACAGCCGGAACAGGAGAGTTTGTACAGAAGATCCTGGTCTCCTCCATATTAGGCTGAGTAGATGCGAAATGCTCCACTATATTCCCCAGCAGGGTTGATGAAATAACAGTCCTTGATGCTGCTACATTAAACTAATCGCTTTTTCAGGGCTAATTAAAATAGATTCTATTCTGTCATAATAATACCGCTCTTATCTGCAATTTGTGTAAGGTGAGGTGTGGCAGTAGGTATAGCGTATGACAGGTATCTAGTCAGGGATTATTGCCTTATAAATTGTAAGCATTGTTGCTGGTTTCTTCCTTGCACTCATTGACCAATTCATGTTTTGCATCATCATCTGTACTCAGAAATTAATCAGAGCTGGCAGTGTTACTTGCGTTATTCCACGTTTTGTTGCTAGCACGTGCAAGAAAAAAGTCAGGGCTGATTAAAATACCTTCTATATTCTACAATAATACCGATCTTATCTGCAATTTGTGTAGGATGAGGGTGGCAGTAGAAATAGTGTATAACAGGGATATAACAGTGTATAGTCAGTGATTATTGCCTTATAAATTCTAGGCCTTGCTGCTGTCGTTTTTTTCCCACTGACTCATTAACCGATTCATGTTTTTTACAGTAATCTGTACTGAAAAATCATCAAAGATGCCAGTGTTACTTGATTCCTTCAGACATTGTTGCTTCCGTGTACAAGAAAAAATCTTTTCATGGTCGGTTCAAATCCCTTCTATTCTACAATAATACCTCTCTTATCTGCAATTAATCCACGGTGAGCGTATTACAGCCATCTAGTCTGGAATTATTGCCTTATAAATTGTAAGCCATGCTGCTGTTTTTTTCCATGCACTCATTGACCGATTCATATTTTTTACGATCATCTGTGCTCAGAATTAAATAAAAGCTGGCAGTGTTACTTGCACTGCTTCAGATAGTTGCTGCCACATATAAGAAAAAAAACTTTTCAGGGCCCATTCAAATCTCTTCTACAGCTCTGGCCAAAATTAAGAGACCAACCCCTGCAAAATGTTCAGTTTGTCTGATTTTTCTCTTTATAGGTATATTTTTGAGTAAAGTGTAAATTGTTCTATTATTCTATAAACTTCTGACAACATGTCTCCAAATTTCCAAGCAATAAATTTTGTATTTTTTTTCTGAAAAGGAGAAATGGTCAAAATTACAAAATGAAACCTCAGTGCTTTTAGACCTCAAATAATCAAATAATGCAAAGAAAACAAGTTCATAATCATTTAGAAACAACAATACTAATGTTTTAACTCAGGAAGAGTTCAGTAATCAATATTTTGTGGAATAACCATGATTTTTAATCACAGCTTTCATGCGTCTTGGCATGCTTTCCACCAGTCTTTCCCACTGCTTCTGTCGCAAATGTGTAGGAAGTTCTTTGTTTGATGGTGATTATCCATCATCCTCTTGATTACATTTCAGAAGTTTTCAATGGGGTTCAGGTCTGGAGATTGGGCTGCCCATGACAGGGTTTTGATGTGTTGGTGTTAGGAGTCGAGTTCCCACCGCTGCACAGGGGGAATCTCAAACTATGTCCTCTGCAGTCTCCCATTCTTCCCTAACCTGCAGTGGAGTCTGCTCAGCAAAGATGTTGGTCCCAGCATCTGGCTCAAGCTGATACTGTGCCTCTGGTTACAGCTGCCGTCCTAGGCTCAGACTTTGTAACCAGCATTGATCAGCGGCGAGCATACATTCCAGGGACTAAGTCCTGCCTTTCGTCTACTGAGCATGCCCGTGGAACGACCTCTCATTGGAGGTCAGAGGTCACATGCTCAGGTCTCCTGTGAAGCAACAGAGTCCGCTTCTGTTCACATCGGGTGATGTTAACTCGCGTGTGTTCATATATTATACCGCCACATAGCGTCCGCCATTACCGGGCAGCGGGTAACATCACTGCCCGGTGGACCCCGGGCTGCGAACGTACCTTATTACTACCTTTCTATTATTTGGTGCATTCCGCCAGCCCTAACACCCTACTGGTAATTCCACTCTATCAGTCTTGACTACCTTGCCTCTCTTTATTACCAACCGGCCACACTTTTCTCTAGTCCGAAGGACATCCTGATGTCTTCACTGTAGATCCTTGTCAGTTGTATCAGTGAATTGATGTCTCATCCTTTTTCACAAACAGCTTGATATCATCCATGTAGAGGAGGTGGCTGATGGTGCTTCCATTCTTCAACTTGTATCCATAGCCAGACTCTAACTATCTGAATGAGATTTTGGCCAATAACCTCCTTCCCTCAGTAAGAGTATTGAAGATGGGTCGTGGCTGGGTCTTCCAGCATGACAATGACCTGAAACACACAGCCAGGGCAACTAATGATTGGCTCCGTAAGAAGCATTTCAATCTCCTGAAGTGGGGTAACCAGTCTCCAGACCTAAACCCAATAGAAAATCTTTGAAGGGAGATGAAACTGAATGTTGCCCAGCGACATCCCCGAAACCTGAAAGATCTGGAGAAGATCTGTATGGAGGAGTGGGCCAAAATCCCTGCTGCAGTGTGTGCAAGCTCGGTCAAGAACTACAGGAAATGTCTGAACTCTAATTGCAAAAAAAAAGGTTTCTGTACCAAATATTACATTCTATTTTTTTATTGCATCAAATACTCACAGTGGGGTAAATAAGTATTTGATCCCTTGCTGATTTTGTAAGTTTGCCCACTGACAAAGACATGAACAGTCTAATATTTTAAGGGTAGGTTAATTTTAACATTGAGAGATAGAATATCAAAAATAAAATCCAGAAAATCACATTGTATAAATTATATAAATTTATTTGCATTTTGCAGTGAGAAATACGTATTTGATCCCTCTGGCAAACAAGACTTAATATTTGGTGGCAAAACCCTTGTTTGCAAGCACAGCAGTCAGACTTTTTTGTAGTTGATGATGAGGTTTGCACACGTCAGGAAGAATTTTGGTCCACGGCTCTTTCCAGATCATCTCTACTGTAAATCATTAAGATTTTGAGGCTGTCGTTTGGCAACTAGGAGCTTCAATTCCTTACATAAGTTTTCTATGGAATTAAGGTCTGGAGACTGGCTAGGCCACTCTATGACCTTAATGTGCTTCTTTTTGAGCCACTCCTTTGTTGACTTGGCTGTATGTTTTGGATCATTGTCTTGCTGGAAGACCCAGCCACAACCCATTTTAAATGTCCTGGCGGAGTGAAGGAGGTTGTCACTCAGGATTTTACGGTACATGACTCCATCCATTCTCCCATTGATGCGGGGTGTATTCCTGTGCCCTTAGCAGAGAAACACCCCCAAAACATAATGTTTCCACTTCCATGCTTGACAGTGGGGATAGTGTTCTTTGGGTCATAGGCAGCATTTCTCTTCCTCCAAACACGGCGAGTTGAGTTAATGCCAAAGAGCTCAATTTTTGTCTCATCTGACCACAGCACCTTCTCCCAATTACTCACAGAATCATCCAGGTGTTTATTGGCAAACTTCAGACGGGCCTGCACATGTGCCTTCTTGAGCAGGGGGACCTTGCCGACACTGCAGGATTGTAAACCTTTACGGCGTTATGTGTTACCAATGGTTTTCTTGGTGGCTGTGGTCCCAGCTGCCTTGAGATCATTAACAAGTTCCCCCCGTGCAGTTTTAGGCTGATCTCTCACCTTCCTCTGCCCCAGATCGATGTCGAATAACAGTCATTTTGTATTCCATTTTCTTACTATTCCACCAGCAGTCTCCTTCTTACCCAGCGTCTTACGTATGGTTTTGTAGCTGGAGCGCCCCCACGTAAGGGCAATGGGGTACTCGGCACCGGGTCCTTCAGTGTTCTGCGGGGATGTCACGGTGGCCCGACCCGGTCCGTGGTCCTTTGAGGGATGTCCAATAAAAGGAAGAGTTTTTATGGTTTTGGGAAAGGTCTTTAAAGGGGAAGTGTTCGTGACGCCACCTGTGGTATTCGGTCAGGGTGACCAACGCTGCTTAGGGGTCCGCTGGGGTGATGTTATGGCAGCAAGATGGTATACCTTCCCACAGGTGAAGTGTATCCCCAGGGCTTCCCAGAAGTGTAGATGGTTATGGTGGATGGTGTGAGGCGCGGTGAAGAACGAGGACACAAGGTTGCAGTCTCTTTACCTTTACTGAAGACTTCAGCATCCACAGTCCAGGGTACAGACCACAGGGTAGGCAGAGTCCAGCCAGTCTGAAGGCAAATCCAGAGTCCCCTTATCCAGGTGGAAATCAGTAGCCTTCCTCTAGCGCCTGTGTCCAGATGGTATGGATAGGACAACCCGTATGACTGATGGCCTGAGGCTTGTTTATAGGGACCCTAGAGATGCCCCGACCCCCACAAGTTGCCACCGTGTCTCCTAGGTATTAAGGTCGGGCAGCCAACTTGGAATTCACTGTCCTGCCGGTCTCTGGAGCAAGGCTTGGAGACGGTTGCTCCCTCAGTGTTCCGGCCACCGGCTTCGCGCCTCAGAAGGAGGCAGCCTTCTACAGGGCAGAACGCCTCCTGGTGTTATCTCCCTGTGCCATGACCTTGCTTCTCACCCTCTACAACACAACTCTCTTCGTGTCCTTTTCTAGGATGCTGCCGCACGTGGGGAAGGCGCAGCTCCGTAGCCCTCTATCCAGGCGTCCGACAGGATCCCACCCCTGTCAGGGACCCTCTGTCTGCAGTTCAGATGTTCCTCCTTTCCCCCTTGTCTGCCTGACAGGTGTTGCCTGGGCAAAGCCCAGCCAGCTTCTCTCTAACTTTCTATCCAGCCCACCAGTTTTACCCAACTGTGAGGAGTGCCCTAGTAGATAAGAGCAAGGCTCCCCCTGGTGGTCTGGAGTGTGAAGTGTGGTGTATGGTTTGTGATACCTGGTAGGAAGATCTCCTTTATTGCCATCAGACGTAACATCACTCCCCCTGGTGGAAGAATGACATTACTGCAATGACCAGGACTCTGGGGCGCTGCACTGCCTATTCCAGCTTTGTGCAGGTATATGATCTTGTCCCTCACATCCTTAGATAGCTCTTTGGTCTTGCTCATGTTGTAGAGGTTAGAGTCTGAATGATTAATTGAGTCTGTGGACAGAAGTATTTTATAAAGGTGACTATGTAAGACAGCTGTCTTTAATGCAGGTAACAAGTTGATTAGGAGCATCTATATGGTCTGTAGAAGTCAGAACTCTTAATGGTTGGTAGGGGATCAAATGCTTATTTCAAACTGCAAAATGCAAATACATTTATATAATTTATACAATGTGATTTTCTGGATTTTATTTTTGATATTCTATCTCTCAATGTTAAAATTAACCTACCCTTAAAATTATAGACTGTTCATGTCTTTGTCAGTGGACAAACTTACAAAATCAGCAAGGGATCAAATACTTATTTCCCCCAGTGTATTTCATGCAATAAAATGCAAAATAATGATTTCTTGGATTCTGTCTCTTACATTTGAAATGTACCTACGATAAAAATTGACTGACCTCTCCATTCTTTGTAGATAGGAAAACGTACAAAATCGTCAGTGTATCAAATACTTGTTTTACCCCACTGTACTTAAAAAAGTTAGAAATCTTGGAAATTAACTGCATACATTTTTTTTTACAAAGTTCTGAACTTTTTACCCATTAAAATATATATATATAAAACCGTTTAGTTTAGTATCGCTGTAATCGTACTTACCTGGATAATTACCGTATATACACGTGTATAAGCCGAGTTTTTCAGCACATTTTTTTGTGCTGAAAACACCCCCCTCGGCTTATACACGAGTCATTGTTCCAGAAAGATGGCGGGGGAGGAGGAGCAGCGGAGCCACTGTGGTGGCACACATCCTACTTACCTTCCCTGCGTGCCCTCGCTGCATCTCATTCGTTCCGGTGCCAGCAGCTCTTCTGGCCTTAGGCGTGGAGTGAATATTCATTATCTTAATGAGCGGGGCCACGTGATCGCTCGGCAGGAAGAGCTGCTGGCACTGGAACGAGATGCAGCGAGGGCACGAAGGGAGGTAAGTAGGATGTTTTTTTGTTTTTGGCATTGAACCCTGAGCTGCAGGGTGAGATGTTGGAGGCTCAGGGGGACGCCCCGGCCTCCTGCCGTTCAGGAAGGTTATTTGTGCCATCTAATCTGCTCCTCAAAGTAATTAAGGAACATTACAACTCTGTGCTTGCTGGCCATCCAGGTGGTAAGGCAACTGCGGACCTCATTTCCCGTCGTTGGTGGCCGGGGTTGCATCTGGATGTGGTTGAACACATATATGCTTGTAGTATATTCTATGGTATCGCATACCTGTCCGCTGCCTATTGCTAACAGGCCATGGACGCACTTGTCCATGGACTTTATTACTGACCTAATGGTATCTGCAGGCAGTACTGTGGTTTTGGTGGTTGTAGATAGGTTTAGTAAGATGGTTGATTTCATCGCATTATCAGCATTTCCGAATGCCAAGACTCTTGCTCAGGTGTTTAAAAATGAAATTGTGAAGCTTCACAGGTTTCCCGCCGATGTGGTGTCAGATCAGGGGACCTAATTTGTTTCCAAGTTCTGAAGGGCATTCTGTTCTCAACTGGGGTGCAACTGTCCTTTTCTTCTGCCTTCCATACCCAGTCAAATGGACAGCCGAGTGCATTTTGTCTCCGAAAATCAGGAGAATTGGGCATAGTACTTACCGCTGGCAAAATTTGCTATTAATAATAATCAGGAGTCTACCGGCAGGTCACACCGTACTTTGGTGGGTACGGTTACCATCCACAGTTTGGTGCTTTTAGCAGGGGAGGGGCTTCGGGAGTTCTTGAGGAGGAACGTTTTGCTTTGTCACTCTCTTTGCTGTGTTGGGTTGGTTCTGAGTAGTTTGAAGATCATGGGAGACAGGTACAAACATATGGCTCACATTCCAGGTACGGACCTGAATGTGAATGACTTTGTGTGGTTGTCTACCAGGAATATCAAGTTAAGGGTTCCTTCCTGGAAGTTGATTCTAGATTTATTGGCCCCTATAAAATAAAGACCGTCATTAACCCAGCAGTATTTTGTCTTGAGATACCACGGGCCCTTAAGATTCAGTGTCTTTCACAAGTCTCTACTCAAGAAATATGTGGAACCTCTTGCGTCCTCATCCCTACTACTGCCCCCAATGATGGTTGATGGAAATCTAGTGTTTCAGATTTTGAGGATTGTAGATTTTCTTTTCCAATGTTGTTCCCTACAATACTTGGTTCACTGGAGGGGTCATGGTCCAGAGGAAAGGATGTGGGTTTCAGCATCAGAGGTGAATGCCACCAGGCTGGTTCATTCATTCCATACCTCTTATCCTGAGATACCTGGTCCTGAGTGACCGGAGGCCACTGGTAGAAGGGGGAAACTGTCACAGGTGTGTCAGATGCTACAGGCAGTCGCTCTGCATCTGGCTGTAGAAGGTTTCTGCGTTTGGCATTGCAGATGCCTTCTTAATCCTTCTGACTTTAGGACTCAGTGGCAACCTCCCGATAGCTCTAATTGACACACCTGGACCTGGGTGTTTATAGACTCCCAGTTTGCTTTAGGGATGCCCCGGTGATATTCTCATTTTCCCTTATGAATGCTTGGAGCAATAGCAGTCAGCTAACTTCCTCTCTGGTGCTGTTGGAAGACGTTTGGTGTTAGCTTTCTGAGTCTGATCAAGATAAATTGCTTCCCCCTTGTTTGTCTCCCCTCTTCTCTTTAGTGTACAATGGGAACTGACCAGGCTCATCCCCCCTTCCCCATTCAAGGCCTAGCTCTAGGGCTTAAGTTCCTGCTTGGCGATTGGTGTGGAACCAATATAGGGACAGTAGTGGAAGAAGGGTGCCGTTAGATCTGCCTAGGGGTCTCCACTCCTCCTTTCCCTAGTGTTTGGGCTTCCTTCCCCTCTTCCACTTGTGTTGCACTTAGTTTTCAAACACTGTGCATGACAGTTGGACAACGCTTTAGCATTGAACAATGACATAAAGGGAATCTGTCACCACATTTTAGGCTTATCAGCTAAAAATATCATTGGATTGAGTGTTAGCTTTGCATTTCCCAACTACTTTTGAAACCCCCTGACTCCCCATGTATCACCCAAAAATACCTTTTTTATTTCACCCGTTCTGTATGTTAATGAGTTGGGTCCGGTCCGATAGGCATTGTCTTTGGTCCTTCACTCCACCCCTCCTTGGCTGCTGTACGCAATATTTCTCATAAATTTCGTAGGTCGCGGCCATATTTTGCGCGTGCGCTTTGCAATGATCTCACGCACGTGCGCAGTATGCTTTGCCCAACTGTGGGCATAGCAGCAGAGCAGCACGTGGGGAGAGAAGCACTGTGCCCGTCCCTCCAGACAGTACCGGCGCTGCGACAGGCCCCACAGCGGAGAATAGGGCCAGGCATACAGAGAAGAGTCGTGCAGAGCCGTGTGCGCAAAGCAGAGCCAAGTCGGGTACTGCAGCAGACAAAAAGGGGAGTTCTCCGTCCGGGGAGCACCTACGCCACACAGACCAGTGACCACAGTCGCCCGCTGCCATCAGCGAGGACAAGAGGAAAGGAGACATACAGTTTGTGCCCCGTGACTGCCATAAAGTCAGGTGCCAGACACCCCGGGAAAGTGAGTACCGTGCACGTGCTGCTTGAAAAGAGACTGGGAGCATGACCTTCAGCTATCCCCGACTGTGTTAGTTAATAGCGGCCCTGACACGCATGACCAGACTTCGCCAGGGGTTATAGTTTTTACAGTTTCTGGTCCATATACCTGCACATGCCGCTGTTGTCGGTGCCATCGTTGGAACCCTGAGAGGCCGGGCACAAGAAGACTACAGTCTGATAAGTTTTCTCTCTCTAATAATCGACTCTCGTTTGTCCCTGGCCTACCCTGCCACTCTCCCAGTTCTTCATCATTTCCCTACCGCCACCCTGCAACCCACTACTCACTGCATGGAGTGTGTTTATTGTTAATAAAACTGTTAACCCTTGCTCTGCCTCCCGTCCGTCACTGCATCCCGCATTCCTGCTAATACCTTACATTTGGTGTAGTCGGCAGGATGCAGTTTACCGGCATGGGGGTGGCAGACCAAGTGGTTAGGGGCCCCAAGAGCCACCATACAGTTGCGGACAATATTGAATAATCTCCCCAAGTTCACAGGGAGCAATGTTCCGTTATGGAGTTGGACTCAGCGGGTCAGGGGGATGATGAGGATGTACCCCATGACTCCTATGTTAGAGGCAGAAGTTGCAGTGATGGCTTTGGATGGAGAGGCCAGGAATTCCGTCATGCTATGACCCCCCCCCCAGGCACAAGACACCTTTCACAAAGTACTGCAATTACTTGAAGAGACGCATGGTGATCCCACGGACATAGTTACGCACACGTTTTTTAGGCGTATTCAAAGAGAAAGGGAGACTGTGACTTCCCTGAGGAAGGTGTAAAAACCGAAACGTGCGTCGGGGAGGGCGCACGGATCCTATGTGCATCCCACCCAGCTTCTTACTAAAAGGTAAAACAAAAAAACGCTATATTTTTCTATTTCTGTGCCCGGTACAGGTACTTGAGACTGGATGTTTCTTTGATACTGTTGGTATTGGTTGTACTTTGAGTTAGGTTCCATTATGGATACTTACCTATTTATATGTAACATACATCCTTTGTTCATGGTTGGCACATGCATTAACCCATATGGGTGGGTTTGTCCTTGGTTCCATGCGCCCTTAACATGTTTTTAAACGTATGTGGTGCCTAGGCACTTTGCAGCACTACACCCCACTTGTTCTTTATATTTATAGCATACATTGATATATCATGTTACTTATGATGTAATAAAGGTTTGTACTTTTAATATATTACTTGGACTTATTGGTCGTTTTCTTCTGTGGGTCCCCGGTGACCCATATCCTCCTGATTGTTCAATTAGCGACTTGTCCAGTGTTATAGTCCCCTCCCCCTTTCCTCTAGGGTTTGTTCATAGTCCTGTCACTTGCTCAGCCTTTTTTGGCAATTATATTAGTATCTGTCACAGCTATGTTCTACTCTGTCCTGTTTCTTGTTACTTAAGATGCTGGGGGAGCAGAGCCATACATACAAGATGGGAGGGGGGAACAGAGCCATAGATACAAGATGGGAGGGGGGAGCTGAGCCATACATACAAGATGGGAGGGGGGAGCAGAGCCATACATACAAGATGGGAGGGGGGACCAGAGCCATACATACAAGATGGGACGGGGGGAGCAGTGCCATACATACAAAATGGGACGGGGGGAGCTGAGCCATACATACAAGATGGGAGGGGGTAGCTGAGCCATACATACAAAATGGGAAGGGGGAGCAGAGCCATACATACAAGAAGTGACGGTGGAGCTGAGCCATACATACAAGATGGGAGGGGGGAGCAGAGTCATACATACAAGATGGGATTGGGGGAGCCGAGCCATGTATGCAAGATGAGACGGGGGGAGCAGAGTCATACATACAAGATGGGGTTGAGGGAGCCCAGCCATGCATACCAGATTGGGGGCATGTATGAAGAAACCATATGGGACAATGAGAGCATGTATGAGGAAACAGTACAGGGGAATGGGGGCATATCTGAGGAAACAGTATGGGGGAATGGGGGGAATATATGAGGAAACAGTATGGGGGATGGGTGCAGACACTATGAGGAGCGAATGGGGGAATGTATGAATGTATATGGACTGTATGAGTAGCGATGTGAAAAATGTATGAGGACAGAGGTCGGGGAGTGAGGGAGATGGGATTTGTGCAAACACAGAATGTGGAGTCGGGGGGTATGTGTGAGCAGGCAGTATAGAAAGTGAGGGGGTAACTATATGAGGAAACAGTATGGTGAACAGGGGGATGTGACAGGAGACAGTATGAGGAGGGAGGAGAATAGAGTGAGGAGACAGTATGAGGGAGAAAAGTGAGTGGGCACAGAATAGAAACTGAGTAGTGGGGGCGTAGCATGGAGGGACAGTGTAAGGGCACAGCCAGGATGGGACAGTATACCAAGGAGGGGGAGTGTGATGAGAGAGTACGGGGGGGACACAGTATGATAGGACAGTGCTGGTATGGAAAGGAGAGGTCAGTGTGAAGAGCATGTTCCATAAGAGGGACAGTGTGGGGGTCATATTTTGTGCAGACAATATAGTGAGGGGCAATTTTTTATACAGGAACATTTTAATGACACTTGTATCTTTAAGGGCATCATGTGGAGATTTTCAGCAAAAGAGCAGTGAAGATGGAAATCTGCAGAGATGAGCTGTGGATGAGAAAACTCATCATGGGGTCTGGACAAGATGAAGAAAAGAAGGAGGACGACTCCAGAGACGACGTCATCTATAAGGTACCTGGATGTAAATGTTATTTGTGATGCTAACTAACTCTCATGTTTTTGTTTATGTTAGGCGCTTTAAAGGGAATGTCCAGGCTTGTGATGAGTCTGCAGTCATTCTTTGTGACCTCAGACTTCTGAATTCTCACAGTGCGCACTGCACGCTGCCAGGATTCTCTCATGCTGGCGATTTACATACATGTGATCACTGTCATGTCGGACGCTGTTCAGACCAGGTTGTTCGACAGACAGCGGTAATTCCGCTTTTGACCACTATTTGCTCATTGGCGTCGGCTAGATTTTATCTAGCTGTTCCGGGGTTAATTTACCTGATCCTCGGATTGGAAGCTGGGCCATGCCCATTGCCTTTAAATAGTTCTCCTGATCATTGGGCGTCGCCGATTATAGCTTCTGTCTTGTGCGTTGTTATCTTGGTCTGGAGTGGAGAGCTGGTTGTTGGAGATTCGTTGCTGGTGGTGTATTTTCCTTTGTCTTATTTACTCCTTCCTATATTTGTATTTATTTTGCCCTGCACATTTATAGTGTATTCCTGAGTGACTGCGGCGTGGTGTATATTTTACTTTATCCTTGTCTGTGCTAACTGTGGGTATTGGTGTATTACCTCTTCACTGGGTGGTGGGCAGTTGGTTTCAGCCTAGGGTTGAAACAGGAGACATGGCGAGGGTCGAGGCCTGGACATGCACACCATCAGTGTTAACTCCAGGTAGAGGGTCAGTCAGGATTTCCCTAGTCTGAGGGAAATTGCAGGGGCCCGGGTTATTAGCTCTCGCTCACCTAGTCTCCCCGTGACAGTCACGTGCTGACTAGACATGTGTGGCCTCCGTCAATGAAAATGAACTGAGTGAGGCCGGGCACGTCTAGTCAGAATGTGGTCAGAAGTATACAAATCACATGCTTGTGCTGACATGACTGTCCACTGGCAAGGGAGAATCCTAAAAGTGTGCAGTGCATTAGTTGTGAGAATTCAGAAGCCTGCAATGTCATTATTCAGCTCTGCAGGTTCCAGTAGTCATCACATGGACACGTCATTCATATGCGATTTTCATACTTGTGGTCCTGTGACAACGAGCTTCTCTTCTGCTTCTCTCAGTTTTTCACTAAACATTGAGAGCATTAGGGAGAGGAGCTCGTGGGTATATGACTAAGTGTGCAAATCACATATATCCTGGGGGGGACCAAACTGAATTCTTGCTCCGGGTGCCAGAAAACCTAGATACACCTCTGCCGGAATGCTACTGCGAGCGGTGGTTACCGTATCTGTTGGAGGGATGTCTGTGCACAGGCAGTGAGGCAGAGACTGAGGTGCTGCACAGAGACCCTGAGACTGCCCGTCCCAGTCTACGCCATAGCCTGGAGACCTCATTATCATAGGAATATGTCAGTTAATAAATTGTTTTTCTAAAGCTTTATAGTGTAGTTTTAGGTCAGGGAGGGATGGTTAGGGATGAGCTAGCAAGGTGCAGGGACAGGTAGTGATGGCTACTTGCGGTCATGTGCGGCACTTGCGGTTTTGCACTTGCCGTGAGACAAAAAAAACACTCCTAGCAGCGTTGCGTTTTTTTCCATTGCTGCAAATACCGCATTTGCCAGATCGCAGCAAAACCGCAAGTGCCGCACATGTCCGCAAGTCCCATAGGGAATGAATGAGGCAGAACGCACTGTTGCCGTAAGTGATCCATTACACGGCAGATGCGGAAAAACTGCCGGATCTGCTGCAAAAGGCTACTTTCATATCAGCGATTATTGCCAAAGTCACTGCCGATAGTGTCATACTCACCAAAGGGGGAGGCAGCACTAAAAGTGCCTAGGGCAGCAGAAACTCTAAATACGGCCCTGTAGATAGGTCAAATGTGGTGACAGATTCATTTTAAGTGCACCTCCCCACCAGCTTGTTTTTCATTTATCTCTGCCCTTCTCTAGCTCTATGGAGCCAGAGTTGTCAATCAAAGAAGAGGTGGGGGAAGAGATATAGGGAAAACAAGCTGGTGGGAAAGAGTAGTTAAATTTTTGGCCACGCCTTTGTGTACCGAATGCCTGTACTTGGTTTGTACAGTCATTCTGTGGTGACAGAGTCCCCTTAAAGAAACCTATCATTTGAAAACATGCTACTCACTTGGAGATATGGGGTTAAGGTGCAGGTTTATAATGTTCTGAACCTGCCTGGCACCCACACTTAGAGCCCCGCTGCCAGGAGGAAACTAACTTTATTCCTCCCGGCATCATTCAGCGTTCAGTCATGGGGGTGGCACCTACATTTCACCACGGCCATGGATCTGACTGTCAGCTGGCTCAGCATTAGGGACAGCTGTCAGTCAGTACCTGGGTTGCGGTTTCAGATACCGCTCTCAATACACGGCACCACCCTGTGACCGAATAACGAATGCTGCGAGGAGGAATAAACTTAGAGCCCTGCTGCCGGGAGGAAATTAAGTGGTGGCTGGTTAATGCCGTTTTTCTCACATAATAGGTTCCCTTTAAATGTCCTGATTTTGGCTATTGGGAAATTTGTTAAATATGGGAATGACACTGATATCGCACTCTCCATGCAGAACATGTGCATGACAACATTAATTTGTACTGTAAATTTTGTGTTTCTCATTGCACATACAGAACATGTCATCATACAATCTAATACGTTATTTGTGAATCAAGTCACAAAATATAGACCCTAGTAGCAAAGTTTAAGCTACAAAGTCATCTTTGAATAGGATGGTGCTCTACTGGACTTGTGAGCCTTTTCTTGTATTAATCATATTGTATTTGTCCGTTATTCCAGGAACATAACATAAGTTATTCAACAATTATTTCTACGGCACTCGGGATAGAGAACTACATGACTGTTCATCATCTTACCAATTACAAATTTGGGGGTGTAACTATAGTAAGTACAAAAGTATCAGACGCACTTCAACAATAGAGACTTAGGGGGTCCAAAGAGTCCTCAGCCACCTTAGAAGAATACAGTAAAAGAACAAGTCATGGGGGGCCCTGTTCCATGCCATATAGGACAGGAAGGTCATGTAACAGTGTTTACATTTCATATGTACAGTATGA
This sequence comes from Ranitomeya variabilis, assembly GCF_051348905.1. NCBI lineage: Eukaryota > Metazoa > Chordata > Amphibia > Anura > Dendrobatidae > Ranitomeya > Ranitomeya variabilis. Next base: position 638,471,979 of record NC_135234.1, on the reverse strand, counting down.
ACTTACAGAACATGCAGAAATCACACATAATCGCACATAAATAACGTGACAGCCTGGAAACAAAGCGGATATCTATTGTATGAGTATATGAATTTCAGCGCAATAGTTTACTAAACTGATGCACGTCTGGGTCAGTGACTCATTGTTAGTGAGTGTTCCCTTATACACAGATATCACCTGTCAACAAGTAATGACCAGAAGATAAATGAAGATTTGTCAGTGACTAGAAGTTTTTGATCCTAAAGTTGCATAAAATTATTCATCCTGAGTCTGCAGGAGAGGGGTTAATTCTGCATTCCATGCCGGTTTCTCAAGGAGGAAGATGCAAGTGGGAGGTTTGGGAGGAGGAAGGAGTACAGAGTGTTTGTGAGTCATTCTGGCAGGACTCTTAAAGGCTTGCAGGGGGAACCAAGAGCAAAGGAGCAGAGACTTAGTCACTAGGACCTCTACATAGAGAACAACTGCAGGATGCTGCTGCTGCCTTTGCTGGGCGCTTTGGCCTTAACTACTTATGCTGCAACCTTAGTAGACCCCACCGCTGAAGAAGAAGCCTTGGTAAGTCCACTGACATACCTATTAGCCTGGAAATCTTTTGTTTCCTATCACAAACTATAATTCACTAAATTAGAATTTCGAAAATACATTTTGGGTTTATTCAATAAGCAGAATAATTAACGTATCATTGTTTGTAGAAAATCTTGATTTATATTATTTATTAGACAGAAATCCTTTGTTCACAACCTGGTTGAATAAGAGAAAAACTACAAAGATTGTGCTTCTTTTGAGTACAGAGCACATACCGGTATTACACAATGAGGCCATGTTCACATGTTCAGTATTTGGTCAGTATTTTACCTCAGTATGTGTAAGCCAAAACCAGGAGTGGGTGATAAATGCAGAAGTGGTGACGTGTTTCTATTAGACGTTTCCTCTGATCTCAATGTGTGGATGTGGCCATAGAATATGAATTGGTATCTCTATCAACAGGCAATATGAAACCGAGCAGCAGGAGATGAGCAAATAGATGTATAGTTTTCTGTCAAAATATTAAGTGTAAATTATATTTTACTTAATTTGTATGCCAGACCTAGGATTCCAGTGGGTTGGGTTTAGCAATGAATGACAGCATTCCCTATATTCCCTGACTTTGTATGCAGAGATAGGATAGATGTCAATCAGTAAGACCACCCATTATTTAAATGAATAAAACACAAGTTATACTGAATATATTCCCACAAAACTATACATCAATCTACTCAGCTTCTCTTATCTTACGCCATGATGCCAACGGATTGGACTAGATGTACAACCCTTTAAAATAAGCTCCATGTAATGGTACATTTCCCCTGTGGTTCTGTTGCAGGTCAATTGAATACTTTCTATCAAATTGCTCTGTGTGATAAAGCCAATTGGGGACAAACTGTAACCAGATTATTTATGGAGAACCCTTCTAACAAAAAAGGACTGTGAAAAGCTGTCAAGTCCTTTACCAATCACAGGATAGTGTATGACAGCATGGCAAATAGCAGACAAGTACAGTTGTGCTCAAATGTTTACATACCCCAGCAGGATTTTTGCTTTCTTGGCCTTTTTTCAGAGTCAATTGTGTCAACGTCTGTGCATGTTATCAGGCCAAAATCACCAGGGTATGTGAACTTTTAATCAGGGTCATTTGGATGTTTTGGGTTGTCATTATGATTTAAACGGAGAAAACACAGTAGTTTGACAATAAATGGCTTCACCCAACCACTAACCACGAGTGGAGAAAAAGTTTTGGTGTTATCATTCATATTCTCCGAAAAAAGGCCAAGAAAGCAAAAATTCTGCAGGGGTATGTAAACTTTTGAGCACAACTGTATATCTATGCATAAATGCTAAAGCATGTCTAAACTGTAAACCTCTTCATATGAAGCCTCTCCAGTACCCACGCTAGGCCCAGTTCTTATTTAGGAAGGATCATCTAGAGTTGAGTGGGGAAATGGCTTTTTCATTGCGTATTTCATGTCAAGTTCGGTCACCTAATTTCTTTGCTCAAAAGAATACAGGTTTTTCTAAAACTGTTCTTTCTGCCTCTTATTTTAGTAATTGAATACAGTTTCCTGTTTCATTTTTTTTCTTTGGGAAAAATATACTCATCAATTTTATGATAATTGTATGGTAAAGCTTACACTTGGGGATTTAAAGCCCTGTACTCACAATAGATAGCTGTGGGGTGAATGGTCATTTAGGCAACAGCTATCTCTCCCTATTCCTCCATGTACATAACATTTGGCTTGGCTGAGTTTGCCTGTCATTGCTATGAGAAAGTCGCTGCCAGACTCCTTTGGCGGTGGCTTACCTCCCGGAAAACAATAGGATAAGCAGCCTGAAATCAGAGAGTCTGGATCCTTCACTGCCTTGACATCATCTGCCGGGGAGAGTCAGGAGGCCCCCCCATACACATTAGACTTTCACCTTTAAAAGATTTGGGAAACTTTAGGGTGGAGGAAAAGTCATCCATAATTAAGCTAATTTTCTGTAACTAAGCAGAATGTACACTGGACGGAGGATTTATGTGACTAAACACAAGCTTAATTTAAAAAAAAAGGAGAGAAAGCAAATGCAATTTACACAATTATGGATGGATTTTGAAAGTCGAGCAGTAAAAAATGTACCAATAATGAAAAACAGGTATCCTCGCCTTGAATGCATCTTAAAATGCAGTAGACGCTTGTGTTTTTTGTGTATGTAACATTTGATGTGACATTAACCACTATATACATGCACAAAAATCAGTTGTTTAGTCTTATTCTATAATGCCTAAAAGGTTGTTCCCAAGTTAAGCATTTGGGGCATATTTACAGGATAAATGTCTGATAGATGCATTGTACGCCCCATTCCGGGGATCTGCACCTACATAGAGAGCAGCAGGTGCTGCACCCATGTGGAGAGTGAGAGAAGAGGTGGTCTTCTCAGCTGTAGAGGGGTCAGATCAGGTGCTGGTCTCGGGGTTAGGACCAACATCATTTATGGGAAATCCCTGTTCTACCTTCAGTGAATATACTGCACATATGTGAGCTCAATCCAGAAGTAACACAACTTTCTCCTCTATTCTGAACTTCAGGTTGATATTTGTTATCTACACTGTTATGTTATAACAAATGGTTTCTGTGATGTAGGAACAGATCTGTATTGTCTCTCAGCCCCTAAATGAAAGCTGTTAGGGCTCACTGACACGAGCGTACAAATCGGAGAAGTGAAGTGCCAGAAAACATCGTAATGCACGCTGACCAATGTTAGTAAATGAGACCGTGCTCATCTGCGTTTTTTTTTCCTCAACTCTTTTCGGACATAGGAAAAAATTGCATCATGTAGAGAGTAGATGTGAGAATCCACTCGCAAATTCAAGTCAATGGGTGCGAGAAGAAAAAATTGCATGGCACGCAGACCACGCATGTCTCGCTCAATTTTGATGCATACATTTCAAAGGAAACCCGACATTTCATTAGCCAAGTACAGTAAATTCACAGCCCAAACCGTCAGAGTATAATAGATAACAGATATAAAATAGAATAAGATAGATTGATATATAAAGATAGATACCTAGAATAGATGTATGTCATGTAGAAATTTAATGTCACAAGCCCCTACATATAATAAACTAGCATCCTTTAGTTACTTTCACATGGCCCTAAAGGGTGTTTAGCCTTATTAAACCTATTAAATCAATAAATCAATTTAATAAAATGATGTGGAGTCCCTCTTATTAGTATCAGCTTACCGCTATCTTCTTTGCCTTTGCCGGTTATAAAAAAACGGGGGGATGGCCCTTAAAAAAAATGACGTGGGGTACTGACATTTTTGAAAACCAGCAAAGGCAAAGCAGACAGCTGTGAGCTGATATTAATAGACTGGGAAGCGCCATGGTTATCTGTCCCTTCATAACCTAAAAATACCAGCCCGCAGCCACCCCAGAATTGGCGCATATCCATTAGATGTGCCAGTTATGGCACTTTGCCTCAACTCTTCCTGATAGCTCTGGTGAGTCGCAATAGGGGTAATGTTTATGAGGTTGATGTCAGCTTTGCAATGTCTGCTGGCGTCAAGACCAGGGGTTAGTAATTGAGGGGTATCTACCAGACACCCCCATTACTAACCCAGTAATCAAAAATAAAAAACACACTCACAGAAAAGATAGTTTATTTTTAAAAACACCTCCCCACACCTCGTTCACCCATCCAATAAATGAAAAAAATGAAGATCTGAAGTACTCCAAAAATGGCAAGCTGAAATACATAAAAAGAGAGTTAATTAAATAAAAACAGGAACACTCCATTATTCTCCAGTTATAAAGAAAAAAATACCTTGCAGCTCCGATGTAATCCATTGGGGTTTCCACGACATTCAACAATTCTGTACAGCAACCTATGGAAAACGACACCTCATAGGTCAATCTTGGTCATGTGGTTTCATTAATCATGTGCCTGGTTCTTTTATGGTCTCTGTGCAATTAAGACTAGACTCCTGCAGTCAGCGTCGGACTGGAGCACCTTGGGCCCACCAGAGAAAATCATTCTTGGGGCCCACTATGTAGCTACATAGAAATAGATACAAGACCACCAATTGTGGGGTAAAAAGCGCTAATATCAGGGTATAATATAAGGTAGTTCACGTCTTAAGCAAGGGTTGGGGTAGCCCCCTCACAGAATATAATGTAGCCCCCCTCATAAAATATAATGCAGTCCCCTCTCATAGAATATAATGCAGCACCCCACAAAATATAATGCCACCCCCTCAGGTATAAGGCAGTCCCCACCATAGAATATAATGTAGCACCCTCATAGGGTATAATGCAGCCCCCCTCATATAGTATAATGCAGCCCACCACAGAATATAATGTAGTCCCCTGAGAGAATGCAGCCCCACCACAGAATATAATGCAGCCTCCCCATAGAGTATACTGTAACCCCTCATATAGTATGATGTAGCCCCCACAATATAATGTAGTACCCTGAGAATAATGCAGTCCCCCCACAGAATATACTGTAGCCCCCTCATAAAGTGTAATGCAGCCCCTCTCCACCCCCATCATTGTCCTCATCACTACCTCCATCATTGCCTTCTCCCCCTCCACCCCTATCATTCTCCCCCACCACCTCCATCACTGCCCATTCCACCACCTGCATCATTGCTTCCTCCCCCACCATCATTGTCCATTTCAGCACCTCCTTCATCACCTCCATCATCACCTCCATTATTGCCTCCCCCACCACCATCATTGCCCATTTCATCACCTCCATCATTGCCTCCCACCACCACCATTGCCCATCACTTCCATCATTGCCCATTACCTCCATCATTACCTATCACCTCCATTATTACTCATCACCTCCATCATTGTATCCCCCACCACCATCATTGACCATCACCTCCATCATTGCCTCCCCACCATCATTGCCTCCCCCACCATCATTGCCTATCACCTATATCATTGCCCATCACCTCCATCATTGCCTCCCCCACCACCATCATTGCCCATCACCTCCATCATTGCCTCCCAACCATCATTGCCTATCACCTCCATTGCCTATCACCTCCATCATTGCCCATCACCTCCATTGCCTATCACCTCCATCATTGCCCATCACCTCCATCATTGCCTCCCACACCTCCATCATTGCCTCCCAACCATCATTGCCTATCACCTCCATTGCCTATCACCTCCATCATTGCCCATCACCTCCATTGCCTATCACCTCCATCATTGCCCATCACCTCCATCATTGCCTCCCACACCACCATCATTGCCTCCCGACCATCATTGCCTATCACCTCCATCATTGCCCATCACCTCCATCATTGCCTCCCTCACCACCACCATTGCCTCCTGACCATCATTGCCTACCACCTCCATTGCCTATCACTTCCATCATTGCCCATCACCTCCATTGCCTATCACCACCATCATTGCCCATCACCTCCATCATTGTCTCCCCCCACACCTCCATCATTGTCTCCCCCCACCACCATCATTGCCCATCACCTCCATCATTGCCTCCCGACCATCATTGCCTATCACCTCCATTGTCTATCACCTCCATCATTGTCCATCACCTCCATTGCCTATCACCACCATCATTGCCCATCACCTCCATCATTGTCTCCCCCATCACCTCCATCATTGCCTCCCCCCACCACCATCATTGCCCATCACCTCCATCATTGTCTCCCCCCACCAATATCATTGTCCTTCACCACCACACACACACACACCTCACCGCAGCAGCAGCTCATCACACACACACATGCAGGCACACACTTTCTCACACACACACTCTCTCTCACACACACACACACTCTCTCTCTCACACACACACAGGCACACACACACACACAGGCACACACATACACACACACACACATACACACAGCACACACACGCAGGCACACACATACACAGGCACACACATACACACACACTCAAGCGAGGCAGGCACACAGCACAGCTCACCTCCCCACAGCAGCAGCTCATCCAGCAGCCTCTTCCTCGCTGGAAGCTTTCTGATGTCATCCAGCTAGGCTGTCTCAGACAGGAAGCAGGACGCCGGGAGGTGAGCTGCTCTGTGTGAGTCTGTGTGCCTGCATGTTTGTATGTGGTGCGGTGGTGCGGCTTTACATGCGGGCAGTGTTAGCTGCTGCAGCCTGCAACTAACGCTGCCGGCTATTATAGAGAAATGGTATTCACACCTCTCCACGCCCTTAGGGATGTGGGGAAGCGTGAATATTCATTTTGCTTTAGCAGCGGGGACAGGATCCTGTCTCCAGCTGCTGCTACTAGCACAGGGCGGGCCCCCTTGACTCAGGGGCCCCATAGCCACTGGCTGGGGGCCCCTGGAGCAGTGGGGGCCCTAGGCAACTGCTGGCCAGTATGCCAGCAGGTGTCAGTGCCTGGGCCCACTGGAAAATCCTCCGGTTCTCCGGTGGGCCAGTCCGAGCCTGCCTGCAATGTCTCATCCCATGTGACCCCTGCAGCATGTAATTGGCTGCAGTAGTCACATGGACGAGACACCATTGCCAAAGGTCGGGTTCTACCAAGACAGGCAAGAGCTCAGGCACGGGAGCTGCAAATTCACCAAACGAGGTGAATGTGGCCATTTCAGGAATTGTGAATTCTGCTGCAAATATGCATGGAAATCAGCAGCAAAATGCACAGCAGATTGGGACTGCCCAATTCAATTCAATAAGGAAAATCTATGACCCATGACACAATTCACTGTATTGGTAGGTTTACACGAGTGTGTAAAAAAAATCGTTCAGAGTTTCATCCAGAAAAGTGAGATGATTTTTTTCTCACTTGCCGTCTGTGTACAATCTTCTTTTTTTTACAGAAGCAGCTATTAATCATTTATAAGACCACTAGATGGTGGCCCGATTCTAATGCATCGGGGATATTCTAGAATATGTATGTAGTTTATTTATGAAGTTTTCAGAATAATGCAATTTATACACAGGATTCGGCTGGCCGGGCGCGACTAATTAGCGAAGCGTGGTTCAAATTCTGCTCCAATTTGCGGCCGGACTGCACCTGTCGCTGATTGGTCATGCCCGGCCGCGAACAATCAGTGAAGCTAGGGCTGGCTCCAGGTTTTTGAGGGCCCCGGGTGAAAGAGTCTCAGTGGGCCCCCCTCTTTAACACATACCACGATTCATGATGCACAGATACAGCAGAGAAATATAGCACAGCCAAGTAGCATATAACACAGCCCACATAGTATATAACACAGCCCACGTAGTATATAGCACAGCCCACGTAGTATATAGCACAGCCCCCGTAGTATATAGCACAGACACATAGTATATTGCCCAGGCACGTAATATATTGCCCAGCCACGTAATATATTGCCCAGCCACGTAATATATTGCCCAGCCACGTAATATATTGCACAGCCACGTAATATATTGCCCAGCCACGTAATATATACCACAGCCACGTAGTATATAGCACAGAGACACACTATATAACACAGCCCATGCAGTATATAACACAGCCTATGTAGTATATAGCACAGATACGTAGTATATAACACAGCTCACGCAGTATATAACAAAGCCCATGTAGTATATAGCACAGCGATGTAGTATATAGCACAGCCCAAGTAGTATATAGCACAGAGACGTAGTATATAACACAGCCCACGCAGTATATAACACAGCCCACGTAGTATATAGCAATGTGTGCACCATATCCCTGTTAAAAAAAGAATTAAAATAAAAAATAGTTATATATTCACCTTCCGTCGGCCCCCTGATCCAGCCCAGGCGTTTACCGATGCTCCTTGCGACGCTTCGGTTCCAAGAATGCATTGCGGTCTCGCGAGATGATGACGTAGCGGTCTCGCGAGACCGCTACGTCATCATCTCTTGAGACCGCAATGCATGGACCGGAGTGTCGCGAGGAGCGGGAAACGCGACGGAAGGTGAGTATATAATGATTTTTTATTTTGTTTATTATTTTTAACATTAGATCTTTTTACTATTGATTTGCTGCATAGGCAGCATCAATAGTAAAAAGTTGGTCACACAGGGCTAATAGCAGCGTTAACGGACTGCGTTACACTGTGGCATAACGCAGTGTAACGCAGCCATTAACCTTGTGTGAGCGGTGATTGGAGAGGGCACTGACAGAGAGTAGGAAGGGGCCGCGGCCGCGACCAATCGGCGATGCGGGATTTCCGTGACAGACAGACAGACGGAAGTGCCCCTTAGACGATTATATAGTAGATTTAATCTTTCCTATTACAGAATTGCAATGTATCCGTAAAACTTGTGGAGCGCCCCCACACCGCCGCAGGGCCGAGGGGTACCCGAGAGCCGGGCCTCTAGGTCTCAGTCCTGGGGTTGTCACGGTGGCTAGACCCGGTCCGTGGCCCTGTCTGTCAGTGGGGGACGTCCGGTGCAATAAGTGGTGTAGTAACGGTGTAGCGGTGCAGTTGTGGGGTGCAGGTCGCGGTAAATAACGAGGACACCAGGTTGCAGTCTCTTTACCTCTTTACTGAAACTCTCTGGGTCCTCAGTCCAGAATACGGCTCACCAGGCTGCGCAAGTCCGGCCGGTCCAATGGCACTTCCAGAGCTCTCCTTGCAGGTGGAAATCGGTGCCTTCCTTCTAGCGCTATGTGTTGCAGTCCTTCCCTGCTGTGCTTACGGAAAGTACCCCACAACTGTTGTGTCTGTTTCTCGTGTTCCCTCACAACAACTTAATTCGCAATGATCTTCCTCGTCCCTCCAGATACTATGGTAGGAACGCACCCGTATGACGGGGAGGCTCGGAGATCTTCCGGGACTCTATCTGCGCCCCTCTCCTGTTGGTACCCCCCTTTGCCTTCCTGGGTGATGCGTGAGACAGTCCGCCTAAAGCTAACTGCCCTGCCGTAGGTCTGAGGTATGGCTTGAAACTCTTTACCTCCTCGGCGTTCCGGCCACCGGTAGTGCGCCTCAGTAAGGTGCTGCCTCTTTCAGCACAACCCTCACTGGTATCTCCTTTCGCTTGACTTCGTTTCTCACTCAGCACAATCTATCTCGCTTCTAGTCCTTTCTTGAGTCCCGCCGCTTCCAGGAGCCTGCGCGGACCCGTTACGTTCTTTCAATGCCAAGCCTCTGCCAGGATCCCACCCCTGGCAGAGACCCTACAGTCTCTCCCTTCACAACACCCCCTGCCACAGGGTGTTGCTCCGTTCAATCCCGTCAGCGTTCTCTCTAACTTCCTGCCTGACCCCCAGTTTACCCACTATGGTGGGGAGTGGCCTAATGAATAGCACCCTTAGCTCCCCCCGGAGGCCCAGCTGTGAAATGAATTGGTGACTGTGATACCTGCTCAGAGAACTCCTTCAGTGCCATCGAACGCAGCATGGCCCCCCCTTAGTGGCTGAACCATGCTACTGCAACGACCAGGACTCTGGGGCGCTGCACTCCCCCCTGGTTAAACACAGTACTCCGGGACTGGGAAGAAAAACAACAATACAGGTTAGCAAAAAGACATACAGTTTTGTTGAGTGCAAATAACAGTAAGTATACTTAAGTAAGCTTCCCTTTATGGGAGGTGAGGACACTTTTAACGTTACAAACATAATCAACATTATAAATTACAGAGCATAAATAACTTCTGTTACCCAACCGGGTATTCTACTTAGTGCAATTTTTGGAACAATAACTTAACATTGCCTTTAAGAAACTCACACTCTTAGTCTATCAAAGGCCTTCCTATAATCACATTATAAGGCATTTCAACTTTACATTCTCCTTCTTGTGAACCTGCAGGACCGCCTGTCCCTACGGCACCAGGCCTACTGCCTCTCCTTTCTTTTACAGGACCGCCCTGTTCAGCCAGGGCCTACTGCCTTTCGCTACTATACACAGTATAGACATAACATTCCTTTCATTTAAAGAACTCTGAGCCCGCTCTACTCGGCTCCTTTAAGGACTCACTCTCTAACCCCTACGGGTTCACTCTCTGTCCTTAGCAATAAAGTAACTTTTCAATGGGGACGCAGGGTTTACCTTCTATCCTCACCCTCATTATTACTTCTTTTACTTTCAACTATGCAGGCTTCTACATCTACCCCTACGGGCTCTCTGCATCTTTCCTTTCTACAAAACATTATTCAGATTTCACATTTCAACAACTTCAACACATATAACTTAGCATGTAAAACAGTTACATTTTCTTTTTCAAGGCATCATTATCACATTACTGTTCGGTAACAGTATCTCTCTCAAGTTCAGTTTCTCACATCCCCTTTAAGAGGAGACCAAGTCTCTCTGAGGTAGCTCGTCTTCTCAGCCTACCAGCCCATGCAAAGGTTCCGGCATGGTATCTTCGCAAAGTGTCTTTAACTAGAACCGGTAGGAAAGGTATCTTCGCAAAGTGTCTTTCAAACAAATAGGGCAAATATCTTCGCAAAGTGTCTTTAACTCAAACAAATAGGGCAAATATCTTCGCAAAGTGTCTTTGGCTAAAACCAGTAGGGAGCACCTTTAAGAAGGTGCAAACTTTTTACAAGGGAGAGTTTGAATCATGCGCAGTTCATGATTTCTGCAGTTTTTTAAACTTTGTGGAACAAAAAGCAAAAAATGAAAGTGAAAGCAAAAATAAAAAGCAATAGGGATCCCGGGTAAACAAAGGGATCCCTTTAAGAATAACCCTAGTCGGGTTTAAGGCAGCAAAACAGCAAGAAAACAAACAGTTAACTATGTACAGTTTCAGGTTTCCGAGGTTTAGTTGGACGGCTTCCAGGGCTGCACCTGGCACTTAACCCTTCCTGGCCTGGGAAAAGTGAGGTCCAGGGCTACACCCAGTGCTGGACAAACGCCGTTAATCCGTCTTTCATGTATGGTTAAATCATGCGCAGCGATGGAGGTCTGCGCAGCTTGAGTATGGGCATCTGCTGCAGCAGAGGTAGCGGCCGCTGCAAGATCAGTCACTGGAACGGAGTCAGCAGCTGTGGCACTAGCAGTCGCTGGGGTGGTGTCGGTCGTCAGGGCAGGGTGGCTCTTCCTACCTGCTTCAGATGCGGTTCCTCCGGTGCCGGTCTGCTCCGTCTCCGCTGGGGTCTGGAACGCTGGTTGCAGGGCCTTGTTCTGCGACGCTGTCATCTCTGCTTGCAGCACCTCGCTTTCCGGCAGGGCCTTGCTTTCCAGCTTCGGAGCGCTGGGACTTCTTCCCTGCTCCGGACCAGATGAGGCTGCCGACAGATGTCCGGTGAGGCTCCTGATGATGGCCTTCTTCCACCCGGCCTCGGTGCTCAGCTGCGTCCGCCGGGGTCGGTCGCTGAGCTCGTCCACTCCGGCCTGCAGGAATTCAGCATCAGCGGTGGAGGCCTGGTTGCGGTGCCCCTCCGGGTGGCTGGGGGAGTCCTCTGCTCCGACCCCACGCTCTGACTCCGGGCGGCTCGCCATGGCGTCCTCCATGTCGCTCGCTCCTTCTTCCTGGTCCTTTTCCCGCTCTCTTCTTCGTGGGCGGTTTCGTTTTCGTTGTCTCTGCCCACCATTAAGGATCAGGAGGCGGATCTCGGCTGCTGACGGACACGTCCTCAAGGGGCCGAGATATTTAGACTGGGCGGCCATTGTCTTTCGCGCTCTTCAGCTTGTTCACGCCCACTTCCACGCCCTTCTTCTTCTCCTGCGCTCTCCTTAGCGCTGTAATGGCGGCGGTTTTGGCCGGAACTTCTGGCGGCAAGTGGCAGCACACAGTCCTTGTAATAAAGCACAGTCCAAGCACGATAAATCACAGTTCCAAGGCACACATGACCTGATTCTTCAGGCTTAAGTAGATCCTGTTCGTGACGCCAAGTTGGAGCGCCCCCACACCGCCGCAGGGCCGAGGGGTACCCGAGAGCCGGGCCTCTAGGTCTCAGTCCTGGGGTTGTCACGGTGGCTAGACCCGGTCCGTGGCCCTGTCTGTCAGTGGGGGACGTCCGGTGCAATAAGTGGTGTAGTAACGGTGTAGCGGTGCAGTTGTGGGGTGCAGGTCGCGGTAAATAACGAGGACACCAGGTTGCAGTCTCTTTACCTCTTTACTGAAACTCTCTGGGTCCTCAGTCCAGAATACGGCTCACCAGGCTGCGCAAGTCCGGCCGGTCCAATGGCACTTCCAGAGCTCTCCTTGCAGGTGGAAATCGGTGCCTTCCTTCTAGCGCTATGTGTTGCAGTCCTTCCCTGCTGTGCTTACGGAAAGTACCCCACAACTGTTGTGTCTGTTTCTCGTGTTCCCTCACAACAACTTAATTCGCAATGATCTTCCTCGTCCCTCCAGATACTATGGTAGGAACGCACCCGTATGACGGGGAGGCTCGGAGATCTTCCGGGACTCTATCTGCGCCCCTCTCCTGTTGGTACCCCCCTTTGCCTTCCTGGGTGATGCGTGAGACAGTCCGCCTAAAGCTAACTGCCCTGCCGTAGGTCTGAGGTATGGCTTGAAACTCTTTACCTCCTCGGCGTTCCGGCCACCGGTAGTGCGCCTCAGTAAGGTGCTGCCTCTTTCAGCACAACCCTCACTGGTATCTCCTTTCGCTTGACTTCGTTTCTCACTCAGCACAATCTATCTCGCTTCTAGTCCTTTCTTGAGTCCCGCCGCTTCCAGGAGCCTGCGCGGACCCGTTACGTTCTTTCAATGCCAAGCCTCTGCCAGGATCCCACCCCTGGCAGAGACCCTACAGTCTCTCCCTTCACAACACCCCCTGCCACAGGGTGTTGCTCCGTTCAATCCCGTCAGCGTTCTCTCTAACTTCCTGCCTGACCCCCAGTTTACCCACTATGGTGGGGAGTGGCCTAATGAATAGCACCCTTAGCTCCCCCCGGAGGCCCAGCTGTGAAATGAATTGGTGACTGTGATACCTGCTCAGAGAACTCCTTCAGTGCCATCGAACGCAGCATGGCCCCCCCTTAGTGGCTGAACCATGCTACTGCAACGACCAGGACTCTGGGGCGCTGCACTTGCAGGCCTTACTGCGGCTCCGTACGGCATCTGATTTTTTTCACATTCCAAGAATGGATGAGTCTCATCCGATTTAGGGAGGAAACTAATGCATGGTGCAATTATTTGTAACACTCAGATTTGATCAGTGAAAAAACTTGCTCATCTGCACTGCCCAATTGAATAATATTGGTCTGAGTGCAGTCCATTTTTTGGACTCAAAACACGGCCATGCGAATGAGCCCTAAAAATGTCATTGGTTCTGAAAGTCTTTAGCATTTCACAATAGATTAACTCCTTAGTGACGGAGCCAAATTTTTGAAATCTGACCAGTGTCACTTTATGTGGTAATAACTCTGGAAGGCTTCAACAAATCCCAGTGATTTTGAGACTGTTTTTTCGTGACACATTATACTTTATGATAATGGTAAATTTATGTGGATATGTTTTGTGTTTATTTGTCAAAAAAATCAGAAATTTGAGAAAAATGTTAAAAAATGAGCCATTTTCAAATTTTGACTGATTATTTATTTAATCCAGATAGTCATACTACAGCAAATCATTGGTAAATAACATTTCCCACATGTCTGCTTTACATCAGCACCATTTGTAAAATGTTATTTTATTTTGTTAGCATTTTAGGAGGTTTAAACATGTAGCAGTAATTTTTCATTTTTTCAAGGAAATTTACAAAATTTATTTTTTTAGGGACTTATCCATGCTTGAAGTGCCTTTAGGGGTCCCATATATTGGGAAACCCCCAAAAGTTATACCATTATAAAAATAACACCCGCTGACATATTGAAAACTGCAGTCAGGTAGTTTATTAACCCTTAAAGTGCTTTTCAGGAATTAATGCAAAGTGGCATGACAGAAATGAAAATGTGTATTTTTACCACCTAAATGCCTCTAACTTCTGAACAGGTTACAACAGCCGGCAGACTCTAAGGGCATGTGCACACGTAGGAAAAGTGGTGCAGAACTTTCTGCACAAAATCTGCATCTCCTGGCAGAATCCGCAGCCGCGGTTTTTATGCGGATTTTGTGTGGATTTGCCACGGATTTTGTGCGGATTTTCTGCAGTTTTTGCCACTGCGGATTTCTATCATGGAGGGGTGCAAAAACGCTGCAGATCCGCACAAAAGAAGTGACATGCACTTCTTTTAAATCCACAGCAATATCGCACTGATTTTTCTGCACCATCTGCATAACTTTTTTTTTTTTTACATTGATTTACATAGTACTGTACATCACAGTGCGGATCTGCAGCGTTTCTGCGCGGAAAAATCCGCTGCGGATCCGCAGCAAATCTGCATCGTGTGCACACAGCCTAAGGGTATGTGCACACGTATTTTGGAGCTCTGCGGATTTTTCCGCAGCGGATTTGAGAAATCCGCAGGTAAAAGGCACTGCGTCTTACCTGTGGATTTTCCGCAGTTTTTATGCGGATTTTGTGTAGATTCCACCTGTGGTTTTACACCTGCGGATTCCTATTGTGGAGCAGGTGTAAACCGCAGTGGAATCCGCACAAAGAATTGACATGCTGCGGAATGTAGCCCGCAGCGTTTCCACGCGTTTTTTTCCGCAGCATAGGCACTGCGGATTGCATTTTCCATAGGTTTACATTGTACTGTAAACGCATGGAAAGCTGCTGCGGATCCACAGCAAAATCCGCAACGTGTGCACATAGCCTCAGGCTGCTATTTGGTCGTGAATTGCCATGGCAAACATCAGGACCACACAATCATGATCTGAGGGCACCAATTGGGATAAAGGAGAAGCCCCCACACTCTGTTAACCATTTATAATAATGTAGTCACTATTGACAGCAGCATCTAAGGGTTAAACAGATTTGGAAGGTGCAAACACTGATTGTGGCAGATGCAGCAAGTTGTCAGCTTTATTGTACAGCTGATAGCTAGAGGATTGTCACCTGTATGAGGATGCTATTCTCTTATATCTCAGGTCAGTTAAAAGACGTATAGACGGTCATTAAGGGGTTTTAATATTCTGATATTTCCCCGTGTCCTTCAAGAAAGCCAGAAGATAACTGTCCCATGTGAACATACTCCAAAAATACCACATCACATGTCAATTTCAATGCTGTTTTTCCACCATTTTTACAGGAATATCTAAAGCAGTTTGGATACTTACAGAAGCCGCTTGAGAGTGACAGCAAGGATTTCAGTCCTGAAGAAATTCAGGAAGCTGTACAGTAAGTTGCTATATCGAAAAAGAAAAGCATACCGTCTTTCTTCTAAAAATTTCACCTCTCTTGTCCATGGACTGTGTTTGGTATTGCAGCAATAAGGACTTCCATGTATAAAGCTGACATTGGAAGCTTTTTGGCCGATGACAAAAAAAAGGGGGTACCTACTTAACATGTGACATATATGACAAGTGAAAGTCAATTTAGCATAGGACATATACAGTGTGGGAAATCAGTATTGGATCCATTGCTGATTTTGCAAGTTTGCCCACTGACAAAGACATGAACAGTTTACAATTTTAAGGGTAGGTTAATTTTTTTTTTTAATATTTATTTATAACCGTCTACAAACAAGATAAGAGGCAGGCAGTAACATACACAGCATATAAAGACAAAGAAGGGCATAACAACATCCAGAAAGTGTAGCTTGAAAGATTCAAAAGAAGACTGGGTTCTTCAGTATAACAATCAATCCCGACCCCAACTCCCCCCCCCCCCCAGGCACGTTTGAAACCCTGCAGGTTTAATTAGGTAAGCCTAATAGGCGTGTTACCAGATATAAGCTCTCTCATATACCAATCGGTGAATTGAAATTAACCATGTAATGCTTGATGAACTGATAGTCTTCCTTTATTGATCTGCAGCCACTATGTGAGGAAAAAGCGCTCCGTATGACTTTCTGGGTAGGTTAATTTTAACATTGAGAGATAGAATATCAATAATAAGATCCAGAAAATTACATTGCATACATTTATTTGCATTTTGCAGTGAGAAATAAGTATTTGATCCCTCTGGCAAACAAGACAATACTTGGTGGCAAAACCCTTGTTGACAAGCACAGCAGTCAGACGTTTTTGTAGTTGATGATGAGGTTTGCACACATGTCATGAGGAATTTTGGTCCACTCCTCTTTGCAGATCATCTCTAAATCACTAAGATTTTGAGGCTGTCGCTTGGCAACTAGGAGCTTCAACTCCAGGCCACTCCATGACCTTAATGTGCTTCTTTTTTGAGCCACTCCTTTGTTGCTTTGGTTGTATGTTTTGGGTCATTGTCTTGCTGGAAGACCCAGCCACGACCTATTTTTAATGTCCTGGCTGAGGGAAGGAGGTTGTCACTCAGGATTGTACGGTACATGGCTCCATCCATTTTCCCATTGATGCGGTGAAGTAGTCCTGTGCCCTTAGCAGAGAAACACCCCCAAAACATAATGTTTCCACCTCCATGCTTGACAGTGGGGACGATGTTCTTTGAGTCATAGGCAGTGTGGCGGGCACTGTGTACTGTGGTCCCAGCTGCCTTGAGATCATTAACAAGTTCCCAAAGTGCAATTTTAGGCTGACCTCTCACCTTTCTCATGATCAAGGAAACCCCACGAGGTGAGATTTTGTATGGTGCCCCATATCGATGTCCATTGACAGTCATTTTGTATTTCTTCCATTTTCTTACTATTGCACCAACAGTTGTCTCCTTCTCACTCTGCATCTTATGTATGGTTTTGTAGCCCATTCCAGCTTTGTTCAGGTCTGTGACATTGTCCCTGACATTCTTATTTAGCTCTTTGGTCTTGCCCATGTTGTAGAGGTTAGAATCTGCCTGATTAATTGAGTCTGTGTACAGGAGTCTTTCATAAAGGTGACTATGTAAGACAGATGTCTTTAATGCAGGTAAAGAGTTGATTAGGAGCGTCTAACTGCTCTGTAGGAGCCAGAACTCTTAATGGTTGGTAGGGGATCAAATACTTATTTCTCACTGCAAAATGCAAATAAATGTTGGTCCCCCTGCTCAAGAAGGCACATGTGTAGGCCTATGGGAAGTTTGCCAATGAACACCTGGATGATTCTGTGAGTGATTGGGAGAAGGTGCTGTGGACAGACGAGACAAAAATTGAGGTCTTTGGCTTTAACTCAACTTGCCATGTTTGGAGGAAGAGAAATGCTGCCTATGACTCAAAGAACACCGTCCCCACTGTCATGCATGGAGGTGGAAACATTATGTTTTGGGGGTATTTCTCTGCTAAGGGCACAGGACTACTTCACCGCACCATTGGGAAAATGGACGAAGCCATGTCCCATAAAATCCTGAGTGACAACCTCCTTTCCTCCGCCAGGACATTAAAAATGGGTCATGACTGGGTCTTCCAGCAAGACAATGACCCAAAAGATACAGCCAGGGCAACTTAGGAGTGGCTCAAAAAGAAGCACATTAAGGTCATGGAGTGGCCAAACTAGTCTCCAGACCTTAATCCCATAGAAAACCTATGGAGGGAGTTGAAGCTAAGCAACAGCCTCAAAATCTTAATGATTTAGAGATGATCTGCAAAGAGGAATGGACCAAAATTCCTCCTGACATGTGCGCAAATCTCATCATCAACTGCAAAAAACATCTGACTATTGTGCTTGTCAACAAGGGTTTTGCCACCAAGTATTTATTTTTGATATTCTATCTCTCAATGTTAAAATTAACCTACCTTTAAAATTATAGACTGTTCATGTCTTTGTCAGTGGGCAAACTTACAAAAAGAGCAAGGGAGCAAATACTTATTTCCCCCACTGTAGGTAAAATTTGTATTGGCATTTGGAAAGTTTGTGGTGCTCTTATTTGCCCTCTAATAATGTTCTTGACTTATATAATTGTACAGAGTTTTCCAGCTGGTTTCTCAGCTCCCCAAAACAGGGGTCTTGGACAACGATACACTGGACAAGATGAAGCAGCCACGGTGTGGATTAGAAGACCCATTTAACCAGAAGACTCTGCGATATCAGCTATTAGGTACTTTCTTCCTATGGTGTTGCTGGGCTAATAGAAGAGCGTACAATTATTCAACTACATAATAAAACATAAGAAATATATGTCATAATAAAATTAGGGCTCATGCAGACGTCCGTGAAAATCAGTCTGATCTGAGAACGCTATTCTCGGACTGGCCATGACTCTCCCGACCCATGAGTGACAGCTTCTTATACTTCTATGAGGCTATCACACTGAGGTATTGAGAGACAGTCCATGCATTAGCCCTTAGGATGTATATTTGCTATAACAACAGATTTTAGAGATCCTATCGTTGGAATGCTAATGGATTTAAGCAATGCTTTTCTCAAAGTCCTATGATGATCCCACTTGAACCATATGAGTCATGTTTTATTGTTTTATTTTTGTTAAATGGACCATAAAAGGTACCCATATTGCACTCCCATTAAACAGTCAAAGCTATTGGGTCATTGATATGGATTATAGGTTCATTAGTACCTGTGTATGATTATTGCATTGCGGCAAATTGAGCCATTCCAGTTCATTCCCATCATATTACTGAAATAGCCACCACTGTAATCGCAGGTACCTATTTCAGATCCCCAGAGCAAGTTCTGTCCATGCAATTATTATATAAACCATCACCATATACTCTATGCAAACCTTCCCTGCCAATGACAACAATCAATAGTCTGTATATAAGGATCAATAATAGGAGAACAAAAAGTGCATAAAATCAGTCATCCTCAATCATCAACCTGTATAAAAAAGCTGTTTTACCCCCCATTCACATGTTATTTGTGCCATTTATGCAGGCCAATAAATCATCGTTTTCAGCTGCACACTTTCCCAATGGGGGCCAAGCAATCTTTTGTCCCATGTCAACGGTATTTTAAAAACAAGCGCCGAGCGACCTGTTTATAGTTGACCAGCGCTCTTTGTTGGCAGTGATCTGCCCAAGTAAATACACATTTATTGACGTTTTTCAACACTTTTCAGTTTTCCAGAAGCCACACTATATTATGTTTTTCCGGGGTAATACCCAACAGCACACTAAATACGGAGTGGTTGTAATCTGCGCTAACATTCTGTTTCTGATTGTGCTTTTCACAACCTAACAGGTCAATGGAGGAAGAAAAACTTGACTTATCGCATTCATAATTACACACCGGACATGAAAGAAGATGAGGTGAGGTCTGCCATCAAATCTGCTTTTAAATACTGGAGTGATGTCACCCCCCTGAAATTCAAGGAGATCAAATATGGAAGAGCAAACATAAGGATCTCATTCCACAAGAAGGGAGACAGCTGTTCACGGCCATTCGATGGTCCTGGTATGTAATACTGTATAGGCTGTACGCTCAGATGGAGCTTTCTATATAGCGATGTATGTGGTGTATATTGTGTGCGCCATGGTGTAAGAGACATGATATACTAATGGTCCTCATACACATTAGACCAATGTCGGTTGAATCTGACGACAGTCTAATGTGTATGGGAGACATCCAAACTCTCCCCCATATTGAGGATGATAAGGATCCCGCATGTCCAATAGGGGCCAACAGTTGCCTACTAGGTACCTCTTTTTGACCAATGCATGTACACCTTGAGTAGTTGCATGTAGAAAAGCTGCGGAGACACCATCATGTGTTTCTCAACGCAAGCAATGAATAGCCCGGTCTTTCATGTTTTGATCTCCCCGAGGTCATTCACCCTTATGTTTATAGTCTTTTCACCAGGCACTGCTCCTAATAGCCAGTTTCCTACTCCACACTGATGAGGGGCAAATACCCCGAAACAGCTGTCTGTGGATGGATACCATGTTTTGGCATAGGTGGTTTTCCTTTGTTGGATGCTGCCCTTCCCGTGGTTGTTCCTTCCCGGTGAAAGACCTGGCTATTCATTGCTTGCGTTGAGAAACACGTGATGGTGTCTCCGCAGCTTTTCTACATGCATTTGCATATTTCCCATAAGGGATGGGGGCAGTGTTCTGGATCACTGCGTTGAGAAACACGTGATGGTGTCTCCGCGGTGTTGGATGTTTTGATCTCCCCGAGGTCATTCACCCTTATGTTTATAGTCTGTTCACCAGGCACTGCTCCTAATAGCCAGTTTCCTACTCCACACTGATGAGGGGCAAATACCCCGAAACAGCTGTCTGTGGATGGATACCATGTTTTGGCATAGGTGATTTTCCTTTGTTGGATGCTGCCCTTCCCGTGGTTGTTCCTTCCCGGTGAAAGACTTGGCTATTCATTGCTTGCATTGAGAAACACGTGATGGTGTCTCTGCAGCTTTTCTACATGCATTTGCATATTTCCCATAAGGGATGGGGGCAGTGTTCTGGATCACTGCGTTGAGAAACACGTGATGGTGTTTCCGCGGTGTTGGATGTTTTGATCTCCCCGAGGTCATTCACCCTTATGTTTATAGTCTTTTCACCAGGCACTGCTCCTAATAGCCAGTTTCCTACTCCATACTGATGAGGGGCAAATACCCCGAAACAGCTGTCTGAGGATGGATACCATGTTTTGGCATAGGTGGTTTTCCTTTGTTGGATGCTGCCCTTCCCGTGGTTGTTCCTTCCCGGTGAAAGACCTGGCTATTCATTGCTTGCATTGAGAAACACGTGATGGTGTCTCCGCAGCTTTTCTACATGCATTTGCATATTTCCCATAAGGGATGGGGGCAGTGTTCTGGATCACTGCGTTGAGAAACACGTGATGGTGTCTCCGCGGTGTTGGATGTTTTGATCTCCCCGAGGTCATTCACCCTTATGTTTATACACCTTGAGTAGTTGTCAGCTGTCCACTCAGATAGCTGACAGCTATTCCTTCCAATCCCCCATACATTTGCACTCTTATCTCAGCTCAGCGTGTATGTATTTTCAGTGGTGTGAGGGCCATAGACATCTACATCCAGAATAGGAGAAGAAGAATAGAATCATAGAATGGGAGACATGAAACACCACCAATGGAAGTGCATGCTTCTGCCCTTAATTTTTTTAATTAGTCCATAATGGGACAACTTTGAAGAAATATTTAAAAAAATGTGTGAAGGGCAGAATAACCTTGTAATATTGGAATTCACAATCAGCCATACAGTGCTATTAGCGCATATACATGATGACATTCGTGTGACTGTATGGTCACATCTACAGTAATAATAGAATACACTGTTCCTATTATGGTAAATATCACATTGTGCTATCTCTTCAGCCTTTAAAAGGGCAAAAACTGTTCTAGTAATGCTCAGAGACAGTGGCGTAACTACAAAGTTATGGGCCCCGGTGCGAACTTCCAAATGGGGCCCCCCCCTACCCCCCCCCTACCCCACCCCCTACCCCCCCCTACCCCCCCCCCCCACAACCCCCCCACCTTCCCCCGCCCCGCTTCCCCTAGATACGCCTCGGACTGTTGCAGGAATCTCCTGCACTGCAACATGGTGTTGGGTGCCAGCACAGCCCACACAGTGGTATATCCAGCACAGCCCGCACAGTGGTATATCCAGCACAGCCCGCACAGTGGTATATCCAGCACAGACCGCACAGTGGTATATCCAGCACAGCCCGCACAGTGGTATATCCAGCACAGACCGCACAGTGGTATATCCAGCACAGACCGCACAGTGGTATATCCAGCACAGACCGCACAGTGGTATATCCAGCACAGCCCGCACAGTGGTATATACAGCACAGCCCGCACAGTGGTATATACAGCAGAGCCCGCACAGGGATATATAGAGCACAGCCCGCACAGTGGTATATCCAGCACAGCCCGCACAGTGGTATATACAGCACAGCCCGCACAGTGGTATATAGAGCACAGCCCGCAGTGGTATATAGAGCACAGCCTGCACAGTGGTATATAGAGCACAGCCCGCACAGTGGTATATACAGCAGAGCCCGCACAGGGATATATAGAGCACAGCCCGCACAGTGGTATATCCAGCACAGCCCGCACAGTGGTATATACAGCACAGCCCGCACAGTGGTATATACAGCACAGCCCGCACAGTGGTATATACAGCACAGCCCGCACAGTGGTATATACAGCAGAGCCCGCACAGTGGTATATACAGCACAGACCGCACAGTGGTATATAGAGCACAGCCCGCACAGTGGTATATAGAGCACAGCCCGCACAGTGGTATATAGAGCACAGCCCGCACAGTGGTATATACAGCAGAGCCCGCACAGGGATATATACAGCAGAGCCTGCACAGTGGTATATAGAGCACAGCCCGCACAGTGGTATATACAGCAGAGCCCGCACAGGGATATATAGAGCACAGCCCGCACAGTGGTATATCCAGCAGAGCCCGCACAGTGGTATATACAGCACAGCCCGCACAGTGGTATATACAGCACAGCCCGCACAGTGGTATATACAGCACAGCCCGCACAGTGGTATATACAGCACAGCCCGCACAGTGGTATATACAGCAGAGCCCGCACAGTGGTATATACAGCACAGACCGCACAGTGGTATATAGAGCACAGCCCGCAGTGGTATATAGAGCACAGCCCGCACAGTGGTATATAGAGCACAGCCCGCACAGTGGTATATAGAGCACAGCCCGCACAGTGGTATATAGAGCACAGCCCGCACAGTGTTATATACAGCAGAGCCTGCACAGTGGTATATAGAGCACAGCCCGCACAGTGGTATATACAGCACAGCCCGCACAGTGTTATATACAGCAGAGCCCGCACAGTGGTATATAGAGCACAGCCCGCACAGTGTTATATACAGCAGAGCCCGCACAGTGGTATATACAGCACAGCCCGCACAGTGTTATATACAGCAGAGCCCGCACAGTGGTATATACAGCACAGCCCGCACAGTGGTATATACAGCACAGCCCGCACAGTGGTATATACAGCACAGCCCGCACAGTGTTATATAGAGCACAGCCCGCACAGTGTTATATACAGCAGAGCCCGCACAGTGGTATATACAGCAGAGCCCGCACAGTGGTATATACAGCAGAGCCCGCACAGGGATATATACAGCAGAGCCCGCACAGGGATATATACAGCAGAGTCCCCACAGGGGTATATACAGCAGAGCCCGCACAGGGATATATAGAGCACAGCCCACATCTCATCTCATCCCCCCCCCCCCCCCCGATAATGGCCCCACAGTCCGGTTAAAAAGAAAAAAAAAAAAAAACTCTCCTCACCTTTCCTTGTGCCCGCGCTGCTCCTGGCGGCTGAAGTCTGCCCAGGACACTGCAGGTGCGCGATGATATGACGTCATCGCGCACCCGCAGTGTACTGTCAGAGGCAGAGCGGGGAATGATGGGAGAGGAAGCGTCAGGTGACGCTCTCTCCTCCCATCATTGCATTGAACTATACCGGTGTCATAGACGCCGGTATAGTTAAATGCGGCGGCGGCGGCGGCACTGGGGGGGGTTCCGGGGGAGGAACAGTGCAGCGGCCCACTACTGGCATCGGCTCTTCTGGCATTTGCCAGAAGTGCCCGATGGCCAGCCTGGCCCTGCTCAGACCTGCCGGCCCGGGGCCCCTGACCTGCGGGGCCCGGTCGCAATGGCGACCGCTGCGACCGCGGTAGTTACGCCCCTGCTCAGAGACCTTGGTACAGGTCTGTACACAGCGTCTTAAATATTTGGAAAGAGTCCAGTGTTATCTTTGCTCATTCCTGTCAGGCAGCAGCTTGTGTATTGGCAGAGTCTAATAAAGTGGTATGATTTCCAGTTGGTGCTTCGTGAGTACATTCCATATACTAAGGACGGTGATGTAGTGCATGGAAAAAAGTGTTTGTGCCGGACACTTCGCTCTTCTTTCCCACATTAATTCAAACCATTATTTCATTGTATAGAACACAGTGTAATTCAGACTTAGAAATGCCTAAATATCTTCCTATTAATCCTGCAGGCAAAGTCCTGGCACATGCTGATATCCCCGAGCTTGGCACAGTACATTTTGATGAAGATGAGCTTTGGACTGAAGGAACATACCTTGGATTCAATCTGCGCATCATTGCAGCCCATGAACTAGGACATGCCTTAGGCCTAGGCCACTCTCGATATGGCAGTGCTCTGATGGCCCCCGTTTATGCTGGATATAGACCTAACTTCCATCTCCATGATGATGATATTAAAGGGATTCAGGCTTTGTATGGTAAGTATAGTTATTAGTAATGTAATTCTCCTATAAATAGGTAACGTCGATCGTATACGACCACTCAAATTATTCTAAGGGTATGTTCCCACGGTCAGTAAACGCTGCAGGTGATACAGCATAGTGGATGGGATGTCAAAAAATCCCGGCGCCCGTGGCTTACCTGCGGAGACGGACATGCGGTGCATCTTTCCAGACTGCAGCATGTCAATTTATCTAGCGGAGACGTGAGTCTCTGCAAGATAAATTTTACCCGTCCAATCACCTGCGTTCAAAAGCCGGCAGCACTTTGGACGCAGTGGACATATCCTGCATCCAAAGCGCTGCCAATTACTGACCGTGGGGACGCAGCCTAAGGCCACATGCACATATTCAGTATTTGGTGAGTTTTTTTACCTCGATATTTGTAAACCAAAACCAGGGGTGGAACAATCAGAGAGAAAGTATAATAGACACACGTGTATTTTTTTTACTCACTCCGGATTTTGGGTTACAAATACTGAGGTTAAAATCTCACCAGATACTCAACGTGTACAAGTGGGTGTAGAGAAAAAAACCCTGACACTCATGTTGAGTAGAAACCATACAAAAGTATTAAAGGGAACCTGTCACCACGTTTTTGGAAGATGGGATAAAAATAGCGTTAAATAAGGGCAGAGGTGGGCGTTACATTAGTGTGTTTGTTATGCGTTTATTACCCACCTAAGTTGCCGAAATACCTTTGCAAAGTCTCCGTTTTCGCCTGTCAATCAGGCTGGTCTGGTCAAAAGGGCGTGTTGTCTTAAATCCTCTGCCAGGGGATTTAAAAGAGCGCGCTGTTCGTTATTTCATTGGTGATCGATGGCCGCGCGTGCGCAGAAGCGGCGCTCTGCTGGCCGCGGCTTCAGGAAAATGGCCGCAAGATGCCGCGCGTGCGCAGATGGATATCGCGGCGGCCATTTTCCTGAAGCCGCGGCCAGCAGAGCGCCGCTTCTGCGCACGCGCGGCCAAAGGAAGATGGCCGCGCCCACCGATCACCAATGAAATAACGAACAGCGCGCTCTTTTAAATCCCCTGGCAGAGGATTCGGGACCTTGGGCATGCGCACACCACTACGCCACCAACGGAAAACTACGCAAAATCTGGGGGAAGACAACACGCCCTTTTGACCAGACCAGCCTGATTGACAGGCGAAAACGGAGACTTTGCAAAGGTATTTCGGCAACTTAGGTGGGTAATAAACGCATAACAAACACACTAATGTAACGCCCACCTCTGCCCCTATTTAACGCTATTTTTATCCCATCTTCCAAAAACGTGGTGACAGGTTCCCTTTAAAGCCTAGGCCATTTGGCTCTTTCAGTTATCGTTGAGACAATTCTCACTGCAATATGATTTTAGCAGCAGGAGATACATAGTAACATAGTAACATAGTTAGTAAGGCCGAAAAAAGACATTTGTCCATCCAGTTCAGCCTATATTCCTATATTCCATCATAATAAATCCCCAGATCTACATCCTTCTACAGAACCTAATAATTGTATGATACAATATTGTTCTGCTCCAGGAAGACATCCAGGCCTCTCTTGAACCCCTCGACTGAGTTCGCCTTCACCACCTCCTCAGGCAAGCAATTCCAGATTCTCACTGCCCTAACAGTAAAGAATCCTCTTCTATGTTGGTGGAAAAACCTTCTCTCCTCCAGACGCAAAGAATGCCCCCTTGTGCCCGTCATGTGATGAGTTTTTGGGAGACAGTGCCCTGCCCACTTACGTAATTACAGTGAAGACATAAGATGGTAGACAGTGTAATAGAGTAAGAAGGGAACAGATGAAAACTACAAGGCACAGATAACAGATGTAGAATCATAGAATGTTAGAGCTGGAAGGGACCTCCAGGGCCATCGTGTCCAACCACCTGCTCAGTGCAGGATTCACTTAACCATCTCAGACAGATGTCTGTCCAGCCTCTGGTGGAAGACTTCCATTGAAGGAGAACTCGCCACTTCTCGTGACAGCCTGTTCCACTCATTGATCACCCTCACTGTCAAAAAGTTTTTTCCAATATCTAATCTGTATCTTCTCCTTCTCAGTTTCATTCCATTGCTTCTTGTGTTTCCATGTGCAAATTAGAATAATGATGATCCCTCTACACTGTGACGTCCCTTCACATATTTTTGTAGACATCTATTAAGTGTCCTCTTAGCCTTCTTATTTGCAAGCTAAACTCTCCCTGTTAAATACAATTCCATTAGTCACTGCTTTAGCCACAAGCTTTATCTAGATCCTTCTGAATCCTTTCTCTGTCTTCTCTAGTGTTAGCTATCCCTCCTTGCTTTGCATTGTCTGCAAATTTACCTTTAGTTCCCTTATCTAGATCATTTATAAAAATGTTGAACACCACTGGGGCCAGGACAGAGCCTAGTGGTATCCCACTTGAAACACTCTTCCAATTGGATGTGCAACCATCTATTACCACTCTGGGAGTACGATCACTGAGCCAGTTATGAGTCCACCTATCTGTAGCCTTGTTAAGCCCATACTTGGTCATTTTTTTTCAGTAAGGATAGTATGAGAAACTTTATCAAATGCTTTATCAAATGCTTTGCTGAAGTTGAAATATACTTCAACTGGTATGTCTAAAATTCTGCTTCTTTTTTGGAATGTACTAAAATTACCTTCCACCTTGGGACAGAGTATTGAATAAACATTTCTCAGTCATACTCACCCTTCCTAGTCCTTCTTCAAAGATAGCTTTCACATTATCATGGCGAGTGTAGTTTTATGTCTGGTCCATTCCTCACTTGCCTTTCCTGTGCAGTTTTATTTAGACTTACCGGTACACTCGCTATGCCACTGCGGTGGCCATCTTGGAAGTAGGCGCAAAGGAACCAATCTGAGCAGAGGAGGCAAACAACGAGCACCAGGAACAGTGACTATTAATGTGAAATGTATAGTCGCGTTTCAATCTCAGGATGGGGGGCCACTTTAAGACGGGGATACAAAGATAATTAACTTGGCAGGCACACACCTAATACCAGGGTAAAGATGTTGAGCATAGCTATGTATATATAGCGTGTGATGGTATTTGCCATATACACATTTAGTAAACTAAATTTAAAAAAAAAATCCAACCCAGGTTAATGAGCTGCACGGTTCACTTAGCTGCACTTATTTCTCTCATCCGCACAGCTCTGCTAGAGTACAAACTTTCTAAGAATTAGCTGTCCGGATGTTTCGAATGAAACCCAGCCTGTCTACATTCAGTCCGGTCAGAAAAAATAAAAGACAGCTTCAGCTTAGGGTTACTGGATCAGTGAGGAAATACTTAACTCTTCCTTTGCCTTACTTAAAAATAACCAAGTTGCTACTGCTGGGCGGCAATAAACATTGTATTGTGTTTGTGAACTTCCTGCACATTTCCTGTGCTGACTCTCACAGTGAAGTTCAGACAATGAAAGGAAGAGATTACTTCCGGAATTAAAATAGAGTTCGCCAAACTTGTTATTAATAAAAGTTTAGATTTGTGTGGAAACTGAACCATAATTTGTATTTTTTTTTTACTTAATAAAGATGTCAAACTGTAAATGAGAAAAATGTTATTATACAGTGTTACATAAATATATTTATAAATATAAATATATATAACTCACCTATCCCCCTCTAAATGCATCCAAAGGTAAAAACAGCCGCTACATAAAAGACAAAGAAGAACGTGTCACAACAGTTGCACCTTCCATCTCTCCAACTCCCACCAGTCCGATGCCGGATCCATGCCAGGACAACCTAGATGCCATGATTCTCGGTAAGCGTCTATATTTCCATATTCTAGGCCTGTTTGAAAAAATTCTTGTAATATAATTACCGTATATACTCGAGTATAAGCCGAGATTTTCAGCCCATTTTTGGGGGTTGAAAGTCCCCCTCTCGGCTTATACTTGAGTCATACCCAGGGGTCGGCAGGGGAGGGCTGTCTAATTATACTCACCTACTCCTGGCGCGGTCCCTGCAGGTCCCTGCTTCCCCGGCACCACAGCTTCTTCCTGTACTGAGCGGTCACATGGTACTGCTCATTACAGTAATGATATGCGGCTCCACCTCCCATAGGGGTGGGGAGGGGAGCGCAGCGATGTGCGATATTCACCTGCTACTCGTTCCGGCGCCGCTCCGTCTTCTGCAGTGATGCTCAGGAAAAGTCCAACACAAATTTAGGCGACATTGTATATCACAAATTATCTCTTAAGAAATATACATAATCATAATGTCACCAATAATAGGACTAGTAAATGGCCAATCATCAATTATGAGAAACAAACTGCAAAAGAACAAAGATGATACATAGGCCAAAAATAAATATAAAAGTAAACAAACTTTATTGGGAAAATATACAAAGCAACAAGTGAAAAAGTGGATGCAACCACAGTGCATATATACAACAAGGAGAACAGGATGGGTAGACCACGGCTGCTACATAATAAGTACTATATGTCCCTTAATATATGTGCAATGCTGCATATAGGTATATACATAGAGTATAGATCATACTGTTAACCCCAAACATATAGGTATGAATAAGTCAGGTCAGAGGGGGCGGTGACGCTAGTGTGCGCCCTCTGCCGGAACGTCAGTGCAGAAGACGCTGAAGATGGAGCGGCGCCGGAACGAAATCAGATGAATATTGAAAGTGTCGGGGGCCTGAGCGACGGAGAGGTGAGTATGTGATTTTTTTTTTACCGCAGCAACAGCAAATGGGGCAAGTGTCTGTGGGGCCATAATCAACATTTGTGCAGGATTATATGGGGCAAATATCTTTATGGAGCATCTTATGGGGCCATAATCAGCATTTGTAAATACAAGAGAACCAAAATAGAGAGACATAGTCCCAGATAAAAAACAAATAATTTATTCAATACATACAATTTTTACTTGTGACATATATAAACATACAATTTCACATAGAGACAAAAGTGGATAGATATGACTTCACGGGTGTAACACCCAGGGCCAGCAAATGTGTGTGGATGGGAGGGCCAGGCAAAAGAGTCTTCCTTTATCCCCAAACTACAACTCACATAGGTGGTAGCATAAACCGCTAGATGAAATAGTAGCAGATATCAAATTCTTTAAAGTGCTGCGTACATAGGAATAAATCCATATAAATAAAGTGCCTATTTTGTCAAGGGCGGCTACGCCATACCGTGTATCCTATAACAAGTAATTAAATAACTCGGGGGGTAATGCCAGGCAAACTCACCCATAATTCTCCACGCTGGACCCTGAGTGATATAGCCCCAACGCGCGTTTCGCGTCGGCTTCCTCGGGGGGCTGTAATATCGGGCATATTTTAATATGGAGCATCTTATGGGGCCATCATAAAGTTTATGGAGCATTTTATGGGGCTCCTGATTCATTATGGATATTCAAAAACACTTAACCTACTGATGTCTCAATTAATTTTACTTTTATTGGTATCTATTTTTACTTTTGACATTTACCGGTAGCTGCTGCATTTTCCACCCTAGGCTTATACTCGAGTCATTAAGTTTCCCAGTTTTTTGTGGTAAAATTAGGGGGGTCGGCTAATACTCGGGTCGGCTTATACTCTGGTCGGCTTATACTCGAGTATATACGGTAATCCTTCAGTTATACAATATGTTATATAAGTCTTCTTGTTTTCTTATTTGTAGGACCTTTTGGGAAAACATACGCCTTTAAGGGATACTATGTGTGGACAGTCACCGACCATGGCACTGGTCCTCTCATGAAAATCCAGTCCCTATGGAAAGGACTACCAGGAAACTTAGATGCTGCAGTTCACTCGAAACGCACCAAGCTCACGTATTTCTTTAAAGGTGGAACACTTTTATTTCCGATGGTCATATTGTAATCGTAATACATACAGTAGATGTTTATTGCATTGATCTGATACAATATCAATACCAGGGGTGTAACTACAATAGGTGCACGGGTTGCAATCGCAAAGGGCCCAAAAAGTCCATTTTGCGTATAGGAAGAGACCAATACTACCGTATTAAAGACTTGGAATAATTGGGGGACCTGTTGGAGCTTTTGCATTGTGTCCCATGAGCTTCAAGTTATGGCACTGATCTGTACAAGGAACACACAAAGACATTTGAGGGCCCTGTGCAAGAAGATTATATGGGCCCTTTGCAGTTCAATAGCTCATCATAATGCATAATTCCATTGCTTTGGAGCTGGATGTGGCCCCCTTAGGTCCTGAGCAGCTGCACAGGTCGCACCAATGTCTGTAGTATTTCACTTTTGTCACATTACAGTATTGTATTGTACAAGTAAGGAAGAAAATAATTTTTCCAAATCCAGTATGACATCTTCTGTTGTGTATTCCGTTTATAGGAGACAAATTATGGAGGTACACTGATTTTAAACTGAACTATGGATACCCTAAATTATTAACTAGAGTCCCCCCAAATATCGGAGCAGCCTTATACTGGGAAGGAAACCAGAAGATATTCCTCTTTAAGGTAAACTATCTACTATCTATTTCCACAAAAAAAACCATATACATAGTGTGATGTGTATGCTAGCAATACACCGGTCATCTGATGGCTATCGCCCCTTACTCCCCAATAGACATTCGTGTATACTCAAGCGGATGATCATGCATAATGGTATAAAGAGGGCGGATAAGTCACTGCCAGGAGCAAAAGATTATCGTAATTGTCCATAGTAGAAACAAGGTGAAAAGCTGTATTATTCCAAGATCATATTAGCTTGAAAAACAGTTTATAGCAGTAAAGCAGTGTCCATGATTACAAATAAATGGCAGCTTCCCATAACAGCCCCATCTGAGAAGGAGCAGTCACTGACACTCTAGTTTGGCTTCTTTAAAAGGCACCTATTGTTTAAATATTTTGTTTAATACGAGTACTACCCATCTTAGGCTGGTTTCAGACTTGCGTATGGGAGGGCCACGGATGGCAGCGTACTTCCTCCCTTCTTCCTCCCTGAAACCCCGCCTACGATCCGCCTACTTCTCCTCGCGTCCTGCGTTGCACTGCGTACCTATCTTTAACATTGGGTATGCAGGCCATGTGAATGTATGTGGATGCCTCCGCATGCGCCATTTTGACGCTGCGCCGACCGCAACAAAATGCAACATGTTGCAACTAGTAAGTATCTAGTTTGGAATGAGCTGCTTCTAAGGGTGATTTCACTGTGTGCTTCGTCATACATTCGTTGGTCCCGCCAGGAATGTCCGAAACCCCCCCCCCCCCAAAAAAAAAAGAGGGATTCGGGCGTATCTGCTGACACGGCCATGAGCTGGAGTGGTGCATGCATCATTTTCAGGCGTTTACCCCTAATGGAGGCGGACACTCGGATTCAGACTACTATGCCTCCAACTCCATTTATGCACAACGGACCACACGTTGACTCTGTCGGCACGATTCTAGTCATTGGCTCTGACGTTGCATATGCCTAAATCCCATTTTGTGAAGGGGTTCGGACGTAAACCCTGATGAGAACACTGAACGTGGCGAAGAATGCAGTGTTAAAGGGCTCTAAGAACTGACATGCAGCTTCTTTTTTCCCACCAAGTGCTTTTCAAAACTAAAAGAGGAAAAATTGCTTAAAACAGAGCACATATGAACAGCAAAGTGGTTTTATAATAGATTTTTATAGGAAACACCGTTTACGTGATGTTTCAAGCATTTTTCAGAGTGGACCCTCTCGAGAAACTCCTCTAACAACCTCATGTGCATGTAGCCTTGCTCAGTCTATAGTGATAGCTGTGTTAAAAATACAATATTTCAATATTTTTTTTAAATATATTTAATATTAAACCAATGTATCTGACATGTCTTGTGCTTGTATAATATAAAATGTAATCTTTGATTTCCCCAGGGTGATGACTATTGGCAGTGGGATGAGTTGGCCTGGAGTAACCTAGCGCCCAAAAAGATCTCTACCCTATTCACGGGTGTTCCTGGGAAGTTGGACGCAGCTCTGACTTGGAAGAATGGAAAGATTTACTTTTTTAAAGGAGACAAGTATTGGAGAGTGAACAAGCAGCTACGGGTGGATCGAGGATACCCTCTGAGCAAGTCAGAGCGGTGGATGCAGTGCTACAACATGGATTAATAAACTGCCTTATGGGGTTACAGCAGTCAGCAATGATAGAGGTCACCACACAACGACTATGGACTGATGAAAGCTGCAATCTCAGACATGCTCACCAATTAGAAAGCGATCCAGTAACCCTCAACACAAGTGATGAATTTTGTAAAGTATCGTTAAAAAATATTCTGTCTTGTAAGAATCTAAGCGCACTTTCTTCACGTATTCAGACGTTTTCTCACTTCTCAGAGATCGTGCTACTGTGACTAATTGATGGGTCAGCTCCTGGACCAATGAGCAAGCGCGGCCTACAGAACAATCAGAACACTGCCACCTATGGACAAACATCGATACTGCAACGTACATCTTAGTTTTCAACATCAACTCAATACTTCTGCAACTTCAGTTTGGAAGAAATCAATCAACTATATATATATATATATAATGGGATATAGGATAAAAGCTTCCCAGGCTTTTAAAGTGGTTGTCCAGACAACAGGTTGATTTCTTTTCCAGAAACAGACCTACTCCTGTCAATGGTTTGCCTGATATTTCAAGTTTAAGTTAGGACCATTGCCCAACTTCTTCTCAAGACAACCCCTTCGTCTCATGAAATGCAGAAGTCTGCAGTGCCTCCTGCTGGCAGGTGACACAAATAATAAATTTAATAAAAGTATTTTCTTGGTGAACTTATTATGTAACCTTTCCAAACACATATACAGGCTTCCAAAGTTGAAAAAACACGTGCTGGATGGGTTCACATTCAGTCTTTTTTTCACATTTTTTGAAGCAGAACCTGAGCAAAACCTCAAAGTTTTTGAGGATTTGAGGATTCTCGAGTTTGTCACGAGGATTTTGGAAAGTTTTCGCTCAGTTTCTGCTCCAAAGCTCAGCAAAAAGGGTTTGTGCACACAGCATATTTAAGATGCTTGTTTTCTTGCCGAGGTGTTCCTAGGCAAAGCCGCTTTAGAAGAAAGCTGGCGGTCTTTAACTATCAATCGGCTTCTTAGCGGAAGCCGTATGAATAAATGAATATTCTACTTCCGAGTCACAGTTTCCGACCCCTTAAGCAGTTAAAAGAAGTAATGAAAGACTAAACATGTGCACAACAATGTCGTTTTTACATTGCTGTGTGTTATGTTTACTTTTTGTGGCGGTTTGGGGGTGTTTTTGCAAGCGGATTTCAAGCCACTCCAAAATAATCACCAGAAAAATCATTTAAAAAAAACGCATGACTCTTCCTTTTCTGTTCATATGTTCAATGTTTTCAGCTTTTTTTTTCCACTTCAGGTTTTGAAAAACACTTAGCGAAAAAATAGGAAATTGCAGGTCGATTTTTTAAAATGGCTCCTAATGGAATCTGCTCCAAACTATATACCATCCAATCAGAAGGAAGAACTCCTCCAAAATGCTTCAGGAGACCATTTTAAGGGTATGTGCAGATAACATCTCCGCAACATAAAATGAACATAGTGTAAAACAATATCAAAATGACATTGTGGTGCACATGTTCCATCTTATCTTCTTATGTCACTCCTTTTAACTGTTTCAGGTCTCAGAGACAGTGAAGCAGTTAAGGCCTCTTTCACACTTCCGTCGGAATGTGAACGTCGCAATGCGTCGTTCCGTGAAAAAAACGCATCCTGCAAAGTTGCCCGCAGGATGCGTTTTTTTCACATAGACTTGTATTACCGACGCATCGCTACGTATGGACACACGTTCCATACGTTGTGCACTGGATGCGTCAGTAACTGGCGGACCGTCATCACAAAAAAATGTTCAATGTAACTTTTTTTGTGCAACGGGTCCGCCATTTTCGACCGCTCATGCGCGGCCGAAACTCTGTCCCCTCCTCCCCGGACTGCAGAATGGGCAGCGGATGCATCCATCCGCTGCCCATGTCGTGCAGAGGATTCACAACGTCCGTCGGTACGTCAGCCCGACGCATTGCAACGGGCCCGTACCAACGGAAATGTGAAAGAGGCCTAAAAGTAGTGCTATGCTCTTTTTTCAGGTGGCTCTCTATACCTTTCTATACTTAAGGCCTCTTTCACACATCCATGTCTCCGGTACGTGTGGTGACAGTTTTCACATGTACCGGAGACACACACGTAGACATATTCAAGTGAATGGGTCTGTGCACATGTCAGTATGTTTCCACAGACCGTGTGTCTTTGGGCAAAACACGCTGACATGTCCATTTTTTTTACCGACAACACGATCTACAAAACATCCCACACATGTGCACACGGATGACACACAGAGATGTCATCCGTGTGACACGTACCGGCACCTGAGAGGCAGGGGTACAGTAAGCACTGTTGCCTGGCGCCGGTGCTGAACACGGCTCTCATCATTCTCCCCTGCTTTGCAGGCGACATCGTGAGCAGGGGAGAATGATGAGAGTAATATTCAAGAGATAACAATGAGAGTAGGTGGCTGATGATGAGTCTATTACTCCCATCAACCTACACCTGCTGCCGCTAATAACTGAGAGCAGGAGCGGCTAGTGGACGTATTCATCACCCGCTGCCTGTAAAAATTCCAGCGTAGTTTCCCCTTATTTTCTATAACCAGCCAGGCAAAACTGACAGCTCAGGGCTGCAACCCTCAGCTGTCAGCTTCAGCATGGCTGGTTATCAAAAAGAGATGGGTCCCCTCATTGTTTTATTTTATTCATTAAATAAATCATTTTAAAAAAACGAAGTGGGGTCCCCCATTTTTGGTAAGCAGCCTTGCTAAAGCTGACACCTGGGGGCTGGTATCCTCAGGCTGGTAAGGAGCCATTCATATAGGTCCCCCCAGCCTAAAAATAGCAGCCCAGAAAAGGCACATCTATTAGATGCACCAATACTAGCGCTTTGCCCTACTCTTCCCACTTGCCCTGCAGTGGTGGCAAGTGGGGTTCATATTTGTGGTGTTGATGTCACCTTTGTATTGTCAGGTGACATCAAGCCCATGGCTTAGTAATGGAGAGGCGTTTAAAAGACACCCATCCATTACTAATCCTATAGTTAAATGGCAAATAAAGACATAGCAAGTATAAAGCCCTTTATTAGAAATAAAACAAAACACACTTTTTTTTCTGAGGCCAGTTTCACACATCATGTTTTTTTCTGGAATAACAGTGTAGATAGAAAATCGCAAGCTGTGGAACCGCTACAGGCGAAGTTGCCTCAGGAAAACAACCACTAGCGATTTACTGATGCGGCTTCTCCTCGGAAAACTTAACTGCTGCGCTGACATCTAATTGACGCCATGTCGACATACCCAAAGAAGGAACGTTCCCTGAAGATTTACTGCACCTATTTTTTTTTTTTCCATTTTGGGATAGGGGATAACCTTCTGATTGAAGGGGTCTGACAACTGGGACCCCCATCGCAAGAGCAAGAGCTCTAAAGTGTCTCATGTGAATGAAGCGGTGGTTGATTATGCTGCTCCATTCACACGTGGCTCCTCAAACAATGCCATTTAGGGTATGTGTGGAGCGCCCCCAGACGCAGGGCCGCGGGGTACTCGGTACCGGGCCTCTCTGTCTCGGTCCTGGGGTTGTCACGGTGGCTAGACCCGGTCCGTGACCCTGCTAAGGGGCGTCCAATGAAAGATGTATTAGTGATGCGTGATGCAAGTCGCGATGAATAACGAGGACACCAGGTTGCAGTCTCTTTACCTCTTTACTGAAGGCTTCAGGATCCACAATCCAGAGTACTGCCAACAGGGCTGACTGAGACCGGCCGGCACATCCAGAGTTTCCTTTGCAGGTGGAAATCAGTGGCTACCTTCTAGTGCCTGTGTGTTGTAGCACCTCCCTGCTGAGCACCACGGGATAGTCCTCACAACTGTTGTGTCTGTTTCTGATGTTCTTCTCTCACAACTCGTATCTGTTCTGATGTTCTTTCTCCGTCTCCCAGATGATATGGATAGGACGCACCCGTATGACGGGTAGGCCTGGAGGTCTTCCGGGACCCTAGCGTCGCCCCTCTCCCACAATTGCCCCCTATGTCTGCTTAGGTGATTTAGGTGAGACAGCCAACCTAAAATTAACTCTCCTGCCGCTGTTTGAAGTACTGCTTGGAGCCTAATACTTCTTTTTGCTGCAATCTCGTTTCTCACTTCTCCACAATAAACCTCGCTTTGTTTCCTTTCTTAGGATGCCACCGCAACAGGTGCAGGTGCGGCTCCGTAACGTTCTGTTCTGTTCGCTAGGCCTCTGTCAGGATCCCACTCCTGACAGAAACCTCCCTGAATCTTCCCCCGCAACACCCTCTGCCACAGGATGTTGCCTGGATCCAACCCAGTCAGCTTCTGACTAACTTCCTATCCAGCCCCCAGTTTTACCAGATTGTGAGGAGTGGCCTAATACATAGAACCCTTTGCTCCCCCTGGTGGCCAGAATGTGAAGTGTAATGTGTGACTGTGATACCTGGTCAGGTGAACTCCTTAAGTGCCATCAGACGTACCATCACTCCCCTTAGCGGTGGAGCGTCAGTACTGCAACGACCAGGACTCTGGGGCGCTGCACTCCCTCCCGGTTAAATCCAATACTCCCGGACTGGGAAGAAAACAACAATACATGTCAGCAAAAGACATACAAAATTTTGAAATGCAATGAACAAGTAAATATAACAGTGCTTCCCTTTATGGGAGGTGAGAACTCTTGAACGTTACAAACAAAACACGGTTAAATATTTTTAAATAAAATACTATAAATAAATAACTTATATTACCCAGCCGGGTATTCTACTAAGTGCAAATTCTGAACAATAATTTAACTTTTCCTTTAAGGGCGTATAAGCTGGACCCACTAAAGGCTTACTATAAAACTCTAAAATATAAATTAACTTTTTCTTTATTTCTCTCTTCTAAGTGCAACACTCTTCTTTTTACTCTCTGATTTTTCATATGCAGGACCGCCTGTCTATCTGCCTAGGCCTACTGCCTCTTTTCTTAGTACAGGATCAATTAACCATCTCTCTATGGCTCTCAGGAGGACTCACTAACTAACCCCTATGGGTTTACTTTATTGAAATTCGGCTTTCAACTCTTTCCTGTCCTCATTCTCTAGTAACATTATTAAACATTCTCTATAACTATCTAACTAACTACATATTACTTCTATGTAAAACATTATTACCATCTACTTTCTTTAAGGCAACATTATACTTTAAGTGCAACTGGTGAACGTTCCCTTTAAGAGGGAACCAAGTCTCTTTGAGGTAATGCAGACTCTCTCTATCTGCAAGTCCGGTTAAGGCAAGAGCTTCCATGCTGTACTCAGGAACAGTCTCTTCACAAAGCTCTCCTTCTTGTAAAACCAGTAAAGGGCACCTTTAAGAAGGTGCGAACTATTTACAATACAGTTTGTGAACCATTCACCGTCCATGATTCGGCAGTCTTTGTAACATTGTTGAACAAAAGCAAAAATTAAAACAAAAGCAAAAATAAAAAAAACAATAGGGATCCCGGGTAAACAAAGGGATCCCTTTAAGAATAACCCTGGTCGGACATTAGCAGCAAAAAGCAGAAAAACAAACAGTTAACTATTTACATACTCATGGTTCCGAGGTTTATCTTTACAGGAGGTTACACTGCATCAGCTGGTGACGGACACTCTCCGGCCGGTAAGGCTGCGGTCCTCTGTCCTCGGCGGATGCAGGGTCGATGTCATTGGCTGGTCTCCAAGGCACGGTTAGATCACCCGGTGTCTGGATTCGAATGTCAGCTGTGGTTGCAAGTTCAGTAGCGGCGATAATACACACCGTGGCGACAGTAGTAGCGTTTGTCAAATCAGGATTAGTCGTAGTCGGGACAGCAGGTGGCGCTACTGCCGGCTCGCATCGTTGGACGTCTCGAGCGCACCACCCCTGCGCACTCCGGTGGCGGGTGTAGGTCACCTGGTCCCCTTTACATGGTAGCTGATTGTCACATCTATTGCGGGACGGGGTTTTCACATTGTAGCTGGTAAAGAAGATTTCAGTCAGCAGTCCCGGTTCTTGTATAGAGCCCCAACCCCGCTTCGGGTGAAAGGCTAGTACAGTCCCCTGCCTTACCGAGTTCCTCTTATTGTGTTCAGTCCTTGGTCTCTGTACTCTTGGTGGGTCATTTGGTTCTGTCTCTTTTTGGTTTTGCCATTGTAGAATTAAGCATTGCTAATACTGTTCCCAGGTGAGCGCAGCAATGCTGAGGCCCTCCTGCCTGGCCCCATCCGCCCAATCCGTGGGGTGTCCCACTGGAAGATCACCCCCTCTGAGCTCACATCTAGTGGTTTCCCCATCATTGTTGGTAACGGAGGCACCAGCTTCTCCATCGTGCTTGGGGTTATCACTACCAGCTCAGTGGTGAAAACTCGGTTATTGTCGGGCTGGGGAGCGGTCACGGGAACAGGATCGGTCGGGGGAGCAGGGACGTTTTCCATACCTGCGTCTGATGTGGTTCCACCGATGTCGATCTGTTCCATTGATAAGGACACTGGAATCGGCTGCAGCCCGGACTGCGGTTCATCCAATGCGACCCTCTCGCCCGGCTCCGACTTCCGTCGCTTCACAGCGGCTGGCTTCGCGTTCGGGATAGGCTGGCTCGGCTCCACCGCCGGTAGCTCTGAGAAGTCCGGATCCTCCAGCGGCGGTGGGTTCGAGTCCGTCTCCGGTGGGCGAGGACAGGCCGGGATCACTTTGCCGTCGCTCTGGGACTCGCTGGTCGCCATCCTTGCTCCGGGATCTTCGGTGGCACAGGCACATTGCTCCTCCATTTTCTGAGGGCGTAGCTTCTTCTTCCTCTTGTTCCCGCCGTTGCAAATCAGGGGGCGGTTCTCCTCTGCTGGCAGGTCGTCATCTCGCAACAGTAGTCGGAGGGGGCGGTTGCCACTTTTGGCGCCGCTTTGATAGTCTCCTCCCATGGCACGCCCTTCTTCTTCCTCTGCACTCCCCGTGGCGCTGCAATGGCAGCGGTTTTGGCGGGAACTTTTGGCAGCAAGTGGCAATCCACAGTTTTCGCAATAAATCACAGTTCAAGCAAAATTCAGTCACAGTTCCAAGGCACACATGACCTGATTCTTCAGGCTTAAGTAGATCCTGTTCGTGACGCCAAGTTGGAGCACCCCCAGACGCAGGGCCACGGGGTACTCTGTACCGGGCCTCTCTGTCTCGGTCCTGGGGTTGTCACGGTGGCTAGACCCGGTCCGTGACCCTGCTAAGGGACGTCCAATGAAAGATGTATTGGTGATGCGTGATGCAAGTCGCGATGAATAACGAGGACACAGGGTTGCAGTCTCTTTACCTCTTTACTGAAGGCTTCAGGATCCACAATCCAGAGTACTGCCAACAGGGCTGACCGAGACCGGCCGGTCCGAAGGCACATCCAGAGTTTCCTTTGCAGGTGGAAATCAGTGCCTACCTTCTAGCGCCTGTGTGTTGTAGTACCTCCCTGCCGAGCACCATGGGATAGTCCTCACAACTGTTGTGTCTGTTTCTGATGTTCTTCTCTCACAACTCGTATCTGTTCTGATGTTCTTTCTCCGTCCCCCAGATTATATGGATAGGACGCACCCGTATGACGGGTAGGCCTGGAGTTCTTCCGGGACCCTAGCGTCGCCCCTCTCCCACAATTGCCCCCTATGTCTGCTTAGGTGATTTAGGTGAGACAGCCAACCTAAAATTAACTGTCCTGCCGCTGTTTGAAGTACTGCTTGGAGCCTAATACTTCCTCGGCGTTCCGGCCACCGGCTACGCGTCTCAGTAGGATGTTGCCTCGATCTTACGGCACGACTCCTACTGGCTTTATCTCCTTTTTGCTGCTATCTCGTTTCTCACTTCTCCACAATAAACCTCGCTTCGTTTCCTTTCTTAGGATGCCGCCGCAACGGGTGCAGGCGCGGCTCCGTAACGTTCTGTTCTGTTCGCTAGGCCACTGTCAGGATCCCACCCGACAGAGACCCCCCTGAATCTTCCCCCGCAACACCCTCTGCCACAGGATGTTGCCTGGATCCCACCCAGTCAGCTTCTGACTAACTTCCTATCCAGCCCCCAGTTTTACCAGATTGTGAGGAGTGGCCTAATACATAGAACCCTTTACTCCCCCTGGTGGCCAGAATGTGAAGTGTAATGTGTGACTGTGATACCTGGTCAGGTGAACTCCTTAAGTGCCATCAGACGTACCATCACTCCCCTTAGCGGCGGAGCGTCAGTACTGCAACGACCAGGACTCTGGGGCGCTGCACGTGCACACATTGCGGATTTTGCTGTGGATTCGCAGCAGTTTTCCATGAGTTTACAGTACCATGTAAATCTATGGAAAACAAAATCCGCAGTGCGCATGCTGCAGAAAAAATCGTGTGGAAACGCTGCATTGTTTATTCCGCAGCATGTCAGTTTTTTGTGCGGATTCCGCAGCCATTTACACCTGCTCCATAATGGGAATCCGCAGGTGTAAAACCGCAGGTGGAATCCGCACAAAAAATGCGGAAAAAAACGCTGTAATCCGCGGTAATTACGCAGTAAATCCGCAGTGTGGATTTCCTGCAGATTTGCCAAAATCAGTGCGGAAAAATCCGCACACCTTTCCGCATTGTGTGCACGTGGCCTAAGGGAATAGTGAGGGGCATGACCAATTAAAGCAAAATTCGCTGAGACTTGCATGGCTCCTCAATGGGGGAGGTGTTCTAGTATGTGGGCTGGTGGAGTTTGTGTGCAAGGGCTTCTTTTTTGTTCTTTTCCGTCCTTGCCAACAACCACATGTGCTGGCGGCAGCTGTATAACATCGTAGATCTACAGTTCACGTCCTAAAGGGTAATTCTTGTTGCTATGTGGATCTCAAATGGGGAAGTGAAAAATAAAAATTCCAGCTCCACAACATGACAGTTAACCTCTTACATGGATCAATCTCTTCAGCTATAGAGATCTAGGTCTTTCTTGGAAGAAATCTAAGTTTTTTTAGCAACATTGTGACCGGGTTCTGACTTTCAGGGATTTCCACTATATCTACCGCTTTCAGGAAAAATTCCCCTACTATATAGGCTTTGCTTCAGCGTTCTTTTTTCTTTACATTCTCTTTTTTTCTTGCAGTTAACCTCTTATGAAACAGGTTGCACTTTAAACAATGGCGTCTAACGGGCACTCACAAAGTGATAACCTAGTAGATGTACAATGCACCATGAAAACAGTCTATGCTGCTGGCAAGTGAATGCAATCTGCAGCCTCCACCTCCTGGGCTGTACGGTGGGCTAACCAAGAATAACTTAGGTGGGATTCAGAAGGGCAAATATGGCAGGATTTCTGCTTTGCACTCGTATAATATCTGGGCTAAGCCAACCTAGAGCCCTTATTCAGACGTCTGTTTTTTTTATTCTTGTGCTCCATACATGTTTTTCACCAATAGAAGACGTACCCATTATAGCTGATAGCGCTGTTCAAATACTCAGTGTGTTTTTTGGGGGCAAGTATTTGCAAAATAAAAAAAAAGAAGAGATAAGTTAATATGTGACCCAAGTCACAAATATAACTTGTCCATTCAAATCAATGGGTCCGTGAAAAAAGTGGACAGCAGATGGGTGCCATCAGTGTGTCATTTGGGTGCTGCTACAAGGATAGTAATAATGGACACACGAAACGAGGATGGATGAATAATAATGATAATAATGATAATAATAAATAAGACATGTTTTCTGTTTTGCAATAAAAAGAACATCTGAATGAGGACTTATAGATAGATTTTTCCTGAATGGTACACATTAATTATGTTGCCGTCCCTAAGAACCTTTTAGGGAGGCCTATTTTTGCCATACGCGGGTTTACGAAACTGACTTATTCAATCTGTGTCCACAATTATAATTTCAACCATGCCCTTTTTTTAATAGCATGTCTGGATTTCATTAGTTTTTGGAGCAGCTGCCTGGCACCAGATGTTGATAAATGACTTCATGTCCATCTGACTTTGATAATTGGTTTTGGAAGATTAAAAGATTACATGTAGGCAATTTATAATACACCCTGGTGAGGTGATGAACATTTTTTAACTTTAGGACTCTTTGGTGTGTCTTGAGCCAAGTCCTTGTTCATACAGCACCAAAGTGGAACTAGGACATCCTGGAAATGTTTATTTAGTAGAAGCGAATTCCTGTAGCAGTAATTGAGGAACCAAAAATATATTTACACGCAATATATTGTAGAAATTTCTGAGACCGAGGCTTCGTTAAATGTCAGTCATTTTTCTGATACAGAAAAAAAGGCCTGATTTCCATCAGTGTTTGTCAGTTTCTGTTTTTACAATCAGCGATTCATCAGTGATTTTTCTTGTATCAAAAATAACTAAATAAATTGACAATAATCTCCAATGCATTACAGTCTTAAAAATGGATACCACATGGACTGCACACAGATGACAATGTGCGCTGACCGTAATCTTCACAGACACATAGACTTACAGTGGAATGGAAAAGTTTAGCTAAAGATGACACATTTCCTTTGTATGTTAGGCAAAAAAATATATATGTACATTGTCATTTTTTTACAATTTAAAAATTACGAAAAGGAAAATGGGCAAAAGTTTGGGCACCCTTGGAGATTTGTTTGCTCAGATAGCTTTGACTAAGGTTTCAGACTTTAATAGGCTGTTTTGGTTATGGATTGTTTGCTATCAAAGTTAGGAAAGACTAGGTGATGCAAATTTCCCAGCTTTATACAAGCCCAGCCTCCTCTAACCTTGTGCCAAAAAACTGAAGCCATGGGATCTTCTAAGCAGCAGCCTAGCACTCTGACAATGAAACCTGTGAAGGCCCACAAAGCAGAAGACTATAAGAAGGTAGCAAAGCATTTTCAAGATGGAAGACCAAGCTAAATTTCAGTGAGAGCAGCTCGTAGGATTGCTAGAGAGGAAAATTCGAACCCCTGCTTGACTGCAAAAGACTTTCAGAAAGATTTAGCAGACTCTGGAGTTGTGATACTTTGTTCTACTCTTCAGAGACACGTGCACAAATACGCCCTTGATGGAAGAGTAATCAGAAAAAACCTCTCCTGCGTCCTCACTATAAAATTCAGCGTTAGAAGTATGCACAAGAACATCAAAACAAGCCTGGTGCATTTTGGAAACAAGTCCTATGGACCGATGAGGTTAAGGGAAACTTGTCAAGTCCCCCTGTGACCACAGAACCAACAGCAGTTGTGTCTACATAGCTAAACACCCTGCCTAACAGTCCCTTTATTATATTATAATTAAAAAAATCTTCATCAAAATGGCGCCGGTGCCTACACAGTACCATCTATCGCGTTCCTATAGATGCTATTGCACAAGCACCGACGCCATTTTAATGGAGCTAAATTTTTGATTTTGCAGCTTGCTACAGATATGATAAGCTGCAATGATGTATTTGGTATTTGGTACATTGTTGCATACATACCACCTACCTAGCCAGGGCTCTTGGCATCAGAACCTAGTATTTTAATTCAAGTATCCCATGAGGTAGGTATTACTGAGTCCCATGTTTTTTTATTCTTTTTTTTTATACTATGATTTCTTTGGTGAAACATTGAGTCCTTCTGGTGGCGCATCCACTTCTTAATTTTGTGTATGTGGATTAAATTAAAAAAAAGTTTGGTTCTGTGATGTTGTTTGAGTGTGCTGCCTATGTTTGTCTGTCTGAGTGTCCTAATGGTTTGTAGGCAGCAGGTGTACTGCTTGCAGTAAATGGAATGAATGAATGTAACACTGCGCGTGTCACTGTGGACCCTTGGCCATTATCTGGCTGTGCGGCAGGAGCCATCCTTTGTCTGCTGAAGAACCTGCAGCAGGTAGGTACTCAG
Organism: Ranitomeya variabilis; assembly: GCF_051348905.1. Lineage (NCBI taxonomy): Eukaryota > Metazoa > Chordata > Amphibia > Anura > Dendrobatidae > Ranitomeya > Ranitomeya variabilis. Next base: position 638,427,558 of record NC_135234.1, on the reverse strand, counting down.
CAGCAGGAGAGGTAAGGGAAGACAGCTGCTAGTTTGTTCGTTAATTGGTCTTCCTCCTTCTTCCTGGTGCTGAGGTGAGTGGGAACAGCAAAGGGGAGGGTGTGTTAAAATAGGTGGGTTATGCAGCTTAAAAATGTGTGTATTGCAGCTAGAACAAACAGTAGAACTTGTTTTTAAGGCGTCTAGTGTTTGTCAAGATGTTTTCCTATGGGAAATCTTTGGCTCTATCTCCACAAGGGGTGTCTGTAGGAGGCACACAAGTGTGAAACCAATTTGGGTTATCACTTCTTGGCCTTTTGGCTAAAGGTACCTTCACATTAAGCGACGCTGCAGCGATAGCGACAACGATGCCGATCGCTGCAGCGTCGCTGTTTGATCGCTGGAGAGCTGTCACACAGACCGCTCTCCAGCGACCAACGATGCCGAGGTCCCCGGGTAACCAGGGTAAACATCGGGTTGCTAAGCGCAGGGCCGCGCTTAGTAACCCGATGTTTACCCTGGTTACCAGCGTAAAATGTAAAAAAAACAAACAGTACATACTTACATTCGCGTCCCCCGGCGTCCGCTTCCTGCACTGACTGAGCGCCGGCCCTAACAGCAGAGCGGTGACGCCACCGCTGTGCTGTACTTTCACTTTCACTTTACGGCGCTCAGTCAGTGTGGGAAGCAGATGCCGGGGGACGCGAAGGTGAGTATGTACTGTTTGTTTTTTTTACATTTTACACTGGTAACCAGGGTAAACATCGGGTTACTAAGCGCGGCCCTGCGCTTAGTAACCCGATGTGTACCCTGGTTACTAGTGTAAAACATCGCTGGTATCGTTGCTTTTGGTGTCAAACACGACGATACACGCCGGTCTGACGACCAAATAAAGTTCTGAACTTTGTTCAACGACCAGCGATATCACAGCAGGATCCTGATCGCTGCTGCCTGTCAAACTAAACGATATCGCTATCCAGGACGCTGCAACGTCACGGATCGCTAGCAATATCGTTTAGTGTGACGGTACCTTAAGATCAAGTGCAGTGATCTAAAAACTGCAGTGCTTGGTCTGGCCTAAGGTGCCCAAGGTACCTGGCTTATTGACATGTGGGATCGCTGCATTTAGCGATGTAGCTTCACCCCCTGCTGCTTTTAGGGAGTCGCCTTAGTCCCTGGGCAATGAGAAGCAATCACCTTTGCCACTACATTTTTAGGGAGCAACTGCCATCACACATAGCTGTGAGGGCAACATTCTATATGCCAGAGTGGACGACAGCCTGTGCATGGGCAATAGAAAATCTACTATCCTGGCGCCATTTTTACGATACGATACAATACACTTTATTGATCCCAGGGGAAATTACTGTATTACAGCAGCAATACAAACAGCAGTACATAAAATATTAGGACAGAAATCTTGCACTAGTATACCAACATTACATAACAAATAAACGTGGGTAGTTCAAGTATATAAGTCACTGTTAATTAACATTAGTACACCAGCAATCAGTCATTGTTGTCTACCACCCTTAGGAAATTATTATACATCCCCATAGCAGTAGGTACAAACGGTTTCCTGAATTTCTCCTTCTTGCACCCTAGTAGGATTAGATGGCTGCTGAATGTGCTCTTCTGCTACAAGAACAGCTCGTATAGCGGGTGTGTATTATTGTTCATTATAGCCCTACACTTCTTCTGAATTCAATCCTCCAATACCTCCTCCAGAGTCCAGATGGAGGCCAACAGCCGTGCTTGCCTTCTTGATAAGTTTGTTGAGCTTATTAGCGTCAGATACTCGCACACTACTGCCCCAGCATATGATAGCAAAAAAACGGCGCTTGCCACAACGGACTGGTAAAACATTTCCAGCATTTTACTGCACACATTGAACGACCTAAGCTTCCGAAGAAAGTAGAGTCTGCTAATTCCCTTCTTGTAAACCTTTTCTGTATGACACCTCCAATCAAGTTTACTGTCAAGGTGAACCCCCAAGTATTTGTAGCTCTCAACAATCCTCCTTTTCCCTTCTATAACTCACCACCAACTCCTGTAAAGTAAAGATGGACTAATTACATATAATTTTATAAGGAACACATCGCGGTTCTCCACATTATCATAAGACAGAGCAAGTCCTTCTATTGGCTCACATATTAGCATTCAAAACCTTGTGCCACCTATCACGGTCCGCACTGGACCCGGGTCCCCCCCACTCTGGACCCCGGCTGCAGCACCCCTGCCGCATCATCCAAGTTAAGCCGACAGTCAGCAACTGGGATGCGCCCCCAGGCTCCACCCCGATGCATCGCCATAGTGACCCAGGCCACGTCACAGGGCCCGACCAGGGCACATCACCAGCCGAGTCCCCGGCCGGCCCCCGGACCGCCCTGGCCGCGTCCCACGGCACGACCCCAGATGTCGCCAGAGCCCCAGGACACACCCCAGCCCCGGCTGCACACCAGGCAGTACCACGCCGGAGACCACGCAGCATCTGCAGGGACATACTTACCTTCTTCCGGCGCTGACCTATTGGAGCTGGTAAACCTCCTGGACACTGCTCCGCTCACTGTCATGTGGTCCACCCTGAACCCACTGTGGCGCTTCCAGGGACCCCGCACCAGCCAAGGCAGGGGACCATCGCTGCCTAAACCAACTGGTCGGGCCTGGGATCCATTGATTCTTCCATCCTTACACAGGTATGTCTGTAAGGAAAGGATTCCCATCAGGGACAGGAAACCAACTGATGCTTGGGAGAGGTGCCACCCTTTTATGTCTGTAGGTTTCCTGTCCCTGAAGGGTGGATCCCCTTTCTCGTGGTATTGCCATGGGAGACTGAATAAAAAAAGATTTTATGATTTCGCAAATAGACAACTTTTTTTTTTTTTAATTGAAGTGTATTCAAAGAATAAACTCATGGAGGGGATAGCTGTGATTCCACACTATCACCCAAAGGAAAAAGTGGTTACTGTTAAAATGTTTTCACCTGTGATTATAGAGGATGTTATTGTTGCTTTTTTAAGGAGCATTGTAAAGTTATTGTGCCAAAAGGAAAGATTGAATATGGTTTCTGGACTTCTAAGCAGAGGTTTGTGATGAGGTTTAATGAAGATGGTGAGGGGAAGATGCGCTTTCCTCTTGCACGGTTTAAAATTGGAAGGACCAAAGGAGAGTTTTTCTTTGATGGAATGCCAATGTTTTGTCATAATTATGAATCTTATGGGCATACTAGCAATAGTTGTACTAAGGAAGTATGCTGTATATGTAAGAAGATGGGTCATGAAGCTAAGGATTGTGGTGAGAAAAAGAAATGCGTCAGGCTGATACGCATTTGTTTAGGGATTGTCCAGAATGGCTGTACTGGGCCCCCGGCCCTCGAGGGAGGCCAACATGACGGGGTAACGTGGGAATGTTAGGAGCCTTTAGGTTAATGGGGCAATTGTGGGGTTAAATTCGGGTTGAGCCAGATTTTTAAAAGAACAAGATTGTGTTAACCTGAAGGGGGGGGGGGGGGGGGCGGGGCTGGATGATGGGAGGTGGGACATAATGATTGGACGCCGAAAAGCCCGCCATTCCTTGGAGGTAACCATTACAGTTACCTCATTCGTAGAAGGCGGACGAAGCTCCCAGCAAAAAAATGGCGAGCAGGGAAGTGGAAGACCTGCTGAAAAGCTTGTGCGCTGCAGCAGGCACTCAGGACACAGCCTGGCTACAGCACTCTGTACGTAGCCTTCTAGGGGGAGCGGTGACGGGATCTGCCCAGGTCCCCGTGGAGAGACGTCTGCCGCGGAGGTCCAGGCCAGCGGCGCGCCTGAGCCCCGAGGTCACCCCCCGGGCCCGGCGCCGAATTAGGACCCCCTCCAGGGACCCTCCGGCTGTTGGTGTGAGCAGCAGGCCGGCGCAGGCACATGGCAGAGCTGGGAGGAATCCTGCAGCGCGGCGGGGACTGCGACAGGGGGAGGTGTCGGCCTCCCCTTCTTCTGAGAACTCGCGCAGGGGATCCGGAGCTGGAACGGCGGGCACCACCAATCCAGGTGAGCCTGCTTTGCGGGGATCACTGAGGGGACCCAGGAGACGGAGGCCTTATCAGCAGGCCTCTCGGCGGGGAGGAAATAGCGGGCGGCGTCCTGCCGGCTCAGTCAGCAGCGCTTTGCAGGCAACAGAGCAGGGAGCAGCAGGGCAGAGCGTGGCGCAGCTGCACAGGTCGGTTGCAATTGTTGCGCAAAGGTCTGGTGGTCCTATTTCACCCTCCGTTGCTAGCAGTGTTTTCCAGCATGGGCAGCACTACGCTGGCCTAGACAATGATGCACAGGCTGTTCCAGCGGAAAGAGCTTCACCTTGCTTAGTGGGGGTACCGCAGGATGATGGTCGACAGCCCGGAGTAACAGAGGATCTGCGCAGTGGGAATTAGGAAGAAAATCAGCATCGTCAGGCTTCAGGATCTGCGGCTGCCGGGGCCACAGCACTCGGGCAGCTAGGTGAGAGCAACCAGATTTTCTCTTATAACCCTATGCTAACTTCCTCTGTGAATAGTAGCGGGGGTTTGTTTACAGGGGGAGTTGGCGGGGGCTTGAGTTTAATCATGCACGAGCTTAGAGACTTGGCTTCGCTTTGGGGGTCTGGGATGGCTCAGGTAGGGGCGCCACTGTCTGCGGCGTGGGTCGGGAATGCCGGTGAGACATCAGTTTCTCGGGGTCCGCTAGGCAGTAGTGTGTGTTCTAGAGACAGGCTGTCAGACGTTTCTCAGAACGATAATGTGATGTCGGGAGTCAATTCGCCGTTGGTTAATGCGTCGGAGGCAGAGAAGGAAAAGGAGGCTGCCATTCACTAGTGCAGCGCCCCAGAGTCCTGGTCGTTGCAGTAATGTTGTTCTTCCACCAGGGGGAGTGATATTACGTCTGATGGCAATAAAGGAGATCTTCCTACCAGGTATCACAAACCATACACCACACTTCACACTCCAGACCACCAGGGGGAGCCTTGCTCCTATCTACTAGGGCACTCCTCACAGAAGGGTAAAACTGGTGGGCTGGATAGAAAGTGAGAGAGAAGCTGACTGGGCTTTGCCCAGGCAACACCTGTCAGGCAGACAGGGGGAAAGGAGGAACATCGGAGCTGCAGACAGAGGGTCCCTGACAGGGGTGGGATCCTGTCAGAGGCCTAGCAAGACAGAAAGACATGGAGCTGCGCCTGCCCCACGTGCGGCAGCATCCTAAGAAAGGACACAAAGAGAATTGTGTTGTAGAGGGTGAGAAATGAAGTCATAGCACAAGGAGATAACACCAGAAGGAGTTCTGCCCTGAAATAGGCTGCCTCCTTCTGAGGCGCGTAGCCGGAGGCCAGAACACCGAGGGAGCAACCGTCTCCAAGCCTTGCTCCAGAGACCGGCAGGACAGTCAATTCCAAGTTGGCTGCCCGACCTTAATACCTAAGAAGACACGGTGGCAACTTGTGGGGGTCGGGGCATCTCTAGGGACCCTATAAACAAGCCTCAGGCCATCAGTCATACGGGTTTGTCCTATCCATACAATCTGGGGGACAGAGAGGAAGAAATAACATCTAGAACATCTACAAGAGTTGTGAGGACCTTACCGAGAAGCTCAGCAGGAAGGTACTACAACACACAGGCGCTAGAAGGAAGGCTACTGATTTCCACCTGGATAAGGGGACTCTGGATTTGCCTTCAGACCGGCCGGACTCTGCCTACCCCGTGGTCTGTACCCTGGACTGTGGATGCTGAAGCCTCCAGTAAAGGTAAAGAGACTGCAACCTTGTGTCCTCGTTATTCTCTGCGCCTTACATCATCCACCATCACCACCTACACTTCTGGGAAGCCCTGGGGACACACTTCACCTGTGGGAAGGTATACCATCTAGCTGCCATAACATCACCCCAGCGGACCCCTCACCGCAGCGTCGGTCACCCTGACCGAATACCACAGGTGGCGTCACGAACATTATCCCATACAAACTTTCCATTTTATTGGACGTCCCTCAAAGGGCCACGGACCGGGTCGGGCCACCGTGACATCCCTACCGAACCAAAGGACCCGAGTACCCCATTGCCCTAACGTGGGGGCGATCCACTTAGATGATACGGCATGGGGTGAGGTGTATGTATGTTTCGAAGGCCCGTTGGGGGCGCATCTAAAAAACGAGATGAGGGAAAAAATATGGAAAGGGGAGTTGTTGTGAATTCCGTTCTCGGGCTCCCTCCTGTGGTCATGAATGGTACTTTGGTGAGTTCTGTCCTTGGACACCCTCTGGTGGCTTTAAGTGGAACTGCTGATCTTTGAGGTTGGCTTTCTCAGCTGCCCTCGTTTATTGCTGCTGCTGGCTTCCCTATTTAACTCTGCCCAGGTCGTTAGTTCATGCCAGCTGTCAATGTCTCAGTACTGGTTCAGATCTCTCTTGGATTTCTCAGATGACCTGTCTACTCCAGCAGAAGCTAAGTCCTCGCTAGTCCATTTGCTGTTTATTGGTTTTTGAATATATTTCTCAGTACATGCTATGTTTCTAGTCCAGCTTGCTATTATGATATTTCCTTGCTAGCTGGAAGCTCTGGGGGTGCAGAGCTGCACCTCCACACCGTGAGTCGGTGTGGAGGTCTTTTTGCACACTCTGCGTGGTTTTTGTAGTTATTAATACTGACCGCATAGTTCCCTTTCCTATCCTCTGTCTGTCTAGAGAAGATTCGGCCTCCTTTGCTAAAATCTGTTTCATTCCTGTGTTTGTTACTTCCTCTTAACTCACAGTCAATATTTGTGGGGGGCTACCTTTACTTTGGGGAATTTCTCTGAGGCAAGGTAGGCTGCTATTTCTATCTTTAGTGGTAGTTAGCTCTTAAGCTGTGAAGAGGCGTCTAGGGAGAGTTAGGTACGCTCCACGGCTACTTCCAGTGTGTGTGATAGGATTAGGGGTTGCGGTCAGCAGAGTTACCACTTCCTCAGAGCTTGTCCCAGGTTTTTCCATTTTAACCATCAGGTCATTTCGGGTGCTCCTAACCACCAGGTCGATAACAGTACAGCTGGCCAACAAAGTGTTAATGCATCTCAAAAGAGGGAAAAGAGAAGTTCTGAGTCAATTTTTTTTTCTTTGCTGCTTGTTTTGTCTTTCTTTTCCCCTTAACCTCTGGGTGGTTCAGGACTCAGGTGTAGATATGGATATTCAGGGTTTGTCCTCTTGTGTGGATCAACTCGCTGTTAGGGTACAGACTACAGAGTATTCAAGATTATGTAGTTCAGAATCCGATGTTAGAGCCTAGAATTCCAATTCCTGATTTGTTTTCTGGGGATAGATCTAAATTTTTGAATTTCAAAAATAATTGCAGACTGTTTCTTGCTCTGAAACCCCGCTCTTCTGGTGACCCCATTCAGCAAGTAAAGATTGTTATTTCTTTGTTGCGTGGTGACCCGCAAGACTGGGTATTCTCCCTTGAGCCAGGAAATCCTGCATTGCTTAATGTAGATGCATTTTTTCTAGCGCTTGGATTGCTTTATGACAAACCTAATTCTGTGGATCAGGCAGAAAAGATCTTGCTGACTCTATGTCAGGGTCAGGATGAAGCAGAAGTATATTGCCAGAAGTTTAGAAAGTGGTCTGTGCTTACACAATGGAATGAGTGTGCCCTGGCAGCAATTTTCAGAAAGGGTCTTTCTGAAGCCCTTAAAGATGTTATGGTGGGGTTCCCCACGCCTGCTGGTCTGAATGAATCAATGTCTTTGGCCATTCAGATTGATCGGCGTTTGCGCGAGCGCAAAGTTGTGCACCATTTGGCGGTGTCCTCTGAGCAAAGGCCTGAGCCTATGCAATGTGATAGGACTTTGACCAGAGCTGAACGGCAAGAACACAGACGTCAGAAGGGGCTGTGTTTTTACTGTGGTGACTCTTCTCATGCTATCTCTGATTGTCCTAAGCGCACTAAGAGGTTCACTAGGTCTGTCACCATTAGTACTGTGCAGCCTAAATTTCTCTTATCTGTTACTCTGATTTGCTCATTGTCGTCCTACTCTGTTATGGCATTTGTGGATTCGGGCGCTGCTCTGAATTTGATGGACTTGGAGTTTGCCAGGCGCTGTGGTTTTTTCTTGGAGCCTTTGCAGATTCCTATTCCCTTAAGGGGGATTGATGCTACGCCATTGGCCAAGAATAAACCTCAGTACTGGAATCAGCTGACCATGTGCATGGCTCCCGCACATCAGGAAAATATTCGCTTTTTGGTGTTGCATAATTTGCATGATGTTGTCGTGTTGGGTTTGCCATGGTTACAGGTTCATAATCCAGTACTGGATTAGAAATCAATGTCTGTGTCTAGTTGGGGTTGTCAAGGGATACATACTGATGTTCCTTTGATGTCAATTTCTTCTTCCACTCCTTCTGAAATTCCTGAGTTTTTGTCGGATTACCAGGATGTATTTGATGAGCCCAAGTCCAGTGCCCTACCTCCTCATAGGGACTGTGATTGCGCTATTAATTTGATTCCTGGTAGTAAGTTCCCTAAGGGCCGACTGTTTAATTTATCTGTGCCAGAACATGCCGCTATGCGGAGTTATGTAAAGGAGTCCTTGGAGAAAGGACATATTCGCCCGTCTTTGTCACCGTTGGGAGCAGGGTTCTTTTTTGTGGCCAAGAAGGATGGCTCTCTGAGACCCTGTATAGATTACCGCCTTCTCAATAAAATCACGGTCAAATTTCAGTACCCTTAGCCTCTGTTGTCTGATTTGTTTGCTCGGATTAAGGGGGCTAGTTGGTTTACCAAGATTGACCTTCGAGGGGCGTATAATCTTGTGCGTATTAAACAGGGCGATGAATGGAAAACAGCATTTAATACGCCCGAGGGCCATTTTGAGTACCTGGTGATGCCATTCGGGCTTTCGAATGCCCCATCTGTGTTTCAGTCCTTTATGCACGACATCTTCCGGAAGTATCTGGATAGGTTCATGATTGTATATTTGGATGATATTTTGGTCTTTTCGGATGATTGGGAGTCTCATGTAAGGTAGGTCAGGATGGTGTTCCAGGTCCTTCGTGCTAATGCGTTGTTTGTGAAGGGGTCTAAATGCCTCTTTGGAGTTCAGAAGGTTTCCTTTTTGGGCTTCATTTTTTCCCCTTCTACTATCGAGATGGACCCTGTTAAAGTTCAGGTCATTTATGATTGGACTCAACCTACATCTGTGAAGAGTCTTCAGAAGTTCCTGGGCTTTGCTAATTTTTACCGTCGCTTCATCGCTAATTTTTCTAGTGTGGTTAAGCCTTTGACTGATTTGACGAAGAAAGGCGCTGATGTAATGAACTGGTCCCCTGAGAATTGCGCGATGATCTGGCGGTCTGGGCGGAATTTTTGCAGAATTATAATGGAAAATCTATCTGGATCGATCCGGTAGTGAATGCCGAGACATTAGGTTTGTTTTTCGCCATTGTAAACGATAGAGGTTTTGGTTTGTTTTTCCAAGGAAGTTGGTTGTTGGCCAAGTGGCCAGTTTTTGGGAGATAGCGGGGTTGGTCATCTAATCGTGTATTGCTGCACCTGTTTCCAATTGTTGTCGCGTTATCTGTGTGGGGCACCAGGGTGCAAAACAAAAAGATCTGTTTTCCATGTGTGGCCGAAGGGGCGGCAGTTGCTTTAAATTCCTTGTCGGCAGCTTCTCCGGCTGTGGTCAAGGTGTTACAACGCTTGGTGTTCTTGGGGTTATCTTGCAATCTGTGGATCGTGGCTGAGGTTAGGCCGATGGCACTTAACCCTGTCATTGTTGCTCTTTCTCATCTTCATGGGGATCGTTTTCGAGAACTAATTCCTCAAGCGGATTCGGAAGGCCTAGAATGTTGAGCGGAATTGTGGAATCTTCCTGGCGAACCGTAGATCATTTGTTTGCAAATTCTCTGTCGGCCAGGTCGTGAAGGCAATATGAGCAAGCATGGGGTATTTGGGAGGAATGGATCATGTCGTTGGGTGAAGGTTTGCAGGATGAGAGCGGATTGCTGTTGCTGATCGGTCATTTCAAAGAAGCCGGTTGGTCCGTGTCAAAACTAAATAAATTAATGGCAGCTTTCGCATTTGGTTTTAAAGCGAGAGGCCTCACAGACGTGACAAAATCCTTTTTAGTGATTCAGACGCTAAAAGGGTGGAGAAAAGGTTGGTCGGTAAGGGATAAGAGACGCCCCGTTTCTTACGAGGTGTTACTGATTTTGGGCGAACAGTTGTCAGCGGTGTGTTCATCACGTTGGGAGGTAGATCTTTTTAGGGCGGCGTTCGCGCTGGCCTTTTTCGGAGCTTTTCGTCTTGGGGAATTGGTGAGCCCTTCTAAAATTAAAAAAGGAGGCCTATTGAGAGATGAGGTGGATGTATATAATGATAGAGTAGTCATGTTTTTGCGCTCCTCCAAAACAGATGTGCTGGGTAAAGGTTGTAAAGTGGTTCTATTTAGGGTAGTAGGTTCTGTCATGTGTCCGATTTTGTGTGTGAAGAATTTTGTGGATCGTGGCGGGTCTTTATCCAAACCCTTATTGGTTCATGAAGATGGCTCTTTTTTATCTTGATTCCAGTTCATTGCGGTATTTAGATAATGTTTGGTGTCAGGCGGAATTTCGCCTGAAGATTACAGTGGTCATTCATTCAGGATCGGTGCGGCGACTGAGGCGGCCAGAAGTGGACTAGGGGAGGATGTGGTGAAGAGAATTGGGCGGTGGGAGTCAGTGAGGTTTAGATCATACATTCGCCCGAATCTAGCTTGATGTTTGGTTTGTATTTCAGTTGTTGTTACTTAATGTTTTTATTATCTTTTGCAGGCTGCATGCATCAGCTTGTTTGGATCATGGGCCATTCTTTCGTTTTTTGGGCGGCATTGCGAGCAGCGGTTCGGCCTGATGGGCGGCAGCTGGGGTTCCCGCGAGAAACGGCAACACTACGTTGGATTGGAAAGCGCGGGATGGTTTGGAGTCAGTTTTTACCTGAGTTTCATCAGTTTGTGCGGTTAGATAGGGCTCCGGATGTAGTGGTAATTCATTTGGGAGGGAATGACTTAGGAAAAAGGCCCTGTAGGGAATTGATAAAGGATGTCAAATTTGACATGCTGAGGCTTTGGTCATTGTTCCCAAAGGTTCTAGTCATCTGGTCTGACATTATCCCTAGGAAAGTATGGTGGGGGGCGCGTTCTATTGACGGGTTAAATAAGGCAAGAATAAAAGTGAATAGAGCAGTATCTCGCTTTATGGTGCGGAATGGGGCCGTAGGGGTGCGTCATGTAAATTTGGAATCGGGTCAAGGTGAATACTGGAGATCGGATGGCGTGCACTTGAATGCGATAGGCACCGATTTGTGGTGTCTGGCCGTTCAGGAGCATATCGAAACTGGTTTGAAAGTATGGAGGGACTTAAATGTTTGAGGGGTCAGAACATTTAAGTTTGTGGCAGGGGAGGGAGGTCCTCGAAGTTGGTGAAAAGTGGGACTGGCGGATTGTAGGGGGGGGGGGGATCTCTAGTGGTCCTGGACTCCCCCTAAGTGGATTCGAGTGGATGTGTTAGATCATCCCCTGGAACGGATGATTAAAGGGTTTGATAATCGGTTGGTTTGGCTGGGTTTGGTCACTATCTGCCCCCGAGCTGGTGCGTAGCGGCTGGGAGGTAAGACTAAGCCTGGAGGCCAAGGTTAAACATTTTGGCATTTATGTTGTTTTATTTTGAGGCTTTGAGGACCACCCCTCCTCGGGGGGGATATTGTTAAAATGTTTGTAATTTTATGTTTAATAAAAAGGCTGCTGTGGCCATTTAATCCAAAATCAGTATCATGTCAGTTATTTGGGTTTTATTATTGTAACACCTGCACTGGGAACTGTCAGGGCAGCTACTGGTATACTGGGATTTACAGACACTAAGAAGAGCTTTGCAGCTGCTGTTAAGCGGGGACCTACAGACATTAGCAGATTTTCCTGAGCTGCAGTGGACTACAATTCCCAGGGATCCTTGTTTCAGTCAGATGACACAGCCTGGATTGGATGAGGAGGGACTTGGAGGGAGGAGCTGGGCAGAAAGTGAAAGCAAGAATTCAGAGAAAGAAAAAGAGCGTGGCATCTTGCTGGGAGAGACTGAGCACGGTGGATTTGCATCGCACCACGCTGCAGGGTTGCTGTCCCCTCGGATATACCCGCGCTGCTGGAGAGAGCGCGGCTTTGTTTTACCCTCTGGAGCAAGTTGCATTAAGAACTTGGAGAGTTCTGCCGGCACTCCCACCGTATAAAGGACTGAATGTGGCCGCCCCCAGCTGGTGTCCAGAGAACCATCCAACCGTTGGAGATGCGCAGTGAGTGCCCTTCTGAGACTTGTGGTCCTACCAGCGCTATTTACAGTGAGTACATTACAGCCCAGACTATTGCCATTAATTTTCCTCTAAGTGCACCAACTGTTCTAATTTGCGCGCCAACATCCACGGCAACTGGGCCCCAACGTTTGGACTGAGTTAAACTAGAAGAAACAAAAACCCTGCTACGTTATACTTGCAGGGTTGAAGTAGAATTAGATTGTGATGTGTGTATGACATTGACAGAGCACAGTTACTTGTATTGCATGTTATTCTTTTAAATCCATCTCATTTATGCTGCATAGCAATAAACCTGTTAAACTGTTTTACTCCTGATCCCTGTGAGTGTGTACTGAGTGTGGCAGGGGCTTCCCGAGTCAGCCCCTGGCAGAAGATAATAGTCCTTCTGCAGTCCCAGTGAGAGCTCCAATCAAGATTCGGGTGGAGGCACTGCGCCGTGGAGAGGTGAGACCCCCCATAACACCCAGTGTACCGTGGTAGCCCTAAAGGGGTGTTACATTATGATGGTTAAGTTTTGTGAAGTCGGGTGTATCCTTATTAAAGTGAAATGGGGAGGGTGTTTTCTTTTTTAGGCCGGTGGTAAAGCGGTCATGAGTCACGTGTACCCCTCACGTCATGAAAGGAAAAAGAAGCAAAGTAAAGACAATGTGATTGTTCAAATGAGTGAACCAAAAGCACATCAACAAAGTAAGGGAAAAAAAGAAAAAAGGAAGAGAGAAAGTAGAATAACAAGTGAGTAAACCAAAAGTGCAACAGAAAAGTAAAGAAATTGTGAAGGTTGTGAAGCAAGTATGTGATCAAAGTCAGGAAAGCTGGACAAGTCTAATGTAAGGAGTTCAGAAGGAGGAAGAGCTAGGAGGAGAAGAAAAGATAGAAGAAAGAAGTGTACAGGAGAGTCACAGAGAGAAGAACAGCCTTCTGGGAGTAAGGGAAAAAATGAAGGTGGGGGATGGCAGCCCGCAGGCTTTTGGGGTGGAAGAGAGTGGTTCAGGGTTGAAGATGCCATATGATGAAACATATTATCAAAAATACTGAATGTGTGAGCGTGGCCTAAAGTTTTGAAGACTAATGCTTTGTAATGATTTAGGCAGCCCTGGCAAAAACTGATTAAAGCCTTATTCACACGTCCATTTCTTCCTCTTATGTGGTGAAAATTGACAATTTTCATCAAATGCGCTACATCACATTTTTATCAGTGTGGATCAGATTTTCATCAGTGTTTGACCAGTGTGTCCATTTATATTATTAGTACTTTTCACCAATGCCCCCCAAAAATTGCAAAGCTTCCATCCACTACAATGTTAAAAATAGAAGGCACACCATTTGCACACATATGACATTTGTATCAGTGTCATGTCCGTGATTTTTCACAGATCTAAAGACTTCTGTGGGTGATTTTGATTTGTAACTCAAAAACGGTGATGTCTCTAATTTTTTATTTGCAGACTATCTGCAAAAAAAAAAGCCCCTGACATATGAACAGCCTGAAAAAAGACTACAATGGATATGTGTCCTATCTGCGAAAAATATGAACAGAATGAAAAACTGAGTCCTTACTAGAGTTGAGCGAATTTGATCCTGTCCCTGCTTGTTTAGCGCAGACTGATCTGTTGCAGCTGCCTGTGTGTTGGGCTCTCCATGCATGTGCTGTGACAGTGACACAGCCACAACATATGCAGCTGTGGTGCTGGACAGCCGGCGCACTCCATGTATCCGGGCTCCCTCTGCAGCTTATTTGGCAAGCACTATAGCTTGCCGAATAAGCAGGGACACGATCAAATTTGCTCAACTCTAGTCCTTACATAGTAAAAATGCTATATTCTATTACGTACACAAGGGGGAGACATTGCAGCTGATTGGGACCTGTGCTGAGCATCTGGTAAATATTAGCCACAGAGTTTGCTTTAAAATGGAAAAATAATTATAACACAAGACAGAAAGAAGATGTAGTCATCGTGGATAACTGCTTCTTCCTGAAGAGTTTCCAGTACATTAGTAATACATATTAGGCATGATGTCGTGGTTTTGTAGGAAAGACACATCTACAGATTGTACTGTACTAAAATCAAATGTAAACTATTTTATAGTTTTTGCACATTTAGAAAATATTTGGGGTTAACAGATCACAGGAACTTAAGGCAGACTGACGTTGCATTTACATATATGACAAATTGGTCATACAGATTAGTGTTTTACTTTTTGGGCCAAAAAGGGAATGGATCTCATTAGAGAAAAGCAAAAAAAAAAAAAAAAAAGTGACAGGCAGTGGTACAACTAGAATCCTGTGGACCCCAAGGTAAAATTTAGATTAGGGACCCTTTACCCCCACCAGCATGTTACTCAGATACATGTGTCTCAGTGGTGATGTAAAGACGTTTTCGCCCTCTGTAAATGTATATAAGAAAAAAATACAGATAAAATAGAATTCTCACCGAAAACACAGGAATAAGATTAGTTTCTGCTTAATATTTTCACCATTCCAAAACCAAACTCATTATAGAAGTGGAAAAAAATAGTGCCCCACCATGACCATATATTACCACTCCTTAGCATCAGAATATAACCACCAAGACTAAACTACCAATAATACTACATACAATATACAAACGACAAACAGCACCACATAACACCATGACCATATATTACCAGCAAATACAGTAAGCCAACTGGTTTTTGAGGGAGCTGTTGTTTGGGCATGCCTTACTTCAGACTGCCGATCGCTTCTTTCTCCCAGAGATAATCCGGTGGTAGAGATGTTTGTTGGCGGCCTTCTCACAGAAAAGACCTGAGTGCTTGGTCGAGCTTTCCTTTATATGGGAGAGAAGGCCAATATGGCTGATGTGCAAACGATCAGCTGCAGCATCGTTCGGTGAACAATAGTGTTGAGCATTCCGATACCGCAAGTATCGGTATCGGCCGATATTTGCGGTATTGGAATTCCGATACCGAGTTCCGATATTTTTGCGATATCGGGAATCGGGATCGGAATGCATATTCATGTGTAAAATAAAGAATAAAAATAAAAAATAGGGATATACTCACCCTCTGACGCGCCCTGGTAGTAACCGCTGCAACCGGCAGCCTCCGTTCCTAAGAATGAGCGAGTGAAGGACCTGCGATGACGTCGCGGTCTTGTGATTGGTCGCGTGAGCCCATTGGGGCTCACAATCTAAATTCCCTATCAGTACAGTGCCTTGCGAAAGTATTCGGCCCCCTGGAACTTTTCAACCTTTTCCCACATATCATGCTTCAAACATAAAGATACCAAATGTAAATTTTTGATGAAGAATCAACAACAAGTGGAACACAATTGTGAAGTTAAATGAAATTTATTGGTTATTTTCAATTTTTGTGGAAATTCAAAAACTGAACTTTTCAGTGGGGCGTGCAATATTATTCGGCCCCTTTAACTTAATATTTTGTTGCGCCACCTTTTGCTGAGATTACAGCTGCAAGTCACGTGGAGTATGTCTGAATCAGTTTTGTACATCGAAATTCTTGCCCGTCCTTCCTTGGCAAACAGCTCGAGCTCAGTGAGGTTTGATGGAGATCGTTTGTGAACAGCAGTTTTCAGCTCTTTCCACAGATTCTCGATTGGATTGAGGTCTGGACTTTGACTTGGCCATTCTAACACCTGGATACGTTTATTTGTGAACCACTCCATTATAGATTTTGATTTATGTTTGGATCATTATTTTGTTGGAAGACAAATCTCCATCCCAGTCTCAGGTCTTTTGCAGACTCCAACAGGTTTTCTTCAAGAATGGTCCTGTATTTGGCTCCATCCATCTTCCCATCAATTTTAACCATCTTCCCTGTCCCTGCTGAAGAAAAGCAGGCCCAAACCATGATGCTGCCACCACCATGTTTGACAGTGGGGGTGGTGGGTTGAAGGTGATAAGCTGTGTTGCCTTTACGCCAAACATATCGTTTGACATTGTTGCCAAAAAGTTTGATTTTGGTTTCATCTGACCGGAGCACCTTCTTCCACATGTTTGGTGTGTCTCCCAGGTGGCTTATTGCAAACTTTAAATGACACTTTTTATGGATATCTTTGAGAAATGGCTTTCTTCTTGCCACTCTTTCATAAAGGCCAGACTTGTGCAGTGTACGACTGATTGTTGTCCTATGGACAGACTGTCCCACCTCAGCTGTAGATCTCTGCAGTTCATCCAGAGTGATCATGGGCCTCTTGGCTGCATCTCTGATCAGTCTTCTCCTTGTTTGAGATGAAAGTTTAGAGGAACGGCCGGGTCTTGGTAGATTTGCAGTGGTATGATACTCCTTCCATTTCAATATAATTGCTTGCACAGTGCTCCTTGGGATGTTTAAAGATTTGGAAATAATTTGGTATCCAAATCCAGCTTTAATCTTCTCCACAACAGTATCACGGACCTGCCTGTTGTGTTCCTTGGTGTTCATGATGCTCTCTGTGCTTCAAACAGAACCCTGAGACTATCACAGAGCAGGTGCATTTATACAGAGACTTGATTACACACAGGTGGATTATATTTATCATCATTAGGCATTTAGGACAACATTGGATCATTCAGAGATCCACAATGAACTTCTGGAGTGAGTTTGCTGTACTGAAAGTAAAGGGGCCAAATAAAAAAAATGTAAAATAACCAATACATTTCGTTCAACTTCACAATTGTGTTCCACTTGTTGTTGATTCTTCACCCCAAAATTACATTTGGTATCTTTATGTTTGAAGCATGATATGTGGGAAAAGGTTGAAAAGTTCCAGGGGGCCGAATACTTTCGCAAGGCACTGTATGTTTTTGGAGTGTGGGAGGAAACCGGAGAACCCAGAGGAAACCAACGCCAACACGGGTAGACAAAATTCTTGCAGATGTTGTCCTTGGTGGAATTTGAATCCAGGACATCAGTGCTAAAAGGATGCATTGCTAATGTAGCACCCCAGGAGTTCAGGTACCACAGTGGTGCTGCCTTCCTCTCGGGGAGGGTAATGCCATGCCTGGAGACAGGAGGGATCCCTTTGGCAGGTAATCTCACATACAACTTTTTCTGACTCCAGGCCAGAAGGGGGAGCTCAAAACCTGGTTTTAGGGGAGCTTCCCTCAATTTACATCCTGGTCTGGAGGAGGAGTGAGTAGTCTGGTGCAGACAAGATACAGGGAAAGAGCAGAGGAGTGATAGGAGCTTGAGGAGGGCTGTTATTGAGCCCCTCAGAGCTGTAGTGCAGAGGCCGAGCACCAGGAGCCCGAGGTTGTGGGCAACTGCAAGTTCCACATCAGAACCGGAGGGCAGAGAGATGAAAGTAACCTGTCCCATTAAACCTGAGGTACAGCAGCATTCCAGAGCCTGGAGTCACCGCATACTGAGACTCCAGAGAAACAGCTCAGGTACAGGAGAGAACGAGGACCTTGTTAGGACACTACAGGCAGCAAGGGACTAATAGTCAGCGCAAAGTGGAAGGCTCCCAACCTGACCTGCCAAGGGGATTTCCACCTGTCTTCAGGCTGCCTGGACTCCATCTACACCTGTTGCCGGTATCCTGGACTGTGGCCTGCTACCATCAGTAAACCAGGTAAAGACTACAACCCTGTGTCCTCCATTTATTTACTGGCAACACACCATCCTTGCCCACTCCACTGGGAGCCCTGAGGACCCCGCTTCACCTGTGGGAAGCGTCACCATCTATGCTGCAGTAACATCACCCCAGAGGACCCATTTAAGCAGCGTCAGTCCCCTCTGACTGAGAACCACAGGTGGCGTCACAAATACAAACTTTATTACAAACCCCCTTAAAAGACTTTTCCCTTTTAATTCAGTGCCCAGGGCCACAGACCGGGTTGCAGCCACCGTGACATTCCCTTTAAGTGCAACCGGACCCGGTACCAAGTATACCCCATTGCCCTGGTGGGCAACTCACTAACCACTGAGCCATATAATGTATGCAGAGCAGGTAAGTCTAGTGACTCACCGGTGACAACTCCAATTTAAGGGAACTTGTCACCAGAAAAAACACAATTGACCTGCAGATATGGGGTTAATTTGCAGGTTAACAGCAGTACTAACCTGCCTGGTGCCCACACTTAAAGTTCATTTTCTCCTTGCAGCGTTATCACCTCAGCAACATTCTGGTTTCAGTCACGAGAGCAGCACCTGAATATACAGAACGCCAACTGTATATGCGCCCCCGGCCCTGACTGACATTTGCTCTGCATTGGGGCCGGCTGTAAGTCAGGGCCAGGAGCGCGGTTGCAGCGGCCGCTCTGTATTGTCACAGCGGTGTTCGAACCAGCTGAGACACCACCCCCATGACTGAAACCCGAACGCTGCCGGGGGGAAATAAAGTTAATTTTCATTTCACAGTGTTTAGCTAAGTGCGGGCACTGGGCAGGTTAGAAACACTGTTAACCTGCAGATTAACCCCATATCTGCAGGTTAATAGCATTTTTTTCTGGTGACCGATTCCCTTAAAAGTCATTCATCTTCATCCAATGAATACCGCTATGACTGATCTCTCCAAAATGTAACACAAATACATCTATGGCTGCTCATTTCTAGAACACCCTACCCACTTTTCCAATGCCTACACTGTGATGGGTGAAAAAGAAAAGCAACCTGCCATTCTAGTGCCTTATACAGTAACTAGTTTTCTCTTTTGTTCCCCCCACAGCAACAGTTTAACAAAAATATAAAATAGTCCAGTAGTGATATTCTCCTTTGTTACCATCTCACAGTAAAAACGTTCTCCCCTGTAGTCCCCATACAGTATTAATGCTTATGTCCTGCCTTGTTGCAGGGAATGCAGTGCAAGTGTTAGAAGAGCTAAAGCCAGTAATGAAGTAAGGCTTGCAAGGGAGACCAAAAGCAGTAAAAAAGGAGTTTGGGGGTATGTCAAAAGCAAAAGAAAAGTCAAAGACGCTATTGGATTTTTACAGCACGAAAAAGGTGAAGTAATCAAAAATGATGTTGAGAAGGCAAAACTTTTAAATTCCTATTCTGCATCTGTGTTCTCTAAAAAAGTTAATGTAGCATCAACTGATCATCATGGTGCCATCAAAGGAATAAAATAATCTACACCATCAATAAACAGAGAGATGGTGAGGGAATACTTATCAAATTTAAATGAATTTACATCTCATGGTCAAGATGAATTACATCTGAGAGTACTGAGGGTGCTGAGAGTTCGGAGAGGAAATTGCAGAAACACTAGCCAGAATCTTTGAAAATTCGTAGAGAACAGAAGTCCCAGAAGATTGGAGAAGGGCAAATATTGTCCTTATCTTCAAAAAAGGAAAGAAGGTTAAGCTAGGAAATTACAGGCCAGTGAGCCTTACTTCAATGCCAGAAAAGATCTCTAATAAAAAAAAATATATATATATTTATATAACGCCAACATATTCCGCAGCGGTTTACAAATTATAGAGGGGATTTGTACAGACAATAGACATTACAGCATAACAAAAATCACAGTTCAAAATAGATATCAAGAGGAGTGAGGGCCCTGCTCACAAGCTTACAAACTATGAGGAAAAAGGGGAGACACGAGAGGTGGATGGTAACAATTGCTTTCATTGTTCGGACCAGCCATAGTATAAGGATCGAGTGTTCATGTAAAGCTGCATGAACCAGTTAACAGCCTAAGTATGTAGCAGTACAGATACAGAGGGCTATTAACTGCATAAATTGTATGAGAACATGATGCGAGGAACCTGATTTTGGTTTAAATTATATGAGTGGGCCACACAGGGATAATTAGGTTAATGCGTTGAGGCGGTAGGCCAGTCTGGACAAATGCGTTTTTAGGACACACTTAAAACTGGGGGGAATTGGGGATTAATCGTATTAACCTGGGTAGTGCATTCCAAAGAATTGGCGAAGCACGTGAAAAGTCTTGGAGACGGGAGTGGGAGGTTCTGATTATTGAGGATGCTAACATCAGGTCATTAGCAGAACGGAGTGCACGGGTAGGGTGGTAGGCTGAGACCAGGTAGGAGATGTAGGGGGGTGCTGAGCCATGGAGCGCTTTGTGAATGAGGGTAATAGTTTTGTACTGGATTCTGGAGTGGATGGGTAACCAGTGTAATGACTGGCACAGGGTAGAGGCATCGGTGTAATGGTTGGTGAGGAATATAATCCTGGCAGCAGCATTCAGGACAGATTGGAGGGGGGAGAGTTTGGTAAGAGGGAGGCTGTTTAGGACAGAATTACAATAGTCCAGACGAGAATGAATGAGTGAAACAGTAAGAGTTTTTGCAGTTGAAAGTAAAAGGGCGAATTCTAGAAATGTTTTTGAGATGCAGATAAGAAGAGTGAGCCAATGATCGGATGTGGGGGGTGAAGGAAAGCTCGGAATCAAGTATGACCCCAAGACAGCAGGCATGTTGCTTGGGAGTAATGGTGGAACCACACATGGAGATGGTAATGTCAGACAAAGATAGGTTAGTAGAGGGAGAGAGCACGAGGAGTTACGTTTTTGACAGGTTCAGTTTCAGATAGAGGGAGGACATGATGTTAGAGACAGCAGTAAGACAATCACTGGTGTTTTCTAAAAAGGCAGGCATGAGATCAGAAGAAGTGTATAATTGGGTGTCATCATCATAGAGATGGTGCTGGAACCCAAATCTACTGATTGTTTGTCTAATAGGGGAAGTATACAAAGAGAAGAGGAGGGGGCCTAGGACTGATCCTTGAGGAACCCCAACAGTAAGGGGAAGGTGAGAGGAGGAGGAAGCAGCAAAAGATACAGTGAAGGAGCGATCAGAGAGATAGGAGAACCAGGAGAGAACGGTGTCCTTGAGGCCGATGGAGCGGAGCATAGTGAGGAGCTGATGATCCACAGTATCGAATGCTGCGGAGAGATCCAAGAGAATTAGTATGGAGTAGTGACCATTAGATTTAGTGTTAGTAGGTCATTAGAGACTTTAGTGAGGGCAGTTTCAGTAGAGTGTAAAGAGCGGAAACAAGATTGAAGAGGGTCGAGAAGAGAGTTATCTGAGAGATAGCGGGTAAGACGGGAGTGGACCAGGCGTTCGATGAGTTTAGAGATGAAGGGAAGATTAGAGACAGGTCTATAATTAGCGGCACAGTTGTGATCAAGGGATGGTTTTTTAAGTAGTGGATGTATGATAGCATGCTTTAATGAGGAGGGAAAGATACCGGAAGAGAGCGAAAGGTTGAATATTTTTGGTAAAAGAGAGGTGACAGCCGGGGAAAGGGACTGTAGGAGATGTGATGGAATAGGGTCACTGGTGCAAGTGGTTGGGCGAGAAGATGCAAGGAGCCTGATTTCTTCTGTAACTGGTCCAAAGTCAGAGAGTGAACTAGATGCAGTGGGGGAGGGAGGACAGTGCATGGTATGAAGGGATTAGAAGATAATTTCCTGTCGGATGTGGTCAATTTTTTCTTTGAAGTAATTGGCCAGATCGTCAGCGTGGAGATCTGGCCAATTATCTTTGAACAAATTATTAAACAGCATGTATGTAAGTACTTGGATAAGAATACAGTAATTAGCATGGGTTGGTAGCAAACAAGTCATGCCAGACTAATCTAATTTCCTTCTATGGTGGAATCACTGACTGGGTGGATCAGAGAAATGCGGTAGATATAGAATATCTCGACTTCAGCAAAGCATTTGCTAAAGTATCTCATACAGTCCTTATTAAAAAAAAATGACCAAGTATGGCATTGACAAGGCTATGGTTATGTTGATTATAACTGGCTCAGTGATCGTACTCAAAGAGCGGTGATAAAAGTGCAAATCTATTTGGAAAAGTGTTTCAAGTGGGGTACCACAACGCTGTGTCCTGGCTTCAGTGTTGTTCAACATTTTTATAAATGATGTAGATAAGGGAACTGAAGGTAAACAAATCAAATTTGCAGACAATGAAAAGCAAGGAGCGATAGCTAAAGGTACCTTCACACTAAGTGATGCTGCAGCGATATCGACAACGATGCCGATCGCTGCAGCGTCGCTGTTTGGTCGCTGGAGAGCTGTCACACAGACAGCTCTCCAGCGACCAACGATGCCGAAGTCCCCGGGTAACCAGGGTAAACATCGGGTTACTAAGTGCAGGGCCGCGCTTAGTAACCCGATGTTTACCCTGGTTACCAGCGTTAAATGTAAAAAAACAAACACTACATACTTACATTCGCGTCCCCCGGCATCCGCTTCCCTGCACTGTGTGAGCGCCGGCCCTAAAGCACAGCGGTGACGTCACCGCTGTGCTTTGCTTTCCAGCCGGCACTGACACACTCAGTGCAGGAAGCTCTGAGCAGCAGCGCGGACGCCGGGGGACGTGACAGACATCAGAGGGTGAGTATGTAGTGGTTTTTTTTTACTTTTACAATGGTAACCAGGGTAAATATCGGGTTACTAAGCGCGGCCCTGCGCTTAGTAACCCGATATTTACCCTGGTTACCATTGTAAAACATCGCTGGCATCGTTGCTTTTGCTGTTAAACACGACGATACACGCCGATCTGATGACCAAATAAAGTTCTGAACTTTCAGCAACGACCAGCGATATCACAGCAGGATCCAGATCGCTGCTGCGTGTCAAACACAACAATATCGCTATCCAGGACGCTGCAACGTCACGGATCGCTATCGTTATCGTTGTAAAGTCACTTAGTGTGAAGGTACCTTTACACTAGAGAAGACGAAGGATTCAGACGGATCTAGATAAGCTTGAAGAATGGGCAGCAACTAAGAGAATGGTATTTAACAGTGAGAAATGCAAGATTCTACATCTGGGCAAGAAAAATGAAAATTACACCTACAGAATGGGAGGAATAGAACTAAGCAACAGCACGTGTGAAAAAGACTTGGGTATACTAATAGATCACAGGATGCACATGAGTCAACAGTGTGCTGCAGCCACAAAAAAAGGCAAACACAGTTCTGGAATGTATTAAGAGAAGCATATAGTCTATATCACAGGAAGTAATTATCACCCTCTACTCCCCATTGGTCAGGTCGCATCTGGAATATTGTGTCCAGTCCTGGGCACCACATTTAAAAAAAGACATTGAAAAACTGGAAAAAAAAAAAAGTTCAGAGAAGAGCTACCAGGATGGTAAGCGGAGTGCCATCTGTGTCTTACGAGGAACAGTTAAATGATCTTGGAATGTTTAGCTTGCAAAAAAAGAAGGCTAAGAGGAGAGTTAATAGTGGTCTACAAATATCTAAAGCGATGTCACAGTGTAGAGGGATCATCCTTATTCTCACTTCCACATTGTCATAGAAAATATTAAAAATCCTCGAGGTCCCTCATATCCCCCTCCCTTTTTTTATCTACCATTTGTCTTGAGGAGACAAATGGTGCATGCCTTTATGTAAAATGGCAGTGACAGAGATGTGAAGCAGATTAATTAAATTGCGAGGATCCCTCTTTATTTCCAGGTGACCGAAGAGGATGTGTATTGTCCATAGAGAGAGACAGGAAAAGGTAATTAGGATCTAAGTGGATCAAAGAAGATCCAACACCCTTTTCAAATAGCCATGGTTAATGCAGTTACAATAAATCAGAAAACAGTATGGCTCCAGGAGAAAATATAGAATATTGGAATTTCTATCCATCCGATATTAATGAGATGTACATTTTCAGCACCAGGATGACTAGTCAAAATTACACATATATTCTCTTAATTATAAACCCTGCCAAAGAGCCCCAAATCCATAGGGGCCATATAACCACCAGCAGCTAGGCCATGTTTGGTCTCTAAGCGTAGATAAAATCCCAATACAAAAGATGACGTCAGTCTCAACCTTCTGTGTTCACACTATGAGGAGCTACTGCATAAATCGAGGTTTCCTAAAATAATGAAGGACTGATAGCAGCCGACAACCGGGACCTTGTGAAGTCATCACAGGGGGTGTGTGGGTTGGATTTCAGGGTCTGATAAAAGATTGATCCCAATTATCATCAGCGTTCGTGCAGAGAGCTACATATCGTGTATGCAGGGGCCCTGTTTATCCACAGCCAAATCAAACCGCTCTCCTTTGGCTAAACTGAATCATCTCTGCGATCGGTGTAGTAAGTTCTACTGTTAATCACTTTTATTTTCTGTAACTGTTTATGTTGTATTGTTGGGTCCCCCTTGTAAAATATTTTGTATATTTTTCATATAAACTGCCTCCCTTTGGCTTAAATGTAAAATGTAATAGTTCTGTTCCTTTGGTGCTGTAAACTATGCCTTGAAGCCATAAGCTACCATACGGTGTCCATTCGACCGAAACAGAGTGGTGGTGGTGGCGGCGAGTAGTCTGGGGTTATCGGAGAATTAGCTGTGACTGTACTGGGGTGTGTACACATATTCCATGTGTGGGAATCCAGAGGTGTATATGCCGTATGCTCACCGTTCATTTTTCGACAGCCGGCCTAGTGGTGCGAACAGGCCGCGATCTTCTCCGTTGATCATCAGCCAATCGTATAATTGTCCGGACGATAGGGGGTAGCAGAGAGCGGGTCGCTACAAAGATCACAGCGGGTGGTACACGTGACCTTCCTGGCCTGTGATATCAGGGATTTGTGGGATTAAGAAAGTCCAGACAAATATTGTATCCCTGACACACATGGAAACACAAGAAGCAATGGAATGAAACTGAAATGTGGAAGATACAGATTAGATATTATAATAAAGACTTTTTGACCGTGAAGGTGATAAATGAGTGGAAAATGCTGCCATGAGAGGTGTCGGGTAGGGTTGATCGAATAGCTTCGGATAAGTGCTTATCCGAATAGCTGCCTCGGGAACCTGGATCACTCCTGATAATCAGGTGTTTGGCACTGCAGCTGAATGTGTCACGGCTGTGTGACTGTCACAACAAACAGGCTCTCCATGCATGTGTTGTGACTGTCACGATACATGCAGCTGCGGTGCCGAACACCTGATTATCGGGAGCGCTTCAGGTATCCAGGTTACCGAGGCAGCTATTCGGGAAGCGCTATAGCTATTTGGATAAGCACTTCTCCGAAGCTATTCAGTCAACCCTAGTGATGAGCTCTTGTTCAATGGAAGTCTTCAGAGGCTGGACAGACTGTCTGAGATGGTTAAGTGAATCCTGCATTGAGCAGGAGGTTGGACACAATGACCCTGGAGGTCCCTTCCTACTCTAATATTCTATGACATCATTAGTAAAATTCTTCTTTGTGCCAGCATATAATAGTACTGCCTGTCTATTTACCCTAACGGCAGCACTGCCCTCTCCGATGGCATCCATAAAGTAGTAACATACACCATTTGTGCCATATCAGGAATAGCGCCCACCTGTTATGCCCCGTTACAACTGTAATGCCCACATTTTGGCCCCTTGAGTTTAAGGCCAAATGGGGACATTAATAAAGTAATGGGCCACAACAGAGGAAATTATTCATACTTAGGGCCACAGTGGATGACATTACTAGGCTACGCTCAGATGTTAGGTATTTGTAAGCCAAAATCAGGAGTGGAACAATCAGAAGTATAATAGAACCACATCACCACTTCTGTATTTATCACCCACTCCTGGGTTTGCCTTACAAATCCTGATGTAAAATACGGAAAGTGTAAACATGGGCTTAATGTTCCCGTCGTAACATACCTTAATAATATCCTCCATCATGGCCCTGTACACAAATATCCCTCTTTGTGACCCCATATATTAATCATGTCCCCATAAACTAATAATGTCCCCCTATGTGGCCCCTTAAACTGATAATATTCCCCCCCTTGGGCCCCATACAATAATATCACTCATTGTGGCTCCCATATCCTTATAATGTACCCCAATTCTGAAAACCATAAAATTATGTCCTCCATCTAAATTCTTGCCCGTCCTTCCTTGGCAAACAGCTCGAGCTCAGTGAGGTTTGATGGAGATCGTTTGTGAACAGCAGTTTTCAGCTCTTTCAGATTCTCGATTGGATTGAGGTCTGGACTTTGACTTGGCCATTCTGACACCTGGATATGTTTATTTGTGAACCACTCTATTATAGATTTTGCTTTATGTTTGGATCATTATTTTGTTGGAAGACAAATCTCCATCCCAGTCTCAGGTCTTTTGCAGACTCCAACAGGTTTTCTTCATGAATGGTCCTGTATTTGGCTCCATCCATCTTCCCATCAATTTTAACCATCTTCCCTGTCCCTGCTGAAGAAAAGCAGGCCCAAACCATGATGCT
This sequence comes from Ranitomeya variabilis, assembly GCF_051348905.1. Taxonomy (NCBI): domain Eukaryota; kingdom Metazoa; phylum Chordata; class Amphibia; order Anura; family Dendrobatidae; genus Ranitomeya; species Ranitomeya variabilis. The sequence goes on along the minus strand of NC_135234.1, from coordinate 638,401,130 downwards.
GCCACCACCATGTTTGACAGTGGGGGTGGTGGGTTGAAGGTGATAAGTTGTGTTGCCTTTACGCCAAACATATCGTTTGACATTGTTGCCAAAAAGTTTGATTTTGGTTTCATCTGACCAGAGCACCTTCTTCCACATGTTTGGTGTGTCTCCCAGGTGGCTTGTTTCAAACTTTAAACAACACTTTTTATGGATATCTTTGAGAAATGGCTTTCTTCTTGCCACTCTTCCATAAATGCCAGATTTGTGCAGTGTACGACTGATTGTTGTCCTATGGACTGACTGTCCCACCTCAGCTGTAGATCTCTGCAGTTCATCCAGAGTGATCATGGGCCTCTTGGCTGCATCTCTGATCAGTCTTCTCCTTGTTTGAGATGAAAGTTTAGAGGGACGGCCGGGTCTTGGTAGATTTGCAGTGGTATGATACTCCTTCCATTTAATTGCTTGCACAGTGCTCCTTGGGATGTTTAAAGTTTTGGAAATAATTTGGTATTCAAATCCAGCTTTAAACTTCTCCACAACAGTATCACGGACCTGCCTGTTGTGTTCCTTGGTGTTCATGATGCTCTCTGTGCTTCAAACAGAACCCTGAGACTATCACAGAGTAGGTGCATTTATATGGAGACTTGGTTACACACAGGTGGATTATATTTATCATCATTAGGCATTTACGACAACATTGGATCATTCAGAGATCCACAATGAACTTCTGGAGTGAGTTTGCTGTACTGAAAGTAAAGGGGCCGAATAAAAAAAATGTAAAATAACCAATACATTTCGTTCAACTTCACAATTGTGTTCCACTTGTTGTTGATTCTTCACCCCAAAATTACATTTGGTATCTTTATGTTTGAAGCATGATATGTGGGAAAAGGTTGAAAAGTTCCAGGGGGCCGAATACTTTCGCAAGGCACTGTATGTTTTTGGAGTGTGGGAGGAAACCGGAGAACCCAGAGGAAGCCAACACGGGTAGACAAACTTCTTGCAGATGTTGTCCTTGGTGGAATTTGAATCCAGGACATCAGTACTAAAAGGCTGCATTGCTAATGTAGCACCCCAGGAGTTCAGGTACCACAGTGGTGCTGCCTTCCTCTCGGGGAGGGTAATGCCATGCCTGGAGACAGGAGGGATCCCTTTGGCAGGTAATCTCACATACAACTTTTTCTGACTCCAGGCCAGAAGGGGGAGCTCAAAACCTGGTTTTAGGGGAGCTTCCCTCAATTTACATCCTGGTCTGGAGGAGGAGTGAGTAGTCTGGTGCAGACAAGATACAGGGAAAGAGCAGAGGAGTGATAGGAGCTTGAGGAGGGCTGTTATTGAGCCCCTCAGAGCAGTAGCACAGAGGCCGGGCACCAGGAGCCCGAGGTTGTGGGCAACTGCAAGTTCCACATCAGATCCGGAGGGCAGAGAGATGAAAGTAACCTGTCCCATTAAACCTGAGGTACAGCAGCATTCCAGAGCCTGGAGTCACCGCATACTGAGACTCCAGAGAAACAGCTCAGGTACAGGAGAGAACGAGGACCTTGTTAGGACACTACAGGCAGCAAGGGACTAATAGTCAGCGCAAAGTGGAAGGCTCCCAACCTGACCTGCCAAGGGGATTTCCACCTGTCTTCAGGCTGCCTGGACTCCATCTACACCTGTTGCCGGTATCCTGGACTGTGGCCTGCTACCATCAGTAAACCAGGTAAAGACTACAACCCTGTGTCCTCCATTTATTTACTGGCAACACACCATCCTTGCCCACTCCACTGGGAGCCCTGAGGACCCCGCTTCACCTGTGGGAAGCGTCACCATCTATGCTGCAGTAACATCACCCCAGAGGACCCATTTAAGCAGCGTCAGTCCCCTCTGACTGAGAACCACAGGTGGCGTCACAAATACAAACTTTATTACAAACCCCCTTAAAAGACTTTTCCCTTTTAATTCAGTGCCCAGGGCCACAGACCGGGTTGCAGCCACCGTGACATTCCCTTTAAGTGCGACTGGACCCGGTACCAAGTATCCCCCATTGCCCTGGTGCGCGACTCACTAACCACTGAGCCATATAATGTATGCAGAGCAGGTAAGTCTAGTGACTCACCGGTGACAACTCCAATTTAAGGGAACTTGTCACCAGAAAAAACACAATTGACCTGCAGATATGGGGTTAATTTGCAGGTTAACAGCAGTACTAACCTGCCTGGTGCCCACACTTAAAGTTCATTTTCTCCTTGCAGCGTTATCACCTCAGCAACATTCTGGTTTCAGTCACGAGAGCAGCACCTGAATATACAGAACGCCGACTGTATATGCGCCCCCAGCCCTGACTGACATTTGCTCTGCATTGGGGCCGGCTGTAAGTCAGGGCCAGGAGCGCGGTTGCAGCGGCCGCTCTGTATTGTCACAGCGGTGTTCGAACCAGCTGAGACTGGACCACCCCCATGACTGAAACCCGAACGCTGCCGGGGGGAAATAAAGTTAATTTTCATTTCACAGTGTTTAGCTAAGTGCGGGCACTGGGCAGGTTAGAAACACTGTTAACCTGCAGATTAACCCCATATCTGCAGGTTAATAGCATTTTTTTCTGGTGACCGATTCCCTTAAAAGTCATTCATCTTCATCCAATGAATACCGCTATGACTGATCTCTCCAAAATGTAACACAAATACATCTATGGCTGCTCATTTCTAGAACACCCTACCCACTTTTCCAATGCCTACACTGTGATGGGTGAAAAAGAAAAGCAACCTGCCATTCTGGTGCCTTATACAGTAACTAGTTTTCTCTTTTGTTCCCCCCACAGCAACAGTTTAACAAAAATATAAAATAGTCCAGTAGTGATATTCTCCTTTGTTACCATCTCACAGTAAAAACGTTCTCCCCTGTAGTCCCCATACAGTATTAATGCTTATGTCCTGCCTTGTTGCAGGGAATGCAGTGCAAGTGTTAGAAGAGCTAAAGCCAGTAATGAAGTAAGGCTTGCAAGGGAGACCAAAAGCAGTAAAAAAGGAGTTTGGGGGTATGTCAAAAGCAAAAGAAAAGTCAAAGACGCTATTGGATTTTTACAGCACGAAAAAGGTGAAGTAATCAAAAATGATGTTGAGAAGGCAAAACTTTTAAATTCCTATTCTGCATCTGTGTTCTCTAAAAAAGTTAATGTAGCATCAACTGATCATCATGGTGCCATCAAAGGAATAAAATAATCTACACCATCAATAAACAGAGAGATGGTGAGGGAATACTTATCAAATTTAAATGAATTTACATCTCATGGTCAAGATGAATTACATCTGAGAGTACTGAGGGTGCTGAGAGTTCGGAGAGGAAATTGCAGAAACACTAGCCAGAATCTTTGAAAATTCGTAGAGAACAGAAGTCCCAGAAGATTGGAGAAGGGCAAATGTTGTCCTTATCTTCAAAAAAGGAAAGAAGGTTAAGCCAGGAAATTACAGGCCAGTGAGCCTTACTTCAATGCCAGAAAAGATCTCTAATAAAAAAAAAAATATACAGTGCCTACAAGTAGTATTCAACCCCCTGCAGATTTAGCAGGTTTAATAAGATGCAAATAAGTTAGAGCCTTCAAACTTCAATCAAGAGCAGGATTTATTAACAGATGCATAAATCTTACAAACCAAAAAGTTTTGTTGCTCAGTTAAATTTTTATAAATTTTAAACATAAAAGTGTGGGTCAATTATTATTCAACCCCTAGGTTTAATATTTTGTGGAATAACCTTTGTTTGCAATTACTGCTAATAATCGTCTTTTATAAGACCTGATCAGGCCGGCACAGGTCTCTGGAGTTATCTTGGCCCACTCCTCCATGCAGATCTTCTCCAAGTTATCTAGGTTATTTGGGTGTCTCATGTGGACTTTAATCTTGAGCTCCTTCCACAAGTTTTCAATTGGGTTAAGGTCAGGAGACTGACTAGACCACTGCAACTCCTTGATTTTTTGCCTCTTGAACCAGGCTTTGGTTTTCTTGGCTGTGTGCTTTGGGTCGTTGTCTTGTTGGAAGATGAAATGACGACCCATCTTAAGATCCTTGATGGAGGAGCGGAGGTTCTTGGCCAAAATCTCCAGGTAGGCCGTGCTATCCATCTTCCCATGGATGCGGACCAGATGGCCAGGCCCCTTGGCTGAGAAACAGCCCCACAGCATGATGCTGCCACCACCATGCTTGACTGTAGGGATGGTATTCTTGGGGTCGTATGCAGTGCCATCCAGTCTCCAAACGTCATGTGTGTGGTTGGCACCAAAGATATCGATCTTGGTCTCATCAGACCAGAGAACCTTGAACCAGTCAGTCTCAGAGTCCTCCAAGTGATCATGAGCAAACTGTAGACGAGCCTTGACATGACGCTTTGAAAGTAAAGGTACCTTACGGGCTCGTCTGGAAAGGAGACCATTGCGGTGGAGTACGTTACTTATGGTATTTACTGAAACCAATGTCCCCACTGCCATGAGATCTTCCCGGAGCTCCTTCCTTGTTGTCCTTGGGTTAGCCTTGACTCTTCGGACAAGCCTGGCCTCGGCACGGGAGGAAACTTTCAAAGGCTGTCCAGGCCGTTGAAGGCTAACAGTAGTTCCATAAGCCTTCCACTTCCGGATGATGCTCCCAACAGTGGAGACAGGTAGGCCCAACTCCTTGGAAAGGGTTTTGTACCCCTTGCCAGCCTTGTGACCCTCCACGATCTTGTCTCTGATGGCCTTGGAATGCTCCTTTGTCTTTCCCATGTTGACCATGTATGAGTGCTGTTCACAAGTTTGGGGAGGGTCTTAAATAGTCAGAAAAGGCTGGAAAAAGAGATAATTAATCCAAACATGTGAAGCTCATTGTTCTTTGTGCCTGAACTACTTCTTAATACTTTAGGGGAACCAAACAGAATTCTGGTGGGTTGAGGGGTTGAATAATAAATGACCCTCTGAAAAGACTTTTCACAATTTAAAAAAAAAATAAACAAAGAAATAACATTCTTTTTTGCTGCAGTGCATTTCACACTTCCAGGCTGATCTACAGTCCAAATGTCACAATGCCAAGTTAATTCCAAATGTATAAACCTGCTAAATCTGCAGGGGGTTGAATACTACTTGTAGGCACTGTATATATTTATATAACGCCAACATATTCCGCAGCGGTTTACAAATTATAGAGGGGATTTGTACAGACAATAGACATTACAGCATAACAAAAATCACAGTTCAAAATAGATATCAAGAGGAGTGAGGGCCCTGCTCACAAGCTTACAAACTATGAGGAAAAAGGGGAGACACGAGAGGTGGATGGTAACAATTGCTTTCATTGTTCGGACCAGCCATAGTATAAGGATCGAGTGTTCATGTAAAGCTGCATGAACCAGTTAACAGCCTAAGTATGTAGCAGTACAGATACAGAGGGCTTTTAACTGCATAAATTGTATGAGAACATGATGCGAGGAACCTGATTTTGGTTTAAATTATATGAGTGGGCCACACAGGGATAATTAGGTTAATGCGTTGAGGCGGTAGGCCAGTCTGGACAAATGCGTTTTTAGCACACACTTAAAACTGGGGGGAATTGGGGATTAATCGTATTAACCTGGGTAGTGCATTCCAAAGAATTGGCGAAGCACGTGAAAAGTCTTGGAGACGGGAGTGGGAGGTTCTGATTATTGAGGATGCTAACATCAGGTCATTAGCAGAACGGAGTGCACGGGTAGGGTGGTAGGCTGAGACCAGGTAGGAGATGTAGGGGGGTGCTGAGCCATGGAGCGCTTTGTGAATGAGGGTAATAGTTTTGTACTGGATTCTGGAGTGGATGGGTAACCAGTGTAATGACTGGCACAGGGTAGAGGCATCGGTGTAATGGTTGGTGAGGAATATAATCCTGGCAGCAGCATTCAGGACAGATTGGAGGGGGGAGAGTTTGGTAAGAGGGAGGCTGTTTAGGACAGAATTACAATAGTCCAGACGAGAATGAATGAGTGAAACAGTAAGAGTTTTTGCAGTTGAAAGTAAAAGGGCGAATTCTAGAAATGTTTTTGAGATGCAGATAAGAAGAGTGAGCCAATGATCGGATGTGGGGGGTGAAGGAAAGCTCGGAATCAAGTATGACCCCAAGACAGCGGGCATGTTGCTTGGGAGTAATGGTGGAACCACACATGGAGATGGTAATGTCAGACAAAGATAGGTTAGTAGAGGGAGAGAGCACGAGGAGTTAAGTTTTTGACAGGTTCAGTTTCAGATAGAGGGAGGACATGATGTTAGAGACAGCAGTAAGACAATCACTGGTGTTTTCTAAAAAGGCAGGCATGAGATCAGAAGAAGTGTATAATTGGGTGTCATCAGCATAGAGATGGTGCTGGAACCCAAATCTACTGATTGTTTGTCTAATAGGGGAAGTATACAAAGAGAAGAGGAGGGGGCCTAGGACTGATCCTTGAGGAACCCCAACAGTAAGGGGAAGGTGAGAGGAGGAGGAAGCAGCAAAAGATACAGTGAAGGAGCGATCAGAGAGATAGGAGAACCAGGAGAGAACGGTGTCCTTGAGGCCGATGGAGCGGAGCATAGTGAGGAGCTGATGATCCACAGTATCGAATGCTGCGGAGAGATCCAAGAGAATTAGTATGGAGTAGTGACCATTAGATTTAGTGTTAGTAGGTCATTAGAGACTTTAGTGAGGGCAGTTTCAGTAGAGTGTAAAGAGCGGAAACAAGATTGAAGAGGGTCGAGAAGAGAGTTATCTGAGAGATAGCGGGTAAGACGGGAGTGGACCAGACGTTCGATGAGTTTAGAGATGAAGGGAAGATTAGAGACAGGTCTATAATTAGCGGCACAGTTGTGATCAAGGGATGGTTTTTTAAGTAGTGGATGTATGATAGCATGCTTAAATGAGGAGGGAAAGATACCGGAAGAGAGCGAAAGGTTGAATATTTTTGGTAAAAGAGAGGTGACAGCCGGGGAAAGGGACTGTAGGAGATGTGACGGAATAGGGTCACTGGTGCAAGTGGTTGGGCGAGAAGATGCAAGGAGCCTGATTTCTTCTGTAACTGGTCCAAAGTCAGAGAGTGAACTAGATGCAGTGGGGGGAGGGAGGACAGTGCATGGTATGAAGGGATTGGGAGATAATTTCCTGTCGGATGTGGTCAATTTTTTCTTTGAAGTAATTGGCCAGATCGTCAGCGTGGAGATCTGGCCAATTATCTTTGAACAAATTATTAAACAGCATGTATGTAAGTACTTGGATAAGAATACAGTAATTAGCATGGGTTGGTAGCAAACAAGTCATGCCAGACTAATCTAATTTCCTTCTATGGTGGAATCACTGACTGGGTGGATCAGAGAAATGCGGTAGATATAGAATATCTCGAATTTAGCAAAGCATTTGCTAAAGTATCTCATACAGTCCTTATTAAAAAAAAATGACCAAGTATGGCATTGACAAGGCTATGGTTATGTTGATTATAACTGGCTCAGTGATCGTACTCAAAGAGCGGTGATAAAAGTGCAAATCTATTTGGAAAAGTGTTTCAAGTGGGGTACCACAACGCTGTGTCCTGGCTTCAGTGTTGTTCAACATTTTTATAAATGATGTAGATAAGGGAACTGAAGGTAAACAAATCAAATTTGCAGACAATGAAAAGCAAGGAGCGATAGCTAAAGGTACCTTCACACTAAGCGATGCTGCAGCGATATCGACAACGATGCCGATCGCTGCAGCGTCGCTGTTTGGTCGCTGGAGAGCTGTCACACAGACAGCGACCAACGATGCCGAAGTCCCCGGGTAACCAGGGTAAACATCGGGTTACTAAGCGCAGGGCCGCGCTTAGTAACCCGATGTTTACCCTGGTTACCAGCGTTAAATGTAAAAAAACAAACACTACATACTTACATTCGCGTCCCCCGGCGTCCGCTTCCCTGCACTGTGTGAGCGCCGGCCCTAAAGCACAGCGGTGACGTCACCGCTGTGCTTTGCTTTCCAGCCGGCACTGACACAGTGCAGGAAGCTCTGAGCAGCAGCGCGGACGCCGGGGGACGTGACAGACATCAGAGGGTGAGTATGTAGTGTTTTTTTTTTACTTTTACAATGGTAACCAGGGTAAATATCGGGTTACTAAGCGCGGCCCTGCGCTTAGTAACTCGATATTTACCCTGGTTACCATTGTAAAACATCGCTGGCATCGTTGCTTTTGCTGTCAAACACGACGATACACGCCGATCTGATGACCAAATAAAGTTCTGAACTTTCAGCAACGACCAGCGATATCACAGCAGGATCCAGATCGCTGCTGCGTGTCAAACACAACGATATCACTATCCAGGACGCTGCAATGTCACGGATCGCTATCGTTATCGTTGTAAAGTCGCTTAGTGTGAAGGTACCTTTACACTAGAGAAGACGAAGGATTCAGACGGATCTAGATAAGCTTGAAGAATGGGCAGCAACTAAGAGAATGGTATTTAACAGTGAGAAATGCAAGATTCTACATCTGGGCAAGAAAAATGAAAATTACACCTACAGAATGGGAGGAATAGAACTAAGCAACAGCACGTGTGAAAAAGACTTGGGTATACTAATAGATCACAGGATGCACATGAGTCAACAGTGTGCTGCAGCCACAAAAAAAGGCAAACACAGTTCTGGAATGTATTAAGAGAAGTATATAGTCTATATCACAGGAAGTAATTATCACCCTCTACTCCCCATTGGTCAGGTCGCATCTGGAATATTGTGTCCAGTCCTGGGCACCACATTTAAAAAAAGACATTGAAAAACTGGAAAAAAAAAAAAGTTCAGAGAAGAGCTACCAGGATGGTAAGCGGAGTGCCATCTGTGTCTTACGAGGAACAGTTAAATGATCTGGGAATGTTTTGCTTGCAAAAAAAGAAGGCTAAGAGGAGAGTTAATAGTGGTCTACAAATATCTAAAGCGATGTCACAGTGTAGAGGGATCATCCTTATTCTCACTTCCACATTGTCATAGAAAATATTAAAAATCCTCGAGGTCCCTCATATCCCCCTCCCTTTTTTTATCTACCATTTGTCTTGAGGAGACAAATGGTGCATGCCTTTATGTAAAATGGCAGTGACAGAGATGTGAAGCAGATTAATTAAATTGCGAGGATCCCTCTTTATTTCCAGGTGACCGAAGAGGATGTGTATTGTCCATAGAGAGAGACAGGAAAAGGTAATTAGGATCTAAGTGGATCAAAGAAGATCCAACACCCTTTTCAAATAGCCATGGTTAATGCAGTTACAATAAATCAGAAACCAGTATGGCTCCAGGAGAAAATATAGAATATTGGAATTTCTATCCATCCGATATTAATGAGATGTACATTTTCAGCACCAGGATGACTAGTCAAAATTACACATATATTCTCTTAATTATAAACCCTGCCAAAGAGCCCCAAATCCATAGGGGCCATATAACCACCAGCAGCTAGGCCATGTTTGGTCTCTAAGCGTAGATAAAATCCCAATATGACGTCAGTCTCAACCTTCTGTGTTCACACTATGAGGAGCTACTGCATAAATCGAGGTTTCCTAAAATAATGAAGGACTGATAGCAGCCGACAACCGGGACCTTGTGAAGTCATCACAGGGGGTGTGTGGGTTGGATTTCAGGGTCTGATAAAAGATTGATCCCAATTATCATCAGCGTTCGTGCAGAGAGCTACATATCGTGTATGCAGGGGCCCTGTTTATCCACAGCCAAATCAAACCGCTCTCCTTTGGCTAAACTGAATCATCTCTGCGATCGGTGTAGTAAGTTCTCCTGTTAATCACTTTTATTTTCTGTAACTGTTTATGTTGTATTGTTGGGTCCCCCTTGTAAAATATTTTGTATATTTTTCATATAAACTGCCTCCCTTTGGATTAAATGTAAAATGTAATAGTTCTGTTCCTTTGGTGCTGTAAACTATGCCTTGAAGCCATAAGCTACCATACGGTGTCCATTCGACCGAAACAGAGTGGTGGTGGTGGCGGCGAGTATTCTGGGGTTATCGGAGAATTAGCTGTGACTGTACTGGGGTGTGTACACATATTCCATGTGTGGGAATCCAGAGGTGTATATGCCGTATGCTCACCGTTCATTTTTCGACAGCCGGCCTAGTGGTGCGAACAGGCCGCGATCTTCTCCGTTGATCATCAGCCAATCGTATAATTGTCCGGACGATAGGGGGTAGCAGAGAGTGGGTCGCTACAAAGATCACAGCGGGTGGTACACGTGACCTTCCTGGCCTGTGATATCAGGGATTTGTGGGATTAAGAAAGTCCAGACAAATATTGTATCCCTGACACACATGGAAACACAAGAAGCAATGGAATGAAACTGAAATGTGGAAGATACAGATTAGATATTAGAATAAAGACTTTTTGACCGTGAAGGTGATAAATGAGTGGAAAATGCTGCCATGAGAGGTGTCGGGTAGGGTTGATCGAATAGCTTCGGATAAGTGCTTATCCGAATAGCTGCCTCGGGAACCTGGATCACTCCTGATAATCAGGTGTTTGGCACTGCAGCTGAATGTGTCGCGGCTGTGTGACTGTCACAACAAACAGGCTCTCCATGCATGTGTTGTGACTGTCACGATACATGCAGCTGCGGTGCCGAACACCTGATTATTGGGAGCGCTCCAGGTATCCAGGTTACCGAGGCAGCTATTCGGGAAGCGCTATAGCTATTAGGATAAGCACTTCTCCGAAGCTATTCAGTCAACCCTAGTGATGAGTTCTTGTTCAATGGAAGTCTTCAGAGGCTGGACAGACTGTCTGAGATGGTTAAGTGAATCCTGCATTGAGCAGGAGGTTGGACACAATGACCCTGGAGGTCCCTTCCTACTCTAATATTCTATGACATCATTAGTAAAATTCTTCTTTGTGCCAGCATATAATAGTACTGCCTGTCTATTTACCCTAACGGCAGCACTGCCCTCTCCAATGGCATCCATAAAGTAGTAACATACACCATTTGTGCCATATCAGGAATAGCGCCCACCTGTTATGCCCCGTTACAACTGTAATGCCCACATTTTGGCCCCTTGAGTTTAAGGCCAAATGGGGACATTAATAAAGTAATGGGCCACAACAGAGGAAATTATTCATACTTAGGGCCACAGTGGGTGACATTACTAGGCTACGCTCAGATGTTAGGTATTTGTAAGCCAAAATCAGGAGTGGAACAATCAGAAGTATAATAGAACCACATCACCACTTCTGTATTTATCACCCACTCCTGGGTTTGCCTTACAAATCCTGATGTAAAATACGGAAAGTGTAAACATGGGCTTAATGTTCCCATCGTAACATACCTTAATAATATCCTCCATCATGGCCCTGTACACAAATATCCCTTTGTGACCCCATATATTAATCATGTCCCCCTATGTGGCCCCTTAAACTAATAATATTCCCCCCCTTGGGCCCCATACAATAATATCACTCATTGTGGCTCCCATATCCTTATAATGTACCCCAATTCTGAAAACCATAAAATTATGTCCTCCATTCGAGCCCACGTATTCATGTAATGACCGCTGTATTGTCCCCCAGTCTTGTATACTTGTAATATCCCACTATTAGTTGTCTTATATTTGAAATGTCCCCTATAGAGGTCCTCTGCACATAGAAAGTAAAAAAACAACCATATTTCTCACCCGGCCACCACTCCTATGACAAGCAGCGCATAGCCGTGATGTGACTGCAATGTATGCAACAGCCCAAAGTCAGCTACTGGCCTCTGATAGGCTTCTGCATTGCAATAATTTTCAACTTTGGTTGTCTAACGGCGCACATCCACATGACAGCAGCGCTGGCGTCAGCAGGCCATACGCTACTCCATCATGGCAGTTGGCCTGCCAGCAAGCAGACTTATTACTCCTTGGTTGCAGTGAAACGGTCATACAGGACACTAGATTTCATTTGCAGGAAATTTGTTATAGAGAAAAAGGAGCTGAGAAAAACAATATATAGTTTTGTAGGGAAAGATTTAGTTTAATTGGTAACTTATGAATGTGGTCTATTGCAGGGAGGGTAGAGGGGAAACAGGACTTGGTATATTTTTTAAATATAAAAGAAAAAAAAGGTACTATATACACTGTTAATCTCCTAATATTTGTACATGGTAATTGTTATTTTCTAAAAACATGTAATATTTTTTTTTTTTTAAATTCCATCTCTATATTTAGAGTCAAGTGGGCGGTGCTGTGCAATGAGGGACAGCTCTCCCATCATAACTGTGCATATAGTGGAAGCTATCACCTTATAGGACACTGGACTCCAAAAGGATAATAAGAGCAGGAGATTAAAGGGGATTTCAGGGAAAATTGAATGAATAAATAAAAAAAAAAAAAAAAAAAAAAGCAGAATAGGGCATTTTTATTTTCTTTGCAAAGTGGAGAGGCAGGCTGGAGGCCAGACTTGTGCAGCATTCATTCTCTATGGCAGGAGTGGGGAATCTTTTTTCTGCATGGGTATTTTGGATATTTATACCATCCTTCGAGGGTTGTACAAAGTTATTAACTTGAAAATTTCCCTGTCGCATTTGGTCAAACATTTAATTAACTTACTCCTCATGTGACAGCTGGAACTTCTTCTCTTTGGTGAGGTGGTATGGATGATGTTGCTACTCATAACAGCTTTTCCAGATTTGGTTCAGTCTTGGAGTGTAGGCAACTCTGCAGTGATAAGTTTTATAAAGAACTTGCAGCAGTAAGTACTGAACATATCGCTATCAAATCACATTTATAGAACTCAAGCAGTGAGAGATCTGCAGTATACATCACATAGGAGACACCGAGACTGCTGTATACATCACATAGGATACACGATGACTGCTTTCCATGCATCACAGGAGATAAGGGGCTGCGGCATATACATCACAAGAGACATGGCGCTGCAGTGGAAATCACAGAAGACATGGTGCTGCGGGTATAGGCATCACAGGAGACGCTGCAGCGGTGTTCTTCTGTGGGACGAGATCGCATCACGTGTTAACTCCATCAAGAAAGTATGTCCTGGAGCTGGCACTAGTCACCTTGAGGACGTAGTCTTTCATTACACGTGTTACATTGTTCAGTAGTGATTGCTGCGTGATGGAAGAGTAAGTAGCAACTAAAGGGCCAACAAATTGCAGGGACAACCCGAGCAGTGTGGTCCCTAACAATCTGCCAGGGGGCCAGAGATAAGGTGATCGCGGGCCATAAACAGCTCATGAGCTTGAGGTTCCCCACCCCTGCTCTCTGGGGCTTTCAGAAAAAGCGGACTGCTGCACTCGGCCACTCCATAGGGAATGAATGGAGCAGCAGTGAAAACAGGCAATCTGCAGCTGCATGCTAACCGAGATAAAAGTGACCCGGTCTCCTGTTTGGTGCAGGTCCCAGTGGTCAGACAGCCACCAATCAATGAATTAATCAAGGTATTGTCCGATGACAACAAGCTAAGGGTTGAATTACGAGCATATGCAGTGAAGTAGTGTCTTGGGTTCACTTCAATCTGTCAGTGAAGTCAGTACAGTTTTCTTGTGCTTCTATGTAAATTTACCATTATTCTACTATAAATGGCTACGAGGAGGCAAAAGTCTAGAAATAGCACTGTTTTAAATTAACATATACATGCAGCATAGTCTCTGACTTCTACTAAAGCATGGATACACTCCACATTGAAATCACATCACCAAGAAGGAAAAGTGTAATTATGGAAATCACAGGATCGAAAGAAATGTTACGGATATGCAAATGATGAAGAAATGGAAACTTATAATATTGAGCCCCATGTCATGGTTATCTAAGTAATGTTCTGCAATGATGACTGCACTTGAACAAATCATCAAGATCTGCTGTTGGCAGCTCCCTTTCCGACAAATTATGTTCCATATGTGGTCGATTGTGGAGACAAGCCTGGAGACACCGCAGGCCATGGTAGCATTGAAAAACATCAGATTTGGGAGCTATTGGTTGACAATTGGAAAGGGAGCTGCCAGCAGTGAAGCTGTGTGCATTCAGTATAGCAGATCATCCCTCAGACAGCCATTAATAAAGGCCTTGCAATCGATAACTTCATTTAAGTGTGGGTATTTGTGTGTGATACTCACACTCCATAATGGGAAAAAAAGTTTTCATTTCACGACTTTCTCTCCTTAGTGTTGCAATTTCAAGGTTTTAAGAGTGTATATTCAGTGTCTAATGGCACCTCGTAAGATGCTTGTATGCATGTATGCTAGGCTCAGCCAAGTATTCATTTGCTTTTAATGGGAAGAAGATAGCTGGACGCATCTTATAAGTCCCGAGAACAATACAATGGGGCGTTTATATTCAAACTACCCAATCCAAGTCTCACACAACATTGTCCGAGGAGAGTGGAGAGACCACCCAAAACTAACATTCAAACAAATGTGACCTAATATACAGTGCTCAGCATAAATGAATACACCCCCTTTGAAAAGTAAAATTTTAATCAATATCTCACTGAACACAAGAAAAATTTCCAAAATTTTGACAAGACTGAGTTTCATAGAACATTTTTTAACCCATAACCTGAAAAGTTAATAATGTAACTTATTACAAAACCTTCAGTTTTAATCAAATTAGTTGATGAAATGAATACATCCCACATCAAAAATAACTACATCTAGTATTTTGTATGGAGACCGCGATTTCTCACGAGATTGCGCAATGTATGACCTCCATGATTTTTAAAGGACAGCACCAAGTCTTCTAGGCATGGAGTAAACAAGTTAACAATAGATATTGTAATCTATCTTTTCCATTCTTCAAGAATGAAGACTTCTTCCAGAGCCAGGATGTGGATGTGGAGTGATGCTTAACTTGTCTCTTCTGAATTCCCCACAGGTGTTTGATGGGGTTCAGATCAGGAGACACACTTGGCCACTTTTTCGCTTTCACTCTGTTCTTTGGAAATGCAACCAATGTGTGTTTTGGATCACTGTCATGTTGAAAAGGGGCACGTCTACCAAGGTCACGGAGTGATGGTAGCATCTACTCTTGCAATATAGAGTAACACATCTGTGAATTCATGTTACCATCACTAACATGTAGCTCCACCACACCAACACCCCTCATTGTAGCCCCACATAAGGTGAATGCCGCCACCATCTTTCATTGTAGGCACCATGCATTTAGGAAAATTGTGTGCTGAAGCTTGGTTCTCCACCATCACTATTTTGGTAGCTCTATGCAACTTCCTGCATCTGAGTTGTGAGGGGGAAAACCGTGTGCAGCATGTGAACACGGGAGAGATCTGTGCGGTTATCTTTATGATGAAAGGCATTATATTTGTAGCAATGCAAGATACATTTTTGTAAACCCAAAAGGCATCTCTGTGTGGTTTGGCTACTGCTTACTCTGTAAAGTATGTAGTAAGTAACTCAGATTAACTCTTTGAAAGCAGCTGTGTCCTCCTGTTAGCAGATTTCCTTTAAAGAGAATGTCAACATGATCCACATCACCAAATTGTTTATTTTTTTTAGGTTGCCAACTGACCATATAATGTCCTCCCATAACTTTATTTATGCAATCAATCATACTAACAAAAACATTTAAATAAATTCAGTTTTAATGTGAAAATGAAGCAGAAGTGACGTTGGTATGACTGAAAATGTCCTGATCCTCTGCCTCCTGGGTTCTAATCCTTCACCTTCTACTTGACTGAATAGGTCTGATAATGCCACCTTCTTTTATGATTACTTATTTATTCTTTTGATTGACTATTGGCTCTCAGCAGAAGTTGGTGGTGTGAGGCAGGGAGCCCAATTCTCTATGCCTACTAATTGTTTTGACACACCCAGCGTACTATAGCCCTATTTGTATACAAATTTAAGATTGATTTTTTTTTTCAGTCAAGTAACAAATGATTGCATAAAGTATAAGATATGAATAACACGATCTTTCAGAGGGGGAACATGCTGAGAGATGCTTTTTAGGAAACAGCGGTGCCATCTTCCCTTTACTGAGCTGTGTGACGCAGGGGGTATTTTATCACATGGCTAATACTAACATCCTGCCTGGTGCAGAATTCCGGCTCCTGGGCGCAGGGGAGAACAATTGTTGCCCGGTTCGTATTTCACTAATTTGCTGCTCATTGGGATGCATTAGTTTATTAAGGCACCATGCTTGTTAATCTGTTTTTAGACGATTTGAGAAATTAGGCAAATTGATATTCCCATTGTAATCTGTGCAGCAGACTCATGCATTCAATGGCTTTTGGCGTGTTGTAGAGTCCATCCTGACTCCTGCCAGATCTATGCACAAGGCTCCATTTATCATTCAGATACAGAAAGTCAGTGCCCCCCTCCCTGCCCAGAGAAGAAATACTCATTAGATCTGGAGTCCCTGTGATGCAGAGGGAAGTCATCGGATTTATTAACGATATGCATTTCAGAAAAGTCTTACTTAAATCTTCTGTCAGAACTGATCTGTGCTCTTTAAATCCCAAACTTTATAAATGAGACCCTCAAAGACAGCCTTTGGGAAGGTTTCCTTTAGCTGAAATCTATTCATATTTGTTCTAGCAAAATCTAAGGCCAAATTTATCAAGAATGAAAACCATATTGTGCAAAAAGTGGGTCACATCTATAAAGGGTCCGGAAAAGTTGAAACTTGTACTTTTTTTTTTACTTCACCTGCCCCAATTATAAGAAAAAGAAATCTAAACACATTATACTTTAGAGTAACAAATGTGAAAACGTTTTGCAAAACAACAGACATCTCAGCCATGTGACCCTTTACAAAACCAGGTCTACAAAGTACTAACATAAGCCTGGTCTGATCTGGCATATAGGACAGGTTTTAGGAGCAGAAAATATGACATATGCATGGGTCTCTGTTCACATCTGTGTTGTGGGATCATAAATAAAACACACGCCCCGCATGTTGACTAGGCTGCACCGAAGGCAACTCATGGACACCATAGACATTGAAATTGGGGTGGACCGGACCGCTGTGGGATATCTAACATATGGACTGTTACAAACAGCGCTATGTTTGTGTTTAACAGGTTTGATGACAGCTACGACAAAATTAAAAGGAACACCGCTGCCATAAACAACATACCCAGTCATGTAGACCTGGCTATAAAGTTTAAGAGATGGCCCCAGCCGAATGTTGATGTCTGAAGACCACCGAGGGACACTGTATGGAATGAGCAGGAGGAGCACTGGACCGGAAGAAGGGTATAGGTTTTATATTGTTACATCCTCCTGCGAACGCATAGTGGAGAACCCCTATCAATTGTTGCTTTAGTGGTCCTTATGATGACACGCTGTTCTTTTTATTATTGATGCTTAAATATGTTGGAGAGGGTGTCAGGTCACATAAAATACATAAAGTAAAAGGTATGGCTGATAACGTTGTCTCTATGTGTTACATACAATACATACATCTTCATATTAAAGTGCTATAGAACAGTAATAATAACTTGCAGTGGTTTCATTCATTTGCCCTTTTCAAATATATAATGTTACGGGTTCCATATATCTAAATTTCACATAAACGTTTCTGAATAACAATATATAACATTTGTTATCAAAGAAGTAAATCTCACACCGGAAGAGTATCACAGAGGAGCAATAATCAGAGTAGCACATCAATAAACATAAAACTTCTAAAATGAGCTGCTAAATTTACTGGGGTTCTTCTGAACGTGAGACATTTCCAATCATTCATACACTCCAAGGAAGTCCAGAGGAAAATGGAAGCAGTTAGGCTACGTTCACATTAGCGGCGGGCGCCGCATGCGTCATGCGCCCCTATATTTAACATGGGGGCGCATGGACATGCGTCGCACTTGCGTTTTGCGCCGCTGCGGCGCCCGCGTCCAGGCGCAGAGGACGCAGCGAGTTGCATTTTTGCTGCGTCCAAAATCAATTAAAAAAAGGGACGCATGCGGCGCAAAACGCAGGGTTGTGCATGCGTTTTGCTGCGTTTTTATTTGCGTTGTGCGCTGCGGCGCCGACGCTGCAGCGCACAACGCAAATGTGAACGTAGCCTTAGAGGGGTTTTCTGGCTATAGCTTTCTGGCCTCCAATACCCAGGTAAAATAACAAAATCAGGTATTACTAATAAGCCTTCCCTGGTCTCTGTGTACTGGCTGCAGCGGGGAAGCCATGCCTGCAGTATACCATTATCACTAGTATCACTAATCCAGGAATCACAGGGCGCAGTCTTGGACAGGCTACTTTGGCTATAGTGATAATGTGCGCTGTAGTCATGACCTCTGCTGCAGCCAGTACTGGATTAGGGGAGCATAAACTAGAAGCGGAAAATCTCTCATTAACTATAACAAATCAGCTTTCATTTACATTTTTTAAGGCTGAATTCACATGACCATGAGAAGGATTCAGATCTGTCCGGCAAAAGTAGGTTTTTCCATTCCCCATACTGCAATGCACCAGTTAGTAATTTGGCATGATTTACGCCATCTGACTTGTCTAGGAAAGAATCTGATGATGCATTCTGCAATCTGTTCCACATGCCGTCTGTAGTAGACCAGAATTGAAACTACCGTCGTATGAATTCAGCTTAACGCACATTCAAAAGTGTAGAAAGCAATGCAAGATATGACAATGGCCAACTGCACCACTTTTCATTTGCACCCGTTTGTCTACACATCTCCCCATCCGATTGCGAGACCAATGGGCACTTAATGGATATAAACTGTTACAGCATGTACCTTACCAACAAAATAGGGCAGATATTATATTTACAAAGTAAAAGCCTCTGGTGTATTATGCACATAAAAGGCACAAATTGAGCACTAGGGTTAAAGGCTACTTCAGCTGGACGAGCTGTCATGTGTAGAGGTTTAGTACTCTTCTGTCTTCCGTATGTTACAGCTAGGTAGTGGGCCTAAGCCTGAAGACTCTGATGTTTGCCCTTCCACTGGGAAGAATTACATTTAAAATTATCTAATAAAATACATTCATCCAATATATGTCTACCAGGCTTCAGTAAAACTGTCCAAAACGCCTTTATTTTCTCTGCTCCCTCTATTTTTGGAGTCCACACAATGAAGGAAAGGAGGGCATTGACTCTGGCTAATGAGAAAGTGAGATGTACCAAGAGCCATTACATAAGGCACAACACCTTGGCCTATGATCTTCAATCAAATGTGAGTTTATACCCTGAGAGCACACCTCAGACACGAATGACCGGAGTGGTGGCAGTGAGGGGCACAGTAGAGCCGCATTCATAGTCCATGTCAACGATAGTCTGCATGTTGGTGTTTAGGCTGCTCATAGATGTGCCAGTGCCAGTCTGCCGCTCTCTGAGGCTCTGTAAGTAACTCTGCAAGACAGAAATCAATAAGAAGCAGAATGAGAAGTGTAATCTCAGCTTTTCTTCCCCTCTGTGCCCTGCACGGACTATGGGAATAGCCATCTGACATTAAAGAGTACTGTATGGAAGAGAAATCCCATCATCAGTGCCAGCCGTGATGAATCCTCCTACAAAGCAGGAGCCCATAGTCGCCCGTCTCCAGACCATATTCAGTAGGTTTAAGAAACCGCAGATGCATTAGACACCGAATACAGCAGTTCTGTCCATGATGATATCCATCCACTCCTCTACAAATGCTCTACCTTTAACATATGCCAACTCAATATTACACAATTACATTCTATAGAATTAAATGGAACCTGTCAGCAGGATTGTGCACAGACACCTACAGATAGTGTCAGGTTGGTGCCGTTATACTGATTACAATGATACCTGGGTGATGAAATCCGTCTTGTGGTTGTTATTTAATCTTTATTTTCAGTTTTCAGTAATGATATGGTGGTGCTCCGGGGCGGCCTGTGGGGGGCTTCATATGGTGCTCTCATTAGGGTTTCATGTGTATGGCTTCTGACAGGTCACTGATCTGCCCCCTGGTTTACATACTGAATATATGTATTGGGGGGGAAAGAAATCACACTTAGCAGGCAGGCGCAGCAGCATGACCACATCTATAGTATGCATGAAATGGTTGTAATTTGCCGATATAAATTTATTCATAAAAAAAAAAAATTCTCAAAATGGTGTTTGTTGCGCCTGCGCAGTAGATGCCATCTTGCTGGGAAAAAAAAAAAAAAAAAAAAAAGTATCCACAAACATGGCACCGGCGCTGTAGCATCTATCGGATCGCCAGGTGCGGCTGACACAACTTTGAGAATTCTTTTTTCTGAATATATTTACATTAGCAAATAAGACAATTTAATGCATATTATACATGCGATTTTTTTTTCTTTCAATATACATATAATATTCATTATGTAAACTAGGGGGCAGGTCAGTGAGGGATCAGTGACCTGTCAGAAGCCATACTGGTGAATACCTAATCAGAGCACCACACGTAGACCCCCGTCCACCCCTACAGGCCGCCCCGAAGCACAGGAATCTCATTATTTGCAGTTTTGAGGTAAAGATTAAACAACCACAAGACAGATTACATCAACCCAGTTATCATTGTAATCAGTATAACGGCGCCGACCTGACAGTGTGTGTAGGTGACTGTGCACAATCCTGCTGACAGGTTCCCTTTAAACCTAGAAAGGAACACTTCTGTAGTAATAATAATAATAATAATAATAATAATAATAATAAAATTCTTTCATCTCTGCTTTTACAGAACTTAATGTCTGGAGACTTTGCAGGAAAAAAACCTCACAAAATAAACTTCTCCTAATTAGGGATGAGCAGACCTGAACCCCATAGAATTAAAGGGGGTAGCCGAACTTTGGAGCTGGAAAATCTCTGTCTGAACTTCCAGGAGAAGTCAGTGTTCCGAGTTCAGCACCGGGATCAGGTTTGCTCATCTTCTACTTCTCATCTTACAAGGCCCAAAAGACATTTTATCACCAGTGTAAATGTCAAGTCTTAAACGCAAAAATGTCATTTATTTACATTAGCTTTCCATGACAAGAGTTTGTAACAGGCTCACCGGTGCAAGGATGTCCCCAGTGTATCTCTTTATAGGGTTAGCCTTTCGACGATAAGTCCCCTCTTGAGAAGTTACACTCTGACGTTTTTTGGCCTCTTTCTGGCGGATTCTGAGGAGCTGGAGGCGCTTCTGGCGTCTGCTTATAATCACTGTCACATTAAGAAAGAACCGTACATGGACTAAGTTTTTAAAAGGTAAAGTGTTAAAAAGTTACAGAAATTAATGTCTCCAACAGGACGGATTACCATGCAGACAATACCAAGCTGGTTTGGAATTAGATCAATCCAGAAGAAACAAACAGATCTCTCTAAGGGTATGTTTCCACGTTCAGGAAACGCTGCGTTTTTGACGCTGCGTTTTTCTGCTGCGTCAAAAACGCAGCGTCCAGATGTTACAGCATAGTGGATGGGATTTTATGAAATCCAGACTCCACTATGCGTTTAAAAACGCATGCGTTTTTGCCGCGAAAACGCATGCGTTGTGCGTTTTTTCAAAACGCTGCATGTTGCTACTATGAGCAAAACACGCAGGTACACCACAGGTGACCTGCCAGTGACCTCAGGTGCAGTTTTGGTCAGGATTTTACTTGCATAAAATCCTGACCAAAGACTGATGCAATCCTGAACGTGGAAACATACCCTAATAAGACACGGTATATTGTTTCTTATTTTCATGTATACTATTGATTTACTAAAACATAAAAATGACCATTAGGCTACTTTCACACTAGCGTCGGGCTCGGCCCGTCGCTGTGCGTCGGGCCGACGTTCCCGACGCTAGCGTTGTCTCCGCCGCACAACGGGGGCAGCGGATGCATTTTTCCAGCGCATCCGCTGCCCCATTGTGAGGTGCGGGGAGGTGGGGGCGGAGCTCCGGCCGCGCATGCGCGGTCGGAAAAAGCAGACCGTCGTGAACAAAAAACGTTACATGTAGCGTTTTTTGCTCCCGACGGTCCGCCACTGCACGACGCATCCGTCGCACGACGTGTGGCAATCCGTCACAATGCGTCGCTTAATGTTAATCAATGGTGAAAAAACGCATCCTGCAAACACTTTTGCAGGATGCGTTTTTTCGGCAAAACGACGCATTGTGACGGAATGCAGTTAACGCTAGTGTGAAAGTAGCCTAACCCGTTAGACTCCTGCCCTAACCCGTTAGACTCCTGCCCTAACCCGTTAGACTCCTGCCCTAAATAATAGCAACTGGGGTTAAACCGAGCGCATCACTTGTCCCTAATAAAGCGGGCACTGCTGGCCCTGATGGTCTGTGATTTCGAGCTTGGACCCTTGATACAATATTTAGTGTCAGCATGACAACTAGATATCAAGCAACTAAAAATGGATAATGAAAAGGATGCGTTAAGTCAGCGTTTTGGTCACTTAACATGTTGATGTCATGCCAAGTTGTTCACTGCATTCCTATTTGGGCAGTACATGATACCAAATAATGAGGGCTTAAAGGGGAACCGGTTATTAGATTTATCAGCACGAAATCAAAGGTTGGATGCACGGCTGCAGCCTGGTACGCTTTACTGTGAACCCCATCCCACCCCACTGTAATAGAGACCCAGCAATTACAGCGGGCAGGGAGAAGCAGACTGAGGGTGGTGCTGGACTAGTCAGGTCTCTCCTTATAGTCCCCAGATGACTACTCAAAATACACCTTCTTGGAAACAGAAAAACCATGCCAGACTACAATTGTGCATCCAAGCTCTGATCCATGCTGCCCACGAACATTATTCAATCCAACATTATATGCGCGTGTGTGCGTTCCCCAACTATACTGTACCAAGCCCTAAATTATACTCGTGTCTCTATTTTAATAACCAGGTTCGAGATACAAACATGTACGTGTTGAATATTGAACAGGGTTTTGGCTTAGCTCAAATTGGACACAGGATAAAAAAAAAAAAATAAAAAATAATGGCAACACAGACACCACAATAAGCTAGACAGTAATACAGAATGTGTTTCGGATCCCTACGTTTGTGATGACCCAATAAAAGGAATTCCCTGCGGTTTGGATGCGGTCACCACCTTCGCCTCTTGTTTCAGTGACACATGCTTTGGGAAGCCTGGAGCAGATCTGCAAGTAACAGCTGCATTCTGTCCATGAGGAGGATGGCGGCAGACCCAGAACGTGTGGGGTCTTCCGTCCTCAGTAACCTTAGAGCCGGAAGTCACAATATATTATCAACCTTTCCCATTAACCTTTAACCCTTGTTAACCTGAATACACACTGCAGAGCATCCACAGATGGTAGCGGTCAAGTACATGAGTTCAATGACTTGCAACAGACTACAGTATATGGTCTACTCTACACATTTCCCTATGGAATAGCAATTTATTAAAAAAGGTTCTCTCTAGGTGCACATATACATTTAAGACATTATAAAACTAAGGGCTAGGTTCACATGATGGCTTAAAACACGATTTGCATTTTCTGCAGCAGAAATCTGCGATGGACCCTCAGATTTCTTCCAAAATTTGCAGTGTAAAAAACATAGGTAGACCACCACGAGAAAAAGAGTGCAAAAATGAGAGAGAGAGAGAGAGAGAGAGAGAGAGAGAGAGAGAGAGAGAGAGAGAGAGAGAGAGAGAGAGAGAGAGAGAGAGAGAGAGAGAACGCGAGAGCGAGAGAACGCGAGATTTTTATCATTATATCAGAAAAACATACATATGACAAAAACAGAATGTTCCTACAAGTGGTACCAGTACACATACACTAAGTGTACAATGTAAAAATGTTTTGAAAAAACACGCAAAAAAGCAACGACTCTATAATAAGTACCCCTAGTCAGGGAGCTTAGTGCTATGACTATTCCTAAACGATTTAGTGAGACAATCAAAGTAAGTGAATACTTACATATAGGTGGTATGTCAACACATGGGGGTAAAGTACATGTGTCCTGGTCCATTAGCCCCAACGCACGTTTCACCCAAGGCTTCGTCAGGGGGCGTATTCACTTACTTTGACTTTCTCACTAAATCGTTTAGTAATAGTCATAGCACTAAGCTCCCTAACTAGGGGTACTTATTATAGGGTCTTTAATTTTTTGTTTGTTTTTTTCAATTTTTTTTACATTGCATACTTAGTGCATGTGTACTGGTACCATTCGCAGGAACATTCTGCTTTTGTCATATGTATGTTTATCATATTTATATCATTTTTTGTAATTATATCTTATTCTTAATAAAATGTTATAATTTATGAAACCCATTTTTGCACTCTTTCTTGTGGTGGTTTACAGATTTATCTTAGAGTGTGTCTCTTGTACATTTTTTCATTGCCGTTCATGTTTTGTTAGACATCCCAGAAAAAGAAAGAGCCTTACCAACAAGTCAGATTAGCAATGCATTTGCAGGATGCAGTAGACTCCCACGTGGCTTGCATATTTTGGCAAAACATCAACCAATACCTCATTTTTCATCTTTTTATTGCACATTGTTCCATTTTTATGCAGGATGCAGCCCGGCCCTGTAGTCTGTTTTATGGGGGTGCACTTATATACTGCAGGACAGCCCACCTGATCTAATAGCATGGGCGTCATCAATAGGCTGTAAGGCGGACACTGAGGATCACACGTACCTGTGTGCCTGGCATCCTATGCAAGCCTCTGTGTGCATTTTTACTAATAGGCAACCACCCCCTCCATTAACTGGTAGGTTTAGGAGTGGTTGCTCAATCAGTACTTTGTACCTGTGCTGCCCCCACATTATTTATGGGGTCTGCTGCATCCTGTTCGTGCATTGGTAATCTGACCAGTTTCTTTTGCTGTGAGGTTCCCTGATGTTAAGCCCTTCTGTGAGCCACAATTTGCAGGGTGGCAGAACCACATTACAATTAGCCTCACTGCCTAGACCTAAACCACAGGCTTTCCCAATGCAGCATCTGCAGCAATAAGTAGCTTGCAATTTTATTTTTTCCAAAATTGTACATTTCCTGATTCATGTAAATGAGGTTACTAAAACCCCAATTACATCCATGGGACACAAACTTAGATTTCACCATGAAATACATGTCAACCACCATGTGAAACTTCTATTGATCATTTATTCCTGGTCATAAACTAAAGTTTAATGTTGAAGTCCACGCAGATCACAGTCTCCAGCCCTCTGTATAAGGGGCTATTCTCTCTTTGCTCCGCTGCAGACCTCAGACATGGGGGGCTGTATAGCAGAAAGCAACTGTCCTGAGGCTCTGTGCTAGGGAGGTATGCTGCAATACAATGCTCCAGCAGGCCTAGGGCAGGCAATGGAGCAGGCCCCAATTTCTTTTAGATGCACTCAAATAATCCAAATTACAGCTCAGATGAACCAGAAGACCCAAGTGTTGCATTAGTAACCTTGCTTGAGATCTCAATAAGCATTTTCTTGGCCACTTTCTCTGGTTAGTGCAAACATGTTGTTAGAGACATCTTGCAAGCTCCACAGCACCATGCTGGAGAACAATCTCTCAAATGTCTGTTACATTTTTTACAACTGAGTGTTCGCATCCTCCTTAGCTGTGATTAAAGGAAACCTTGCCTATATCATAACCTCCGATAAAGTAAAATCATGTTAATTTTAGCAAAGACCAACACTTACCACAAAATACCAAGAACACAACTGTACTCACCATCTGTATGCGAGAAGCCTTCAGCTGTCAGCTTCCACTGGACTACAATTCCCAGAATGCTCAACACTGGCCAGATGCCAAGAACCACCCAACTGAACCAGCAGAGGGGAAACGACACCTCGAGGCGGAGACAGTCGTAGACGTACTGCACCAGCATCATCAATTCAATGAAATAATCTGTGCACACAGTCAATATAGCAGCTCCAAAGGTGGCAGTGGAAATCACAGTGAAAAGCTTTTGCCACTGCAGAGTCAATACAGCAAAGAGCATAGCGGAGCCCATCATGGTGCCTATAGGAATCCAGGCGGTGGGTGGATGGAAGAACTGCTCCAAGCCCACAAGACAAGCGGTGGCCAGAAGAAGTCCAAGAATCAGGCCGGTCATGAACAGGCCCACGCTGTGCACAAGCATAGTGACTAGTCCACAAAGCAGGCCAATGCCCAAGGCGATGCCCGCACTTAGCTCCAGGCTCAGCTGGGTTTCCAGGATTCGCTCCTTGTAACAAAGTAAAAAAATAACTGCTGAACCAGCCAGCAGACCGGACAGAAACATGATGGCTTTGAAGCACCGGTAACCTGTAGAGAAGGACAGCAGAAACTTGGGTTAGAGTATATACAGGAAGCAATGCATTGGCTTACAATGGTGACCCTACAGCACGCAGTGGTCTTTTTGGGTAATAGGATGCCTTCTTTCCAGCATACTTGGTTTACATCCAAACGTATATATATTTTGTGGTGCAGTGACCCATGTTACAGCCAGGGGGCGCTGTGTGTGCGCCGCAGGATGCACTTGGAGGCATAATTGTGATGAGACAAAGTCCAGCAGGATTGTAGAAGGCCGGTATGTGTGTCGCAGAGGAAGACTCTCTGCGCTGTCAGTCTGAAGTTATGTTGTGTTCTGGGACCTGTAGTCCCACAAGTAATTGTGTAGTTCTAATGGGAGACTGGCAGGGCTAGTTATGAGAGATGGGCGGGTCAAACTAGCCACACACACCCACACTCCCACCCAGGGGAGTGGTTACAGGTATGTAATGTGACCAGGGTGTGGGTCACATGGTTCCTGTGTTTGGATCTGAATGGTCCAAGTGCAAAGCCCTGGAAGCCTGTGTTGGAAGTCCTGGGAAATAGGATTCCTGAACAGCACATGGTTGTGCTTTGGCACAGAGTGGCCTGTGAGATGTAGGTCCTGGACGGTCAGTGTTGGAGTCTCCTGGGAGTGGAGACGCCCTGGAAGCACCTAGAGACCGTGGATCTGGACAGTCCGTGTTGAGGACCTGGGACAGACGTGGAGTCAACCTGTGGAGCAGGAACTCCTGAGAGGTAACCCCTGGTATGGGGAAAAGAACTGTGTGCGCTAACCTATGACAGTTGCTGAACTGTGGAGTCACCTGGTGACTGGAGAGATAAGGCGTGACTATTGAATGCTTTGTAAAGCCACACGTGTTAAAGTAATGGACTATGTGTAAACTGGTGATGTGTAACTTGGCTTACAGTGCGGTTTATGACAAATAAATAAACCACATGGACTGATTTGTGTGAGGAACCGTGCCGGAGTGCTTGAATCCTATGCCAAGCGAGTGTCCCCCAACACACTCCGGTAGCTGCATAGGCAGCATCAATAGTAAAAAGTTGGTCACAACTTGCATCTCTGGGAACGGAAGCTGGCGGCAGTGGCGCGCACATCGGCGGACGACGGAAGGTGAGAATAGCAGGTTTTTTGTTTTATTATTTTAACATTAGATTTATTCACTATTGATGCTGCATAGGAAGCATCAATAGTAAAAAGT
This sequence comes from Ranitomeya variabilis, assembly GCF_051348905.1. Lineage (NCBI taxonomy): Eukaryota > Metazoa > Chordata > Amphibia > Anura > Dendrobatidae > Ranitomeya > Ranitomeya variabilis. The sequence goes on along the minus strand of NC_135234.1, from coordinate 638,373,830 downwards.
TGGTCACACAGGGTTAATAGCAGCGTTAACAGAGTGCGTTACCCGTGGCATAACACGGTCCGTTAACGCTGCCATTAACCCTGTGTGAGCGCTGACTGGAGGGGAGTATGGAGCGGGCACTGACTGGACGAAGTAGGGAGGGACTAATTCTCGGCCGGGCTGTTGCCGTTGCCGATTGGCCGCGACCAATCAGTGACACGGGATTTCCGTGACAGACAGACAAACAGCCCGGCCGAGAATTAGTCCCTCCCTACTCCTACTTTCAACAGCCAATCAGAGCAATCGTAATATTTCACCAATGAAAATTGGTGAAATATTACAATCCAGCCATGGCCGATGCTGCAATAACATCGGCCATGGCTGGAGACCGCGATCTGCCCCGCCACCGATCCACCGCCCCAGTCCTGTGCTCCGCGCCCCTCAGTCCTCCTGTCCGCTCCCCCTGCAGTCCGATCTCACCCCCCTGCTGTCTGATCCCCCCCCCCCCGCATACTTACCGACCTCCGGTGTCCCTCCCAATGTCCGTCCATCTTCTGCATGGGCGCATCTTCCAAAATGGTGGGCGCATGCGCAGTGCGCCCGCCGAATCTGCCGGGCCAGCAGATTTGTTCCAGGTACATTTTAATCGCTGTGATAGAACCTATCACAGCGATCAAAATAAAAAAAATAATAAACAAACCCCCCCCCCCTTTATCACCCCCATAGGTAGGGACAATAATAAAATAAAGAAAATATATTTACTTTCATTTTTCCACTAGGCTTAGGGTTAAAACTAGGCTTAGGGTTAGAACTAGGCTTAGGGTTAGAACTAGGCTTAGGGTTAGAACTAGGCTTAGGGTTAGAACTAGGCTTAGGGTTAGAACTAGGCTTAGGGTTAGAACTAGGCTTAGGGTTAGAACTAGGCTTAGGGTTAGAACTAGGCTTAGGGTTAGAACTAGGCTTAGGGTTAGAACTAGGCTTAGGGTTAGAACTAGGCTTAGGGTTAGAACTAGGCTTAGGGTTAGAACTAGGCTTAGGGTTAGAACTAGGCTTAGGGTTAGAACTAGGCTTAGGGTTAGAACTAGGCTTAGGGTTAGAACTAGGCTTAGGGTTAGAACTAGGCTTAGGGTTAGAACTAGGCTTAGGGTTAGAACTAGGCTTAGGGTTAGAACTAGGCTTAGGGTTAGAACTAGGCTTAGGGTTAGAACTAGGCTTAGGGTTAGAACTAGGCTTAGGGTTAGAACTAGGCTTAGGGTTAGAACTAGGCTTAGGGTTAGAACTAGGCTTAGGGTTAGAACTAGGCTTAGGGTTAGAACTAGGCTTAGGGTTAGAACTAGGCTTAGGGTTAGAACTAGGCTTAGGGTTAGAACTAGGCTTAGGGTTAGAACTAGGCTTAGGGTTAGAACTAGGCTTAGGGTTAGAACTAGGCTTAGGGTTAGAACTAGGCTTAGGGTTAGAACTAGGCTTAGGGTTAGAACTAGGCTTAGGGTTAGAACTAGGCTTAGGGTTAGAACTAGGCTTAGGGTTAGAACTAGGCTTAGGGTTAGAACTAGGCTTAGGGTTAGAACTAGGCTACGTGCACACGGTGCGGATTTGGCTGCGGATCCGCAGCGGATTGGCCACTGCGGATTCTTAGCAGTTTTCCATCACATTTACAGTACCTTTACATGGGTAAACCTATGGAAAACCAAATCCGCTGTGCCCATGGTGCGGAAAATACAGCGCGGAAACGCTGCGTTGTATTTTCCGCAGCATGTCAATTCTTTGTGCGGATTCCGCAGCGTTTTACACCTGTTCCTCAGTAGGAATCCGCAGGTGAAATCCACACAAAAAAACACTGCAAATCCACGGTTAATCTGCAGGTAAAACGCAGTGCGTTTTACCTGGAGATTTTTCAAAAACTGTGCGGAAAAATCCTCACACGAATCCGCAATGTGGGCACATAGCCTTAGGGTTGGAATTAGGGTTAAGATTAGGGTTAGGGGTGTGTTGGGGTTAAGGTTGTGGTTAGGGGTGTGTTTGGGTTAGGGATGTGATTAGGGTTATGGCTAGAGTTGGGATTAGGGTAGGGGTGTGTTGGGGTTAGTGTTGGGAGTTAGAATTGAGGGGTTTCCACTGTTTTGGCACATCAGGGGGTCTCCAAATGCGACATGGCGCCACCATTGATTCCAGCCAATCTTGTGTTCAAAAAGTCAAATGGTGCTCCCTCCCTTCCGAGGCCCGACGTGCGCCCAAACAGTGGTTTACCCAAACATATGGGGCATAAGCGTACTCAGGAGAAACTGGACCCCCAAAGTTGTTGCGCAATTTTTCCTGTTACCCTTGGGAAAATAACAAAATGGGGGCTAAAAACGTATTTTTATGTGAAAAAAATGATTTATTTTCACGGCTCTGCGTTATAAATTTCTGTGAAGCACTTGGGGGTTCAAAGTGCTCACCACACATCTAGATACGTTCCTTGGGGGGTCTAGTTTCCAAAATGGGGTCACTTGTGGGGGGTTTCTACTGTTTAGGTACATCAGGGGCTCTGCAAATGCAACGTGACGAGCAGACCATTCCATCAAAGTCTGCATTTCAAAACGTCACTACTTCCCTTCCAAGCCCTGATGTGTGCCCAAACAGTGGTTTACCCCACATATGGGGTATCAGCGTACTCAGGACAAACTGGACAACAACTTTTGGGGTCCAATTTCTCCTGTTACTCTTGTGAAAATAAAAAATTGCGGGCTAAAAAATTATTTTTGAGGAAAGAAAAATGATGTTTTATTTTCACGGCTCTGCGTTATAAACTTCTGTGAAGCACTTGGGGGTTTAAAGTGGTCACCGCACATCTAGATTAGTTTCTTGGGAGATCTAGTTTCCAAAATGGGGTCACTTGTGGGGGATCTCCAATGTTTAAGCACACAGGGGCTCTCCAAACGTGACATGGTGTCCGCTAACGATTGGAGCTAATTTTTCATTCAAGTCAAATAGCGCTCCTTCCCTTCCGAGCCTTGCCGTGTGCCCAAACAGTGGTTCCCCCCCACATATGGGGTATCGGCGTACTCAGGACAAATTGTACAATAACTTTTGGGGTCCAGTTTCTCCTTTTACCCTTGGGAAAATAAAAAAAAAAAATTGTTGCTAAAAGATCATTTTGTGACTAAAAAGTGAAATGTTCATTTTTTCCTTCCATGTTGCTTCTGCTGCTGTGAAGCACCTAAAGGGTTAATAAACTTCTTGAATGTGGTTTTGAGTACCTTGAGGGGTGCAGTTTTTAGAATGGTGTCACTTTTGGGTATTTTCAGCCATATAGACCCCTCAAACTGACTTCAAATGTGAGGTGGTTCCTAAAAAAAATGGATTTGTAAATTTTGTTGTAAAAATGAGAAATCGCTGGCCAAATTTTAACCCTTGTAACTTCCTAGCAAGAAAAAAAATTTTGTTTTCAAAATTGTGCTGATGTAAAGTAGACATGTGGGTAATGTTATTTATTAACTATTTTGTGCACATAACTCTGGTTTAACACAATAAAAATTAAAATTTGGCGAAAATTTTGAAAATTTAGCAATTTTCAAATTTCCGATTTTTTCACAAATAAATGCAAAGATTATCTCCACCTAAATTTACTACTAACATGAAGCCCAGTATGTCACGAAAAAACAGTCTCAATCGCTAGGATCCATTGAAGCGTTCCTGAGTTATTACCTCATAAAGGGACACTGGTCAGAATTGCCAAAAACGGCCAGGTCATTAGGGTCAAAATAGGCTGGGTCATGAAGGGGTTAAAGCTACCTCTACCAATTATAGGGGTTGTCTGCTACTAGGACCAACCTCTTCTTGAACTAAAGGTTTGGCGCCGATAAACTAAAAAAGCCAACAGTCACCTCCCGTGCCGGCGCAGCTCCCATGGTGTCGGCACTCGCTCTCCCCAGGGCTCTCCTGCGGTGTTGTGACCCAGACATGAAGAGGAAGTCCGGGCTGCAGCTCCTTCTCACTCCCTCTACATGTTCAATCCGCACGCAGGCGGACACAGGAACGCCAGAGCTGATTTGGTGCCGGGAACACACGTCACAACACCGCACGAGAGCGAGTGCCGATACTGTGGGAACGGTGCCAGCACAGGAGGAGAGTATAGGCTTTTTATTTTAATAGGGGCCAAACATTTAGTGCAAGAAGGGGTTGTCCTAGTAGTGGACAACCCCTTTAATGTGAGGTTTTAGTTTATTACCTGGTTCTAAGCAAAGTAGCATGATTTTAAAGGAAAGTCATCAACAAAAAACTATTCATTGTTCAAAGCAGGTTGAGTTTACATTTTTCTTCTTTTTGTAGTTTATTTTAAAAAGGCACTTGTCAGGAGGAGCAACCCAGTCTATATGAGCATGTAGGTCATAGGAAGCTGAATAAAATGATAACTTGAAATCTGCATTCCAAATCCACATTTGTGTTAATATGTAAATCAGCTGTTAAGATCTATATGGTGGATTCCGATCTCCCCGAGAATCTGCCTCCAGAGATTGCTTTACATGAAGGGGAGGTACCAGTGTGATGGCCGCTCCCCTGATCTCACTGCAGAGATGTGTGATTATACCTGACACATCTGCAGGGTCCTCTCAGCTTCCAGATCACAGGCCAGCACGGCTGCAATGCAGCACAGCCGTTTGTAAGGAGACAAAGTTCACTTCTGTTCTGTGTTCGTTACATGTCTTACAATAGTAACACCTCCTTTCATTTAAAATAAGTTTGAAGGAAGACTGTCAGGTATATCTGTCTGGCACAGAGATCTTAACAGCTCATTTAAAACAATAAGCCATGGATTTCTTTGGAAGAAAACATTGGATCACAAATATCAGGGTACCATTTTATTCAACTTTCTATAACCTACGTGCATGTATAGTCACCTTAGGATGGATGATCCTACTAAGATTCCCGTTAACAGCACAATCTGTAGCCACGCTTTTGCTACCCCATGTAAGAGCAGCATTATGTAGCGGCAGAGACCCAGATTCCAGTGATGTATCACTTATTGGTCTGCTTGCTGCAGTTTTAATAAAAATGGGTATTATACCTAAGTACCGATAATTCGGTTTCCAGGAGTCCATCCTGACAGCACTCTGGAGGACGTCCTCCTCCTCCTTGCAGGGACAGGAAACACGAGAAGTTAAAATGTCCCACTCTGCCCCCTTCCTTTAGTGTTTTGACAAGTACCACACCATGGATAGATACCATTTGAATTTTATTAACCAAATCATATTTACAGCATATGACATAGTATACATGGGGGGGAAAGTAACGGTGCTGTCAGGATGGACTCCTGGAAACCGAATTATCGGTAGGTATAATACCCATTTTCCAGGACGTCCCCCTGACAGCACTCTGGAGAATACCAAAGAAAACTCCTTTAGGGTGGGACAACTGCCTGGAGAACCTTTCTCCCAAATGACATTTGCTGGGTTGCTAACACGTCTAGTTTATAGTGTTTACAGAATGGTTTTACGCTGACCCAGGTTGCGGCTTTACAGATCTGTTCTAATGATGCCCCTGCCCGTTCAGCCCATGATGCTGAAATGGCCCGAGTAGAATGGGCTTTAATTCCTACAGGACAATCTACCCCTTCTGATGCATAGGCTTTTGCGATTACTGTAGTGATCCATCTAGCTATAGAGGTTTTGGATGCTTTTTTACCCCTATTTTTACCTCCAAAAAGGATAAATAGATTGGGATCTTTTCTCCAGGTACTAGTGGCTTCTAGATAGTCTAGCACTGCTTGTCTGACATCAAGAGAATGTAAAGATTGTTCCTTTGTATTAGAGGGTTTATTGCAAAAGGAGGGTAGAATTATTTCCTGATTCCTGTTTTGTACTGAAGCTACCTTGGGAATAAATGATGGATCTAGTTTTAAGATTATATGATCCTCACGAATCTGGGAGGTACGGATCCCTAATTGATAGGGCTTGTATCTCCCCCACTCTTTTGGCCGTTGTAATCGCTACCAAAAAGGCTGTTTTCCAAGTTCGTACTGCAATGGGCATGCCATCCTTAAGGGTATAAGGATCTTTACATAGGGCTCTGAGCACTAGATTTAAATCCCAAGTGGGAGTTAATTGTCTGAACGTGGGACGTAATCTCTGGATGGCTTTTACGAATCTAATTATCCATGGGTGAGAGGCCAACGGATAATCCAAGAACGTGCTAAGAGCTGAAATCTGCACCTTAAGGGTACTAGGTCTCAGCCCCATATTGAATCCGGATTGGAGAAAATCCAGAACTCTGGGAACATCCGGGTTCTCCGACATCACGGCCGACCTGCCACCTTCCATACAGAATTTTTTCCAAATTTTGCAGTAAATAGCTGAAGTTACTGGCTTACGACTAGCCTGAATTGTTGAAATGACTTCATCAGATAGCCCCCGCGCTTTCAAGATGTCCCTCTCAGGATCCACGCTGAAAGGTGTAATCGTTCCAGGTTTTGATGTAACACGGGCCCTTGATAAATGATGTCCTTCCATAGGGGAAGTCTGATCGGATTCTCTGTTGTCATGGCTCCTAGCAACGGAAACCAGCTCCTTTTTGGCCAGAATGGTACAACCATCAGAACTGTTGTTTGGTCTTCCTGAATTTTTCTGCGTACCCTCGGAATGAGTGCTATTGGAGGAAATGCATAAGAAAGTGGTTCGACCCATGTTTGGCTCAAGGAGTCGACTGCTTCCGGCATGTCCGTAGGGTTGAGTGAATAGAATCTGGCCACCTTCGAATTTTTTCTTGTAGCAAATAGATCTATCTTGGGAGTCCCCCAATGGTGACATAATCGGTGAAAGATTTCTTGATTTAGCTCCCATTCTGTCGGACAGACTTCTTTTCTGCTCAAATAATCGGCCAGAACGTTCTGAGATCCCTCTAAGTGGACTGCTGTGATTGACAGGACTGTGTTCTCTGCCTAAAAAAATATTCTTCGTGCCAACTCCTGAAGTGGTTTGTGTCTGGGACCTCCTTGATGTCTTATGAAGGATACCGCTGTCATGTCGTCTGTTAGGATCTTCACATGTTTGTTCAAGCGAGAGTGATTCCTTCTTAGAGCTTCCCAGACAGCGTAAAGCTCTCTGTAGTTTGAAGATTTTTGACTGATATCTTCTGGCCACCTGCCTTGGATGAATGATCCTTCTAGATGGGCTCCCCAACCCCACTGACTGGCGTCTGTAGTGATCACCACACAAGGAGTCAAGGTCCATGGAACACCCACTCTTAGGTTGCTGTATTGTGTCCACCACTGCAATGACTTTTTTACTGTCTTTGATAAATGGATTATTCTGTCCAGTGACGACCTAACCTAGGTGTTCCAATACTGAAATGGCTCGATCCCTGTGTAGGAGTAAGACGTTTTTTGTTCTGGCTACCAGCAGAAAATCGTCCAAATAAGGAATTATTGTAATTCCTTCGTTTCTTAAGTATGCCACTACCTCCGCTACCAGTTTTGTAAATATCCTTGGTGCTGAGGCAAGGCCGAACGGGAGACACTGAAATTGGAGGTGGCAAGTTTGGTCCGGAATTTTTACAGAAAACCTCAGAAGCTCCTGAGATGTTGCATGGATTGGAACCTGATAATACGCACTTTTTAGATCGAGCGTACACATTACCGCATCTTTGTCTATGAGATGGATAGTTGTTTTTATTGATTCCATTCTGAATCTTTTGTATTTGACATAGACGTTTAAAGGTTTTAGGTTTATTATTGTGCGTGTTTCTCCTGATGGCTTTGGGATTGAAAATAGTGAAGAGTAGTGACCTCTGGCCATTTCTGTTGTGGGAACCCGCACTATAACTTGAGACCTGAATAACTTCAGAAGGTCTAAGAACATTGGTGAATTTTTTGCCACACTTGTAGGTGGGATACACCTCTGTGGTGCTGGGGATATGAGTTCTATCTTGTAACCTTCTAAAATTATATTGAGGACATACGCATTTTTTGTGATTTTCCTCCAGTTCAGAAAAAGACTGAGTCTGCCCCCTATACCTATGGCGTCATTGTCTCCTAGATCTAGGGCTTGACCCAAAAAGGGAATTTCTTCCCCCTTCTGTTCTGAGAATAGGCTCCTCTATAAGCACCTCTGCTGGATCTCCACTGTTCTCTATAGTCAGGCTGTTTGCCTCTATAGGAACTTCGAGGTGGGGGTCTTTTCCGAAATGGCTGAAATTTTCTCGTTTTTTTCTCGGGAAACCCTTTTTTATTGTCTGATGCGGATTCTAGAATGTCGTCTAATGCCTGTCCAAATACTTTGGATCCTGAAAAGGGAATGGCACATAACTTATTTTTAGATGCATTATCTCCTGACCAAGATTTAAGCCATATAGCCCTACGAGTCGCATTGGATAATGAACTATTTCTGGCTGCAAATCTCACTGATCCTGCTGACGTATCAGCCATAAAGGCTGTGGCAGACTTTATGATGGGTAAAGGAGGAAATTATATCAGCCCGCGGGGGTTTTATTCACCAAATGTTCCTCTAACTGCCCCATCCACAAATACATGGACCTGGCTACTGACGTGGCTGCAACGTTAGCCTTTATCAAAGCTGCCGACGTTTCCCAAGAACGACGCAACAGAATATCTGCTTTGCGGTCCATAGCATCTCTGAGACTAGATGAGTCCTCAAATGGAATAGCCGTTTTTTTTAGTAACCTTGGCTATAGGTACGTCGACTTTCGGTATTTCTTCCCATGTCTTGATATCTTCCGGATCAAATGGCAGACGACTTAAATTCCCGGGACACTACCAGTCTACGTTCTGCATCCTTCCATTCTTGCAATATCATCTGTCTGAGATGATCGCTTACAGGGAATACCGTCTGTCTTTGCGATGTAAGCCCTCCAAACATCAAATCCTGTCTGGACTTTGGCCGCGGCTCTTCTTTCATCTGCATCGTATTCCTCACTGCTTGTACTAAATCTTCTGTCTCTTCCACAGGAAAGAGAAACTTCCTTCCTTGATCCTGTTCATCTAGTGGTAGTTCTCCTTCTTGATCCGAGCTTCTACCGTCCGATTCTTCCTTAGACGAAACATCTACATCATCTTGGTCCAGGTCCATCCGTGGTCTTTTGCGACCCGGACATGGGCTGGAGGGGTACCGTTGTGTCATGGTAGCCAATGAATTCTGTACTTCTTCCCGAATTAGAGTTCTCATTTCGGATAATAATGATGGTTGTTCTTCCCTTACAACTCTAGTGATGCAGGACCCGCACAACTCCTTTTTATATGCTTCAAGTAACTTTGCATTACATATGGAGCATCGTCTGGACTTTGTCAAAGCCTTGCCTGACTTTGTCACTGGCAGGGATGTCTGTTGAGCCTCCTTATCCTAAGTATAAGAGTGAGTACAGCTTAGTGACTAGAAATAAGTGGGAAGGTAATATGCGCTATGCGCACTTACCCCAGCCTCCTCACTCCTGGGATTCATATCCTCTGTTTAAAATATAAATATGCTGTATAAATGGGACATCTCCTGCTAGAGGGATATAGCAGCACTGCTGCACTTACCCTTCGTCTCCGGCATTGCAGACCTCCTCTCCGGCCCGTGACTCTGGATGTGCGTCCTGGTTCAATCTGGCGCTCGTTGTGTGGAACGCTGGACGCTTATTCCCATATCCGGCGCTTTTTTATGGGTGTCTCTGCGTTCCACACTGTGGAACGCATACCCAACCGCCGAATCTGCCGGGAATGACGCCGCTGACGTCACCGAAAGTGCATGCGGACCTCTGCGCCTCTTCTCCTTCCTGGCGCCGGCGCCTCTTGTCCATCCTGGCGCCTGAGCCGAGAGCCCCCCCCCCCCTGGGAGGAAGCGGCTCACCCAGGAGCCCGTCCGCTCGACTGGTCTCTGGGCACAGGGACTCCCACCCGGGAAGTATCTGCCCTGGGCTATCGACGAGGGGGAAGGATATTGGACCAGCCGCACGATCCCCCTGAGCCCTCCGGTCCGGTAAGCTTGATCTCTCGTGTGTCCCTCCATGCAGGGACAGGAAAAACCACTAAAGGAAGGGGGCGGAGTGGGACCTTTTAACCTCTCGTGTTGTTTCCTGTCCCTGCAAGGAGGAGGAGGACGTCCTCCAGAGTGCTGTCAGGGGGACGTCCTGGAAATCTATGTTTTATCTGTTGCAGATCTGCCACTTCCCTGAATGCAGAGGTTTATATAATAAACTCACACCACTGATTGGCAGATTTCTATGTACACTGTGTACTAGCCAGAAAACTGCCAATCCGTGATGGGAACGGGGTTATACAACGCTCATGATTATAGAGGATTACATGGAAGTAGGTTTAGTCCGCTAGTTCCCGTTTCAGGAAATACATATACATAGCCATAATGGTTAGACCCAGACTATCTTTTGTATTGAAGTGTCAGTGTGTGAAAAGGTCATTGTGAAGGAAGGGGAGCAGCGTCCGATGCGACATCGCCTATTGCAATTGGTGGATCCTGTGTCATCAGCTGTGTATAGAGGCGTTACCTATCATTGTAATCCTGCCGCTAATAAGAAAACTGTAAACTCTTCCTGAACGGACAGGAAATACAAGTCTAAAAAAGCCCCAGAGGCCAATGTGAACATTGCAAGATTAATAGTTTTCTATAATAAAGAGGGGAAAATAGCATTGCCAATATTTAAACAAAAATCCATTTAAAAACAAAAACTTGTTTTAATCGATAGGCCATTTTCTGATGGTAGTTTCTCCTTAAAAGGGAGGCTTCTCCAATGTGTCTTAGGGTATGTTCACACGATCCTGATTTCAATCCTTTTTTTTCAGGACAAAAACCGCAGCTCTTGGCAGAAAACGCAGGTGCGTTTTTGGTGCGGTTTTTTATGCAGTTTTCTCTGCAGATTGTCTGTGTTTGACACAAATAAAGCTTTAACTGCAGTGGGGGAAAAAAAAAAAGAAATGATGTCATTTCCTTGTCCAACCCTTTTCTTCTTCCATCCTCCATTTTGGGACTAAACACCAAAATGAGTGGACGTGTTTTGAATGACAGCGCTCCGCAGAGTGCTGAGCGTAGGCCAGATCACAGCCCGCGGATCCAGCTCTATCCAGCTATTTAAGTCTACGTTCACATTTGCGGTCTGCGCCGCAGCGTCGGGCGCCGCATGCGTCATGCGCCCCTATATTTAACATGGGGGCGCATGGACATGCGTCGCACTTGCGTTTTGCGCCGCATGCGTCACTGCAGCGCAGAGGACGCAGCAAGTTGCATTTTTGCTGCGTCCAAAATCAATCAAAAAAAGGACGCATGCGGCGCACAACGCAAATGTGAACATAGCCTAAGTGCCACGTATTTAAGTGCCACGTATCACGTATTTAAGTGCCACGTATCACGTATTTAAGTGCCACGTATCACGTATTTAAGTGCCACGTATCACGTATTTAAGTGCCACGTATCACGTATTTAAGTGCCACGTATCACGTATTTAAGTGCCACGTATCACAGTGCCACGTATCACAGTGCCACGTATCAAAGTGCCACGTATCAAAGTGCCACGTATCAAAGTGCCACGTATCAAAGTGCCACGTATCAAAGTGCCACGTATCAAAGTGCCACGTATCAAAGTGCCACGTATCAAAGTGCCACGTATCAAAGTGCCACGTATCAAAGTGCCACGTATCACGTGCCACGTATCACGTATTTCAGTGCCACGTATTTCAGTGCCACGTATTTCAGTGCCACGTATTTCAGTGCCACGTATTTCAGTGCCACGTATTTCAGTGCCACGTATTTCAGTGCCACGTATTTCAGTGCCACGTATTTCAGTGCCACGTATTTCAGTGCCACGTATTTCAGTGCCACGTATTTCAGTGCCACGTATTTCAGTGCCACGTATTTCAGTGCCACGTATTTCAGTGCCACGTATTTCAGTGCCACGTATTTCAGTGCCACGTATTTCAGTGCCACGTATTTCAGTGCCACGTATTTCAGTGCCACGTATTTCAGTGCCACGTATTTCAGTGCCACGTATTTCAGTGCCACGTATTTCAGTGCCACGTATCACGTATTTCAGTGCCACGTATTTCAGTGCCACGTATTTCAGTGCCACGTATTTCAGTGCCACGTATTTCAGTGCCACGTATTTCAGTGCCACGTATCACGTATCAAAGTGCCACGTATTTAAGTGACACGTATCACGTATAAGTGCCACGTGTAACGTATTTAATTGCCACGTATTTAAGTGCCACGTATCCCACGAAGATTTTCCATGGAGAACAGACACATCCAGAGATATGTCTGCTCTCCACGGCTGCAGCAACACACTGACAGGAGCCATAGTTCCTGTCGGTGTGTCACTGCGCATGCGCGAGCGAGTTTACCGGCGGTCATTGACCCCGGCACTCTCGCTTAACGGCAGTGCTGCGTGGGAAAGTTCAACGCAGCTGTACTGCTGTTAACCGAGACGCCGGAGTCATTGCTCCTGGCAGTGTATCGCCGGAGAGCAGCCGATCAGCGTGGGACACTCGTTTTATGGATTCTGCGGACAGGGAGTATGAATTTGATTTTTTATTTTGTGATTTTTTTCCTGGAGGATCGAGGGCTTCGCCTACAAGTGTGCTGTTGGTGAGTAAATACTCTGTGTTATGTGTTGTATGTACAGGTCCTTCTCAAAAAATTAGCATATAGTGTTAAATTTCATTATTTACCATAATGTAATGATTACAATTAAACTTTCATATATTATAGATTCATTATCCACCAACTGAAATTTGTCAGGTCTTTTATTGTTTTAATACTGATGATTTTGGCATACAACTCCTGATAACCCAAAAAACCTGTCTCAATAAATTAGCATATTTCACCCGTCCAATCAAATAAAAGTGTTTTTTAATAACAAACAAAAAAACCATCAAATAATAATGTTCAGTTATGCACTCAATACTTGGTCGGGAATCCTTTGGCAGAAATGACTGCTTCAATGCGGCGTGGCATGGAGGCAATCAGCCTGTGACACTGCTGAGATGTTATGGAGGCCCAGGATGCTTCAATAGCGGCCTTAAGCTCATCCAGAGTGTTGGGTCTTGCGTCTCTCAACTTTCTCTTCACAATATCCCACAGATTCTCTATGGGGTTCAGGTCAGGAGAGTTGGCAGGCCAATTGAGCACAGTAATACCATGGTCAGTAAACCATTTACCAGTGGTTTTGGCACTGTGAGCAGGTGCCAGGTCGTGCTGAAAAATGAAATCTTCATCTCCATAAAGCATTTCAGCCGATGGAAGCATGAAGTGCTCCAAAATCTCCTGATAGCTAGCTGCATTGACCCTGCCCTTGATGAAACACAGTGGACCAACACCAGCAGCTGACATGGCACCCCACACCATCACTGACTGTGGGTACTTGACACTGGACTTCAGGCATTTTGGCATTTCCTTCTCCCCAGTCTTCCTCCAGACTCTGGCACCTTGATTTCCGAATGACATGCAAAATTTGCTTTCATCAGAAAAAAGTACTTGGGACCACTTAGCAACAGTCCAGTGCTGCTTCTCTGTAGCCCAGGTCAGGCGCTTCTGCCGCTGTTTATGGTTCAAAAGTGGCTTTACCTGGGGAATGCGGCACCTGTAGCCCATTTCCTGCACACGCCTGTGCACGGTGGCTCTGGATGTTTCCACACAAGGTCTGGAATCGGTCCTTCTCCACAATCTTCCTCAGGGTCCGGTCACCTCTTCTCGTTGTACAGCGTTTTCTGCCACATTGTTTCCTTCCAACAGACTTACCATTGAGGTGCCTTGATACAGCACTCTGGGAACAGCCTATTTGTTGAGAAATTTCTTTCTGGGTCTTACCCTCTTGCTTGAGGGTGTCAATGATGGCCTTCTTGACATCTGTCAGGTCGCTAGTCTTACCCATGATGGGGGTTTTGAGTAATGAACCAGGCAGGGAGTTTTTAAAAGCCTCAGGTATCTTTTGCATGTGTTTAGAGTTAATTACTTGATTCAGAAGATTAGGGTAATAGGTCGTTTAGAGAACCTTTTCTTGATATGCTAATTTATTGAGACAGGTTTTTTGGGTTATCAGGAGTTGTATGCCAAAATCATCAGTATTAAAACAATAAAAGACCTGACAAATTTCAGTTGGTGGATAATGAATCTATAATATATGAAAGTTTAACTGTAATCATTACATTATGGTAAATAATGAAATTTAACACTATATGCTAATTTTTTGAGAAGGACCTGTACTGTACTGTGTGTCATGTATGTGTATTGTGTGTAGGTGTTTTGTGTAACTTTACAACTGTGCTAAGTCGCCGGACACAGGGACAACTCTCCCATCCTAATACCGGATGGGAGTAGTAGTCCCATACGGCGACTTAGCACAATGGTGGCACTAGCGTCGCATGGGGACACACACACACACACATACACACACACACACACACACACACACCAAATCAATCACGATCCCCATGCGACGGTACGCCTCCATGTCTCTCCGCCCAAGCACTTCCGCCCACGCACTTCCGGCCGCTTCCCCGCACTTCCTGCTGCAGCGGTTCTGCACCACAAACCGCAATAAAACCCGCAGATATATTTTTGATCTGCGGGTTTTACTGCGGGTTTGACCTCACAATGGAGGTCTATGGGTGCAGAACCGCTGCTGTTTCGGGCAAAGAAGTGACATGCTCCTTTTTTCCCGCAGCTATTCAGCGCGGCTTTTTTTTTTAAATTCAGGATCATGTGCACAGCGGTTCCTGTTTTCCATAGGGTACAATGTACTGTACCCTGCATGGAAAAAAGCTGCGGAACCGCAGCGGCAAAACCGCTGCGGTTCTGCAGTAAAAAACGCACTGTGTGAACATGGCCTTAAAGTTTCAATTGTGTGAGGAGTACCTTAATGTGTTACATTTCTTCTCCAAATCACATTAAAATGCCATCATTTTACTTACCAAAAAATATATATACAAGTCCAAAAAGGCAACACAAGGAACACACCACAGTTGGAACCACATCATAATGCCGTCCATTTTCCAGGCTACATAAGTCCTCAAAAGGATTTTCTTGCCCGGTGTCAACAGTCTGAATATTGAAGTGCTGTGAAACATGCGGCACAACAAAAGGGGACGATTCAAACGCCATAGCGGAATATTGTGCAGAAGTTTAGGTAAGGGTGCCCATCAAGGACCGGCCTCCTGCAAGACAGAAACATCGCATTTTTACTATTATAAAATGAAAATCAGATCAAATTTAGTCATTAGGCATTTAGTCATATTTAGGATGTACATCAACTTTTAGTGCACATATAGTATAGTTCGTGTGAAACGGCTGTCGCCTTTTCTGTAATTTTGTCCACCTCACTGTACCTTTTACATTGAAGCCAACAACGGGAACGCATGCTTGGGCTCCTCGGGTGAGTGCCTCTTCATATTCATTGACAGGCTGAATGGTGGTACAGTATGATGCCCCACGATGGAACCGTCAGCACAGGAGGAATGCTCAACCTAAGCAGAGGCGCTCCATGGCAGGGCCAATCATTTATATACACCTTCCCCCATCTATCTCCACCCTTCTCTGGGTCTATGAAGCCAGAGCTGTCAATCCAATAAGGAGAGGTGGAGACGGAGGGAAAACATGCAGGTGGGAAGGCGTACATAACTGACCCCAGCATGATGAAACAAGCGGGGCGACTGTCAGCACCGAATGTCTATACAAGCCAAGTCCCTTTTTCGAATGGACCGCCGTGAAACACCAGTGTTTCCTTATGGTCAGATTTAGGCTTAATAATGTTTGTGTTTATACCGATACTCAAACACAGGACCAAATATTCAAATTACGTAGCACAGATATGACAAAATTGGTCCACCTGTCCAGCCACTGACAACTAAACCACATTTCACAGCCTGAAAAGCTTTCAAAAAGAAGTAAATTTAATATGCAAATTGCCTCTTCAGACAGGACGAGGACTTGTACTCTACAGCGCCTGCTGTTGGAAGCAGCCATCCTACAAGACACTAAAGGAGTAAAGAAATTTAAGAGGACACACACATCTCACATACTTTCCATATAAAAGCATTAGATGTGAATGCATGTTCCTCCTAGTAGGTCACACAACAAAAGGCACAGCAGGAATCTCCATCAGCAGGAAACACACCCTGTGGACAATCAGACCGCCATGTCTGTATTCTAGATGTGAAACAGGAGACCAAGGTAACAGCTGGGAATCCCAACCATTTGTGAGCCTGCGCTGCTGAGCCCTTCCTATCCCAACATCTGGTGAACACACAGCACTAGTGGGCTTCCCCCCAGCAGGAAACATGAGACAGACATGAAACATTATACAAGCCCTAGAGAACGAAGGACTTCTGCAACCCAGGGGAAGCATACGTGTTCTCACCCATCTCGCCTTTTCCAGAGTGGAAAGGAAAACCTAATATGAAAGCAAAAATGTTCTCGTTTAACAGGGATTTTGATTTCACATGTAAAATAAAAAGAATCCGGCTCAGAGATGCCATACCAGCGCTTCCATCAAAAACAAGGGGTCATACGTGAACTCATCAGAAGCTCACTAGCAGGAAGAGCCAGCACAAGGAGCATAGGGCGCTGTGACAGAAGGGTGGATGTGTTCAATATCCTACTTGTATAGTTGGATGTCCTAAGCATGTCCTGAGCGTTGCAGATGTCCCAACGTGCGCGCAGTAACCACCACGGGAGATTGATCAGCCCTAGTGCCAGGGGTATTCGTATGGGATCATTCACAGGTCTGGTTAGAAAAGATGGATCAGGTCAGGTAGCAACTCTGGGAACTAAGGCTTCATGCACACTGACTGCAAAGACTGCATAAGCCTGTATGGAGGCGCAGTATGGCACCCACGCCGCCTATTAGGGGTACACATCTGTGTGCTCTGCAGTATGGAAAACACAGGGCGTTTTTAAACTTCTATGGGCTTTGATCGCTTCTTGTGATTAAGGGTACCAATAAACTCCATGCATTACCACAAATCAATGGGGCTGTCATGTCTCAGAAGAAATGCTAGCAGTCATATTTCCCTGTATTACCGATGCAGCTAGGCCAGAGCTGGGCAACCTGCGGCCAACATGCGGTCCTCTCCGAACAGAGGCAGCCGAACAGCAGAAACAGTGGCCCACGGGCCGCACCATGCTCTCGCCACCACCCTATTCACATCCTCAGAATGCAGACAGTGGTGAATACATTGGTTGCGGAGAGGCCGCTAGCTCCTTCTTCCACCAGTCAGTGTGTGAGACAGCAGACGCGATGATATCACTTCACATGTGGAGAATTGGAGACCGGAGTTTGGATTATTCTTTCATGAGTGCTTGTATATAGGAGGCTATGTGTGGGCTCATGCTGTATATAGGAGGTTATGTGGGGTCTCATACTGTATACAGAAGGCTATGTGAGGGCCCATACTGTGTATATATAGAGGCTATGTGGAGGTCTCATACAGTATATAGAGGGACTATGTGGGGGCTTACACTGTATAAATTGACTATTTGGGGGCTTGTACTGTATATAGAGGGGGAAAGTGAGGGCTCTTACAGTATATAGGGGGCCAAGTGTGGGCTCATAGAATATATAGGGACTGTGTATGGGTTCATACAGTATTTAGGGTAATGGCAGCATACTTAATTGTGCTCCACATTAAGTGATAATATAATTTTATATTAATTGTAATATTAAGAATTAATTTCAGCCTATTGGTCCAGCCCTCCACAACAGTCACTGTCTCTCATCTGGCCCATCGGGAAAGTTAATGGTCCACCTCTGGTTTAGGAGGTCATGTGACCACATGATGCAACTTGTTCATGACCAAGTGGTCTCTTACCCACATGAGGAATACTGGGAAATGCAAATATAAAAGAAATGGGACACCACTGTAAAACAGAATAGGATACATAAAGTATGCAAGAAGTACAGGCGCTCGGTGCACCCATGGCATGGCCAAACAGTTCAGTGCACCTTCCCACCTACTTGTTTTCAGCAGTCAGGATGCACTGGAGTGGGTTTTCATTGCAAATGATTAGGTCAGCAACCATGATGCTTCTTTTCCTACTGTAGGACAAGAATCATCAAGTTCATTGCTTTTTCATGATTCAAGCTGTTGTTGCCACAGTCTCCTGTGACAGCTGCATTTATTCTACTATTTAAATGGGAAACCACTACCACCAAGGATCACTTTACTAAAGCAAGTTGAAGATGAAATGATCTCTAAAAGGCCTAAAGGTAAAGATGACAATTCCTTTGTACTTTAGGCAAAAACATAATTTTTTTCATCTTTTACATTTTAAAAAAAGTTACAAAAAAGAAAATGGGCAGATTAAAAAGTTTTGGCACCCGTGGAGAGGTGTGTGCTCAGATAACTTTGACCAAGGTTTCAGACCTTAGCTTGTTAGGGTTATGGCTTGTTTACTATCATCGTTAAGAAAGGCCAGGTAATGCAAATTTTCCAGCTAAAAAAAAAACAAAAAAAAAACACCAGCCTCGTCTAACCTTGTGCCAAAAAAACAAAACAAAAACTAAAAAAACCAGTATCCATGGGCTCTTTTAAGCAGCTGCCTAGAACTCTGAAAATGGAAATGGTGGAGGCCCACAAAGAAGGAAAAGGCTATAAGAAGATAGCAAAGAGTTATCAAGTTATAAAATAAAGATGATCATCATCATCATCATCATCCCCTTTCCTCAGTTTGAAATGTAATTACAAAATAACAGTAAACAGGAACATTGGAGGTCAAGATAATGTCTGGAAGACTAAGCAAAGTTTCAGTGAACAAATCAGAATGGATAAATGCATACATATAGTACGACATATGCTGATAGCAACCCACAAAACAGAAGATAATAATGAGCGAGTGTACTCGTTGCTCGAGTGAACTCCGAGTATTTGTTGGTGTTCGGAGATTTAGTTTTCATCGTGGCAGCTGAATGATTTACAGCTACTAGCCAGCCTGAGTACATGTGGGGGTTGCCTGGTTGCTAGGGAATCCCCACATGTAATCAAGCTGGCTAATAGCTGTAAATCATGCAGCTGCCCTGATGAAAACTAAATCTCCGAGCAGTCAAATACTCGGAGGTCACCCGAGCGTGCTCGGGAAAACCCGAGCAACGAGTATACTCGCTCATCACTAATTTATTATTATTATTATTATTTGGCCACCACAATGTAAACAATAGGTACAATACACCTCAAGTGAGATGCGGAGGGATAACCATTAATTGCAATATACCAATGGATACCTCTGCCCTAATATAAAGGGCATGTAACTGTGTCCTCAATCTTAATTCCCCACTATGTTCGTCATAAGTAGGAATATAATCCCACAATAATAAGACCCCATAAATGGGAGAGAGGAAAAGAGAGAGCCCCAAAATATGGGGTATGTAGCAATACTGGAGAAAAAAGACGTTAGGTATACAACCTGATAGGTGGTCACTGGAAATGAGATATCAAGATATGAAAAGGCTATAATAGCCTGTGAGGTTTTAGTGGGTAAAGCCACAACACCAGCTCAAGAGAGGCCATAAGGTAAAGCCATATAAGCATAAAGACCTAATGGTCGGTTGAAGGGGGTTGGGGTGAAGGCCCAAAGGCCTTCTATAAATGAATAATTATTAGTGGTAAGCAAACGTGCTTGGTTAACGTGTTATCCGAGCATGCTCGGGTGTTATCCGAGAATCTTGGGTGGGCTCGGACAATATTATTAGTCCCGGCGGCTGCATGTTCTGTGGCAGTAGACAGCCGAAACACATGGAGAGATTGCCTGTTCGTTAGGCAATCCCAACAGGAAACATATTTAGTGCAATGATCAGAGGAAATTAACATTTCTTCCACAAAAAAAAAAAAAATCAAGTGAAAAATGACAATTATGTTGCTTCTTGGTGTTAAAAGCGTCTAGTAATGTGCACATCCAGCTTAATGAGATTAGTGCTACTGGGCAAGTAAGAAGGGACTATGTCGCGAGCTGTCCAGAGACTACAGATGAGCAGAAACAAAAAATGATTGACAAATTATATATGTTTTATGATACAGTGTTTATGAGCTTTTGGCATTGAGAGATTCATGAGACGACCTCTCTAATACCATTTCATTACACAGCCAAAATTAATAAAATGTGTTACAGACCAAAATAAGCTCCGGCAGATAAATAGTCTTCAAAGAATGAAGAGAAAACTCTGGATGATGGAAAAAGTGACAAGTCTATCCAGGCACTCTGAACGGAAAGTATCTTGTTCTCCTCCAAAATATCTGGCATTGGTTGTGCAAATACAAGTTGAAATTGCTGATACAAGTTAAAAAAAAAATACACAACGACTAAGTAACTTTCACAATTCGCATTGTAAACTTGTAAGCATGAAATTATTTGGTGCTCAGGGAGCTTCAGTCATCTTTTTGCAGAAATGTGGGCAGCTTGGTTACTATGGGAATTCTTATTTTATTCGCACCGAGTAAATTATCTGCATATACGAGGGCGGTCATTAAAGATTTCCCCTGACACACTTCTATTTATCACAGGACTCTGAAACTCCACATGTGTAATGATATAAGTCTCTGTAGGTTATTTGCCTTTTTGCGACTCAGAACTGGTAACGGTCTTGATTTTACAGGTGTGAAGCGCTGGGAGGTTTGATAATGGACCCAGTGGAATACAGAGCAGTCATCAAGTTCCTTAAAGGTACCTTCACACGAAACGGCTTTGTAACGATATCGCTAGCGATCCGTGACGTTGCAGCGTCCTGGCTAGCGATATCGTTTAGTTTGACACGCAGCAGCGATCAGGATCCTGCTGTGATGTCGCTGGTCGCTGAATAAAGTTCAGAACTTTATTTGGTCGTCCGATCGCCGTGTATCGTTGTGTTTGACAGCAAAAGCAACGATACCAGCGATATTTTACACTGGTAACCAGGGTAAACATCGGGTTACTAAGCACAGGGCCGCGCTTAGTAACCCGATGTTTACCCTGGTTACCAGCGTAAAATGTAAATAAAACAAACAGTACATACTTACATGCGTCCCCCGCCGTCTGCTTCCCACACTGACTGAGCGCCGCAAAGTGAAAGTGAAAGCACAGCACAGCGGTGACGTCACCGCTGTGCCCTGCTACTGCCGGCGCTCAGTCAGTCAGTGCAGGAAGCAGACGCCGGGGGACGCATGTAAGTATGTACTGTTTGTTTTTTTTACATTTTACGCTGGTAGCCAGGGTAAACATCGGGTTACTAAGCGCGGCCCTGCGCTTAGCAACCCGATGCTTACCCTGGTTACCCGGGGACCTCGGCATCGTTGGTCGCTGGAGAGCGGTCTGTGTGACAGCTCTCCAGCGATCAAACAGCGACGCTGCAGCGATCAGCATCGTTGTCGCTATCGCTGCAGCGTCGCTTCATGTGAAGGTACCTTTACTTAAAAGACCGCACACCAAAGGAGACGTTCAATGAGATGAAAGGTTTATGGTGACGATTCCCCATCATATCATGTAGTCAAGAACTGGCATCGTCATTTCACATGTGGTCGGACTTCAGTGCAAACAGCTCCAATTCCAGGGAGACCCCACTCTTGTTACTGATGAACACACCATCCAGCAAGTGGAGGTCGCCATTTTGGAAAAATCACTGCATAACCATTCGCCACCTAGTCCAAAATGTCAAGATTAGTGTAGGGTCCGTGGAAAAAATCATCCAAGACCATCTTCACATAGATTTGGGTAGGTACACATTGTCAGTAATTGGCAGCGCTTTGGACGTAGCACATTTCTGCTGAGTCCAAAGCACTGACGGCTTTTGAACGCAGGCGATTCCGTATGTGTTCATTGAACTGTGCGGAAAAACCAGGTCCAATACATTTTACGGGTGAAGTGTATCTTGTGGAGGCACGCATCACCGCAAGATAGACATGCTGCAGTCTGGAAAGACACACCGCAAGTCCATCTCCACAGGTAAACCGCAGGCATCTGTAGACGCATAGTGGACACGGGATTTCTTGAAATCCCATCCACTATACTGTAACATCTGAACGCTGCGGAGGTACGCAGCGTCCAAACCGCAGTGTTTACTGACCATGTGCACCTACCCTAAGGTATCTGCTCGCTGGGTTCCCCGGCTGCTCACACCTTTCCAGAAGCAGGAACGAGTCAAATGCTCTCAGGCTCTATTGACGATGTGCCATAGAAACCAGGAGGACTTTTTCAACAGACTGATCACACTGTATGACAGCTGGGTCCATCACTATGATCCTGAGACTAAAGTAAAGTCGATGCAATGGAAGCATCATGAGTCCCCGCCTCCAAAGAAGGCACGTGCCAGCCCTGGGCAGGCAAGGTCATGGTCACAGTATTTTGGGACCAGCACGGAGTAGTATTGATGGATTTCCTAGCAAAGGGTACCATCATCATTGGGGCATATTATGCTTCACTGCTGCGGAAATTGCAGGAGGCCATCAAAACCAAGAGATTTGCATATGCTCACCAAAGGTGTCCACCTTCTGCAAGACAATGCACCAGTTCACAACTCACATGTTGCCCAAATGGAAGCATGCTTATTCACCCAACCTCACACCATCAGACTTCCAACGCTTTCTATCAATTAAATTATTTTTGATGGGCAAACATTTTTCACAAGAGACTCTAATCTGTGAAGTCACAACGTGGCTTTTGGAGCAACCTGTCAACTTCTACAAGCGAGGTGTTTACAGTTGATTAAAGGGATGTGAGAAGTGTGTCCCTAGGTGGCACCTATGTAGAGAAGGACTAATAAGGCTATGTGCACACGTTGCGGATTAGGCTTAGGAATGTCTGGTGCGGATTCTGCCTCTCCTGGCAGAAAACGCACCTGCGGATTTGTCGCTTTTTTTGTGCGGTTCTGCAGCGTTTGTGCGTTTTTGCTGCGGTTTTCTTGCGGATTTGCTGCGTTTTTTTACCCCTGCGGTTTTGTATAATGTAATGGGTACAAAAATGCTGCAGATTCACAAAAAAGTAGTGACATGCTACTTCTTTTAAACCGCAGCGTTTCCGCAGCGGATTTTCCGCAAAGTGTGCACAGCATTTTTTTTTTCTCATTGATTTACATTGTACTGTAAGTCAATTGCGGATCTGCAGCGTTTCTGCACCTCAAAAAACGTTGCGGATCCGCAGAGAATCCGCAACGTGTGCACATACCCTTAGTGTGCCAGGTTTCATTGCTATCAGTCCACCGGAAGTGGATCAGGGAAAATCTTTAATGAACGCCCCTTGTAACTGTGAAGAAAGGATCCCCATCCCACTGATGAGCCAATCTCCTCAGCTTAGTTTTATCATAGTTATGGCCAATCATTAGCTGCAGTAGTGAACCACTAGTGATTAGCTGCAGTGGTCCCATGTCCAAGTCAAGAAGTCCCTGTTAGAAGTACAGATCAGTAGTGGAGCAGCGAGGGATAGAAAAAGTTGGTATGATTTTGTTAACAGCAGGGCTGTGGAGTCAGTAAGCCAAACCACTGACTCAGGCTCAATTTCACCGACTTCACTACCTTCACCACTCCGACCCCACAGCACTGCCTCACTTCTGAGAATGTACATAAAGTGCAGCACAGATTCATCTCTGCTAAAATCCCAGATCAGGAACAGACATTTATAGGACATTTCGTAACTTTCCCAGATTCTTATGAGAACATTTACAGCACATCCTGCATTGTACTACTGAACCAAATGCATTGTATATTTTAGGAGTCCGAGTCGGTCCATTTTATAATGACCCCGACTCCACAGCCCTGGTTAACAGATTCGTCAACAAGGCTCTAGTGTTGTAAATTTAATTCCCTTTGAAATGTGTTTTCATACATTTTAAATACCAGAAAAATATATCTCTATACCTGCCACCAAATAAGTCCCCCTCCACAAAATATCAAATTACGGTACACTGATCTGGCAAAATTTGAGTAGGAATCAGAATGGTTGCCATTACGGCTCTCCTTGTGCATTGACTTGCAAGCCTACTTCATTACACCACAAAGCATATTCCTACTCAACTAGGTATATTCACACTTAGGACTTTGGGAGGGTTTTCCCACCCACACAGCTTTCCTAAACAGGGGCGTAATGATCGAAGTCGCAGAGGTTGCAATCGGGGCACATGTGCTGGGGGGGCCCCCAGAGGGCAATTTCACCTAAAGGTGCGTCCTCGGACACACATTCCGATGAAAAGTGTTGCAGTGCAGAGACCTGCTGGCTCCCTGCACTGCAGAACACACCACTGGTCAGAGGCCGGCAGCTGATGTCGGCTTGCCAGTCACATCATGCACTACCCGTGCCAGCACATTGAAGTCAGCTGCCTGCTCCTGTGCTGGCTACAGAAGAGGATACCGGGCGGTGTAGGAGCTTAGGAAGGGGAGTAGAAGTGTTTCTTTTTAAAATGTGCTGGAGAAAAGCGGGAGGGGCCCAAGATGTGGGACATGGTACCAGAATGGGGGCCATTATGTGGCATTATACCAGGGTGGAGGACATTATTACAAGAAGGAGCCAGGATGGAGGACAACACATGTCTTTATAGGATACATATGAAAAACATGCAGAGGGGTCCACATTTTACACCAGGGCTCATCGGACTCCAGTTATGCCACTGATCCTGAAGTTTGAAACTTGTGATGTGAATCTTATTTCAGCACACTGATATGAAATAAGAATGGAGGATGGAGAAGATGAACAAGACTGATGACTCCATGCATGAGAAAAGACTGATGTTTATTCATAACCGCGTCATACTCACCCCTTGCATTCCAGAAGAACAGAGTGAGGGCTATTGTGTCGCCCTCCGCCGCCTTTACTCCCCTTTTCTGCTGTCCACCCAGAACCCCAACTCTTTTCTCCAGTCCGCCTACTAGTGCTCAGCTCTGACCTGCTAGCCTTGGCTGAATGTCAGAATTGTACAGGGAAACACAGCAGATCCATTAGCTATTCACATGGAGGACTCTTAGCAGGGATGACAGTTAACCCCATCTTACCGGCAAGAACGGTCAGGCTTTGCTGTGATGGGAGGCTCTAACACCCGCATCTTTTAAACTGTGGTTAGCCAACGCTCCCAGCATCTGTTCTCCCCAGCGTCCCCAGGCACAAGCTGCTATTGTTTTATACATTTATCTCATGGTCTTTCACAGACCTGCTGTCAGAGCCCAGTTGTCCCAGTGAACAGTCATTTACATAGACATGCTAATCAGTGTGCAACAGAGAAAGAAAGGGGAGAAAAAAAAAAAAAAAAAAAGGACTTCGGTAATAAAATTAAGATCTGCAAAAGCAAAAAAACTTGTTAATTAAATGGCGAGTACTTGTATAGCAAGTCTCCGGCCACGTGTTTTGTATTATAACAACTAGTGACAGGTAAAAAAAAAATGGGAAATTCATTTACTTGGCAATCAAATAAGGATCACTAGATGTCTGTTTATATGTACATGGAGACCACTCATCACGTTCCCCACAAAAAAAAAAAAAAAAAAGGGATTTTCAGGGACCCATTACACATGTATGTGTTATTTTTATTCATTGATCAAAAGCTGACATGTCTCCCTGATTTTCTTAAGGGAACACAGAGCATAAAACAGGGACAAATGAACGGCTCCATAGACTATAATGGGTGAGAGGTTTGTTCACACTATGGTTCTTTCTGATCGTTTTTCAGAGCAGCACCGCGCCAAACCTCTCACGAGAATCTTCCTATTCATCTGTACGGAAAAACAACCTTCTATTCAGGCTTTACAGCTTAAACGTTTTCAGCTTTCAAAAGATGCCAAGCATATACTAATAATAATAATCTTTATTTTGATATAGCGCTAACATATTCCGCAGAGCTTTACAGTTTGCACACATTATCGTCGCTGTCCCCGTTGGGGCTCAAAATCTAAATTCCCTATCAGTATGTCTTTGGAATGTGGGAGGAAACCGGAGTACCCGGAGGAAACCCACGCAAACACGAGGAAAACATACAAACTCTTTGCAGATGTTGTCCTTAGTGGGGCTTGAACCCAGGACTCCAGCACTGCAAGGCTGCTGTGCTAACCACTGAGCCACCGTGCTGCCCTATATACATAGTGAGATGTACATTCTTCAGACGTTTTCCACCAAGACAATTGTATTGACTCAATACAAGTCAATAGAAAGGTTAAAGAAAAACACCAGGAAGAAGCCTGTGCATCTTTTTTAGCTTTTGTCTGTTTTTTTGCGTTTATTACTTAAACATCCAAAAATCAACAGTATTTCAATGTGCGAACATGGCCTTGCGGAGCTACATTACAAAGCCATGCAGTGAATTGTATGCAATCCTATGCAGCGCTAACTTACCAAATATTTCATGTACTCTGTTCAAGCCTAGGACTTACGGTACTCAAAAAATTAAACCCCTTAAAAGATTAATTTGGCAAAAATTATACTATTTAGGCAGGGGATGTGGGTGTCAAATCTTGCATGTCGATGTCAAATTTTGTTACATTGTGACTTATACATTGTAAAAATTAAGGTTCCAATATAAAAAGGTATGGCACATATATTTAAAGGGAATCTGTAAAGAGGTTATGTTATTGAAACAGAACAGAATAATATAGAGGCAGAGAGCCTGACTATAGGGATGTGCCACTTATTTGGCTGCGTGCTGTAGTTTCAATGCAATCAGTGTTTTATCAGCATGAAATTATCAATGCCGGACTAGGTCCCATGTGCAGACCAGTCAGGCTAATCTGAGTATCCCCGCCCCCTCACTAATTGGCAGCTTTCTGATATGTGCAGTGTACAATGGAAGCTGCCAATCACGGGTGTAGGCGGGGTTATACACAGGCATAGAAAACTTAGCTCTGCTATATCTACATCAAAGTAGGGATTCTATCAAAACTACACCAAGCAGTCCTGTACGTGACACATTCCTGGAATCAGGGTCTATCACTACACCATGTTGCTCTCAGATTTGATGGGAAAAAACGGCTAATAGAGTCCCTTTAAGTTATTTTTGACCAGCTAGGACAGAGTTTCCCAAATTCCAGTCCTGTTTTCAGGATTTCCTTAGTATTGCACAGGTTGTGACATTATTAAGGCATCAGAAACTGCCACACGTGTGCAATACTGAGGAAATCCTGAAAGCCTGATGTGTTGGGGATATGAGGATGGGGTTTGGGAACGCTGGTCTAGAATATGCACCTTTATTCAAAAAATCTGTACTTACTGCTACAAGATAAATCATATCCCCTTGTCTTTTCTAAGTCTTTTTCAAAGAACCTACTGCAGAACAGATCTATTAAACGGCAAATTATTGACAAGTCTGGGGCACACATTTGTGACAAGGAAATATTGCAAACAGACTTGCGTTCCCCAACTGATTGGTCAGATTGTACTTCAGCACTGTCCATAGAAACACTGGTTAATATCCCCATTGAGACATCCGGATGTTGCCATTTGCCCTTTTAAAGAGTACGTGCCTACAATGTGAAATCCCGGCAGCGAATTGGATACAAGCAGATTAAGGACAACCGTCAATGTACTGTATTCACCCGTTATCTGGTGGAATTAAGGCCCCGTCTCACTTAGCGACGCTAAAGCGATCCCGACAACGATACGACCTGTCAGGGATCGTTGCTGCGTCGCTATGTGGTCGCTGGTGAGATGTCAAACAGTGAGATCTTACTAACGATCGCAGCTGCGATCTCACTGTTTGACATCTCACCAGCGACCTGTAGCGACCTGTACAACGATGTCACATGGGAGCTATGACGACGATTCAGTGTCTGAGTTGTCAACGAGGTCATTGGTAAGGTGTCAAACACAGCGATGTGTGCTACCCAGCGGGACCTCAACGATCAAAAAAAGGTCCAGGCCATTCCGACACAACCAGCGATCTCACAGCAGGGGCCGGGTCGCTGCTACGTGTCACACATAGCGAGATCGCTACTGAGGTCGCTGTTGCGTCACAAAACTTGTGACTCAGCAGCGATCTCGCTTAGTGAGACGGGGGCTTTACAGAGAAAGGACTATGTGGAAATTTAGAAGAGCGTTCTCCAGCATGGACCCATCACAGGAAATACAGCCATTTTCTTCAGCAGACAAGTCTTTCTGTTCTCTCCCTCATTGACCAGTGGACTGTGCACTTCTCCTCCTTGTACGGTGATGGTTTAGTGTACACATTTGGATATTGCTGGAATAACCTAAATCAATACTCAATAGTATTGTTCCTCTACCCCAATACTGGAAGGGAACAACATTTTATTTTTTAAACTGCGGCATTTCACTCTTTTCAATGACAAAGCCTCGTTACATCTGCATCACAAGCTGTTACAAATATGGATTTGCTGCAGATTTGCTATGCATTATTGGCAAACTTTGTATATGTCAATGTACCCTAATGGGGAGTACAAATGTCCAACAAATGCTTCATTGAAGGCCATCGCTGGGAATGCAGAAAGCATGTGAGGTCACTTTCTATAGCCAACCAATGTATTGTGGAATTCTTGGAAGCCATAGTTCAGATATCTATCATCCCCTCAATTCCTTCCAGTGTAGGCTTCAAGGGGCTCAGAAGTAAAATGCTGTATGTGTGGGAGGTCAAATACGATACAGTAAGATTTGAGGGAAACTGATATGCGGGAAATAAATAGGACAGTGGGTGCAGCAAACTGAATGGCAGAAGGAAGGATGGTGAGGGAGGAGGAATGACAGCCGACATGACAATCAATGACATATACACATCACATCCTAGCTCAAGTGCAGACGTGTTCATAGATTAGGAGACACAAGCACCAAGTATGAGAGCAATGCAGAAGTGGAGTCACAATGTGGACTCCAGACAGGGCAGCATGGACGGACGTGGGACAGTAACACGAGTGCTCGCTGCGAAAAGCCAACCTCCTCACCAGCTGCTGCCATTCCCACGCTAACACGGGGATCAGAGGAAGCAAAACCAAGTCTGGCACAACTTAGTCATTTCATGGCCAAAAAATTACCAGCCTGATATGGGAAACGCATTTGTGTGCCAGGTGGGACAGGATCCCCCCACTCGAAGAATACCAGAGGACTTAACCCCACTGAGCAACAACGCTTACCTAATGCCAAGACCGACTACTGTTCAGTCACACCACAACGGCCATCGCACACAGGGGCAGATTAAGAGTGGCCAGGACCCCAGCCAGTTTAGAAGGTGTGCCCCCCACCCCAATGTATCACTGACATGTCACATGATCCCTTTTGATAATCTCATGATTTATCACATGATCCAACACAGATCATCTGGGGCACATCTGTAGATGCAAAACGAGCGATAGTAGCATGCCACGTGTCGTGCAAATTTTTTTCTCCTCATGTACAGTGCTATATATGTAATAGAAAAGGGGTGGGCAATTAATTTTCCCAAGGGGCCACACGAGTGGGTGACTGTTGTGGATGGCTGACCCAATAGGCTGAAATTAATCCTATGCAACATTAATATCAACATAATTATTTTAGATTAATTTAATCTCTTAAAGGGAACCTGTTACCCCCAAAATCAAAGGTGAGCTAAGCCCACCAGTATCAGGGGATTATCTACAGCATTCTGTAATACTGTAGATAAGCCCCGATGTACCCTGAAAGGTAAGAAAAAGAGGTTAGATTATACTCACCTGGGCGGGCGCTCCGATGGGCGTTGAGGTCCGGTCCGGAGCCTCCCATCTTCTTATGATGACGTCCTCTTCTTGTATTCACACTGCAGCTCCAGCGCAGGCGTACTTTTGTCTGTCCTGTTGAGAGCAAAGTACTGCAGTGCGCAGGCGCCGGGAAAGATCTGAGAAGCCCAGCACCTGTGCACTGCAGTACTTTGCTCTGCCCTCAACAGGACAGACAAAGTACGCCTGCGCCGGAGCCTGAAGACAAGAACAGGATGTCATCGTAAGAAGAAGGGAGGCCCCAGAACGCGACGCCCATCAGACCGGACCGCCCCTGGGTGAGTATAATCTAACCTCTTTTTCTCATCTTTCAGGATACATCGGGGGCTTATCTACAGCACTACAGAATGCTGTAGATAAGCCCCTGATGCTGGTGGGCTTAGCTCACCTTCGATTTTTGGGGTGACAGGTTCCCTTTAATATTGAGCAGAATTAAGTATGCCAACATTCCCCTATATACAGTACGAGCCCCCACACAGCCCCCCTATATACAGTACAAGCCCCTACATAGCCCCCTGTATAAAAAGGAACACAACCCATGAAAATGTATTTAAAAAAAAAAAGGAACACACCTCCAGCACTCTGCCCCGGTCCCCAGGGTGCCACTTCTTGTGGCCAGCGCGTACATGCTGGCATGATAATGTCATTACGCGAGCACATTACTGAAGAGGCGATGGGAGCTCCCCTGGAGCTGCGCTGCCATTTTGTATTGCCAGCAGTGGAGATTTAGGAAAGCTCCCTGCCTGAAGATATGGGCCACCCAAAACATTATAAAAGGGGGAATCTGGCCATGGGCCCCCCAGAGCCTTGAACATTAAGCCCAGATTGCCCTCATTATAATTCACCTATGATAACAAGTATTTTCCTGAAAGCTGTGACAGGAATGCTACTTATATCACCATCTCTTACAAAAAGGTTGAAATTCAACGCAGCCAATTATCACCACCATTTATTGTGTGATTATATACCACAGTCTCGATGCACAATAAGTGATCTTGTGGGAGCGAGTTAGCCAGAAAAAAACAACTAAAGAAAAAACAATGTGAATACTTTTCTGCCCAATGATGACAAAAGTATTCTCGGAGTGATACCTTTATTGGCTAACCAGAAAATAATATATGTTTGCAACTTTCAGAGAACAGAGGCTCCTTCTTCAGGCAAAATACAAATAGATGTAAAAGCACAACATTTAAGGAATACTACAGTAGGACATTTGTTCATGAGGTGGGAGGGGTGATGCCTCAAAGATAAGCCAAGGAAATCAAATTAGGCATTTTCTTACAAACGGAGAGGCGTGGGAATTATGTTCTTAGTTATCTGGAGACCATCTGGTGAAGGTGGGAATTGTATCCATGTAGTGACTAGTGTTGAACGATACCGTCCCGGTATCGGATAGTATCGGCCGATACCCGAAAAGTATCGGATATCGCCGATACCGATACCAATACAAGTCAATGGGACACCAAGTATCGGAAGGTATCCTGATGGTTCCCAGGGTCTGAAGGAGAGGAAACTCCCCTTCAGGCCCTGGGATCCATATTAATGTGTAAAATAAAGAATAAAAAAAAAAAATATTGACATACTCACCCTCTGACGCGCCCTGGTTGTAACTGCCAGCCTCCGTTCATAAGAATGAGCGCTTGAAAGACCTTAGATGACGTCGCGGCCTGTGATTGGTCGCGGAGCGGTCACGTGACCGCTCCGCGACCAATCACAGGCCGCGACGTCATCTAAGGACTTTCAAGCGCTCATTCTTATGAACGGAGGCTGGCGGTTACAACCAGGGCGCGTCAGAGGGTGAGTATATCAATATTTTTTATTTTTATTCTTTATTTTACACATTAATACCGATTCCCGATACCACAAAAGTATCGGAATTCCGATACAGCAAATATCGGCCGATACCCGATACTTGCGGTATCGGAATGCTCAACACTAGTAGTGACTCATAAATCCAGGTGTTAAATTGAGTCCTAGAATTGAACATCTTTATCAGTTTGAATTCCCAAATTATTCCTCTCTGTCATCCTTAAAATGACCTTTTAGTATTAAGGCTATGTGCACACGTTGCGGATTTGACGTTGCGGACTGGCAGCAGTTTTTCATGTGTTGTACAGTTCCATGTAAACCTATGGAAAACCAAATCCGCAGTGCCCATGCTGTGGAAAATACCGCGCTGAAACACTGCGGTTTATTTTCCACAGCATGTCAATTCTTTGTACGGATTCCGCAGCGTTTTACACCTGCTCCTCAATAGGAATCTGCAGGTGTAAAAATGCAGGCGAAATCCGCACAAAAAAGGCAGGAAATCCGCAGGTAAAACGCACTGCGTTTTACCTGTGGATTTTTCAAAAATGGTGCGGAAAAATCCACACACGAATCCACAACGTGGGCACATAAAAGTCTCAGGCTAAGTCTGTCATGCAATGTCCAGGTGTAGATAAATGTTTTCCCACAGGCGTGTCCACTTGATTCCTCATTGTGTGTCTTTATGACTCTCTACATGGGCACAATTCTACCTCCACCAGACAGACTCCAGATCACCAAGAACATCATTCCCACTCCTCTCCATTTGTAAGAAAATGCCTAATTTGATTTCCTTGGCTTATGATAACTTATGATAAGTTAATATGATATGTTATGATGTTATGTCATGACATGTTATGATAAGTTCTCATAAGTTAAAACTTAAATCCCTTCATGACCCAGCCTATTTTGACCTTAATGACCTGGCCGTTTTTTGCAATTCTGATCAGTGTCCTTTTATGAGGTAATAACTCAGGAACGCTTCAACGGATCCTAGCGGTTCTGAGACTGTTTTTTCGTGACATATTGGGCTTCATGTTAGTGGTAAATTTAGGTCGATAATTTTTGCGTTTATTTGTGAAAAAAAAAAAATGGACATTTGGCGAAAATTGAAAATTTCGCAATTTTCAAATTTTGAATTTTTATTCTGTTAAACGAGAGTTATGTGACACAAAATAGTTAATAAATAACATTTCTCACATGTCTACTTTACATCAGCACAATTTTGGAAACAAATTTTTTTTTTTTGCTAGGAAGTTATAAGGGTTAAAATTTGACCAGCGATTTCTCATTTTTACAACAACTTTACAAAACCATTTTTTTAGGGACCACCTCACATTTGAAGTCAGTTTGAGGAGTCTATATTGCTGAAAATACCCAAAAGTGACACCATTCTAAAAACTGCACCCCTCAAGGTACTCAAAACCACATTCAAGAAGTTTATTAACCCTTCAGGTGCTTCACAGCAGCAGAAGCAACATGGAAGGAAAACACGGGTATTACATACCTGGTAATGTGTTTTTTCATGAGACATGACAGCACCACGAGAGAGGGGATCCGCCCATCAAGGACAGGAAACCTTCAAGATAAAAGGGGCGGCTCCTCTCTCCACATCAGTTGTTTTACAGAGTACGAGAGGAACTCCGCTGGTTAGTGTACACATAAATAATACATCCTATACGGTTCTATTCACCGATACCCCAGGGAGTGTATAATACAAATAATGCTAATAATGCACCCAACTAATGACGTGATCAAAAGGGTGGGAATATAAGGGTGCCGTCATGTCTCATGAAAAAACACATTACCAGGTATGTAATACCCGTGTTTTTCCATCATACATGACGGCACCACGAGAGAGTTACAGAGATTTGTATTCTCTTTTAGGGAGGGATCACTGCTTGTAACACTCTGATCTCACATTTGGGAGAAGAGGTAGCAGATAGGTCTAGCCTATAATGTTTAAAAAATGTAGACGGAAAGGACCAAGTGGGCGCCTTACAGATTTGGTCGATGGTAGCATTTGCTCTCCGCCCACGATGTCGCCATGGCCCTCGTGGAATGGGCTTTCAGACCCTGTGGAATAACCCTGCCTGCACTACTATACGGTAGAATAATGGCCTCTCTCACCCATCTAGCTATAGTCTGTTTCGAGGCTTTAAGGCCCTTCCTTGACCCCTAGAACGAAACAAATAAAGCCCTCTGTTTCCTCCAGGATTTTGTACTCTCTAAATACTGCAGGATACATCTCCTGACATCTAGGCAATGGAGTCTCTCCTCTTTCTTGTTACTAGGATTGGGACAGAAAGAGGGTAGGGTTATATCCTGAGCCCTATGGAATCTCAATACCACTTTGGGGAGATATGCCGGATCTAATTTTAATACAACCCTATCGTCCATGATTTGTGTGTAAGGGGGGGGTCAGCTGACAATGAGTGTAAATCCCCCACCCTACGGGCCGATGTAAGTGCCACTAACAAAGCTGTTTTTAATGTTAAATACAACTTCAGATAAAGTACTAACGGCTCAAAGGGGCTTTCTGTCAGGGCTGTTAACACTAAATTCAGATCCCATGGTGGAGGAGTAGGGGATGGAACAGAGTCAGCTCTACTACAGGCTCGGATAAACCTCACCACCCACCTATTGCTTGCCAGGTCACAGTTGAATAAAGCTGCTAAGGCTGAAATGTGTACTTTGAGGGTATAACAGCTAACCCCAGATCTAAGCCCTTTTGCAGTAACTCCAGTATTGCCACTATCGGGACCTCCCCTTCCCGTATTGGTCGTGAGCTGGAGAGGAATTTCTTCCATATTCTCCCATAGATCTTGGTCGTTACTGGTTTCCTGCTGCTGAGCAAGATGTATATTAACCCAGCTGAGAACCCTTCTTTCTCTAGTAACGACCACTCAAATGCCCGGCTGTCAAATGAAGCCCGGAGTTCTGCAGGTGGTTGAAGGGACCCTGCGTTAGAAGGTCCTGGTCTTCCGGGAGAACCCACGGGTCCGTCACTGACATCACTCTCAGCTCAGCCAGTAAAACCATGGTCTTTTCGGCCAGAAGGGAGCTATCACAATTACCCTGGCCTTGTCCTCCCTGATCTTCCTCAGAACTGCTGGAACTAGACATATCGGTGGGAAGGCATACAGGAGTCCTGACGTCCATTCTATACTGAAGGCGTCTATTGCCAACGGCCTGTCTGCTGGGTTCAGGGAGCAGAATCTTTGAACTTTCTTGTTGGCTTTTGAGGCAAAGAGGTCTACCCTGGGTCTTCCCCACATGTGTACTATCTGTTGAAAAATTGACTTTTAGGGACCATTCCCCTTGCCTCAAGTGGTCCCTGCTTAAAAAGTCTGCCTTTATATTGTCCACACCTCGAATATGCAGGGCCGATAATGACAGGAAATGCCTTTCGGCTAGACATGAGTCTTCTGGTTATGTGCATCAGTGACCGAGAACGGGTGCCCCCCTGGTGGTTCACGTATGCGACCGCTGTCCGGTTGCCCGATAGGACCCTCACATGATGCCTGGTCAAGTGTGGAAGTAATCTCTCTAGCGCCTTTTCTATTGCTAGGAGTTCCCACTCGTTTGAGGATAGATTTTTCTCCTCTTGAGCCCAGGGATCTTGGACCCACAGTGTGTCTGAGTGAGCTCTCCACCCCCATGGACTGGCGTCCGTTGTGATCACTTTGGAGGCTGTAAATGTCCAGGGGACTCCTCTCGGAGATGACTATCTGTAACCACCATATGAGAGATTGGAGCACAGAGAGTGGGAGAGTGAGCTTCTGCTCTAGCTGCCCCTGAAGTTCCAGGTCGTTCTGCTGCACACACCATTGCAGTTCTCTTGCATGGAACTGGGCCCATTTTACTGCCGCTATGCAGGAGGTTAGGGACCCCAATACTGACATGGCCCTTCTCAAAGTCATCTCTGGTTTTGTTAATGTTGTTATAATCATCTGCTTGATTTTTTCCTCTTTTTCTTCTGGGAGGCGACATTCCTGTGCCACGGAGTCTACCGTTATCCCCAGGAAATTCTGGACCATTGCTGGCTCTAGTTTGGATTTCTTGAGGTTTAGTTGCCATCCCAGTGTCTGTAGAGTGTCCATCACTATCCTGACCTGCTCCTGACAGTGAGAAAAGTTCTTCCCTACAATCAGGAAGTTGTCCAGATAGGGTATTATGCTCTGTGTAGCCTCAGGTACCGTCAGGGAGGAGGGGGAAGGGGGGAGACCTGCTTTTTGAAACTCAACAGGGAGGGCCCCACCTCTGAGGAGACTTACTAAGCCCGGGCACCGATGTGCCTCACGGGCTGCATGGCCACCTTAGGTCAACAGGGGGGGCACCAAAAGGTGACCCCCGTGGACAGCAGGATTTCTAACTTGACGGGGGGGGGTTGGGAAGAGCCACCTGCGGCCCCCGTGGATAATCTTCACCCGGGCGTTCGCCTCACGGGCTGTGGCCATGCTTCGCTCAGGGGGGGCATGGTATACATTGCAACTACCGGTACCTGGTGACGGGTGTAGCAGACCAGCACCTGCCCAAATCCACCCGACTCAGGCCCGGGCATCCTCTTCTATCTTCATCAGAAGTCTTCCATCTTGAGGGTTCCCCGTCAAGGACAGGAAACCAACTGATGTGGAGAGAGGAGCCGCCCCTTTTATCTTGAAGGTTTCCTGTCCTTGATGGGCGGATACCCTCTCTCGTGGTGCCGTCATGTATGATGGAAAAAAAATGAACATTTAACATTTAACAAAAATGGTCTTTTAGCAACAATTTTTTTTATTTTCCCAAGGGTAAAAAGAGAAACTGGACAACAAAAGCTATTGTACAATTTGTCCTGAGTACGCCCATACCCCATATGTGGGGTAAACCACTGTTTGGGCGCACGTCTGGGCTCGGAAGGGAAGGAGCGCCCTTTGACTTTCAATGAAAAATTGGCTCCAATCTTTAGCGGACACCATGTCGCGTTTGGAGAGCCCCTGTGTGTCTAAATATTGGAGCTCCCCCACAAGTGACCCCATTTTGGAAACTAGACCCCCAAAGGAGCTTATCTAGATGCATAGTGAGCACTTTAAACCCCCAGGTGCTTCACAAATTGATCCGTAAAAATGAAAAAGTACTTTTTTTTTTTTCCACAAAAAATTTCTTTTATCCTCAATTTTTTCATTTTCACATGGGCAATAGGATAAAATGGATCCTAAAATGTGCTGGGCAATTTCTTCCAAGTACATCGATACCTCATATGTGGGGGGGTACCACTGTTTGTGCACACGGCAAGGATCGGAAGGGAAGGAGCGCCATTTGACTTTTGAATGAAAAATTAGCTCCAATCGTTAGCGGACACCATGTCACGTTTGGAGAGCCCCTGTGTGCCTAAACATTGGACCTCCCCCACACGTGACCCCATTTTGGAAACTAGACCTCCCATGGAACTAATCTAGATGAGCGGTGACCACTTTAACCCCCCAAGTGCTTCACAGAAGTTTATAACGCAGAGCCGTGAAAATAAAACATCATTTTTCTTTCCTCAAAAATAATTTTTTAGCCCGCAATTTTTTATTTTCACAAGAGTAACAGGAGAAATTGGACCCCAAAAGTTGTTGTCCAGTTTGTCCTGAGTACACCGATACCCCATATGTGGGGGTAAACCACTGTTTGAGCACACGTCGGGGCTCGGAAGGGAAGTAGTGACTTTTGAAATGCAGACTTTGATGGAATGGTCTGCAGGCGTCACGTTGCGTTTGCAGAGCCCCTGATGTGCCTAAACAGTAGAAACCCCCCACAAGTGACCCCATTTTGGAAACTAGACCCCCCCAAGGAACTTATCTAGATGTGTGGTGAGCACTTTGAACCCCCCAAGTGCTTCACAGAAGTTTATAACGCAGAGCCATGAAAATAAAAAATAATTATTGAGGAATGAAAAATTAATGTTTCAGCAAGCAATTTTTTATTTTTGCAAGGGTAACAGGAAAAATTGGACCCCAAAAGTTGTTGCCCAGTTTGTCCTGAGTATGCTGGTACCCCATATGTGGGGGTAAACCACTGTTTGGGCGCACGTCTGGGCTCGGAAGGGAGGGAGCACCATTTGACTTTTAGAACACAAGATTGGCTGGAATCAATGGTGGCGCCATGTTGCGTTTGGAGACCCCTGATGTGCCTAAACAGTGGAAACACCTCAATTCTAACTCCAACACTAACCCCAACACACCCCTATCCCTAATCTCAACTCTAGCCATAACCCTAACCCCAACACACCCCTAACCACAACCCTAACCCCGACACACCCCTAACCCTAATCCCAACCCTAACCACAACACACCCCTAACCATAACCACAAGCCTAATCTTAACCCTATTTCCAACTCTAGCCCTAATTCCAACACTAACCCTAAGGGTAAGTCTCCACGTTCAGGATTGCATCAGGATTTGGTCAGGATTTTCCATCAGTTTTTGTAAGCCAAAACCAGGAGTGGGTGATAAATGCAGAAGTGGTGCATATGTTTCTATTATACTTTTCCTCTAATTGTTCCACTCCTGGTTTTGGCTTACAAATACTGATGTAAAATCCTGACCAAATCCTGATGCAATCCTGAACGTGGAAACATACCCTAAGGCTATGTGCCCACGTTGCGGATTCGTGTGAGATTTTTCTGCACCATTTTTGAAAAATCCGCAAGTAAAAGGCACTGCATTTTACCTGCGGAATAACCGCGAATTTCCAGTGTTTTTTGTGCGGATTTCACCTGCGGATTCCTATTGAGGAACAGGTGTCAAACGCTGCGGAATCCGCACAAAGAATTGACATGCTGCGGAAAATACAACACAGCATTTCCGCGTGGTATTTTCCGCACCATGGGCACAGCAGATTTGGTTTTCAATAGGTTTACATGGTACTGTAAACCTGATGGAAAACTGCTACGAATCCGCAGCGGGCAGTCCGCTGCGGATCCGCAGCCAAATCCGCACATAGCCTAATTCTAACCCTAGTTCTAACCCTAATTCTAACCCTAACCCTAAATCTAACCCCAACCCTAACCCTAGTGGGGAAAAAAAATTAAAATAAAGAAAATATTTTTATTATTGTCCCTACCTATGGGGGTGATAAAGGGGGGGTTAATTTACTATTTTTTTTTATTTTGATCACTGTGATAAAACCTATCACAGTGATCAAAATGTACCTGGAACGAATCTGCCGGCAGATTCGGCGGGCGCACTGCGCATGCGCCCGCCATTTTGGAAGATGGCGGCGCCCTTGGAGAAGACGGACGGACACCGGGAGGCTCGGTAAGTATGAGGGGGTGGGATCGGAGCACGGGGGGGTGGATCTGAGCACGGGGGGGGGGGGGGGGGAGCGGATAGGAGAACGGAGGGGAGTACGGGACAGAACGGAGGACTGGGGAGGAGGTCGGTGGCAGGGGGCAGATCAGGGTTTCCAGCCATGGCCGATGATATTGAAGCATCGACCATGGCTGGATTGTAATATTTCACCACTTTTCATAGGTGAAATATTACAAATTGCTCTGATTGGCTGTTGAAAGTGAAAGAGCCAATCAGAGCTAACGTAGCCACGGGGGGGGGGGGTTGGGGGGCGCAAAGCCACCCCCCCTGGGCTGAAGTACCACTCCCCCTGTCCCTGTAGGTCGGGTGAAATTGGATTTAACCCTTTCACCCGATCTGCAGGGACGCGATCATTCTGTGACACAGCATATGCGTCACAGGTCGGATTGGCACCGACTTTCATGACGCATACGCTGTGTCACAGTTTGGGAAGGGGTTAACTACTTATGGACCGCCCACAAACTAAACAGCCAAGTGGTCCGTATTCTACATAGCAGTAATGTTTTAAAATGCCACTGCATAGTATTAGGCTATGTGCACACATTGAGGATTTAGATGTAGATCCGCAGCGTTTTTGGACGTGCGGAATTAAATCAAATCTGCAGTGTAGTGCACAAGCAATGTTAGTCAGTCAATGGGAAATTGAGAATTGTTGTGCACATGCTGCGGAGAAAAAAAAAAAAAAAAAAAAAAAAAAAAAAAAGAGTGGATTTGCAGCATTTTATTTTCACTGCATGTCAATTCTTTTTGAGGATCTACAACGTTTCTGCACCCACTGACTTCCATTGTGTCAGGCCAATCTGCAGGTTTAAAAAAAGATCTGCGGATTTGCTGCGGATGTGCCTGCGAGAAACGCTGCAGATTGGGAGGGCGCAGAGTGCGAGAGTGCGTGCGCAGAGTGCGTGCGCGCGAGAGTGCGTGCGCGCGAGAGTGCGTGCGCGCGAGAGTGCGTGCGCAGAGTGCGTGCGCGCGAGAGTGCGTGCGCAGAGTGCGTGCGCGCGAGAGTGCGTGCGCAGAGTGCGTGCGCAGAGTGCGTGCGCAGAGTGCGTGCGCAGAGTGCGTGCGCAGAGTGCGTGCGCAGAGTGCGTGCGCAGAGTGCGTGCGCAGAGTGCGTGCGCGCGAGAGTGCGAGAGTGCGTGCGCAGAGTGCGTGCGCGCGAGAGTGCGAGAGTGCGTGCGCAGAGTGCGTGCGCGCGAGAGTGCGTGCGCAGAGTGCGTGCGCGCGAGAGTGCGTGCGCGCGAGAGTGCGTGCGCGCGAGAGTGCGTGCGCAGAGTGCGTGCGCAGAGTGCGTGCGCGCGAGAGTGCGTGCGCGCGAGAGTGCGTGCGCAGAGTGCGTGCGCAGAGTGCGTGCGCAGAGTGCGTGCGCAGGAGAATGCGAGAGTGCGCGCGAGAGTGCGCGCGCAGAGTGCGTGCGTGCGAGAGTGCGCGCGAGAGTGCGCGCGCAGGGTGCGTGCGCGCGAGAGTGCGAGAGTGCGTGCGTGCGAGAGTGCGAGAGTGCGTGCGCGCGAGAGTGCGAGAGTGCGTGCGCGCGAGAGTGCGAGAGTGCGTGCGCGCGAGAGTGCGAGAGTGCGAGAGTGCGTGCGCGCGAGAGTGCGTGCGCGCGAGAGTGCGAGAGTGCGTGCGCGCGA
Source organism: Ranitomeya variabilis (assembly GCF_051348905.1). Lineage (NCBI taxonomy): Eukaryota > Metazoa > Chordata > Amphibia > Anura > Dendrobatidae > Ranitomeya > Ranitomeya variabilis. The sequence goes on along the minus strand of NC_135234.1, from coordinate 638,333,496 downwards.
GAGTGCGAGCGCGCGAGAGTGCGAGAGTGCGCGCGAGAGCGCGAGAGTGCGCGCGAGAGCGCGCGAGAGCGCGCGAGTGCGTGCGCAGAGTGCGTGCGCAGAGTGCGTGCGCGCGAGAGTGCGCAGAGTGCGTGCGCGAGTGCGAGAGTGCGTGCGCAGAGTGCGTGCGCGCGAGAGTGCGAGAGTGCGTGCGCAGAGTGCGTGCGCGCGAGAGTGCGTGCGCAGAGTGCGTGCGCAGAGTGCGTGCGCAGAGTGCGTGCGCAGAGTGCGTGCGCAGAGTGCGTGCGCAGAGTGCGTGCGCAGAGTGCGTGCGCAGAGTGCGTGCGCAGAGTGCGTGCGCAGAGTGCGTGCGCAGAGTGCGTGCGCGCGCGAGAGTGCGCGCGAGAGTGCGCGCGTGCGAGAGTGCGCGCGCAGAGTGCGCGCGTGCGAGAGTGCGAGAGTGCGTGCGCGCGAGAGTGCGAGAGTGCGAGAGTGCGCGCGCGCGCGTGGGCGCGCGCAGAGCGCGAGAGCGCGCGCGCAGAGCGCGAGAACGCGCGCAGAGCGCGAGAGTGCGCGCGCAGAGCGCGAGAGTGCGCGCGCAGAGCGCGAGAGTGCGCGCGCAGAGCGCGAGAGTGCGCGCGCAGAGCGCGAGAGTGCGCGCGCAGAGCGCGAGAGTGCGCGCGCAGAGCGCGAGAGTGCGCGCGCAGAGCGCGAGAGTGCGCGCGCAGAGCGCGAGAGTGCGAGCATGTATTGTCCAATGGGACTACGGCTATGCCTGCTATAGTGACAGCTAGTCGAATGATGGGACAGTAGTAGTCCCATCATCCGGCTACTGTGTTCAAGTGTATAAAGTAGAAAAAAAAAAAAAAAAAAAAAACACACACACACACACACACACAGTACATACTCAACCTAGTCCCCGAAGCACTCGATCACCTGTAAAAAAAATTAAAAATAAACCAACAGTATACTCCCTGATCCGATGTAATCCATTTAATAACTAGTGTCCCAATCTCCCGTGGAGAGTGGTCACATCAGTACCGGTGATACAATGATGGAATGTATCCTTCCGCACTGTATCCCTCCGCCGCTGTGAGTACAGAGTTCATACAGTCACTTGTGGCACCGCTGCATGGGAAAATTCTCACGCAGCAGTGCCGTAAAGTGAGAGCCTGAACTCAGGTAACTTCTTCAGTGATGGACTGTAGGAGCCATTGTCTCCTGTCAGTGTGTCACTGGAGGCCTATAGAGCTGTCGCATCTCCTGATGTGACAGCTCTATAGGGGAGATCGTTGTGGGACACTTGTCATTATATGGACTGCGTCGGACCAGAGAGTATTTATGTTGGTTTATTATTTTTTCAAGGAGATTAAGGGTGTCGCATGGATTACCAGTATAATAAGGATGGCAAAACTGTGTGGTGTTTTATTTTATTAAAATACTTTATTCTGCATGTGTTTGTGTTTATTTAACCCATTAACAACTATAGGATTAGTAATGGATAGGCGTCTCATTGATGCCTCTCCACTACTAAGCTGGCCTGATGTCACCTTACAATTCAAAAGGTGGCATTAACCCCCTATTACCCCATATGCCACCACTACAGTGCAGTGGGAAGAGAGAGCTAAGCGCCAGAATTGGTGCATCTTACAGATGCGCCATTTCTGGGGGGCACTTTGTTTGTAGCTGGGGGAGAAGTGGCAATATCCATGGTCCCTTCCTAGGCTATGAATATCAGCCCGCGGCTGTCTGCATATCCTTTTCGGGCTATTAATTATAGGGGGACCCCAAGTCGTTTTTTTGGGGGGTCCCCCTATTTTATTAGCCAGTAAAGGCTAAATATACAGCTGTGGGCTGATATTCATAGCCTGGGAAGATTCATGGGTACGAACCCCATCCCAGGCTATAAACATCGGCCCTTAGTTGATGGCTTTCCCTCTCTGGCGCACAAAATTGCGTGGGAGCCCAGGCCATTTTTTTTTTTTCAAATTTTTTATAAATTAAACAGTTATTGCGTTTAAGGCCGGGGTCACACTTGTGAGAAACTCGCACGAGTCTCTCGCATCAATACCCAGCATTGCCACCGGCTCTCGGGACCGGAGCGTTCAGCCGAGAATTGATGCGAGAGACTCAGCCGAGTTTCTCACAAGTGTCACCCCAGCCTAACTCTTTACCTACCATTTTATTATGTTTATTACTGAACATCAGGCTTGGTATTATCGATATATCTATCTATCCATCTTTCTGTGTGTGTAAACATTCTTCAATGGAGTATGTACGGTAAATGAAGAAGTTGGACAAGAAATTACATCACAATTTTTTTTTCTTTCAATAATAGATCTCTATTTAGCTTTCAAAACCGCATACAAATCCGCATGAAAATCCGCGCGGGTTTTTATCTGCGTTTTCTGTCAAGAGATGCAGAATCTGTGCAGAACATTTCACAGGCAAATCTGCAATGTGTGCACATGCCTTTGGAGTTCTACAACATCAGAGACAAGCACAGCCAGCTGTCAGACACAGCCAGACTCCCCATAAAGACGCAGAAATAGTTTACTACAGTCTCTGCCTTCCCTATGGCTGCATACACAATGCTAAACCAGTGCTGTGTATACTGCGAGTACGCTGTGAATAGGAAGCTTTAATATAGCTTCCTCCTCCGGACACAGTCAGCTCTGCTATGTAGCCAGTATTCCTGCATTTAACACCAATAAACAAAAAAGAAATAAATAAAACACTTATATCACAAAAAAGATTTAAAAAAAAAAAAAAAAAAAAAAAAAGATTTACAGCTCTCTAAGGCTGGTTTCGCATTTGCGTTTTGATCTGCAGTGTTTTTTTAAAAAACGCATGTGGTGAAAAAACGCGGCAAAACGCCGCGTTTTTTAGACGCATGCGTTTTTGCATGCAGAAAAAAAACGCGGCGTTTTGCGGCGTTTACGTTTTTTAAACGCATGCTGAGAAGTGTGTGACAGCTGCCAATCATCAAAATCAACTAGAAAACCCATTAAAAACAGAAATAGCTAGGGTTAGGGTTAGTATCCCTAGTAACCCTAGGGACCCTAACCCTAACCCTAGGGACCCTAACCCTAGGGACCCTAACCCTAGGGATCCTAACCCTAACCCTAGGGGTTAGGATCGTAACCCTAACCCTAAGGGTTAGGATCCCTAGGGTTAGGGTTTTCTTGTTTTTTCTTGTGTTTTTCTATAAAAACGCATGCGTTTTTAACGCAAGCAAACGCATGTGCTTAAAAACGCATGCGTTTACATAGACAGCAATGCATTTTTTTGCCACGAATAAACGCATGCGTTTTTTAGTGTTAAGTATAGAAAAAAAAACGCATGCGTTTTTTACAGCTAAAATGCTGCAGATCAAAACGCAAGTGTGAAACCAGCCTAAACCATATGTACAAAAAAAAAATCCGAAAATGCATCTGTATGGACTACAGTGCTTAAATGACAAAAACATCATGACTAGTGATTAGTGGAAGTGCTTGTTACTCGAATTTGCCTAGGGTGCTCAGGTATGCACCAAGTATTGCGGGTTCGAGCGAGATGTTCAAGTCACCGTGGCCGCATGTTTCGCAGCTATTAGACAGCCACAAAACATGCAGGGATTGCTCGCGTTTGTCAGGCAACCCCCACATGTTCTGTAACAGTCGTGAAACATGTGGGCGCAGGAACTCGAACATGTCACTCGACACTGCGCATACCCGGGCACCATAGGCAGACGCTAGTAACAAGCACTTGTGCTCATCGCTAGTCATGACATCACGGGGCTTAACGCAGAACAGTGGCACCGGCCCAGGAGGCAAGTGCTTTTTTTTTTTTCTACGGTATGTATGTATGTATGTATGTATGTATGTATGTATGTATGTATGTATGTATGTATGTATGTATGTATGTATGTATGTATGTATGTATGTATGTATGTATGTATGCATGCATGCATGCATGCATGCATGTATTTGAATGCAGCATATGCATGCAAACAAACAAACAGGATTGCCCATTAGTGGAAAATCCTTTTCAGGCTCGGTGTGATGACACTGAAACTAGAAAACGGCAGTTTTACCCACATAACCACTCGGTCAATAAATTCGGCTGCATCAGCTGTTTTGTTTTTTTCCAAATCATAAAATAATTACAATAAATAGTTTTTTTTTTTGTTTTTTTGTTTTTAAACTGAAGCAGCTGCATGCCGCCATGGTCTTCATCTGCATCGCGGCTATTTGAGTATGGCTGCTTCTCGAACGGTCCTGTAACAAGCCATGTCCCCCCCCCCCCCCCGTGTAATTACAAAACCAATGACAGCTTTTTCCTTTATGAAGGCTCCGACTGAATCACTGCAAGCCAAGGAAGACCTAAGGATTATTAGTACAGTAAAGGTACCGTCACACTAAACGATATCGCTAGCGATCCGTGACGTTGCAGCATCCTCGCTAGCGATATCGTTTAATTTGACACGCAGCAGCGATCAGGATCCTGCTGTGATGTCGCTGAATAAAGTCCAGAACTTTATTTGGTCGTCCGATCGCCGTGTATCGTTGTGTTTGACACCAAAAGCAACGATACCAGCGATGTTTTACACTGGTAACCAGGGTAAACATCGGGTTACCAAGCGCAGGGCCGCGCTTAGTAACCCGATGTTTACCCTGGTTACCAGCGTAAAAGTAAAAAAAACAAACAGTACATACTCACCCAGCGTCATACCTCCCCCAGCGTCTGCTTCCTGATACTGACTGAGCGCCGGCCCTAAAGTGAAAGCCGCTCTGCTGTTAGGGCCGGAGCTCAGTCAGTGTCAGGATGCAGAGGCTGGGGGACGCGCAGGTGAGCATGTACTGTTTGTTTTTTTTACTTTTACGCTGGTAACCAGGGTAAACATCGGGTTACTAAGCGCAGCCCTGCGCTTAGCAACCCGATGTTTACCCTGGTTACCCAGGGACCTCGGCATCGTTGGTCGCTGGAGAGCGGTCTGTGTGACAGCTCTCCAGCGATCAAACAGCGACGCTGCAGCGATCGGCATCGTTGTCGCTATCGCTGCAGCGTCGCTTAATGTGACGGTACCTTAAGTGAATGGGAAAAAGGTATTACTTATCCAATGAACCATACTGCTGCGGTTTCAGCAGAGGGGGAACTGGAAAAATATTTTTGAATAAGGATATTTATTTAAACAGAGTACATTTTATTTATTTACTGTATAGACAAAGTCAAAAGCAAGAATTACACCTCACTGTTCACAAGAGACGGTCTAGATACTCAAGTAAACAAAGCAGCTTCAAGAAACAGTCCCACACGCTGCAGATCAGGAAGCACGTGCCTCAATGACCTGATCAATTTCTACACTTTTCAGTACTCTACAGTATTGCCACGCACTATCTGCACTTGTCCATAGGGAGGCCCACTTGTGAAGACATGTACAGACAAGACCCCCTGGACTGCGTGAGAACCAGTTACAAGGTCAAAAGCAGACAGCTTCTGGGGACATAAATAATGAAGAAAATAAAAATTAACATTATACCTGGTTACTCCAATATGGAGAGGTATAATAGGTTTCTTAGGCATTAGACATGTAGATAATAGAGGAATGAACTCATCCAATATAAATACGGTATGTGTATATTACATTCCTTGTGTTTGTTAGGTGGGGAATGAACACACAATATAACTATATGGGATATAGTCCATGCCCTCATCATCTCCCGCCTCAACTACTGTAACCTCCTGCTCTGTGGCCTCCCCTCCAACACTCTCGCACCCCTCCAATCTATTCTAAACTCTGCTGCCCGACTAATCCACCTGCCCCTCCACTATTCCCCGGCCTCTCCTCTCTGTCAATCCCTTCACTGGCTCCCCATTACCCAGAGACTCCAGTACAAAAGCCTAACTATGACGTACAAATCCATCCACAACCTGTCTCGTCCATACATCTGTGACCTCGTCTCCCGGTACTTTCCTGCACGCAACCTCCGATCCTCACAAGATCTCCTTCTCTACTCCCCTCTCCTCTTCCCACAATCGCATACAAGATTTCTCCCGTGCTCCCCCCTACTCTGGAACCCTCTACCACAACACATCAGACTCTCGCCTACCATAGAAACCTTCAAAAAGAACCTGAAGACCCACCTCTTCCGGCAAGCCTACAACCTGCAGTGATCACTGATCGACCAAACCGCTGCATGACCAGCTCTATCCTCACCTACTGTATCCTCACCCATCCCTTGTAGATTGTGAGCCCTCGCGGGCAGGGTCCTCACTCCTCCTGTACCAGTTATACTTGTATTGTTCAAGATTATTGTACCTGTTTTTATTATGTACACCCCTCCTCACATGTAAAGCGCCATGGAATAAATGGCGCAGCAATAATAATAATAATAATAATAATAATATTAATAATAATAATTCCCCTGTATTCCATGCTCACACCCCACCTAACAAACACAGGAAATATACGGTAATATACACCGGTTTATATGGGATAAGTGTTCATTCCCTTACCTGCATATCTTCCATGTCTAAAATGCCCAAGAAATCTATTAAACCTCTCCATATTTTTGGACCAATAAGCTCTGTTCACTCTCTTTATACATTCATTTTCTTCATTCTTTTTAATATGTCCCCAGTTTTTGCTCTTATTTTAGTCCACCCGGCTCGTCTGAGTATTACGCTTTTTTTTTTTATTTTTTTTATAAAGACGCCATACGATTCCAGAGATCTGGACCTTTTTATTGCATGCTAAATGTACAGTCTTTACCAAGGGGTGTGTGGCTCACAATATCCTCTGGGGGCGTCTTTATGTTGCTTTGCATTATCCTATGAGCAATGCCCCCTTAGTAAACAGCGAATATCTTCGGCTCCCTCCTTATTCGGCAAGCTATAGCGCTTACTGTATAAGCTGCCTCGGGAACCCAGCTAACTGGAGCGCTCCTGACAAATACAGTTGTGGCCAAAAGTATTGACACCCCTGCAGTTCTGTCAGATAATACTCAGTTTCTTCCTGAAAATGATTGCAAACACAAATTCTTTGGTATTATCTTCATTTAATTTGTCTTAAATGAAAAAACACAAAAGAGAATGAAGCAAAACATTGATCATTTCACACAAAACTCCAAAAATGGGCCAGACAAAAGTATTGGCACCCTCAGCCTAATACTTGGTTGCACAACCTTTAGCCAAAATAACTTCCGGTAACCATCAATGAGTTTCTTACAATGCTCTGCTGGAATTTTAGACCATTCTTCTTTGGCAAACTGCTCCAGGTCCCTGATATTTGAAGGGTGCCTTCTCCAAACTGCCATTTTTAGATTTCTCCACAGGTGTTCTATGGGATTCAGGTCTGGGCTCATTGCTGGCCACCTTAGGGTATGTGTCCACGTTCAGGATTGCATCAGGATTTGGACAGGATTTTACATCAGTATTTGTAAGCCAAAACCAGGAGTGGGTGATAAATGAAGAAGTGGTGCATATATTTCTATTATACTTTTCCTCTAATTGTTCCACTCCTGGTTTTGGCTTACAAATACTGATGAAAAATCCTGACCAAATCCTGATGCAATCCTGAACGTGGACACATACCCTTAGGGTATGTGTCCACGTTCAGGAAACGCTGCGTTTTTGACGCTGCGTTTTTCCGCAGCGTCAAAAACGCAGCGTCCAGATGTTACAGCATAGTGGAGGGGATTTCATGAAATCCCGACTCCACTATGCGTTAAAAAACGCATGCGTTTTTGCCGCGAAAACGCACATGCGGTGCGTTTTTTCAAAACGCAGCATGTTGCTACAATGAGCAAAACACGCAGGCACACCGCAGGTGACCTGCCAGTGACCTCAGGTGCAGTTTTGGTCAGGATTTTACTTGCATAAAATCCTGACCAAAGCCTGAAGCAAGCCTGAACGTGGACATATACCCTTAGAAGTCTCCAGTGCTTTCTCCCAAACCATTTTCTAGTGCTTTTTGAAGTGTGTTTTGGGTCATTGTCCTGCTGGAAGACCCATGACTTCTGAGGGAGACCCAGCTTTCTCACACTGGGCCCTACATTATGCTGCAAAATTTGTTGGTAGTCTTCAGACGTCATAATGCCATGCACACGGTCATGCAGTCCAGTGCTAGAGGCAGCAAAGCAACCCCAAAACATCAGGGAACCTCTGCCATGTTTGACTGTAGGGACCGTGTTCTTTTCTTTGAATGCCTCTTTTTTTCTCCTGTACACTCTATGTTGATGCCTTTTCCCAAAAAGCTCTACTTTTGTCTCATCTGACCAGACAACATTCTTCCAAAACGTTTTAGGCTTTTTCAGGTAAGTCTTGGCAAACTCCAGCCTGGCTTTTTTGTGTCTCGGGGTAAGAAGTGGGTCTCCTACCATACAGTCCCTTTTCATTTAGACGCTGACGGATAGTACGGGTTGACACTGTTGTACCCTCGGACTGAGGGCAGCTTGAACTTGTTTGGATGTTAGTCGAGGTTCTTTATCCAACATCCGCACAATCTTGCGTTGAAATCTCTTGTCAATTTTTCTTTTCCGTCCACATCTAGGTAGGTTAGCCACGGTGCCATGGGCTTTAAACGTCTTGATGACACTGCGCACGGTAGACACAGGAACATTCAGGTCTTTGGAGATGGACTTGTAGCCTTGAGATTGCTCATGCTTCCTCACAATTTGGTTTCTCAAGTCCTCAGACAGTTCTTTGGTCTTCTTTCTTTTCTCCATGCTCAATGTGGTACACACAAGGACACAGGACAGAGGTTGAGTCAACTTTAATCCATGTCACTGGCTGCAAGTGTGATTTAGTTATTGCCAACACCTGTTAGGTGGCACAGGTAAGTTACAGGTGCTGTTAATTACACAAATTAGAGAAGCATCACATGATTTTTCGAACAGTGCCAATACTTTTGTCCACCCCCTTTTTTATGTTTGGTGTGGGATTATATCCAATTTGGCTTTAGGACAATTCTTTTTGTGTTTTTTCATTTAAGACAAATTAAATGAAGATAATAACAAAGAATTTGTGTTTGCAATCATTTTCAGGAAGAAACTGAGTATTCTCTGACAGAATTGCAGGGGTGTCAATACAATACAACTGTATGTAGCCACAAAAACACCACCCATATATTACACCCATGTAAGAGCACTGTTTGAATGCAACCGAGGTATTGCCATAAATAGAAACACTGTATGATTACAAGCAATCCTTATAAGAGTAAAGTTTATGCTAGCGTGATGTCAATACGCAAAAAAAAAAAAAATTAGGTCACTGCAAATTCATAACCTGTAAACCCCGCCAGTGTGATAGCCAATCAGAAAAATGTACAGCAAATCCATAAAATGTAGACAGCACCAACACTGCAGTGGTCCGCCACAGTCTGGGCTTACCTCCCTGCAGCGATAACCTCGTTCACATCCACGTCACTGCTGCAGACAGTCCCTGGCCGCCATGGTCTTGTGCTGTACGGAAGCAGAGACCAGTGGGGACCACCAGTCAGTGGTGGAGCTGACATATACCGGACAACCCACTTTAACTGTTCTTTCACATCGAGTTCATGTTATACTATTTTTTTCCATAATCTTGGCTAAGAGCCATAATTAAGGATGTGCACCGGTTCTAAGTAAAGCCAGAGCTCCAATCGGCACCCAGAAGTATCTCCCAGTGAAGTTATATACCAGTAAAATGCTTGATAACAATTCTGACAAACAGAAAATAAAGTGATCTTATCTGCTCACACCTCAGGAGATCCTTCTATCACAGGTATTGCCCAAATTATGTGCCGACAAATTGGTCCAAAGTATGGCACCGTAAAGGCATACGTCATCCACCGACTTCAGTGGAAGAGTCCAACAGAGGATTTTTTGCAATCTGCCAGGATTGATCCCCATAGACACATTTGGAGTATATATATATATAAATTTGCATGACCTAGGGGTCTAAAGATGTGAGCACAGCCTTAAAGGGGATGTCCAGCCTCTGAGCAAAAAAGTCTGCAGTCACTGATTGCCGAAACATGACAGTGTGGGGTGCGCATAATGTGACAATTCCACTGTATTCCCAATGCAAGTGGGCTGTCACGTGACCACATCTGATTTGTGGTCACATGATGAGTAGACGCATTTTGCTTCCCTCAATAGAAGAGAATTAAGTCAAGCTAGATGAGACTAGTCAGCACGTGACAGCAAGTCTGCAAATCAAATACATGTGGTTATGTGACCACCTGCACATTGCCGAATCGTGACTGTAGGCTTTTGTTCTGAGCCTGAACCACTTCAATGCCGTCATTCCAACTCTTGGAAAGGCTAGATTTTCCTAGTCTCCAGTATCGCAGAGCCAGAGAGCCATAAGTTGAAGACTTTTGGGAGTTTCCCCCTTTGATAGGGTTAAAGGGACTGTCAGCACAGGCAGCTCGGTGCTTCATGGCGGGGCCAATCATTTATATACACCTTTTCCCTGCATATCCGCCCTTCGCTGGCCCTATGAAAAGGTGGAGATGGAGGCAAAACAAGCAGGTGGGAAGGTGTATATAAATGCTTGGCCCCGCCATGATGCACCGAGCGCCTGCACTTGGTTTGAACGGTCATTCTGTAGAGTCTCTTAAAAAAGTGATTATGCAAATTGCCTCTTCTGAGAAAAAGAGGACTTAAACTCTATAGCGCCACTTGTTGGAAGTAGCAATCCTACAAGTCACAATCAACCCCTTAACGAGACGTGCAATAGGATTAAAGCCAAATCAGTATCTCAATTCGCAGACACGGTGTTTCGGGCTGTTAGTGAGACATCTTCTTGGTAAAATGTCTGGAGCCTGGAGGCCCCGGGGATCTGTGTATAGCAGCATAAGACAGGGAGTATAGAGTTTCACGTACTGTAGAGTATCTAGAGTTCAGCAGAGGAGAGGAATGGCTTCTCTGCCAAATAAACACGTCTTCCACTATCACAGGCAAATGGTAGGACTCCGAAGCTGCTGCTCCAGTCAATGCAAAGCATATTCAGAAAGAGCATCAACATTTGCAAATATGCAAAGAGCAGGCGGCCAAGAAGAAGACGACATCGCCGCATTTCTAGATATAACTACACAGACAATGCGATTCTGCCAAGCACTGCAAAAGCCACTGACACAAAAACAAAATGTATATCTATAATAGACAGGGATGTGCCACCATATGCAAGCTCTCTCCTACCCACACTCCGCAGGGGCGTCTCATGAGCATTCACAGTTTGTCCAAGCCAAGCAGAAGAAACAGTGTCCTGGGGATAAGCAACAACTTTTTTTTTTTTTATCACCTCGCTTCACCCACTAATAAAAGGGGTTGTCTAGTGGTGGACAATCCCTTTAACCCAATTAAAGGGGTATTCCCATTTCCAAAATTCTATAATCCTATCCTAATGTGCATTAGTAATAATAGCAATATTAGCCAATACCTCCAATTAGAAATGCAGTATAGTTGTTCTTATTAGCTACGTCCCTTACTCCATGTAGGGCATTTCAGTAGCTTAGGTATCCAGGACTACGACCACTAAGAGCCATCTGTCACTGTATGAATGGTTGTAACCATGGATACCTAAACTACTGAAATGCCCTACAAGGGGGAGGGGACATAGCTAAAGAACTATACTACATTTTTAATTGGAAGTATTTGCTATTATTATTACTACTAGCACACCTTCTACATATTGGGATAGGAATACCCCTTTAAGGCCACCATACAGCACATATTAAATTCAATCAATGATTCACCAGCACAGTATTCTCCGGATTTCCATCTCTGACTATATAGAATTGTGCAGTTGGCTGTTGTAATCCGTCCTGACACATTCCTCTCACCAATCAACCCCACCCCCAAAAAAAAAAAATTGTGTATCCCAATTTTTGCATGCTTCGGCTCTGTTCACACATCCACTCATATTCCGTTTGAAGGAGAGAAAAACGTAAGTGATCCAGCTGCTTCATCAGTTATGACATTACAGTGCCTCCTGACTCCCCCTGTACATCTCAAAAATACCATTTGATTTCGTGCCGCCCTGTATTTCAATGAGGCAGCTCCCATCCAATGGGCGTCCTCCCTGCACCGTCTGTTCCTGGGAATTTTGAGGTGTACAGGGGGAGTCAGGAGGCAATATAATCAATTGTGAAATGCGTAAAAGCAGAAAAAGGTGGTGGCGCTTGTTGGGATGCAAAAAAACTGGTGACAGATCCCCTTTAAGTTTCCCTTCTCCTAAAGCAGGGGTGGGGAATCTTTTTTCTGCGAAGGGCCATTTGGATATTTGTACCATCCTTCGGGGGCCGTACAAACTCCGCCCACACAGTGCATCATGACTCTGGTACTGGTGTCAGGACGTAATCTTTCATTGCATGCCCTTCATTGCTCAGTAGTGAACACTCTGTGTGTGTGTGCGCTAACAGAGCAAGAAGAAATTAATGAGCTGGTTGTAATCAAAATACAGCTCCCTGCCCAAGAATGCGGTCCCTGAGAATCTGATCGGGGCCTGATAAAAGGTCATCGAGGGCCGTAAATGGCCCTGGGGCCTGAGGTTCCCCACCCCTGGCCTAAAATGTAAGAGCCCATCAGAATATCAGCGCGGACATGTGAACGGAGCCCTACATGGTGTGCGCACTGGACGGATCATGTGTCCCCAATCCTACCGATACTCCATGTAGGACGCTACAGAGACCCCATTAATAATGTACAGCACACATTCCAGGCCTCATTCACATCTGCGTTTCCGTTTTTCCTGTTCCAAAGCTGTAAAAACCCCAAAATGACAGATGTCGGATCGATGACAGGACAGACGCTAACAGCACACTGACAGCGGTGCCCAGCGGGTTCTGCATAGGAGGAACACAGCGGCACAGCACTACTCCGCCCATGCAGAAGTGCATACATCAGGAGCTGCCATGTACAACCACCCCAGCAGGTAAGTAACATTAACTCTTCAGGCCCTGGACCTCACACAGGAACAGCCCAGAAACAGAACAGGAGGATGGAAGAAAACTGCAAAGGAAAAGTGGAGAAGTTGCAGCAACCAATCAGGTTGCAGCTCTTATGTATACAAATGCCTTGTCAATTTGAAAGCTGGAATCTAATTGGTTGCTAAGTACAACTACTGTGAATAAACCTCCTCCAGTTCTGCCCCTGGAGCAGAGGGAGCGGGACCCTGTGGAGGTGAGCGGTGATCCCGAGAGCCCAGTGCAGACGCCGGAGATTCCTTTACCAGATCACTGCAGGCACAAAGTTGTCACTTCCTCCATCCGCAGCCAGCGGTCCTGGAGAGAGCGGAGATGCTGCTGCTGTTGCTGCTGCTGCTGCCGGCGGCTTCTTAGAAGTTTTCAGTGTTCCAGGTTCCTCATTCTTGGCAATGGCCGCAGCGCTGAGTAGAGCCGCTCACCAGCTCGGTATCCCGCCAGCACGGCCGCCTGCTCCCCGCGCAGCCCTCACAGCAGCCATGTCCACTGACTGTGGCCACATTCAAACTCCACACAAGCCTTTCTCCTCAGAACAGCTGAAAGGTGACGTCACCGCTCCGGACCGAACCATTCTAGTGGCCGCGGGGAGGGAGAAGGGACAGTAGCAATTGTTTGGCGTTTTTAATATTCCGTGAGGTACACTGTGAGTTAATTGTGGAGAGTGACGGGAACAGATTAGATTCGTCTTTAGTCACGTCAGTCTTTCCGTGAAATAAAAGCCCCCCTCGATGTATAAATGGTCGGGTCTGTAGTGAATGTAACGTGGTGGGAGAATGAGGAGCCTTCAGAGGATGTGACCGGCGCGGGGGGCGGACGGTCCAGGGAACCTGCCTTGTGGCCCGTGCACCGATAGGCCAGACTATCAGCCGTAGCCTTATGTATTTTTTTATAATAATTTTTCACACTAAAAAATGAATCATTAATATTAAGGACCATTTACACTTCACCATGAGCAGCGTTAGAGCGGAACTGAAATAGTTACATAGTTACATAGTTATTAAGGTTGAAGGAAGACTTAAGTCCATCTAGTTCAACCCATAGCCTAACCTAACATGCCCTAACATGTTGATCCAGAGGAAGGCAAAAAAAACCCATGTGGCAAAGAGTAAGCTCCACCATGGGGAAAAAAATTCCTTCCCGACTCCACATACGGCAATCAGACTAGTTCCCTGGATCAACGCCATATCAAGGAATCTAGTGTATATACCCTGTAACATTATACTTTTCCAGAAAGGCATCCAGTCCCCTCTTAAATTTAATTAATGAATCACTCATTACAACATCATACGGCAGAGAGTTCCATAGCAGGGCCGGACTGGCCATAGGGCAGTTCTGGCAAATGCCAGAAGGGCCGGTGGCAGTAGTGGGCCGCTCGAATGTGCCGCTGTCGGCACACTCCCCCCGCTGTCGCGGCACACTCCCGGCCCCGCATTCAACTATACCGGCGTCATAGACGCCGGTACAGTTGAATGCAATGATGGAGGAGAGAGCGTCTGCTGACGCCCCCTCTCCCATCATTCCCCGCTCTGCCTGCCGCTGACACTGCGGATGCGCGATGACGTCATATCATCGCGCACCTGCTGTGTGACCGGGCGGGCAGACTGCGACTGCTGAGACCAGAGCCAGAGCAGCACGGGACACGAGGAGAGAGGTGAGTAGAGTGTTTGTTTTTTTTTATCAATGAGTGATGACTGGATTGTGGAGCTATTGGGGGGGGCTGCCTGCCTGCATTACTTTCTATGGGGGCTGCCTGCCTGCATTACTTTCTATGGGGGCTGCCTGCCTGCATTACTTTCTATGGGGGCTGCCTGCCTGCATTACATTCTATGGGGGCTGCCTGCCTGCATTACATTCTATGGGGGCTGCCTGCCTGCATTACATTCTATGGGGGCTGCCTGCCTGCATTACTTTCTATGGGGGCTGCCTGCCTGCATTACTTTCTATGGGGGCTGCCTGCCTGCATTACATTCTATGGGGGCTGCCTGCCTGCATTACATTCTATGGGGGCTGCCTGCCTGCATTACTTTCTATGGGGGCTGCCTGCCTGCATTACTTTCTATGGGGGCTGCCTGCCTGCATTACATTCTATGGGGGCTGCCTGCCTGCATTACATTCTATGGGGGCTGCCTGCCTGCATTACATTCTATGGGGGCTGTGCTGCATTATATTGTATGCTGTCTGCCTGCATTACATTCCATGGGCCTGTGCTGCATTATATTCTATGGGGCTGGCTGCATTCCATTCCATGGGCCTGTGCTGCATTATATTCTATGGGGCTGGCTGCATTTCATTCTATGGGCCTGTGCTGCATTATATTCTATGGGGCTGTGCTGCATTACATTCTATGGGGCTGTGCTGCATTACATTCTATGGGGCTGTGCTGCATTACATTCTATGGGGCTGTGCTGCATTACATTCTATGGGGGCTGTGCTGCATTATATTGTATGGTGGCTGCCTGCATTACATTCTATGGGGGCTGGCTGCATTCCATTCCATGGGCCTGTGCTGCATTATATTCTATGGGGCTGGCTGCATTCCATTCCATGGGCATGTGCTGCATTATATTCTATGGGGCTGGCTGCATTCCATTCTATGGGCCTGTGCTGCATTATATTCTATGGGGCTGGCTGCATTACATTGTATGGTGGCTGTGCTGCATTATATTGTATGGGGCTGTGCTGCATTATATTCTATGGGGCTGTGCTGCATTATATTCTATGGGGCTGTGCTGTATTACATTCCATGGGGCTGTGCTGCATTAAATTCTATGGGGCTGGCTGAATTACATTCTATGGGGCTGGCTGCATTACATTCTATGGGGCTGTGCTGCATTACATTCTATGGGGACTGTGCTGCATTAAATTCTATGGGGCTGTTCTGTATTACATTCTATGGGGCTGGCTGCATTACATTCTATGGGGGCTGTGCTGTATTACATTCTATGGGGGCTGGCTGCATTACATTCTATGGGGGCTGTGCTGTATTACATTTTATGGGGGCTCTGCTGTATTACATTCTATGGGGGCTGTGCTGTATTACATTCTATGGGGGCTGTGCTGTATTACATTCTATGGGGGCTGTGCTGTATTATAGTCTATGGGGGCTGTGCTGTATTACAGTCTATGGGGGCTGTGCTGTATTACATTCTATGAGGACTGAGCTGTAATGCTGGATACAGCTGTAATTATATGTTATATAGTCGTGTTACACTCCCCCCACTTCTTGTAGCCTACAAGTGTACAAAGATATTATACAGTCACCATGCGACAAGTGGGCCTGTGTGACTTCAAATGCCAGGGCTGAATTTTAGTCCCAGTCCGGCCCTGTTCCATAGTCTCACTGCTCTTACAGTAAAGAATCCGCGTCTGTTATTATGCTTAAACCTTCTTTCCTCCAGACGTAGAGGATGCCCCCTTGTCCGTGTCTCAGGTCTATGATTAAAAAGATCATCAGAAAGGTCTTTGTACTGTCCCCTCATATATTTATACATGAAAATAAGATTACCCCTTAGTCTTCGTTTTTCCAAACTAAATAGCCCCAAGTGTAATAACCTATCTTGGTATTGCAGACCCCCCAGTCCTCTAATAACCTTGGTCGCTCTTCTCTGCACCCGCTCCAGTTCAGCTATGTCTTTCTTATACACCGGAGACCAGAACTGTGCACAGTATTCTAAGTGTGGTCGTACTAGTGACTTGTATAGAGGTAAAATTATGTTCTCCTCATGAGCATCTATGCCTCTTTTAATGCATCCCATTATTTTATTTGCCTTTGTAGCAGCTGTCTGACACTGGCCACTGAATATGAGTTTGTCATCCACCCATATACCCAGGTCTTTTTCATTGACGGTTTTGCCCAGAGTTTTAGAATTAAGCACATAGTTATACATCTTATTACTTCTACCCAAGTGCATGACCTTACATTTATCCCCATTAAAGCTCATTTGCCATTTATCAGCCCAAGCTTCTAGTTTACATAAATCATCCTGTAATATAAAATTGTCCTCCCCTGTATTGATTACCCTGCAGAGTTTAGTGTCATCTGCAAATATTGAAATTCTACTCTGAATGCCCCCTACAAGGTCATTAATAAATATGTTAAAAAGAAGAGGGCCCAATACTGACCCCTGTGGTACCCCACTGCTAACCGCAACCCAGTCCGAGTGTGCTCCATTAATAACCACCCTTTGTTTCCTATCCCTGAGCCAGCTCTCAACCCACTTACACATATTTTCCCCTATCCCCATTACTCTCATTTTATGTAACAACCTTTTGTGTGGCACCGTATCAAAAGCTTTGGAAAAGTCCATATACACTACGTCCACTGGGTTCCCTTGGTCCAGTCCGGAACTTACCTCTTCATAGAAGCTGATCAAATTAGTCTGACATGAACGGTCCCTAGTAAACCCGTGCTGATACTGGGTCATGAGGTTATTCCTCTTCAGATACTCCAGTATAGCATCCCTTAGAATGCCCTCCAGGATTTTACCCACAGTAGAGGTTAAGCTTACTGGCCTATAATTACCGAGTTCAGTTTTTGCCCCTTTTTTGAATATTGGCACCACATTTGCTATACGCCAGTCCTGTGGTACAGACCCTGTTATTATGGAGTCTTTAAAGATTAAAAATAATGGTCTACCAATGACTGTACTTAGTTCCTGCAGTACTCGGGGGTGTATCCCATCCGGGCCCGGAGATTTGTCAATTTTAGTGATTTTTAGACGCCGCCGTACTTCCTGCTGGGTTAAGCAGGTGACATTTAATGGGGAATTTTTATCACTAGTCATTTTGTCTGCCATGGGATTTTCTTTTGTAAATACTGATGAAAAAAAGTCATTTAGCATATTGGCTTTTTCCTCATCCTCATCCACCATTTCACACAGACTATTTTTAAGGGGGCCAACACTGTCATTTTTTAGTTTCTTACTATTTATATAGTTAAAGAATATTTTGGGATTATTTTTACTCTCTCTGGCAATGAGTCTCTCTGTCTCAATCTTTGCTGCCTTGATTTGCTTTTTACAGAATTTATTTAATTTTCTGTATTTATTTAATGCCTCCTCACTACCTACTTCCTTTAATTCTCTAAATGCTTTCTTTTTGTCCCTTATTGCGCCCCTTACAGCTCTATTTAGCCATATTGGTTTCCTCCTATTTCTAGTATGTTTATTCCCATACGGTATATACTGTGCACAGGTCCTATCCAGGATGCTAATAAATGTCTCCCATTTTCTTTGTGTATTTTTGTGTCTCAGGATATCATCCCAGTTAATTGCACCAAGATCCTCTCTCATCCGTTGGAAATTTGCCCTCCTGAAGTTTAGTGTCCTTGTCACCCCCCTACTACCCATCTTATTAAAGGTTACATGAAAACTTATTATTTTGTGATCACTATTCCCCAAGTGACCCCCAACCCTTATATTTGATATGCGGTCTGGCCTGTTGGTTAATATTAGGTCTAGCAGTGCCCCCCTCCTTGTTGGGTCCTGAACCAGTTGTGAAAGGTAATTGTCTCTCATAGTTGTCAAAAACCGATTACCTTTGCTGGAACTGCAGGTTTCTGTTCCCCAATCTATTTCAGGGTAGTTGAAGTCCCCCATAATAATGACTTCTCCTTGAGTCGCAGCTTCATCTATTTGCTTTACGAGGCTATTCTCCATTGCTTCCATTATTTTTGGAGATTTATAACAAATCCCTATCAGTAATTTATTATTTTTTCCCCCTCCCCTTATCTCCACCCACAGGGACTCTACATTTTCATTAAATTCACCTATATTATCACGCAGGATGGGTTTTAAGGAAGATTTTACATATAGACACACCCCTCCCCCTCGCTTATCTGTACGGTCATTTCTGAACAGGCTATAGCCCTGCAAGTTAACAGCCCAGTCATGGCTCTCATCCAGCCACGTCTCAGATATCCCCACCATGTCATAATTATGCTCCAACAACATTAGTTCTAATTCATCCATTTTGTTGGCGAGGCTTCTGGCATTAGTATACATGCACTTGATGTTCCTCTCTGTACCTCTATTCTTTCTTAAATTACTAACTGTTCTAACCCCACCCCCCATGCCACCGCCACCCCCAACTTCCTTATTTGTGCCCAGGTCTCTATCTGCACTATCTTCCCCTCCTATAAAATGAATACCCTCCCCCCCAATCCCTAGTTTAAACACTCCTCCAACCTTCTAACCATTTTCTCCCCCAGCACAGCTGCCCCTTCCCCATTGAGGTGCAGCCCGTCCCTAGCGTAGAGCCTGTAGCCAACTGAGAAGTCGGCCCAGTTCTGCAGGAACCCAAACCCCTCCTTCCTACACCAATTCTTGAGCCACTTATTAACCTCCCTAATCTCCCGTTGCCTCTCTGGCGTGGCACGTGGTACAGGCAGTATTTCAGAAAATACCACGTTGGAGGTCCTTGCTTTCAGCTTGCAGCCTAATTCCCTGAAATCATCTTTAAGGACCTTCCACCTACCTCTAACTTTGTCATTTGTGCCAATGTGCACCATGACCGCTGGGTCCTCACCAGCCCCTCCCAGTAATCTGTCCACCCGATCAGCGATGTGTCGGACTCGAGCGCCAGGTAGGCAGCACACCGTCCGACGATCCCTGTCTTTGTGACAGATTGCCCTATCTGTTCCCCTAATAATTGAGTCCCCCACTACCAGCACCTGTCTGGCCTGCCCTGCTCTCCTATTTCCCTCCTTACTGGAGCAGTGACTCCTCCGGCTTTCAGAGGACATGCCTGGCTGCAGCAGTGCTAATCCTGCACTGGCACACCCCTCATCTGCCAACTTAGCAAACTTATTGGGGTGTGCCAGATCAGGACTAGCCTCCCTGGCACTCTTCCCTCTACCCCGCCTTCTATCTGTCACCCAGCTAACTGCCACACTGTCCTGCAGCTCCATCCTACC
This sequence comes from Ranitomeya variabilis, assembly GCF_051348905.1. Classification (NCBI taxonomy): domain Eukaryota; kingdom Metazoa; phylum Chordata; class Amphibia; order Anura; family Dendrobatidae; genus Ranitomeya; species Ranitomeya variabilis. The sequence continues at coordinate 638,313,655 of NC_135234.1, read as the reverse complement.
ATCCCCCTCCTCATCTATCCCATTGAGCGTCTGCTCTGTGAGCAGAAGACTCCTCTCCATATTGTCTATGGATCTCAGTGTTGCCAGCTGCACATTTAGATCCAGTATCTGGGTTTCCAAATGCACAATGTGCTCACATCTCGCACAGCAGTATGCACCCTCGACCGGCTGGTCAAGGACTGCATACATGTGGCAAGATGTACACTGGATGGCATTAACAATTGTGGAGCACATTTCCTAATGGGGATTGCACCACACAGAAACGTTAATTAAAAATAAATACAAAGTATTAATTAAACAAAAAAAAAAACAAAAAAAACAGAATCAATTCCTCCCTTGGAAACTCCCTGATTCCAAAGTCACTGAATCACAAGTCACACACTTACCGCCGTTCACACTTACGCTCAGGTCACACTCAGCTCGCTCACACTCGCTCATTATTTACAATCTCATTATTTAATCATTATGTCCAGCATCAAGAGTTATAAACTTTGCAAATCACTTTTTTATGGGATCTGTCTTCATTCCCGTGAGAAAAATTGCATGTAATTGGCTTCTCAGTCGCCGCTCCTCCCAAAAGGGACCCCACTATAATCCGCCTGTGCTGTCAGTCTCATGATTGACGCTGTGGAGCACTTCTGACATTTGTTTCTTCCTAGGATGTATCAGACCATCAGTATATCCCCGCTGATGTGAACGGAGCCCTACATGGTGCCCGCACTGTACCAGCCAGCACTTCCAATCTTGGGATGGGTCAGGTCCCACCAGCCCTACTGATACTCCATAAATGATGCCATGAAGCCCCCATTGAGGCCACGTTCACACTTACAGTATTTGGTCAGTTTTTTAACCCCTTAGTGACAGAGCCAATTTGGTACTTAATGACCGAGCCAATTTTTAAAATTCTGACCACTGTCACTTTATGAGGTTATAACTCTGGAACGCTTTATCGGATCCCGCTGATTCTGAGATTGTTTTTTCGTGACATATTGTACTTCAAGTTAGTGGTAACATTTCTTCGATATTACTTGCAATTATTTATGAAAAAAACGGAAATATGGCCAAAATTTTTAAAATTTTGCAATTTTCAAACTTTGTATTTTTATGCCCTTAAATCAGAGAGGTATGTCACGAAAAATAGTTAATAAATAACATTTCCCACATGTCCACTTTACATCAGCACAATTTTGGAAACAAAATTTTTTTGTTGTTAGGGAGTTATAAGGGTTAAAAGTTGACCAGCAATTTCTCATTTTTACAACACCATGTTTTTTTTAAGGACCACATCACCTTTGAAGTCATTTTGAGGGGTCTATATGATAGAAAATAACCAAGTGTGACACCATTCTAAAAACTGCACCCCTCAAGCTGCTCAAAACCACATTCAAGAAGTTTATTAACCCTTTACTTTCTTCACAGTAACTGAAACAATGTGGAAGAAAAAAATGAACATTTAACTTTTTTTGCAAACATTTTACTTCAGAACCATTTTTTTTAATTTTCACAAGTGTAAAAACAGAAATTTAACCACAAATTGTGTTGTGCAATTTCTCCTGAGTACGCCGATACCCCATATGTGGAGGTAAACCACTGTTTGGGCGCACCGCAGAGCTTGGAAGTGAAGGAGCGCCGTTTGACTGTTTCAATGCAGAATTGGCTGGAATTGAGATCGGACGCCATGTCGCGTTTGGAGAGCCCCTAATGTGCCTAAACAGTGGAAACCCCCCACAAGTGACACCATTTTGAAAACTAGACTCCTTAAGGAACTTATCTAGATGTGTGGTGAGCACTTTGAACCCCCAAGTGCTTCACAGAAGTTTATAACGTAGAGCCGTGAAAATAAAAAATCGCATTTGTTTTCACAAAAATGATTTTTTCGCCCACAAATTCTTATTTTCACAAGGGTAACAGGAGAAATTAGACCACAAAAGTTGTTGTGCAATTTCTCCTGAGTACGTCGATACCCCATATGTGGGGGTAAACCACTGTTTGGGCGCACCGCAGAGCTTGGAAGAGAAGGAGCACCGTTTGACTTTTTCAATGCAGAATTGGCTGGAATTGAGATCGGATGCCATGTCGCGTTTGGAGAGCCCCTGATGTGCCTAAACAGTGGAAACCTCCCACAAGTGATACCATTTTGGAAACTAGACCCCTTAAGGAACTTATCTAGATGTGTGGTGAGCACTTTAAACCCCCAGGTGCTTCACAGAAGTTTATAACGTAGAGCTGTGAAAATAAAAAAATCGCATTTGTTCTACAAAAATGATCTTTTTGCCTCCAAATTTTTATTTTACCAAGGGTAACAGGAGAAGATGGACCCCAGAAGTTGTTGTACAATTTGTCCTGAGTACGCCGACACCCCATATGTGGGGGTAAACCACTGTTTGGGCGCATGGCTGAGCTCGGAAGCAAAGGAGCGCCATTTGACTTTTCAATGCAAAATTGACTGGAATTGAGATCGGACGCCATGTCGCGTTTGGAGAGCCTCTGATGTGCCTATACAGTAGAAACCCCCCAAAAGTGACCCCATTTTGGAAACTAGACCCCCATGGAACTTATCTAGATGTGTAGTGAGAACTTTGAATGCCCAAGTGCATCACAGAAGTTTATAATGCAGTCGTGAAAATAAAAAATATTTTTTTTTTAACAAAAAAGATTTTTTAGCCCCCAAGTTTTTATTTTCACAAGGGTAACAAGAGAAATTGGACCCCAAAAGTTGTTGTCCAATTTGTCCTGAGTATGCTGGTACCCCATATGTGGGGGTAAACCACTGTTTGGGCGCATGGCTGAGCTCGGAAGGGAAGGAGCGCCGTTTTGGAATGCAGACTTTGATAGAATTGTCTGCTGGCGTTATGTTGCGTTTGCAGACCCCTAATGTACCTAAACAGTAAAAACCCCCAACAAGTGACCCCATTTTGGAAAATAGACCCCCCAAGGAACTTAACTAGATTTGTGGGGAGAACTTTGAATGCCAAAGTGCTTCACAGAAGTTTATAATGCAGAGTAGTGAAAATAAAAAATATATTTTTTTCCCACAAAAAAGATTTTTTAGCCCCCAAATTTTTATTTTCACAAGGGTAACAAGAGAAATTGGACCCCAAAAGTTGTTGTCCAATTTGTCCTGAGTATGCTGGTACCCAATATGTGGGGGTAAACCACTGTTTGGGCACACGGCAGAGCTCGGAAGAGAAGGAGTGCCATTTTGGAATTCAGACTTTGATAGAATTGTCTGTGGGTGTTATGTTGCGTTTGCAGAGCCCCTGATGTATCTAAACAGTAGAAACCCCCCAGAGGTGACCAAATTTTGGAAACTAGACCCCCTAAGGAACTTATCTAGATATGTGGTGAGAACTTTGAATGCTCAAGTGCTTCACCGAAGTTCATAATGCAGAGTAGTGAAAATAAAAAAATATTTTTTTTCCCACAAAAAAGATTTTTAGCCCCCAAGTTTTTATTTTCACAAGGGTAACAGGAGAAATTGGACCCCAAAAGTTGTTGTCCAATTTATCCCGAGTACGCTGATGCCCCATATGTGGGGGTAAACCACTGTTTGGGCGCACGGCAGAGCTCAGAAGGGAGGGAGCACCATTTGACTTTTTTAGCGCAAAATTGTCTGTCGTGTTTGGAGACCCCCTGATGTACCTAAACAGTGGAAACCCCCCAATTCTAACTCCAACCCTAACTCCAACACACCCCTAACCCTAATCTCAACCCGATCCATAATCCTAATCACAACCCTAACGATAATCACAACCCTAACCCCAAAACAGCCCTAATCTCAACTCTAACCATAACCCTAATCAAAACCCTAAATCCAACACACCCCTAACCCTAATCTCAACCCTAACCTCAAACCTAACCCTAATCCCAATACACCCCTAACCCTAATCCCAACCCTAACCTTAACCCTAATCCCAACCCTAACCCTAATCCCAACCCTAATCCCAAACGTAACCCTAATCCCAACCCTAACCTTAACCCTAATCCCAACCCTAACCCTAATCCCAACCCTAATCCAAACCCTAACCCTAATCCCAACTCTATCCCTAATTTTAGCCCGAACCCTAACCCTAATTTTAGCCCCAACCCTAGCCCTAACCCTAACTTTAGCCCCAATCCTAACCCTAAATTTAACCCTAACCCTAGTCCTAACTTTAGCCCCAACCCTAACCCTAAGGCTACTTTCACACTTGCGTCATGTGGCATCCGTCACAATCCATCGTTTTGGACAAAAAACGGATCCTGCAAATGTGCCCACAGGATGCCTTTTTTGCCCATAGACTTGTATTACCGACGGATGGCCACACGTCGCGTCCATCGTGCACTGGATCCGTTGTGTTTTGGCGGACCGTCGTCACAAAAAAAGTTCAATGTAACCTTTTTTTGTACGTCGCGTCCGCCATTTCCACGCATGCGTGGCCGTAACACTGCCCCCTCCTCCCCAAGACATATACTGGGCAGCGGATGCGTTGAAAAACTGCATCCTCTGCCCACGTTGTGCACAATTTTCACAACGTGCGTCGGTACGTCGGGCTGACGCATTGCGACCGCCCCGTACCGACGCAAGTGTGAAAGAAGCCTAAGGCTACTTTCACACTAGTGTCGTACTCGGCCCATCGCAGTGTGTCGGGCCGACGTACCGACGCTAGCGTTGTAAGCGCCGCACAACGGGTGCAGAGGATGCTGTTTTTTCAACGCATCCGCTGCCCCATTGTGAGGTGCGGGGAGGCTTGGGCGGAGTTCCGGCCGCGCATGCGCAGTCGGAAATGGCGGACACGTCGCACAAAAAAAGTTACATGTAGCGTTTTTTTGTGCCGACGGTCCGCCAAAGCACGACGCGTCCGTCGCACGACGGATGCGACGTGTGGCAATCCGTCGCAATGTGTCGCTAATGCAAGTCAATGGAGAAAAAAACGCATCCTGCAAGCACTTTTGCAGGATGCGTTTTTTCTCCAACGACGCATTGCGACGGAAGCCAAAAAACGCTAGTGTGAAAGTAGCCTAACCCTAGCCCTAACCCCTAAATTTAGCCCCAACCCTAGCCCTAACCCTAGCCCTAACCCTAGCCCTAACCCTAACCCTAACCCTAGCCCTAACCCTAGCCCTAACCCTAGCCCTAACCCTAGCCCTAACCCTAATTTTAGCCCCAACTCGTCTCTCCTGCCGGCCGGCAGATGGCAGCAGATGGCGGGCGCACTGCGCATGCGCCCGCCATTTTCTTTGCAGAGGAAGAAGCCAGCCGGCAAGAGGAGACACAGGAGGACCCGGGGACACCGGGTGAGTATGATAGTGTCCCCGAATCCCCCTATTTCTCTGTCCTCTGATGTGCGATCACATCAGAGGACAGAGAATTACAGATCGCTTTTTTTTTTTTTTGCGGTCGCTGGTAAACAGTTAATTACCGGCGATCGCAAAACAGGGGTCGGTAAAAACCGACCCCGATCATGTTCTTTGGGGTCTCGGCTACCCCCGGCAGCCGAGACCCCAAAGATCTTCCGGGTGCCGGGCGCATGCGCAGTGCCATGTGCATGCCTGGAAAAAAGATGGCGGCTCCCATCGGGAGCCACGAGGAGCACCGGGGGAGATAGGTGAGTATTGGGGGGCTATTGGGGGCCATCGGGGACACTATTTCTCTGTCCTCCGATGTGCGATCACATCGGAGGACAGAGAAATTAAATGGCAAATCGCGTTTTTTTTTTTTTGTTGCGACTGCCGGTAAACGGTTAATTACCGGCGATCGCAACTCGGGGGTCGGTAAAAACCCCCCGAATCATGTTCTCTGGGGTCTCGGCTACCCTCGGCAACCGAGACCCCAGAGAAAATCCGACTCTGGGGGGCGCTATTCACTTTTTCCACAGCGCCGTTAATTAACGGCGCTGTGGTTTAAGTACCCTTAGCGGCCGCCGTTAAAAGGCGTATCGGCGGTCGTTAAGGGGTTAAACCAAAAACCAGGAGTGCGTGATAAATACAGAAGTGGTGATGTGTTTATTATTATTTATTATTATAGCGCCATTTATTCCATGGCGCTTTACATGTTAGGAGGGGTATACATAATAATAACAGGTACAACAATCTTGAACAATACAAGTCACGACTGGTACAGGAGGAGAGAGGACCCTGCCCGCGAGGACTCACAATCTACAAGGGATGGGTGAGGATACAGTAGGTGAGGATAAAGCTGGTCATGGAGTGGTTTGGTCGATCGGTGGTTACTACAGGTTGTAGGCTTGTCGGAAGAGGTGGGTCTTCAGGTTCTTTTTGAAGATTTCAATGGTAGGTGAGAGTCTGATGTGTTGCGGTAGAGAGTTCCAGAGTAGGGGTGATACGCGAGAGAAATCTTGTATGCGATTGTGGGAAGAGGAGATAAGAGGGGAGTAGAGAAGGAGATCTTGTGAGGATCGTAGGTTGCGTGCAGGAAAGTATCGGGAGACGAGGTCACAGATGTATGGAGGAGACAGGTTGTGGATGGCTTTGTATGTCAAGGTTACGCTTTTGTACTGGAGTCTCTGGGTAATTTGGAGCCAGTGAAGGGATTGACAGAGGGGAGAGGTCGGGTAATAGCGGGGGGACAGGTGGATTAGTCGAGCAGCTGAGTTTAGAATAGATTGGAGGGGTGCGAGAGTGTTAGAGGGGAGGCCACAGAGCAGGAGGTTACAGTATTCTATTATAGTTTTGATTCTTCCACTCCTGGTTTTGGCTTACAGGTACTGATGTCACATACTAACCGTGTGAACGTGGCCTTATCCTAATAATAATATATTGCCTGCCGTCAGCTGCCTTGATATGAGAACATAAACCTCTGGAGTACAGATGATGGCAGTGATGGGTCCGCACCTGTCTCACCAAGGCCTCATCCAGAAATCAGAGATTTTTCACTATACAAAAATCAGTCTGATTTTCATTAGTGTTTGGTTAGTCAGTTTTTGTCATCCGACTTTCATCCAAGTTTTTCACATGTGGATAAATAAGCTACAGGAGAAATTAGACCACAAAAGTTGTTGTGCAATTTCTCCTGAGTACGTTGATACCCCATATGTGGGGGTAAACCACTGTTTGGGCGCACGGCAGAGCTCAGAAGGGAGGGAGCACCATTTAACTTTTTTAGCGCAAAATTGTCTGTCGTGTTTGGAGACCCCCTGATGTACCTAAACAGTGGAAACCCCCCAATTCTAACTCCAACCCTAACTCCAACACACCCCTAACCCTAATCTCAACCCGATCCATAATCCTAATCACAACCCTAACGATAATCACAACCCTAACCCCAAAACAGCCCTAATCTCAACTCTAACCATAACCCTAATCAAAACCCTAAATCCAACACACCCCTAACCCTAATCTCAACCCTAACCTCAAACCTAACCCTAATCCCAATACACCCCTAACCCTAATCCCAACCCTAACCTTAACCCTAATCCCAACCTGTTATGATCCCAATGGCAGGGGACCTCAAAGATTACAGCAAAGTCTGCAAAACATAAATACCAGCTCATAGGGAAGTGGTAACTAGGCTGACCATATACCTGATCCTAGCGCAAACACTAACAGCAGCCGGGGAACGTGCCTACGTTGATCCTAGACGTCTCGCGCCAGCCGGAGAACTAACTACCCCTATCAGGGAAAATAAGACCTCTCTTGCCTCCAGAGAAAAGACCCCAAAGTAATACAAGCCCCCAACAAATAATAACTGTGAGGTAAGAAGAAAAGACAAACGTAAGAATGAACTAGATTTAGCAAAGAGAGGCCCACTGACTAATAGCAGAATATAGTAAGAAGACTTATATGGTCAGCAAAAAACCCTGCAAAATATCCACGCTGAATATCCAAGAACCCCCAAACCGACTGACGGTGTGGGGGGAGAATATCAGCCCCCCTAGAGCTTCCAGCAATAACAGGAATCACATATTGTACAAGCTGGACAAAAAATATGAACAATGCAAATGATCAAGAGTACGAAAGCAGGACTTAGCTTATCTTGCAAAGAACCAGGACCTGAAGACAGGAGCAAACAGAAGTGAACTGATTACAACGATGCCAGGCACTGGACTGAGAATCCAGGAAGTTTAAATAGCAACACCCCAGGCCTAACGAAGCAGGTGAGCACAAACCTGGTAAAAGACAATCCAAGTGCCAAATCACTAGTGACCACAAGAGGGAGCCAAAAATATAGTTCACAACACCAACCCTAACCCTAATCCCAACCCTAATCCCAAACGTAACCCTAATCCCAACCGTAACCCTAATACCAACCCTAATCCAAACCCTAACCCTAATCCCAACTCTATCCCTAACTTTAGCCCCAACCCTAACCCTAATTTTAGCCCCAACCCTAACTTTAGCCCCAATCCTAACCCTAAATTTAACCCTAACCCTAGTCCTAACTTTAGCCCCAACCCTAACCCTAAGGCTACTTTCACACTTGCGTCGTGTGGCATCCGTCACAATCCGTAGTTTTGGACAAAAAACGGATCCTGCAAATGTGCCCACAGGATGCCTTTTTTGCCCATACACTTGTATTACCGACGGATGGCCACACGTCGCGTCCATCGTGCACTGGATCCGTTGTGTTTTGGCGGACCGTTGTCACAAAAAAAGTTCAATGTAACCTTTTTTTTTGTACGTCGCGTCCGCCATTTCCACGCATGCGTGGCCGTAACTCTGCCCCCTCCTCCCCAAGACATAGACTGGGCAGCGGATGCGTTGAAAAATTGCATCCACTGCCCACATTGTGCACAATTATCACAACGTGCGTCGGTACGTCGGGCTGACGCATTGCGACCACCCCGTACCGACGCAAGTGTGAAAGAAGCCTAAGGCTACTTTCACACTAGCGTCGTACTCGGCCCATTGCAGTGTGTCGGGCCGACGTACCGACGCTAGCGTTGTAAGCGCCGCACAACGGGTGCAGAGGATGCTGTTTTTTCAACGCATCCGCTGCCCCATTGTGAGGTGCGGGGAGGCGGGGGCGGAGTTCCGGCCGCGCATGCGCGGTCGGAAATGGCGGACACGTCGCACAAAAATAGTTACATGTAGCGTTTTTTTGTGCCGACGGTCCGCCAAAGCACGACGCGTCCGTCGCACGATGGATGCGATGTGTGGCAATCCGTCGCAATGTGTCGCTAATGCAAGTCAATGGAGAAAAAAAACGCATCCTGCAAGCACTTTTGCAGGATGCGTTTTTTCTCCAACGACGCATTGCGACGGAAGCCAAAAAACGCTAGTGTGAAAGTAGCCTAACCCTAGCCCTAACCCCTAAATTTAGCCCCAACCCTAGCCCTAACCCTAGCCCTAACCCTAACCCTAACCCTAACTTTAGCCCCAACTCGTCTCTCCTGCCGGCCGGCAGATGGCAGCAGATGGCGGGCGCACTGCGCATGCGCCCGCCATTTTCTTTGCAGAGGAAGAAGCCGGACGGCAAGAGGAGACACAGGAGGACCCGGGGACACCGGGTGAGTATGATAGGGTCCCCGAATCCCCCTATTTCTCTGTCCTCTGATGTGCGATCACATCAGAGGACAGAGAATTACAGATCACTTTTTTTTTTTTTTTGCGGTCGCTGGTAAACAGTTAATTACCGGCGATCGCAAAACAGGGGTCGGTAAAAACCGACCCCGATCATGTTCTTTGGGGTCTCGGCTACCCCCGGCAGCCGATACCCCAAAGATCTTCCGGGTGCCGGGCGCATGCGCAGTGCCATGTGCATGCCCGGAAAAAAGATGGCGGCGCCCATCGGGAGCCACGAGGAGCACCGGGGGAGATAGGTGAGTATTGGGGGGCTATTGGGGGCCATCGGGGACACTATTTCTCTGTCCTCCGATGTGCGATCACATCGGAGGACAGAGAAATTAAATGGCAAATCGCGTTTTGTTTTTTTTGTTGCGACCGCCGGTAAACGGTTAATTACCGGCGATCGCAACTCGGGGGTCGGTAAAAACCCCCCGAATCATGTTCTCTGGGGTCTCGGCTACCCTCGGCAACCGAGACCCCAGAGAAAATCCGACTCTGGGGGGCGCTATTCACTTTTTCCACAGCGCCGTTAATTAACGGCGCTGTGGTTTAAGTACCCTTAGCGGCCGCCGTTAAAAGGCGTATCGGCGGTCGTTAAGGGGTTAAACCAAAAACCAGGAGTGCGTGATAAATACAGAAATGGTGATGTGTTTATTATTATTATTTATTATTATAGCGCCATTTATTCCATGGAGCTTTACATGTTAGGAGGGGTATACATAATAATAACAGGTACAACAATCTTGAACAATACAAGTCACGACTGGTACAGGAGGAGAGAGGACCCTGCCCGCGAGGACTCACAATCTACAAGGGATGGGTGAGGATACAGTAGGTGAGGATAAAGCTGGTCATGGAGTGCTTTGGTCGATCGGTGGTTACTACAGGTTGTAGGCTTGTCGGAAGAGGTGGGTCTTCAGGTTCTTTTTGAAGATTTCGATGGTAGGTGAGAGTCTGATGTGTTGCGGTAGAGAGTTCCAGAGTAGGGGTGATACGCGAGAGAAATCTTGTATGCGATTGTGGGAAGAGGAGATAAGAGGGGAGTAGAGAAGGAGATCTTGTGAGGATCGTAGGTTGCGTGCAGGAAAGTATCGGGAGACGAGGTCACAGATGTATGGAGGAGACAGGTTGTGGATGGCTTTGTATGTCAAGGTTACGCTTTTGTACTGGAGTCTCTGGGTAATTTGGAGCCAGTGAAGGGATTGACAGAGGGGAGAGGTCGGGGAATAGCGGGGGGACAGGTGGATTAGTCGGGCAGCTGAGTTTAGAATAGATTGGAGGGGTGCGAGAGTGTTAGAGGGGAGGCCACAGAGCAGGAGGTTACAGTATTCTATTATAGTTTTGATTCTTCCACTCCTGGTTTTGGCTTACAGGTATTGATGTCACATACTAACCGTATGAACGTGGCCTTATCCTAATAAATATATTGCCTGCCGTCCGCTGCCTTGATATGAGAACATAAACCTCTGGAGTACAGATGTTGGCAGTGATGGGTCGGCACCTGTCTCACCAAGGCCTCATCCAGAAATCAGAGATTTTTCACTATACAAAAATCAGTCTGATTTTCATTAGTGTTTGGTTAGTCAGTTTTTGTCATCCGACTTTCATCCAAGTTTTTCACATGTGGATAAATAAGCTACAATGCTTCTATCCATTGCAATGTTAATCAGAGACTTCAAAACAGACTGCACTGATGCCATCCATGTGCTGTCCAATATTTTCACAGTCAGATACAGTTGTGTGGGTAATTTTGCTCCTTGACTCGAATCAAAACTAGACATGACTTTTTTGCAGACACACAATCCTAACAACACACAACTATGTGAATAACGCTATAGATTTTAATGATTGCATGTTCTTTCAAAGAAAGCAATTGTAACATCAACTAACCTTAACGGTGCCATCAAAGGAATAAAATAATCCACACTATGTATAAACAGAGAGATGGTGAGGGAACACTTAGCTAATTTAAATGACTTTCAGTCTCCTGGTCCAGATGAATTACGGTACTGAAAGAGATAGAGGAAATTGCAAAACCACTAGCTAGAAGCTTTGAAAAATACTGGAGAACAGAAGAAGTCCCAGCAGATTGTAGAAGGACAAATGGTGTTCCTATCTTCAAAAAAGGAAAGAAGACGGAGCCAGGAAATTACAGACCAGTGAGCCTTACTTCTATACCAGAAAAGATCTTTGAACAAGTTATTAAACAACATGTATGTAAGCTCTTGGATAAGAATATAGTAATTAACCAGAGTCAGCATGGGTTTGTGGCAAACAAGTCATGCCAGACTAATCTAATTTCCGTCTATGATGGAATCACTGACTGGGTAAACTGGAGAAATGCAGTCAATATAGTATATCTTGACTTCAGCAAAGCATTTCATAAAGTATCTCAAAACTATATTGAAAAAATGAAAGTATGGGATTAACAAGGCTACGGTTCAGTGGATTCATAACTGGCTCGGTGATCATACTCAAAGAGTGGTAATAAATGGTTGCACATCCAATTGGAAAAGTGTTTAAAGTGGGGTACCATAAGGCTCTGTCCTGGCCCCAGTGATGTTGAACATTTTTATAAATGATCTAGATTAGGGAACTGAAGGTAAACTTATCAAATTTGCAGACGATGCAAGGCTAGGAGGAATAGCTAACACTAGAGAAAACAGAAAAAGGATTCGGAAGGATCTACATAAGCTTGAACCATGAGCAGCGACTAATAGAATGGTATTTAATGGAGAAATGCAAGATTCTACATCTGGGAAAGAAAAATGAAAATTACAACTATAGAATGGGAGGAATAGAACTAAGCAACAGCACGTGTGAAAAAGACGGGTATACTGTCATGTCGGACGCTGTTCAGACCAGGTCGTCCGACAGACAGCTGTAATTCTGCTTTTGTCCACTATGCGCTCATTGGCGTCGGCTAGATTTTATCTAGCTGGTCCGGGGTTAATTTACCTGGTGCTCGGATTGGAAGCTGGTGTTGTGAACTCTGTTATCGGGCTCCCTCTTGTGGTCACAGGTGGTATTGTGTGAGTTTTGTTTTTGGGCTCCCCCTGGTGGCTTTGTTTGTTATCCTGCGGATCTGTGGCTGGATCAGCTGCCTCGTTATACACTAGGGAGTTTCCTATTTAGCTCTGCATCACCTTCACTTGTTGCCGGCTGTCAATGTACTCAGTGCTATTCTGATTACTCCTGATTATCTTCGGTTTCTGTCTCTTCAGGAGAAGCTAAGTTCTGTTTAATTATTTTTTGCTCATCAGTCTGCAATATGATTTCTGTGTATGATGAGTTTAGTCCAGCTTGCTAATATGTGATTTCTTCTGCAGGTTTGCTCTGGGGTACAGAGTTGCTTCCCCCGCACCGTTAGTTGGTGCGGGGGCTCGAGCGATCTCTGCGTGGATATTTTGAATAGGGTTTTTAATTGACCGCACAGTTCCCATTCTATTTTCTGCTTTCTAGTGTTAGCGGGCCTCATTTGCTAAATCTAATTTCATCTCTGCGTTTGTGCTTTCCCCTTAACTCACCGTTAATATTTGTGGGGGGCTATTCTATATCTTTGGGGTCATTTCACTGAGGCAAGTGAGGACTTTCGTTCCCTCTAGGAATAGTCAGTTTCTCAGGCCGTGAAGAGACGTCTAGGATTTTCAGGTCACGTTCCACGGCTGCCTATAGTTGTTTGCGGATAGGATCAGGTTGCGGTCAATTCAGTTACCACTTCCCCAGAGTTTGTAGTCGGTTTAGTTACTTAGCTAGTCCTACTTGGCACTAGGATCATAACAAGCTGGGCCATGCCCAATGCCTTTAAATAGTTCTCCTGAACATTGGGCGTCGCCGATTATAGCTTCTGTCTTGTACGTGGTTATCTCGGTCTGGAGTGGTGAGCTAGTACCTGGAGTATCGTTGCTGGTGGTGTATTTCCCTTTGTCTTATTTGCTCCTTCCCATTTTTGTATTTGTTTTGCCCTTTGCATTTATAGTGTATTCCTGAGTGACTGCGGCGTGGTGCTTATTTTTCCGTTATCCTTGTCTGTGCTAACTGTGGGTATTGGAGTGTGGTCTCTTCACTGGGTGGTGGGTGCTGGTTTCAGCCTAGGGTTGAAACAGGAGATAAGGCGAGGGTGGAGGCCCAGACATGCACACCATTAGTGTAAACTCTGGGAGAGGGTCAGTCAGGGTTTCCCTAGTCTGAGGGAAATCGCAGGGGCCCGGGTTATTAGCTCTTTCATACCTCCCGTGACATATACTAATAGATCACAGGTGTACTAAGCCCACCTTGGCCCATGTTGGATCTTACCTCTAGCCGCTATGCACCAACTCAGAGGCACCTATTAACTAATCTGGCCAATGAACTTAACCATTAACGAAGGGCCCTTTAATCTCTTCCTCAGGATTATTTAAAGGGAATCTGTCACCCCCAAAATCGAAGGTGAGCTAAGCCCACCAGCATCAGGGGCTTATCTACAGCATTCTGTAATGCTGTAGATAAGCCCCCGATGTATCCTGAAAGATGAGAAAAAGAGGTTAGATTATACTTACCCGGTGGTGGTCCCGGTCTGGTCCGGGGCTTCCCATCTTCTTACGTTGATATCCTCTTCTTGTCTTCATGCTGTGGCTGCGGCGCAGGCGTACTTTGTCCTGTTGAGGGCAGAGCAAAGTACTGCAGTGCGCAGGCGCCGGGCCTCTCTGGCCTTTCCTGGCGCACTGCAGTATTTTGCTCTGCCCTCAACAGGGCAAAGTACGCCTGCGCCGGAGCCGCAGCATGAAGACAAGAAGAGGACGTCGTCGCAAGAAGTTGGGAGGCCCCGGACCACGACGCCCATCGGACGGGACCGCAGCGGGACCGCCCCTGGGTGAGTATAATCTAACCTCTTTTTCTCATCTTTCAGGATACATTGGGGGCTTATCTACAGTATTCCAGAATGCTGTAGATAAGCCCCTGATGCTGGTGGGCTTAGCTCACCTTCGGCTTTGGGGGTGACAGGTTCCCTTTAAACACCCGTCACCAGAGTGGTGTCCATAACCTCATGAGATTCCTCCCAAAGTTCCACCATTATCCAACGCCATCAACTTCAAGGACCTCCCCCATGCCTTATAGCTATGACATATATAACCTGAACATTCTTCTAACCGACAAAGATACTGATCCCCATAATAATCCCATTACAATGATACCCAAACAATATCAGTGATAACTAATACAGGGAGGGTGGGTGATAGCTTCTCGTTCTTGCCAAGGGCCACCTCTCCTGTCCTATCCCCTCCTACATTCTTTTTAACCCTAACACTCTCAAAAACTATCCAGCTCCCTCTATTTCCACTTTAACCCCATCATGTCAACCTTCCTTTAAAGCCAGGGGCCCAGTACGGCCTCTCTTGACAGCAGAGGTAGACAGTACAGGAGTGCAGACAGGTAAGCGTGCAACAACGCCAAAAGAATCAAACTCCAACATCCAGTCCATTGACATTATTCATAAATTGGTAGAAAATCTAGAGCCCTAATAAAGCTTTTACTCTATTAATTAATATTAATCTTTGCAGCCAAAATATCAAATTACTCTAATTCTCACACTGATGGAGGAAACCCTTTTCCCCTAGTAAATAAAGATATATGTACTATGAAAATTTCATATAAAAAATGTTTTCCAACCTCACATTTTTGCAACATGTCAGTGGCTTTGTCAGGGCTTCAGCCTGCCCGAAACTTTGAAAAACGTTAATCGAGTCGATCCACTGGGGTCATTGCAGTATCATAGCTACTAGGAGCGCAGAGTGGGCTGCCGTCACATAACATGTAGGGGTCCACTTGAACTCACGGCCGCTTCTGTCAATAGGTAGAAGGCAGCGCTCTGAGATGACAGACAGCACGGCAAAATGCTTCCTTGTCTGAGAGAGACTCTGCACAATCACAGAGTCTCAGTGCAGTGTGCGGTGCAGACTGGAGTTGACCTGACGTGCTTGTTCCTACAGACTGGCAGTGTTGCGGTTAGCTCCACCTCATGTGCGCGCTCTGATTGGGTCACATACGCTTGACCTCCTCTGGGTCATAGTGCCCACCGTAGGTTGAATGAAGACACATCCTGGCACTGACCTTATTTTCTTTGTATGTACAAAAGAAGTTGCACTCTAAAGCATGTAGACATGGAATACATAAAATATGAATAGCAATACTGCTCTGGATAATAAGAAAAAAATAAGATGCATGGCACATAATTATATGACGGTGGCTGGTCCTAGTATGCATCTGTTCACACTAGCTTGGAAGAGTGGCAACATTACCTTTCTTTTACCAACTATTTGGTAATGTTTATTATAGCTTTTGATATATGCTGTATACCAGGGGTCCCCAACCTGTAGCTCGGGAGCCACATGTGGCTCGCGGGCCCGTGATGTGTGGCTCGCGGCTGCCTGCCAGCTTGGTCCAATAGCACCAGGTGTATAGAACTACTAAGAGCAGATGTCTAAATGGTGACTTTTTTTGTGTTGCCCTGTATGGAAGAGCAGATCTGAATGGGGGTGAGATAGGAAACTGTGGAGCTTGGCATACTGCCTTTGTGTGATTTCAGTGGAAAAGCTTTGGTTATCATTATACCGGTAATGGAGGCTCTCGGTATCACTACTGTGAGTGGGGAAGGAGCTGGTTGTGGCTCGCGACCCTCTCTCAGAGCTGAATGTGGCTCGCGACCCTCTTTCATAGCTGGATGTGGCTCTCAGGGTCAGAAAGGTTGGGAACCTCTGCTGTATACTATCTTTTTGGTGCACCTTGGTGCTTTTCTCTCTGTAATTATGTAAGATTATACTTTGTTTTTTTCTGGCTATTGCATTGGTAATAGATTTTAATAGCTATTGTACTGTCTCTGTATGGTGCATTCCGGTGTTTTTCTGTCTTTATCATGCTATCTCATATATTATTAATATTTTCATTAATGACTATGGTACCATAGCAACCATGTGCATTATCTTGGCCTGATTCTCATCCAATCTGTTTATATTATATTGTGCTATATGTTTTTATTGTGGAGCTAATTTTTGCTAATAAAGGATTAATTATTGGAACTTTGTTGTTTGTTTTTTTTGCAGCTCTTTCATTGTCATATTTGGTATTAATGTGTATTGGGTCCTTAAAGTGCTATTCTCACGTTTCTAAGTTATCCCCTATCAATAAGATAGGCGATAACTTCCTGACTGCTTGGGGTTCTACCACGGGGACCCTATCGGATCCAGAGAACTGGAATACTGGAGAGCCCCATGTGAGTGGAGCCAGGTACGGGCTGGGGCTGATATTCAGTCCTGGCATTTGAAATCACACAGGCCCATGGTGTCCAGCCCCGAGCACCAGATGGGGATATATTACTAATATTACCCTGGATGGAGGAAAGCAAGATTTACTACAAGACCAATATTTCTAATGATACCCATGGCCTGCTGGGGCAAGTGACGGAGTCAGCGACTTTTTGCTTCGTCACAGCTCTGTATCCTACAAATTGAAGTTGCCAGCCTGCTTAACGATACTCCATTACTTCCATGTGTCTCTCCTGAACCCAGTTATCATAAGTCCTGCCTGTGCCAAGTCTCGATCCGTCTGACCTGTACCGCTTACCTACCCAGTCTGAACCTGCACCTGTGTAGCTGCATCTGTGATCCTGTACTGTGGCTATCCCATGTTCCTGTTCCAGTCCTGCTTGCTCTGTACCATCTCGCTAGCAGTTACTGGCCGGTTCTGCTTCCCTGTCCCATGTGGGGGTCAGCTGCCACAGCTCCGTTCTGGAGTATCACCTAGCGTGCACCTGGAGCCAAATCTAACCCCACCATCAGTGGCTCTAGCATTGAGTCATGTGCCTGCTAAGTTACGCCCCTCCATGCTCTCCCCAGACCGAGGCACAGTGGTTTCACAAATGGTTGACAGCGCATGTGTTATCCCAATGCACCAGCAACCCAATTTCAAAACTGAAGACTGTGCCTGGAACCACTTGCTCTTTCTATCCTTAGAAGTCTAGCATTTGGTCCTATAGAATATATTCGGTGTAAACGTGAAGTTTCTTAGAGGTGATAGTGGAAAGGGATTGGGATCCCGGTATAAACCCACAGAATTATTTACTGCACACTCTATTGCTCAAGCAGAAGTAATAATGTTTATTTACATACAGTAGATACAGGTTGTGCATTCATGTATAGATCATTATTTATTCAATGCGACAGTAAGGCTGGGGTCACACATGGCGTAAGACAATACGCCACGTATTATACGTCCGTACTACGGCCGTAATACGGAGAAATGTTCCCAAAATATTGATCCGTAGTCAGGGTGTGTCAGCGTATTTTGCGCATGGCATCCTCCGTATGTAATCCGTATGGCATCCGTACTGCGAGATTTTCGCGCAGGCTTGCAAAACCGACATCTAATGGATTTATGTGCTCAAATGTTAGGGAAAACATATATACAGTATATATATAAATATATATGTCATTGAGACACATATATATATATTCTGTATTTAGATTTCATTCAGCGCGATATCTGTGAACAGCCGGTAATTCAATTGCCGGCTTTGCATTTCTCCTGCACAAACCCGACATGATATGAGACATGGTTTACATACAGTAAACCATCTCATATCCCCTTTTTTTTTGCATATTCCACACTACTAATGTTAGTAGTGTGTATGTGCAAAATTTTAGCGCTGTAGCTGCTGAAATAAAGGGTTAAATGGCGGAAAAAATTGGCGTGGGCTCCCGCGCAATTTTCTCCGCCAGAATGGTAAAGCCAGTGACTGAGGGCAGATATTAATAGCCAGGAGAGGGTCCATGGTTATTGGCCCCCCCGTGGCTAAAAACATCTGCCCCCAGCCACCCCAGAAAAGGCACATCTGGAAGATGCGCCTATTCTGGCACTTGGCCACTCTCTTCCCACTCCCTGTAGCGGTGGGCTATGGGGTAATGAAGGGTTAATGCCACCTTGCTATTGTAAGGTGACATTAAGCCAGATTAATAATGGAGAGGCGTCAATTATGTCACCTATCCATTATTAATCCAATTGTTGGAAAGGGTTAAAAAACACACACACACATGATTTAAAAGTATTTTAATGAAATAAACACAGCGGTTGTTGTAATAATTTATTGTTCTCGCAATCCATTTCCAGGCCCTCGCTTGGCAAAATAATAAACGCACAAGATACATACCTTCTGATGTCAGATCAAGTCCCACGAAGTAATCCATCTGAAGGGGTTAACTAATATTACAGGCAGAGCTGCGATAAACCACTCGCTCGTGCCTGTAATCCCCCGGGTGCTGAAAGGAAAGCAGGATCTATACTTACATTCAGTCGCGGTGAGGCGCCCTCTGGTGGATGTTCTCATGAACTGCAGCCTGGGAACTTTTTCCCACGCTCCAGGTCATATGAGGACATCCACCAGGGGGCGCATCACCGCGACTGAAGGAAATGTAGGTCAATGACCTACATTTCATTCATTCGCCGGGGATTACAGGCACGGAGCACAGCTGCATTTAGCAGGGCTCCTGCCTGTAATATTAGTTAACCCCTTCAGATGGATTACTTCGTGGGACGAGACGGTTCACCAGAAGGTATGTATCTTGTGCGTTTATTATTTTTCAAAGCGAGGGTGTTCCTGATGGATTGAGAGAACAATAAATTATTACAACAACCGCTGTGTTTATTTCATTAAACTACTTTTAAATCATGTGTGTGTGTGTGTTTTAACCCTTTCCTACAATTGGATTAATAATGGATAGGTGTCATAATTGACGCCTCTCCATTATTAATCTGGCTTAATGTCACCTTACAATAGCAAGGTGGCATTAACCCTTCATTACCCCATATCCCACCGCTACAGGGAGTGGGAAGAGAGTGGCCAAGTGCCAGAATAGGCGCATCTTCCAGATGTGCCTTTTCTGGGGTGGCTGGGGGCAGATGTTTTTAGCCACGGGGGGGCCAATAACCATGGACCCTCTCCTGGCTATTAATATCTGCCCTCAGTCACTGGCTTTACCATTCTGGCGGAGAAAATTGCGCGGGAGCCCACGCCAATTTTTTCCGCCATTTAACCCTTTATTTCAGCAGCTACAGCGCTGAAATTTTGCACATACACACTACTAACATTAGTAGTGTGGAATATGCAAAAAAAAAATGGGGATATGAGATGGTTTACTGTATGTAAACCATGTCTCATATCCTGTCGGGTTTGTGCAGGAGAAATGAAAAGCCGGCAATTGAATTACCGACTTTTCACTAACAGCGCTGCGTATTTCTCGCAAGTCACACTGCAGGTCCGTGTGGAATCCGTATTTTTCTCGCCCCCATAGACTTTCATTGGCGTATTATTTGCGCAATACGCTGACAAACGCAGCATGCTGCGATTTTGTACGGCCGTAGAACGCCGTATAATACTGAACCGTAATATACGGCTAATAGGAGCAGCCCCATTGAGAAGCATTGTGCCGTATGTAATGCGAGTTTTACGTACGTAGTTTTTGCGCTCTTACGTACGTAAAACACGCATGTGTGACCCCAGCCTCAGGGATTGACGTTTCAATTAGAAAAATCTTTTTCAAGATGTTGCAGAATATATGAGAAGTCAGGGATATACTGGGTATCATAGTAGGGTTCTATGCAGCGGCATAGTATTTGGTACTATTGAGTGACTGTCAGTCTTGTGCATACAGAGGTAGCTGTCAGTCACTAAGCAGAACTGCCCACTGGATTTTTAACCTCTTTCCGACATCGGGTGTAATAGTAAGCCGATGTCGGACTCTCCCTGTTTGGTGCGGGCTCTGGCACTGTCAATCTCTGACTGCGGCATTTAACCTGTGCTCCCAGGAAGCGCACCAAAAATCCCGCCCATCGGTGATCACGGGTCACCGATGGGTTGGCATGACAACCAGAGGTCTCCAGCAGACCTCTATGGTTATTATAGCCAGATTGCTCTGAGCGCCGCCTAGTGGTCGGCGCTAATAGCAAGAGAACATTTCTGCTACATACAGGCGATCTGATCATTGCCTGTATGTAGCAGAGCCGATCAAAGTACTGCAGCTTCTAGTCTCCCATGGAGACTATTGAAGCATGCAAAAAGTAAAAAAAAATGTTTTAAAAAATGTAAAAAAAAATAAAAAAAATATAAAAGTTCAAATCACCCCCTTTCACCCCATTCAGAGCAAAAAACGAAAATACAAAAATTCATCTGGTCATTAAGGGGTTGAAATGGCACTGTACAGGTGTGAGGAAACAGACAGTGTGTGCAGTGCATACACACTAGAGAGGGAGAGGACTGTACCGAAGAAGACTGTGCTTACCGTGCGCACACTCCAGAGGGGGAGGGAAGGAGGTAGCAGGCTGAAGTGGCGGTGTGAAGAGACACAGACAAGGACCTGTCGGGTCACGTGACCAGAGCAGGAAGGTCCTAAAGACGAGCTAGCACCCGAGTGTACTGGGGGGGGGGGGGCGCAAGGCTGAAAATAAGAGCCGGCAACGCCAGGAGTGGTTTCAGACAAGCCAAGGTCAGTAACAGGAGGACAGCGCAGGACAAAAGGAGTGAGACAAAAACGCAGCCAGGTGTGAAGCCGGAGTCAATTAACCATAGAACCGAACAACACGGTACAGAATCAACAGGCAATAGCAAAGTGGGGGACAGACCGGATCAGCAACAGGACCTTCACACAGAGCAGGTGCAGCGCCCCAGAGTCCTGGTCGTTGCAGTACTGTGGCTCCGCCACTAAGGGGAGCTACGGTGCGTCCGATGGCACTGAAGGAGTTCATCTGATCAGGTATCACAGACACCAATACATTTCACAGCTGGGCCTCCGGGGGGAGCTAAGGGTTCTATTCATTAGGCCACTCCCCACCATAGTGGGTAAACTGGGGGTCAGGCAGGAAGTTAGATCAGAAAGCTGACTGGATTGGACGAAGCAACACCTAGTGGCAGAGGGTGTTGTGGAGGAAGAGACAGTAGGGTCTCTGTCAGGGGTGGGATCCTGACAGAGGCTTGGCATTGAAAAGAACGTAACGGGTCCGCGCCAGCTCCGGGAAGCGGCGGGACCCAAGAAAGGACTAGAAGCGAGATAGATTGTGCTGAGTGAGAAACGAGATCAAGCAATAGGAGAATTCCAGTAGGGGTCGTGCTGTAAGACCGGAGCAACACCCTACTGAGGCGCACTACCGGTGGCCGGAACGCCGAGGGAGTATTATAACATTCAGCTTCAAGCAATACTCTAAACAGCGGCAGGACAGTCAGTTTAAGGCGGGCTGTCTAACACATATCACCTATGAAGTCTTGGGAGGCAATTGCGGGAGAGGGGCGTCTCTAGGGTCCCGGAAGAACTCCAGGCCTATCCGACAAACGGGTGCCGTTCTAACTGTAACATCAGGAAGGGACGGAAGATTAGAAGAACATCATTTAATCGAGTTGTGAGGGAACTTAAGAAACAGACACAACGGTTGTGGGGTACTTTCCGTAAGCACAGCAGGGAAGGACTACAACACATAGCGCTAAGAAGGAAGGCACCGATTTCCACCTGTGAAGTGAACTCTGGAGGTGCCATTGGACCGGCCGGACTTGCGCAGCCTGGTGAACCGTATTCTGGACTGAGGACTCAGAGATCTCCAGTAAAGAGGTAAAGAGACTGCAACCTGGTGTCCTCGTTATTTACCGCGACCCGCACCCCACAACTGCACCGTTACAACACCACTTATTGCACTGGACGTCCCCCCCACTGACAGACAGGGCCACGGACCGGGTCTAGCCACCGTGACAACCCCAGAGCAGAGACCCAGAGGCCCGGCTCCGGGTACCCCTCGGCCCTGCGGTGGTGTGGGGGCGCTCCAAACTTGGCGTCACGAACAGGATCTACTTAAGCCTGAAGAATCAGGTCATGTGTGCCTTGGAACTGTGATTTATTGTGCTTGGACTGTACTTTATTGCAAAGACTGTGGATTGTCACTTGCCGCCAAAATTCGCGCCAAAACCGCCGCCATTACAGCGCTAAGGAGAGCGCAGGAGAAGAAGAAGGGCGTGGAAGTGGGCGGGAACAAGCTGAAGAGCGCGAAAGACAATGGCCGCCCAGTCTAAATATCTCGGCCCCTTGAGGACGTGTCCGTCAGCAGCCGAGATCCGCCTCCTGATCCTCAATGGTGGGCAGAGACAGAGAAAACGAAACCGCCCACGAAGGAGAGAGCGGGAAAAGGATCAGGAAGAAGAATTCAGCGACATGGAGGACGCCATGGCGAGCCGCCCGGAGCCGGAGCGTGGGGTCGGAGCAGAGGACTTCCCCAGCCACCCGGAGGGGCACCGCAACCAGGCCTCCACCGCTGATGCTGAATTCCTGCAGGCCGGAGTGGACGAGCTCAGCGACCGACCCCGGCGGACGCAGCTGAGCACTGAGGCCGGGTGGAAGAAGGCCATCATCAGGAGCCTCACCGGACATCTGTCGGCAGCCTCATCTGGTCCGGAGCAGGGAAGAAGTCCCAGCGCCCCGAAGCTGGAAGGCAAGGCCCTGCCGGAAAGGGGTATGCTGCAAGCAGAGATGACAATGTCGCAGCACAAGGCCCTGCAACCAGCGTTCCAGACCCCAGCGGAGGCAGAGCAGACCGGCACCGGAGGGACCGCATCTGAAGCAGGTATGAAAGACGACCCTGCCCTGACGACCGACACCCCTCCAGTGACTGCTAGTGCCACAGCTGCTGACTCCGTTCCAGTGACTGATCTTGCAGCGGCCGCTACCTCTGCTGCAGCAAATGCCCATACTCAAGCTGCGCAGACCTCCATCGCTGCGCATGATTTAACCATACATGAAGGACGGATTAACGGCGTTTGTCCAGCACTGGTTGTAACCCTGGACCTCACTTTGCCCAGGCCAAGAAGGGTTAAGTGCCAGGTGCAGCCCTGGAAGCCGTCCAACTAAGCCTCGGAAACCTGAAACTGTAAATAGTTAACTGTTTATTTCCTTGCTGTTTTGCTGCTAAAACACGTCCTGGGTTAACTCTTAAAGGGATCCCTTTGTTTACCCGGGATCCCTATTGCTTTTTATTTTTGCTTTCACTTTCATTTTTGCTTTTTTGTTCCACAATGTTATAAAAACTGCTGAATCATGAACAATGCATGATACGAACTTCTTGTAAATAGTTTGCACCTTCTTAAAGGTGCTATCTACTGGTTCTATATGAAGAAAGGACACTTTGCGAAGATATTGTTTTTGAAAACATCACTGGAGTCCTTATTACAAACAGACTTGCAGCTTGAGGAGTTGCACTATCTCATAGAGACTTGTTCCCCTCTTAAAGGGGATGTTCACTGATGGTACTTAGAGAATGATGTTGCTCTAAAAAGAAAGTTAATGATGCTGCTATGTACAAGTTGTATGTAACTAAATTGTTGAAAGAAAGAAGTGTTTAATAATGTGTTCTGAGATGGAGTAATTGTTGGAGGGATGCAGTAGACCCGTAGGGGTAGACATAGTGTCCTGCATAGTTGTTAGCAAGAAAGTAAAGATAGAAGTTAATGCTCTAAGAAAATGTTTGGTAATGTTGATAGAAAATGGGGATAGAAGGTAAACCCTGAGTCCTGATAGGAGTCAAGTAGAGATGACTCAGTGCTCTTAAACTGAAAGCAATGTTATGTTCTATACTGTGTATAGTAGTTGAAAAGGCAGTAGGCCCTGGCTGAATGGGGCGGTCCTGTAACTGAAAGGAGAGGCAGTAGGTCTGGTGCCGATAGGACAGGCGGTCCTGCAGATTCAAAGAAGGAGAATGAAAAAGTTAACTTACCTTATAATGTGATTATAGGAAGGTCTTTGGTGGATACAGAGTGTATGTCCTTAAAGGCAATGTTAAATTATTGTTCAACAATTTTTGCACTTAGTAGAATACCCGGTTGGGTAACAGGAGTTAATTATAGCCTGTAATTTATAATGCTTAACCATGTTTTGTAACGTTCAAGTGTCCTTACCTCCCATAAAGGGAAGCCTGTTCAAATATGCTTATTGTTATTGCACTCAACAAAATTGTATGTCTTTTTGCTAACTTGTATTGTTGTTTTCTTCCCAGTCCCGGAGTACTGTGTTTAACCAGGGGGGAGTGCAGCGCCCCAGAGTCCTGGTCGTTGCAGTACTGTGGCTCCGCCACTAAGGGGAGCTACGGTGCGTCCGATGGCACTGAAGGAGTTCATCTGATCAGGTATCACAGACACCAATACATTTCACAGCTGGGCCTCCGGGGGGAGCTAAGGGTTCTATTCATTAGGCCACTCCCCACCATAGTGGGTAAACTGGGGGTCAGGCAGGAAGTTAGATCAGAAAGCTGACTGGATTGGACGAAGCAACACCTAGTGGCAGAGGGTGTTGTGGAGGAAGAGACAGTAGGGTCTCTGTCAGGGGTGGGATCCTGACAGAGGCTTGGCATTGAAAAGAACGTAACGGGTCCGCGCCAGCTCCGGGAAGCGGCGGGACCCAAGAAAGGACTAGAAGCGAGATAGATTGTGCTGAGTGAGAAACGAGATCAAGCAATAGGAGAATTCCAGTAGGGGTCGTGCTGTAAGACCGGAGCAACACCCTACTGAGGCGCACTACCGGTGGCCGGAACGCCGAGGGAGTATTATAACATTCAGCTTCAAGCAATACTCTAAACAGCGGCAGGACAGTCAGTTTAAGGCGGGCTGTCTAACACATATCACCTATGAAGTCTTGGGAGGCAATTGCGGGAGAGGGGCGTCTCTAGGGTCCCGGAAGAACTCCAGGCCTATCCGACAAACGGGTGCCGTTCTAACTGTAACATCAGGAAGGGACGGAAGATTAGAAGAACATCATTTAATCGAGTTGTGAGGGAACTTAAGAAACAGACACAACGGTTGTGGGGTACTTTCCGTAAGCACAGCAGGGAAGGACTACAACACATAGCGCTAAGAAGGAAGGCACCGATTTCCACCTGTGAAGTGAACTCTGGAGGTGCCATTGGACCGGCCGGACTTGCGCAGCCTGGTGAACCGTATTCTGGACTGAGGACTCAGAGATCTCCAGTAAAGAGGTAAAGAGACTGCAACCTGGTGTCCTCGTTATTTACCGCGACCCGCACCCCACAACTGCACCGTTACAACACCACTTATTGCACTGGACGTCCCCCCACTGACAGACAGGGCCACGGACCGGGTCTAGCCACCGTGACAACCCCAGAGCAGAGACCCAGAGGCCCGGCTCCGGGTACCCCTCGGCCCTGCGGTGGTGTGGGGGCGCTCCACAGGCATAAGGCACAAACACACAAAACACCAGGGTCAACTTAACTTAGCCGAGGGCAGGAGTATAACTGACAAGGACTCGAGCTAACCAAGGCTAAAAAAAGCCCTCCCAGAACCAGAAAGAGGCCACAAATAATTATCCCCTGGCACGTCAGTCTGAAAACTACCATAGGATCATGACAACAGGCGATATAAGAAATTTTATAATATATCTTATCAGAAATATTAGCTTCCTTCCCCACTTATCAGATACTTCTTCTCCCCCTGCCTACTGAACTTGTCATCCACTTTGAAATAGCCCAAATCCATCTTGCTCAACACAAGACTGACTGCCAGCTCACTGTGTTATCACGTGCTACAGCCCATTATTCACTATGGAGAGGGGAAAGAAAGGAGGAGTGAGGAGCATGGAGGCAAAATAGGCAGAGGGAGACACAGAACTATTATGCTAAGCTGTCTAATAAGTCATTTACGTCACCCCATTGCTCAATTCACATTAAAAAAACAGCTCAGTACTACTGTGTAATGTCCTCCATGCTGCTACTGCTTGTCTCCGAGTGCTAAAAAGGAAACAAAGACCAGAAATCCCTCTCTGTGTGCTGTACTGTTTCTGGGAGAGATCACTGCAGCTCATCTCATCCCCACCAGCTTAGAATCAATTGCAAATTAGAAATAGAGCCTGCAGAGAGAAAAACTGGTGAAAATGTAGGATACAAGTCATATACTGGTCAGATACAGTGTTACATACACATACAGGAAAGTTTATTCTAAAGTGCTAGTTGAAAGAAGGGTTACCCTTTAAACAGAAATCTAACTGAATAAAATAGCAAATTGATTCCAATGATAGGCAACATGCTCTTCAACATGCTACCAACACAAAAGACTGCATGTACAGCATGACCTCCTATGAGTTCTGAAAGTATGGGAAAAAATGTTGTACCATATGGAGATGCCTTACCCTGTGTGACAGTTACGTATTTTAAGAACCTTTTTAGTGTGTCCTCAGTGCTTGCTTATAAAGCAAGTCCTGCACAAATTGGACTATATATCTTTATTTGGATCTGGATTCTGACAACTGAGAGGTCAAATGAGGAAAGGCAGCAGCTCTGTAATTGGAATGCACTGGGCACAATACTCTGGCAGTGACAGAGCAAAGCTAGCAGAGAAGTGGCCATTCAATTACATATGAGGTAGTCCAGAGCATTCATCCCTTCTCATCTAATGCTTTTCTTTTCCCAGTGCAAAAAACTGTTCTTGACTTGATTAAATAACAGGGTATTATTTGTATAGTATGTGCTTTGGCTCATGTGCAAATCTACATGTCCAACATCACAATTACTGTATGTCAACTATTGTGAAAAGTTTTACGAGTGATGTGAATGTCTTGTGAACAGTTTATCAAGTGACATATGTCATGATGATAAAGTAAATACCGTAAGTGAATTACTGTTGCCCTATGATGTCATTGTATTTCTTGTAACTCCAGTGATAACAGTGCTACAAGCCTCCTAATATAGCTGTACCGATAGATAATGAAATGCTACAACAAATTAAAAAGAAACACCTATATAATTAATATCAAGGGGTATTAACACCAATAAAACCTTAGAAATCAAGGTTAGAAAAAATAGATAAGATTTATTCAAATAATCACAAATAAAATCAAGGAATGTTAAAAACTGTAAAACACCACAGATGACCAAAGGTGGCTGTACCTGGAAACCGACATCAGTATGCATAGATCTTAAGGTATAATAGGTGAAGATATCACCAGATTTTATCAATCACTCATAGTTCTAAGGCAATATTGGTGCATATGTAAATACACTGCTCAAAAAATAAAGGGAACACTTAAACAAGAGAATATAACTCCAAATAAATCAAACTTCTGTAAAATCAAACTGTCCATTTAGGAAGCAACACTGTTTGACAATCATTTTCACATGCTGTTGTACAAATGGAATAGACAACAGATGGAAATTATTGGCAATTATCAAGACACACTCAATAAAGGAGTGGTTCTGCAGGTGGGGACCACAGACCACATCTCAGTACCAATGCTTTCTGGCTGATGTTTTGGTCACTTTTGAATGTTGGTTGTGCTTTCACACTTGTGGTAGCATGAGACGGACTCTACAACCCACACAAGTGGCTCAGGTAGTGCAGCTCATCCAGGATGGCACATCAATGCGAACTGTGGCAAGAAGGTTTGCTGTGTCTGTCAGCGTAGTGTCCAGAGGCTCGAAGCTCTACCAAGAGACAGGCCAGTACACTAGGAGACGTGAAGGGGGCCATAGGAGGGCAACAACCCAGCAGCAGGACCGCTACCTCAGCCTTTGTGCAAGGAGGAGCACTGCCAGAGCCCTGCAAAAATGACCTCCAGCAGGCCACAAATGTGCATGTGTCTGCACAAATGGTTAGAAACTGACTCCATGAGAATGATCTGAGTGCCCGACATCCACAGATGGGGGTTGTGCTCACAGCCCAACAATATGCAGGGCGCTTGGAATTTGCCACAGAACACCAGGATTGGCAAATTAGCCACTGGCGCCATGTGCTCTTTACAGATGAAAGCAGGTTCACACTGAGCACATGTGACAGACGTGACAGAGTCTGGAGACGCCATGGAGAGCGATCTACTGCCTGCAACAACCTTCAGCATGACTGGGTTGGCAGTGGGTCAGTAATGGTGCCTCACAGCCATCCATGTGCTCACCAGAGGTAGCCTGACTGCCATTAGGTACCGAGATGAGATCCTCAGACCCCTTGTGAGACCATATGCTGGTTCGGTTGGCCCTGGGTTCCTCCTAATGCAGGACAATGCCAGACCTCATGTGGCTGGAGTGTGTCAGCAGTTCCTGCAAGATGAAGGCATTGAAGCTATGGACTGGCCCCCCCGTTCCCCAGACCTGAATCCGATTGAACACATCTGGGATATCAGGTCTCGCACCATCCACCACGTTGCATCACAGACTGTCCAGGAGTTGGCTGATGCTTTAGTCCAGGTCTGGGAGGAGATCCCTCAGGAGACCATCCGCCGCCTCATCAGGAGCATGCCCAGGCGTTGTCGGGAGATCATACAGGCACATGGAGGCCACACACACGCTACTGAGCATCATTTCCTTGTCTTGATGCATTTCCACTGAAGTTGGATCAGCCTGTAACTTCATTTTCCACTTTGATTCTGAGCATCATTCCAACTCCAAACTTCCGTGGGATATTAGTTGTGATTTACGTTGATCATTTTTAGGTTTTATTGTTCTCAACACATTCCACTATGCAATGAATAAAGATTTACAAGTGGAATATTTCATTCAGTGATATCTAGGATGTGGGATTTAAGTGTTCCCTTTATTTTTTGAGCAGTGTATATAAAATGCTGCATATATCTAAAAGGTCAAATCAACATACGTCCAACTAGATTAAGGGCACTTCACAACAATGAAACAACTTATCCCACATACCCATATACACTCACCGGCCACTTTATTATGTACACCTGTCCAACTTCTTGTTAACACTTAATTTCTAATCAGCCAATCACATGGCGGCAACTCAGTGCATTTAGGCATGTAGACATGGTCAAGACAATCTCCTGCAGTTCAAACCGAGCATCAGTATGGGGAAGAAAGGTGATTTGAGTGCCTTTGAACGTGGCATGGTTGTTGGTGCCAGAAGGGCTGGTCTGAGTATTTCAGAAACTGCTGATCTACTGGGATTTTCACGCACAACCATCTCTAGGGTTTACAGAGAATGGTCCGAAAAAGAAAAAAAATCCAGTGAGCGGCAGTTCTGTGGGCGGAAATGCCTTGTTGATGCCAGAGGTCAGAGGAGAATGGGCAGACTGGTTCGAGCTGATAGAAAGGCAACAGTGACTCAAATCGCCACCCGTTACAACCAAGGTAGGCCTAAGAGCATCTCTGAACGCACAGTGTGTCGAACTTTGAGGCAGATGGGCTACAGCAGCAGAAGACCACACCGGGTACCACTCCTTTCAGCTAAGAACAGGAAACTGAGGCTACAATTTGTACAAGCTCATCGAAATTGGACAGTAGAAGATTGGAAAAACGTTGCTTGGTCTGATGAGTCTCGATTTCTGCTGCGACATTCGGATGGTAGGGTCAGAATTTGGCGTAAACAACATGAAAGCATGGATCCATCCTGCCTTGTATGGAGCATCTTTGGGATGTGCAGCCGACAAATCTGCGGCAACTGTGTGATGCCATCATGTCAATATGGACCAAAATCTCTGAGGAATGCTTCCAGCACCTTGTTGAATCTATGCCACGAAGAATTGAGGCAGTTCTGAAGGCAAAAGGCGGTCCAACCCGTTACTAGCATGGTGTACCTAATAAAGTGGCCGGTGAGTGTATGTAAGAAGAAGAAGAGATCCCAAAAACAATAAAAGCACTTTTTATTGATACACTGTTAAAATTACATACAAAAATTAAAAAAGCAAACATGCCATAGGGGACACCACAGAACATAAAAAAAAAATGCTTATGTTGAGGGGTAGGAATAACTAAAAAAATAGGTGGTAAATCAGCTTACAGAACATATAAAACACCACATCTACATAACCCAAGTATATTTTGCCTAGCTCAGATGCAATAGCAACATATGATGGGTATCAAATTAGTAACAAAACCATGGAGAATATCAAACACAAATACCTCAGCAAAATTATTAAATAACAGATAACAGCCAAATGCCTGCATCACTGAGCACGGTACCTCATTAACATATGTGATGTACATAAGCAAATCTCCATATGCACTGACCAGTCTTCATGTGCCCTAATGTAGCCACCTAATCCAATAGTACACAGTATAGGACAAGAAAATTCCAAACCCCATAATCAGTATATGGTGACACGGTTCATTACCTAATGCAGATGCTGGAGCTCGTGGAGTCCCCTCACCCCGTCGCGCGTTTCGCCTCCTGCTTCTTTCGGGGCGAGTCAGGGTGAGGGGTGGCCGTGCTTATATACGAGCGGCAATCCAGGACTCACCGGTAACTACGGTGCATTGCGTGCAGTCCCGTCCCCCTGTATGACGTGCTTCCTTCCGACGCTCAATGGCACGCAAGCCGGAGGCTATGCGTGTCAGTGTTAGAGCATCATAGGGAACAATGGAGGACAGGACAACAACGCATGCGCACCTACCAGGCGGCCACACCGGAATGGAAGGAATATAGTACGTGCAAATAAGAAAACCATAGAGGTGCACATTAAACAAATATCACCACATTATCTCTAATACAAGGAACCACTAAGGTGAAATTACATAGTGGGCAATATTATAAGTGCCAATTAAAAATATTCTATAAATTAGTGACCTTTAATAAAGTGCCCAATAGTTAAGTGCAAAATAGAAAACAAGAAACACATGATTTAAGACATATATCTTTATTATTTAAGTGATAAGTGAAAGTGCCAGTGCAATATTATCATAAAATGTAAAATATACCCAATAATAGACCATGTATATAATGCAGGGGACGAAAGGGGAAAGGGGAGAAGAGGGAGGTAAAAGAGTGGGGAAGAAAAAATGCATGTAAAATTCCTCACCCATAATATGATATATGTAAAATACTAATCAAATATCCTGCCCCAACGAAAACCATGAACATTATAAATACCAAAAAACATACTAATGTATAATTAAAATTAAAAATGAAATAAATTGCGCAAAACGTAGACAAATACGTGAAATAAATTGATGAATAAATAGATAAATAGTTAAATAAATAATAAATAAATAATCTTCAAAATTCTTCATGGACTGGTGAAGCAGAAGATATGCCTCATTGGGTTACAGGGACACAAAACTCATATTCCACAAGCAAAATCGGGAACAATCGACCACTAGTGATGAGCAAGTGTACTCCTTCGAGTTCGAGTATTTATGACTGCTCGAAGATTTAGTTTTCATTGTGGCAGCTGAATGATTTACAACTACTAGCCTGCTTGATTACATGTGGGGATTCCCTAGCAACCAGGCAACCCCCACATGTACTCTGCCTGGGTAGTAGCTGTAAATCATTCAGCTGCCTGCGATGAAAACTAAATCTCCTAGCAGTCATAAATACTCGGAGGTCACCCGAGCGTGCTTGGGGGAAATCCCGAGCAACGAGTACACTCGCTCATCACTATAGACCACTCATATACTAAAACACAGAAAGATGTAGTTCATATAAGAACAAAAGTCCTAAAAAATAAAACATGAATTAAAAACTCATACATTAATCCCATAAAAAGATGCTAATCATGGAAATACAGAGAAACCCATATTTTCCTTTAGTCCAGCCGGGCTCAGAGTACCTAACCGATAAATCAAGTGGCATTCCAATTGTGCAAGGATTTTGCCCATGTCACTACCTCTGGCTCCCAAATCCAGTTGAGCAATGGCCTTGATGCGTAGACCACGAGGGTTGCATCTATGATATTTTTTAAAATGACGCGGTAAAGTTTTGTGAAGAATGTCATTGTCAACTGTGGATGCCTTTTCAATGTCCAAAACGTGTTCCCTCACTCTAAATTTCAACTCCCTTGTGGTAAGGCCAACATATATTTTCCCACGCGGGCATGTGGCGTGATATATCACTCCCTTTGAGGTACACGTAAGATGTTTACGGATATCGTATAGGCGTGTTCCTTCAAAATTGCCAAATTTTGGGGATTTGTCTAATTTTAGACAAGCCTTGCATAGGCTACAAGGAAAAAAGCCTGGAGATAAATCTCTATACTGTAGTTGAAGTTTCTTTTATGATCATAGTGGCTATGCACCAACAGATCTTTAAAATTGGCTGAACGACGAGCAACACACTGTGGAGAGGGGGGCAAAGCTTGTTTCAGGACTAGATCCGTAAGAAGGACTTTCCAATGTCTCTTGATCAAATCCTTCAGATTGTTCCATTGGCCATTAAAGGTGGAAATAAAACGCACCTGTTTATTGTTCCCACTGTCTCTAATGATATTGCTATATAGCAATTCAATCCTGGTGGTGGTAATAGCCCTTTTATACCCCCTTCTAATCATCCTTCGACTGTAACCCATGTCTTCAAACCTCCTAGTCAGTTCCACACATTGTTTCTCAAAAGTGATCACATCTGAGCAAATTCTTTTAGCACATAGGAACTGACCTATGGGGATGCCAGGGATGTGCTTGTCGGGTGGGCTGAATCAGCATGCAGATATGAATTCGTAGCCGTCGGTTTCCTAAATACATCTGTGTGAATTACTCCATCACTTGAAGCTTCAACCCAAATGCCCAGGAACTCCAAACTCCTGCCAGATTTAAACGTGAGCCTCACATTAACATCATTATCATTGAGTTTCCTCATCAAGGTTCCCAACTCTTGTTCTGTGCCTTCCCAGACAAACATCACGTCGTCAATGTACCTCATCCAAATGTGAACTTTCCCCATTTCCTCATTTATGTCTCCCTAAAAGATGTCATTCTCCAAAGCTCCCAGAAATCATTCAGACTGTTCCATTGGCCATTAAAGGTGGAAATAAAACGCACCTGTTTATTGTTCCCACTGTCTCTAATGATATTGCTATATAGCAATTCATTCCTGGTGGTGGTAATAGCCCTTTTATACCTCTTCTAATCATCCTTCGACTGTAACCCTTGTCTTCAAACCTCCTAGTCAGTTCCACACATTGTTTCTCAAAAGTGATCACATCTGAGCAAATTCTTTTAGCACGTAGGAACTGACCTATGGAGATGCCAGGGATAGTGCTTGTCGGGTGGGCCGAATCAGCATGCAGATATGAATTCGTAACTGTCGGTTTCCTAAATACATCTGTGTGAATTACTCCATCACTTGAAGCTTCAACCCAAATGCCCAGGAACTCCAAACTCCTTCCTGATTTAAATGTGAACCTCATATTAACATCATTATCATTGAGTTTCCTCATCAAGGTTCCCAACTCTTGTTCTGTGCCTTCCCAGACAAACATCACATCGTCAATGTACCTCATCCAACTGTGAACTTTCCCCATTTCCTCAATTCTGTCTCCCAAAAAGATATCCCTCTCCCAAGCTCCCAGAAATACATTTGCATACGAGGGGGCACAAGAGGCCCATATGGCCATACCTTGGAGTTGGAGGTAGATCTTATTGTCAAAGATAAAGGTATTATGTCTCAGAATGAATTCCAGTAGGGTCAGGATGAGATCTGCCAACGGACCTTCAATATTATTGGAATGCAGGAACCATGCCGTCGCTGCCAAACCGTCACTATGTCTAATGGAGGTGTAAAGAGCTTGTATATGCGCCGTGACCAGAATCTGATGATCCTCCAATTGCAACAGGTCAATGCGCTGCAGGGCTTGGTTGATATCTCTGATAAAGGAAGGGAGAGTTGAAATAATATGTTTTAAAAAGTAATCAACGACATCTGAAATGATCTCGCATAAACCCCCATTCCTGGCCACAATGGGTCACCCTGGGGAATCTAAAGCGTTCTTGTGTACCATTGTAATAAGGTAAAATGTGGGTAGTTTAGGTTGATGGTCACGGATCCGGACCAGAAACATCTTGGAAATCAAACCATCATTAAATGCCCTCTCCAAAATAGAGACCAAATCCTGTTGAAACGAAGATATTGGATTAAAATTCAATTTCCTACAGCATTTCTCATCCTTTAGTAATTTATAGGCTTGTCTCTCATACATCTTAATAGGCCATATCACTAATTTCCCTCCTTTGTCCGCTGCTTTAAAAACAACATCATCCCATCCAACTAAGTCCTTTAAGGCTTCACGCTCATCCCTAGATAAATTATCCCTATATTTCTGAGATTGTGCCAATAGTTCAATGTCTTTGTCACAAGACGAGTAAATATGTAACACCTCAGGAAGCCAGTTGTTACAGTGGTATTGCCTTCCACACAGGGAGGGTGATGCCATGCCTGGAAGCGAGGAAGATCCCCTTAACAGGTGACACATACACACACCACTGTTCTGACTCCAGGCCAGAAAAGGGAGCTCTGATCCAGTTTGTGGGTGGCTTCCCTATATATTCTGGCTGGAGGAGGAGTTAGGTAGTCAGTTTGAGAGAAGAGCTTGAGCCATGCAGACACATGGTTCTGCAGCTCCTGACAGAGTAGTCTGTGAGAGACTGAGGGGAGAAGAAGTAAAGGAGAGGAAAGATACTGGGAGTGGAGCTGTGAGAGGGCTCATTCCAGAATCAACGCAAGAAACCAGAAGCTAGAATTCCGAGGTTGTTGGGGAAACTATGCCCCACAGCAGAAACCGGCGGGGAGGGAGATTTCAAGTCACCTGTCTACCATTACATCTGAAGGCACAGCAGCATATAGAGCCCAGAGTCGCCGCAAGTAGGGACACCTGTAAAAAGGCTCGAGTTGCCTGCCATACGGATATTGTCCTATTAACAGGATAGAAAGAAAGGACCTTGTGTGAAGCCTTTGGCAGCAAGGGACAACAACACAGAGCAGTAAGAAAGGCTTCCAACCTCACCTGGCTAGGGGGATTCCGAATTGCTTCCAGGCTGGCCGGACCTCACCATCACCTGTGATCCGTACCCTGGACTGTGGCTGCATACTACCAGTAAAAGGTAAAGAGACTGCAACCTTGTGTCTTCTAATTCTTTCCAGCACTACACCATCTGTCAGCTGTACCCACTACACCGGGAGCCCTGGGTACTATGCTTCACCTGTGGGAAGTCATACCATCCCAGCTGCAGTACCATCATCCCCAGAGGACCCATTTAAGCAGCGTCGGTCATCCCTGACCGAATACTACAGGTGGCATCATGAACATTCCTTTATCAGACTTTATTCTCACTGCCTATCTTCCCCTTCTATTGGTGCCCAGGGCCACGGACTTGGTCACTGCCACTGTGACAACCCCTTTAAGAACCGGCCCGGTACCGAGTACCCAAAGGTCTTAACGGGCACTCCAAATACCTCTACTGCAGGACAAATTGAGGGAAGGGACATTTTTGGACTTGGAAAAAAGACGAGACGGAATGGTAGTGACCTCATGCTGTTCATTCTCTAAGGCCAAGGATTCCAAAATTTCAATGGCCTCCCTATCCACAGATGTGGAAGGAAAAACAGAATCAGAATCCTCAGGTTTAAAATGTAACTTTTTCAACACGATTTTTCTTGCAAATAAATTTAAGTCCTTTATCGCAGTAAAGGGGTCTAAATGAGAGGAAGGGGAAAAAGACCATTTTCCAACAATTTAATCTGAGAGTGTGTCAATACATGTGTAGACATATTAATCACCTTTAGTGAATCTTTTGATTTCCTCTGTCATCGTGGCTTGTGGAATATATCAGGATATTTACGTCTCCCCCCACTTCTCAATTGAAAATCCCTATCATATCCAGATTCACCAGTAGACATACCACTCTCATTTCCTGGTACACTTGAAGTATCTGACCTTTCCTTAACAATCTGTTGAGTTGAGGGTTCCTTCCTTTTTTGTTGCCACCGCTAAACCCTTTGTGTTTCATAGTCCTTGTTATCATGTAAAAATTTATTCAGTTTTCCCTGGCTGACATCCTCCTCCCATTTATCCACCTTTTTCCCTAGTTCATTAAACCAGATCTCCATAGGTTCCTTAGCCATACTAGACTGCAAAGATTTGTGGATCAATTCCAAATCATTATCAATAATTCTCAAAGAAGGTGTATTATGCTCAATAATGATTTTAATAAGATCTGAAGAGCAAATACAGGCTGTATCCATCCATTTGGTTGTCAATTCATCACTGTTTAAATCAAACCTTGGGTCCTAAGGTCCTAAGACCTCTTGGAACGATTTTTTTACTCAAATAGTTTTCGTTTTAACGAAGAACGATTCCACCAAATCTTAGTATTTTTGTGGAGAGCATTTTTATACTTAAACATGAGTTCTCTGCTGGCTGTGGTAGCATCTTGCGAAACATGAACGGCATTTTGCTTAAAAATATCATCTGCTTTTCAACGCCAAGTCTGTTCCTTGGCTCTGAAATCCATTATGTGGACAATCTGTTATAGAAACAGTATCAAAATAGTCAAATCAACATGCGTCCCACTAGATCAAGGGCATAGTAAATATAGGAAAACTGACTGAACAGCAATCTAGTCTGAACTGGTGCATAACCAAAAAAAGTCTTACATAGCAAATAGATAATGGCTGCACTCAATTTTACTGTGCTAAAGCAAGGAAATGTGCGATACATGAAATGTGAATAGCATAATGGCTTGTGAAATCTATGAAAAAACACATGAGATGCTTAGCACAAGATTTGGCCAAAAATTGTGAGCCCATCCACCAAACGTCAAGGTGATCTCAGATCGGATGGGTAACTGACCTGTCTGCCTAGTGTGAACACTTACCTATGGCTAATAACATGGTAAAGCCTGCATTTATAGGAAGGTCAGAACCAACTGTGTTTGGATGTAATTAAAATCACAGCATGGTGAAGGGCGGGGCGTTCAAGTAAAAAAAAAAAGTACATAGTAAATATAGGAAAACTGACTGAACAGCAATCTAGTCTGAACTGGTGCATAACCAAAAAAAGTCTTACATAGCAAATAGATAATGGCTGCACTCAATTTTACTGTGCTAAAGCAAGGAAATGTTCGATACATGAAATGTGAATAGCATAATGGCTTGTGAAATCTATGAAAAACATGAGATGCTTAGCACAAGATTTGGCCAAAAATTGTCAGCCCATCCACCAAACGTCAAGGTGATCTCAGATCAGATGGGTAACTGACCTGTCTGCCTAGTGTGAACACTTACCTATGGCTAATAACATGGTAAAGCCTGCATTTATAGGAAGGTCAGAACCAACTGTGTTTGGATGTAATTAAAATCACAGCATGGTGTAAGACTTTTTTTGGTTATGCACCAGTTCAGACTAGATTGCTGTTCAGTCAGTTTTCCTATATTTACTATGTACTTTTTTTCTGACTTGAACGCCCCAACCCTTCACCATGCTGTGATTTTAATTACATCCAAACACAGTTGGTTCTGACCTTCCTATAAATGCAGGCTTTACCATGTTATTAGCCATAGGTAAGTGTTCACACTAGGCAGACAGGTCAGTTACCCATCCGATCTGAGATCACCTTGACGTTTGGTGGATGGGCTCACAATTTTTGGCCAAATCTTGTGCTAAGCATCTCATGTGTTTTTTCATAGATTTCACAAGCCATTATGCTATTCACATTTCATGTATCGCACATTTCCTTGCTTTAGCACAGTAAAATTGAGTGGAGCCATTATCTATTTGCTAGATCAAGGGCATGTCACGATCCAATTTTGGATTTGTGGCAGATCTGGTTTCCCTCCGTTTAAGACCTTTTTTCCTTTCTGGTCATCGGGGGTTAATGCAGTTCCCCCTTGTGGCTTTAAGAGGTCACCTGGTGCATCAGCTGACTGTCGGTGTTAATTCATTCTGCAGCTGACCAAGCTGGGAGAAGGAGCTTGCTGGGAACAGTTGTTCTTCTGCTGAGTCCGG
Organism: Ranitomeya variabilis; assembly: GCF_051348905.1. Classification (NCBI taxonomy): domain Eukaryota; kingdom Metazoa; phylum Chordata; class Amphibia; order Anura; family Dendrobatidae; genus Ranitomeya; species Ranitomeya variabilis. The sequence goes on along the minus strand of NC_135234.1, from coordinate 638,275,424 downwards.
TGAATCTGGTGTTTCTTCCCACTGTGCTGTGCTTTGCAGCAATAAGCTAAGTGTTGTTTGCTTATACCTTGTCTGTCTATCCTTAGCCCTTGTATTAGTGCAGCGGTGGGACCAGTGCTCTCATCTGCCAGTTTAATACGTAGGGATAGGTGCAGGGCAAGTGAGGGACTAGGTATCCTGGTCGACGACGGGGTGAAAGAACCCGTATAGGGACGGTAGCAAGACTAGGGCACATCTGCAGGCCAGTGCAGGAGGTGCCCATTCCCCCAGGCCCTACCGACAGGGCCCACCATTGTAATTGTGTCCCTGGTGTTCCCTTGTTTGTTGTGCTGTTTGTGACAGACCTACTGTTGGGTCGTTTCATGCCAGGTCAGTCACATCATGACATTAACACCGAAAGGAAAAAAGGTCTTAAACGGAGGGAAACCAGATCTGCCACAAATCCAAAATTGGATCATGACAGGGCACTTCACTACAATGAAACAACTAATCCCACATACCTGTTGTGATTTTGCTTTTTGCTCCCTCTAGTGGTCATTAGTGATTTGACTCTGGAGCGTCTGTCTTTTTCTATATCCTCACCTGGGCCGTTAGTTCAGGGGCGTTGCTATATAAGCTCCCTGGACCTTCAGTTCAATGCCTGGCATCGTTGAAATCAGAGCTAATCTGTTGTGCTCTTGTCCTCTGATCCTGGTTCCTGTTTTTCAAGCTAAGTCTGCTTCTTTGCTTTTTGCTTTTGTTTTGTTTGGTATTTTTGTCCAGCTTGTTCCTATCTGTATCCTGACCTTTGCTGGAAGCTCTAGGGGGCTGGTGTTCTCCCCCCGGACCGTTAGACGGTTCGGGGGTTCTTGAATCTCCAGCGTGGATTTTTATAGGGTTTTTGTTGACCAGATAAGTTATCTTGCTATATTCTGCTATTAGTAAGCTGGCCTCTCTTTGCTGAACCTGGTTCATTTCTGTGTTTGTCATTTCCTCTTACCTCACCGTTATTATTTGTGGGGGGCTTGTATCTTGCTTTGGGGTCCCTTTCTCTGGAGGCAAGAGAGGTCTTTGTTTTCTTCTCCTAGGGGTAGTTAGATTCTCCGGCTGGCGCGAGTCATCTAGCGATCTCCGTAGGCATGATCCCCGGCTACTTCTAGTGTTGGCGTTAGGAGTAGCTATTTGGTCAACCCAGTTACCACAGCCCTATGAGCTGGATTTTTGTATCTTGCAGACTTACACATTCCTCTGAGACCCTGTCCACTGGGGTCATAACAGTATGCCAGGCCAGTATTAAATGTTTAATGCATTGCAGAAGTGGGATTATAAGAAAGAAAATTTTGAGGTTTTTTTTCCCTCTCTCATTTTTTTTTTTTCTTTTCCCCTTTACCTCAGAGTGGCTTAAGCTTGCTGCAGACATGATTGTCCAGACCTTGATTACAAGTGTGGACCAGCTTGCCGCTCGTGTGCAGGGTATACAAGATTATGTTACCAGAAATCCTAGGTCTGAACCCAAGATTCCGATTCCTGAACTGTTTTCAGGAGACCGATTTAAGTTTAGGAATTTCAGGAATAATTGTAAATTATTTTTGTCCCTGAAACCTTGTTCGTCTGGAGACTCTGCTCAACAAGTAAAAATTGTTATTTCATTCTTACGGGGTGACCCTCAGGATTGGGCTTTTTCGTTGGCGCCAGGAGATCCGGCATTGGCTGATATTGATGCGTTTTTTCTGGCGCTCGGTTTACTTTATGAGGAACCCAATCTTGAGATTCAGGCAGAGAAAGCCTTGCTGGCTATGTCTCAGGGCCAGGACGAGGCTGAGGTGTATTGCCAAAAATTTCGGAAATGGTCCGTGCTGACACATTGGAACGAGTGTGCACTGGCCGCTAATTTTAGAAATGGCCTTTCTGAGGCCATTAAGAATGTTATGGTGGGTTTTCCCATTCCCACAGGTCTGAATGATACCATGTCCCTGGCTATTCAAATTGACCGGCGGTTGCGGGAGCGCAAAACCGCAAATTCCCTCATGTTGTTGTCTGAAGAGACACCTGATGTGATGCAATGTGATAGAAAAACCGCAAATTCCCTCATGGTGTTGTCTGAACGGACACCTGATTTGATGCAATGTGATAGAATCCTGACTAGAAATGAGAGGAAAATTCATAGACGCCGGAATGGCTTGTGCTACTACTGTGGTGATTCTACACATGTTATCTCAGCATGCTCTAAACGTATATCTAAGGTTGTTAGTCCTGTCACCGTTGGTAATTTGCATCCTAAGTTTATTCTGTCTGTAACTTTGATTTGCTCACTGTCATCTTATCCTGTCATGGCGTTTGTAGATTCAGGTGCTGCCCTGAGTCTTATGGATCTCTCATTTGCTAAGTGCTGTGGTTTTATTCTTGAACCATTAGAAAATCCTATCCCTCTTAGGGGTATTGATGCTACGCCATTGGCAGAAAATAAGCCGCAGTATTGGACACAGGTTACCATGTGCATGACTCCTGAACACCGCGAGGTGATACGTTTTCTCGTTCTACATAAAATGCATGATTTGGTTGTTTTGGGGCTGCCATGGTTACAGACCCATAATCCAGTCCTTGACTGGAAGGCTATGTCAGTGTCTAGTTGGGGCTGTCGTGGTATTCATGAGGATTCCCTGCCTGTGTCTATTGCTTCTTCTACGCCTTCGGAAGTTCCGGAGTACTTGTCTGATTATCAGGATGTCTTTAGCGAGTCCAGGTCCAGTGCATTGCCTCCTCATAGGGAATGTGACTGTGCAATAGATTTGATTCCAGGCAGTAAATTTCCTAAGGGAAGACTGTTTAATCTGTCGATACCTGAACATACCGCTATGCGTTCATATATCAAGGAGTCTCTGGAGAAAGGACACATCCGTCCGTCTTCTTCCCCTCTTGGTGCGGGATTCTTTTTTGTGGCTAAAAAGGACGGATCTTTGAGGCCTTGTATTGACTATCGGCTTTTAAATAAGATCACTGTCAAATTTCAGTATCCTTTGCCGCTGTTGTCTGACTTGTTTGCCCGGATTAAAGGTGCCAAGTGGTTTACCAAGATAGACCTTCGTGCTGCGTACAACCTTGTGCGCATTAAGCAAGGGGATGAATGGAAAACCGCATTCAATACGCCCGAAGGTCATTTTGAGTACTTGGTGATGCCTTTTGGGCTCTCTAATGCCCCTTCAGTTTTTCAGTCCTTTATGCATGACATTTTCCCGAACTATCTGGATAAATTTCTGATCGTTTATCTGGATGATATTCTGTTTTTTTCTGATAATTGGGACTCGCATGTGGAGCAGGTCAGGATGGTCTTTAAAATTTTGCGTGAAAATTCTTTGTTTGTCAAGGGCTCAAAGTGTCTTTTTGGTGTACAGAAGGTTCCCTTTTTGGGGTTCATTTTTTCCCCTTCTGCTGTGGAGATGGACCCAGTCAAGGTCCGAGCTATTCTTGATTGGACTCAGCCCTCGTCAGTTAAGAGTCTTCAGAAGTTCTTGGGTTTCGCTAACTTCTACCGTCGTTTTATCGCTAACTTTTCTAGCATTGTGAAACCTTTGACGGATATGACCAAGAAGGGCTCCGATGTGGTTAATTGGGCTCCTGCTGCCGTGGAGGCTTTCCAGGAGTTGAAACGTCGGTTTACTTCGGCGCCTGTTTTGTGCCAGCCTGATGTCTCGCTTCCCTTTCAAGTTGAGGTGGATGCTTCAGAGATTGGAGCAGGGGCCGTTTTGTCGCAGAGAGGCCCTGGTTGCTCTGTTATGAGACCTTGCGCCTTTTTCTCTAGGAAGTTTTCGCCTGCGGAGCGAAATTATGATGTGGGCAATCGGGAGTTGTTGGCCATGAAATGGGCATTTGAGGAGTGGCGTCATTGGCTCGAGGGTGCTAAGCATCGTGTGGTGGTCTTGACTGATCACAAAAATCTGATGTATCTCGAGTCTGCTAAACGCCTGAATCCTAGACAGGCCCGCTGGTCATTGTTTTTCTCCCGTTTTGACTTTGTTGTCTCGTATTTACCAGGTTCAAAGAATGTGAAGGCCGATGCTCTTTCCAGGAGCTTTGTGCCTGATGCTCCTGGAGTCGCTGAACCTGTTGGTATTCTTAAGGATGGTATTATCTTGTCAGCTATTTCTCCAGATCTGCGACGTGTGTTGCAGAGATTTCAGGCTGATAGGCCTGATTCTTGTCCACCTGACAGACTGTTTGTGCCTGATAAGTGGACCAGCAGAGTCATTTTCGAGGTTCATTCCTCGGTGTTGGCAGGTCACCCAGGAATTTTTGGCACCAGAGATCTGGTGGCCAGATCCTTTTGGTGGCCTTCCTTGTCTAGGGATGTGCGATCATTTGTACAGTCCTGTGGGACTTGTGCTCGAGCTAAGCCTTGCTGTTCTCGTGCCAGCGGGTTGCTCTTGCCCTTGCCTGTCCCTAAGAGACCTTGGACACATATCTCCATGGATTTCATTTCTGATCTTCCGGTGTCTCAGGGCATGTCTGTTATCTGGGTGATATGTGATCGCTTCTCCAAGATGGTCCATTTGGTTCCTTTGCCTAAGCTGCCTTCCTCTTCCGATCTGGTTCCTGTGTTTTTCCAGAACGTGGTTCGTTTGCACGGCATCCCTGAGAATATTGTGTCAGACAGAGGATCCCAGTTCGTTTCCAGATTCTGGCGATCCTTTTGTAGTAGGATGGGCATTGACTTGTCGTTTTCGTCTGCTTTCCATCCTCAGACTAATGGACAGACGGAGCGAACTAATCAGACTTTGGAGGCTTATTTGAGGTGTTTTGTCTCTGCTGATCAGGACGATTGGGTGACCTTCTTGCCGTTAGCTGAGTTTGCCCTTAATAATCGGGCTAGTTCCGCCACCTTGGTTTTGCCGTTTTTCTGCAACTCTGGTTTCCACCCTCGTTTTTCTTCGGGTCATGTGGAACCTTCTGACTGCCCTGGGGTGGATTCTGTGGTGGATAGGTTGCAGCGGATCTGGAATCTTGTGGTGGACAACTTGAAGTTGTCACAGGAGAGGGCTCAGCGCTTTGCCAACCGCCGCCGCGGTGTGGGTCCCCGACTACGTGTTGGGGATTTGGTGTGGCTTTCTTCCCGCTTTGTTCCTATGAAGGTTTCCTCTCCCAAATTTAAACCTCGTTTTATTGGTCCTTACAAGATATTGGAAATTCTTAATCCTGTATCCTTTCGCCTGGATCTTCCTGTGTCGTTTGCTATCCACAACGTGTTTCATAGGTCCTTGTTGCGGCGGTACGTTGTGCCTGTGGTTCCTTCTGCTGAGCCTCCTGCTCCGGTGTTGGTTGAGGGCGAGTTGGAGTACATGGTGGAGAAGATCTTGGATTCTCGTCTCTCCAGGCGGAGGCTTCAGTACCTGGTCAAGTGGAAGGGCTATGGTCAGGAAGATAATTCCTGGGTGGTCGCCTCTGATGTTCATGCGGCCGATTTAGTTCGTGCCTTTCACGCCGCTCATCCTGATCGCCCTGGTGGTCGTGGTGAGGGTTCGGTGACCCCTCACTAAGGGGGGGGTACTGTTGTGATTTTGCTTTTTGCTCCCTCTAGTGGTCATTAGTGATTTGACTCTGGAGCGTCTGTCTTTTTCTATATCCTCACCTGGGCCGTTAGTTCAGGGGCGTTGCTATATAAGCTCCCTGGACCTTCAGTTCAATGCCTGGCATCGTTGAAATCAGAGCTAATCTGTTGTGCTCTTGTCCTCTGATCCTGGTTCCTGTTTTTCAAGCTAAGTCTGCTTCTTTGCTTTTTGCTTTTGTTTGGTATTTTTGTCCAGCTTGTTCCTATCTGTATCCTGACCTTTGCTGGAAGCTCTAGGGGGCTGGTGTTCTCCCCCCGGACCGTTAGACGGTTCGGGGGTTCTTGAATCTCCAGCGTGGATTTTTATAGGGTTTTTGTTGACCAGATAAGTTATCTTGCTATATTCTGCTATTAGTAAGCTGGCCTCTCTTTGCTGAACCTGGTTCATTTCTGTGTTTGTCATTTCCTCTTACCTCACCGTTATTATTTGTGGGGGGCTTGTATCTTGCTTTGGGGTCCCTTTCTCTGGAGGCAAGAGAGGTCTTTGTTTTCTTCTCCTAGGGGTAGTTAGATTCTCCGGCTGGCGCGAGACATCTAGCGATCTCCGTAGGCATGATCCCCGGCTACTTCTAGTGTTGGCGTTAGGAGTAGCTATTTGGTCAACCCAGTTACCACAGCCCTATGAGCTGGATTTTTGTATCTTGCAGACTTACACGTTCCTCTGAGACCCTGTCCACTGGGGTCATAACACATACCCATATATGTGGGAAGAAGAAGAGATCCCAAAAACAATAAAAGTACTTTTTATTGATACACTGTTAAAATTACATGCAAAAATTAAAAAAGCAAAAATGCCGTAGGGGACACCACAGAACACCAAATCTCCAGATGCACTGACCAGTCTCCATGTGCCCTAAAGTAACCACCTAATCCAATAGTACACAGTATAGGACAAGAAAATTCCAAACCCCATAATCAGTATATGGTGACACGGTTCATTACCTAATGCAGATGCTGGTGCTCGTGGAGTCCCCTCATCCCGACGCGCGTTTTGCCTCCTGCTTCTTCCGGGGGCGTGCCAGGGTGTGGGGCGGCCGTGCTTATATACGAGCGGCAATTCAGGACTCGCCGGTAACTACGGCGCATTTCGTGCAGTCCCGCCCCCCTCTATGACGCGCTTCCTTCCGATGCTCAATGGCATGCAAGCCACAGGTTATGCGTGTCAGTCTTAGCGTCATTACCACCTATTTTTTGTAGTTATTCCTACCCCTCTACATAAGCATATATGTATGTAATTTTAACAGTGTGTCAATAAAAAGTGCTTTAATTGTTTTTGGGATCTCTTCTTTTTCCCACATATATAGGTATAAATATGGTATAGACCACGTGGTTATTAATAAATATATGCAAACAAAGGAGTACAATGAATCTACACACCACTAAATATAAAATACAGAGGCTCAAGTAGTCATATAGCCTTAGTAGGTAGCTGCATTAACACAGAAACCACATAATAAGTAGCATAACGTGTATGCAAAATAGTGATATCACCTTATAGAATCAAGTTGTCCAGGCACCCACCAGACTCGATGTGCGTTTCACATTGAAATGCTTTGTCCAGGCCCCTAGATGAAGCATTTTAATGCGAAACGCTCGTTGGGTGTGGTGGGTGCCTGGACAACCTGGTTTCTATGTTAATGCAGCTACCTACTAAGGCTATATGACTACTTGAGTCTCTGTATTTTATATCCAGTGGTGTGTAGATTCATTGTACTGCAGGGATCTGTGCTAGGACCGATTATTTTTATACTCTTTATGAATGACCTTGTGGATGGGATTGAGAGTAAAGTGTCAGTCTTTGCCGATGACACTAAATTCTGTAAGAGACTCTGGATTTGCCTTCAGACCAGCCGGACTCTGCCTACCCTGTGATCCGGTGCCCAGGACTGAGGACACTGAAGCCTTCAGTAAAGGTAAAGAGACTGCAACCTTGTGTCCTCGTTATTGACAGCGCCTCTCACCATCCACCATCTACACTCTGGGAAGCCCTGGGGATACACCACCTGTGGGAAGGTATACTATCTAGCTGCCATAACATCACCCCAGCGGACCCCTAAGCAGCATCGGTCACCCTGACCGAATACCACAGGTGGCGTCACGAACACTTCCCCTTTAAAGACCTTTCCCAAAACCATAAAAACTCCTTTCTTTTTTGGACGTCCCTTAAAGGGCCACGGACCGGGTCAGGCCACTGACATCCCCCGAACCGAAGGACCCGGTGCCGAGTACCCCACGGCCCTACCGGGGGCGCTCCAGAGCCGTATAGACTTTCTCAGCTTTATGTTATACACAGAGTGTATAGGTCTCTGGATGTCCTATACAGAGCTGGGTTGAGACCCGATTCGGAATGCCCTAGGTGTAGGAATGATAATGCTGGAATGTTCCACATGCTCTGGTCGTGTCCGAGGTTGACTGCTTTTTGGTTAGTGGTTCTTAGCTGTATAGAAGGGGCGTATAGATGTGTAATGCCAAGGGAACCAGTGGTGTGTGTGCTGGAATATGTGGATGAATGTCACGCTCACGCCCTGACTAGTGGGTGTGAGCTCGGGGAGTTTGTGGCCCCACTGTGCCAGAAACCAGACCACCCTGGAAGGGGTGTGACTATGACAGCTGCCTTGATTTTCACTGGAGACTCTGATGGCGAGGTCAGGCTTGTGCAGCAGGCATCTGCCAGGTGCTACTCCAGGGTGGTGTCTGGCTGTGGCTGCTGATCCCACTTGGCAAACAGGAACACCAGGATTGCTGCAGGCATCAGGCAGGACTAGCAGATGAGCACGGATGAAACTCAGATGAGTAGGCTGGCACGGCTGAGACACAGAGCTGGCAGAGACACAGGGCTAGCAGGAACGACAGAGAACACAGGGCTGGCAGGAATGGCAGAGAACACAGGGTTGGCAGGAGCGGCAGAGACACAGAGCAGGCAGGAATGGTGTATGAAGGTGTGGTCTATGAAGGAACAGGTAGGGACCTGTTCACACAGAAGATGCAGGTACGGAAACAAGCAGGAAGGAATGGAGTGTGAAGGAACAGGTTGGGACCTGTTCACACAGGAGATTCAGGTACAGAAACAAGCAGGAAGGAATGGAGTGGGAAGGAACAGGTTGGAACCTGTTCACACAGGAAGAGAACCGCAAGGCTGCAGATAGGAGCGGTAGAGCACCAGGAGATGGAGCAGCAACAGAAGCTAAGCAAAGCGGAACCGCATGGAATGCGGAGAGGAGCTGCAGCAAGAAGCTTCTGTAGCAGCAAAAGCTAAGCAGAGCGGAGCCACAAGCAATGCGAGAGAGGAGCTGTAGCAACAGGTCCCTGCAGCAGCAGAGCAGAGTAGAACGGAGCAGAACCGCAGTGCGGAGCAGAGGCAAAGTCACAAGGGTTCAGAGCAGGCAGAGCCACAAGAGTGCAGAGCAAAAGCAGACTGAGAATACAAGGAAAGCCACAGCAGGGAAGGAAGCCACAGACAAGGAGACAGAGATAGGACAAAGTTCAGGCAAGGTAATGGAACAAGATAAGGTACAAGAACAAAGACACAGGGACCAGGATATACAGCCTCCTGGACGGCAGACAAACAAGATCAAGGCAAGAACACTGAGAAAAGCCTCTAGAGAGGGAGTAACACAGAGCAAGGCCTGGCAACTCAGAAGCTAAACACAAACTGAGCTAACACATTGCACAGGCCCAATCCACTGGGTGGAGCTGCACTAAATACTGGAGGCCTCTTGGTAATTGGTCAGGAACAGAATACACAGGTGCACCTGATTCCTATAAGAACCAGAGAGTTCAGGCGCCGCCCCCCTATGCACACAGCCAGGAAGCATGCAGAGAGCAGAGGCACAGAACATGGAGCTGGCAAGAAACAGACACCACAACATGACCTGGAGCAGTGGGTAAGATAGTGTGTGAGATGAGAGGCCATGCCGTGATGCCAGCAGAGTTGTTACAATGAGATAATTGTAGATAACACGTTGAAAATAGCAATCGCTAGACTGCTATACATGGCTTGGAAGGTCAGAGCAAGAAATTGGATGAAAGAGGAGCCACCCTCGAGGGGAGAATATATCAAGTATGTGGGGAAGGTCATAGCCTTAGAAAAGGGAGTATATCAGAAAAGAGGGAAAATGGTTTTGTATGACAAATTGTGGATGTCTTGGTTGGAATTGGGTTAGGACAAAGGGAAAATAGGCCTGAGGAGGTTTTGCCTATAAAATAATAGTATATAAATTCATAGTGAAGGACATTATATTATACTAAAGTATATAATGCTACAAGACATGTTAAAAAAAGGACGTGAGCTGTCTAAGGCTACTTTCACACTAGCGTCGGGAACAACCCGTCGCTGTGCGTCGGGCCGACGTTCCCGACGCTAGCGTGGTCTCCGCCGCACAACGGGGGCAGCGGATGCATTTTTCCCACGCATCCGCTGCCCCATTGTGAGGTGCGGGGAAGTGCGGGGAGGTGGGGGCGGAGTTCCGGCCGCGCATGCGCGGTCGGAAAAAGCGGACCGTCGGGAGCAAAAAACGTTACATGTAACGTTTTTTTCTCCCGACGGTCCGCTACCACACGCCCAAGCGTCGCAAAACGGACGCAACGTTTGGCAATGCGTCGCAAATGCGTCGCTAATGTTAGTCTATGACGAAAAAACTTATCCAGCAAGAACTTTTGCTGGATGCGTATTTTCGGCAAAACGACTCATTTGCGACGTATTGCAGTTAACGCTAGTATGAAAGTAGCCTAAGTGGGAAAGGGGGGAGGGATGGGGATGAAGGGGTGGGATGGGTAAAGGGGGGTTAATGCTAGGGGGGTTAATGCTGGGGGGGTAATTGAACATGTGTTATTCTTAAATGTTTATTGCGTTTTATAATCAATAAAAACCTATCTGATTAAAAAAACAAGGTATAATTATCACCTTACAAAGAGCTTGCCAATGCAAAAAAGATGAAACTTTATAATAATAATAATAACGCCATTTAGTCCATGTCGCTGTACACGTGAAAAGGAGTAATAGAAAACAAGTACAATAATCTTAAACAATACAAGTCATGACTGGTACAGGGGGAGAGAAGACCATGCCCGCGAGGGCTCACAGTCTACAGACATTATATTATATTACTGTACATATTAAAGAAATAAATGAGATTTAAATGCCCCAAATGTTGCTTCAATTTCCAACCAAACCAGGCGTACATACCTTGCACCAGATTTCTTGAGTTCTGTAGACACTTGTGATGCCTTATAGGATAGGCTTAAAGTGTCTAGAAAAGGGAGCAAGGTTTATATTAGGTTTTGGTACAAAATATTGGTGTAAAGTAAGCCAACAAAGTGGTGGCATAACAAAGAGAAAAATGTCTAACTTGTCCAGTAGGATGTGCCAAATCTACTTTCGACAGCAGAAAAAAAAAGGCAGCAACACTTACCTGCCCAGATCATGGAACAAATGCACTGCAGGGTGCAGCCAGCCCATAAAGCAAGATGTTAGCAACACAGGTGCAAAATACCAGATCAACAGCTACTCTCCACATACCCACTCCTGGAGGGGGTGACAGCTCAGTATACAAATGCACAATAAAGGCCCACATAGGGCGTTGTTCACACAATGGTACTGCATTGGTACTTCTGCTCCATTCAAAAGAAACACTGAAGAGCCCGATTATTGGGATCACACTGGACCTCCAGCAATCAGCAAGTTATCCACTAGCCTGCTGATATTGTGTAATTTTTTATTTTGGAGAATAACTCTTTCATTTTAAAGGGAACCTGTCACCTCGTTTTTTCAGTATGAGATAAAAATACTGTTAAATAGGGCCTGAGCTGTGCATTACAATAGTGTATTTTGTGGACCCCGATTCCCCACCTATGCTGCCGAAATACGTTACCAAAGTAGTCGTTTTCGCCTGTCAATCAGGCTGGTCTGGTCAAAAGGGCGTGGTGTCTTCCCCCAGATCTTGCGTAGTTTTCCGTTGGTGGCATAGTGGTGTGCGCATGCCCAAGGTCCCGAATCCACTGCCCTGGGAGTGAAAAGACCGCGATGTGCGGTATTTCATTGGTGATTGGTGGGCGCGGCCATCTTCCTTTGGCCGCGCGTGCGCAGAAGCGGCGCTCTGCTGGCCGCGGCTTCAGGAAAATGGCCGCGGGATGCCGCGCGTGCGCAGATGGAGATCGCGGCGGCCATTTTCCTGAAGCCGAGATGCGAACTCTGCTTCAGGAAAATGGCCGCCGCGATCTCCATTTGCGCACGCGCGGCATCCCGCGGCCATTTTCCTGAAGCCGCGGCCAGCAGAGCACCGCTTCTGCGCACGCGCGGCCAAAGGAAGATGGCCCGCCCACCAATCACCAATGAAATACCGCACATCGCGGTCTTTTCACTCCCAGGGCAGTGGATTCGGGACCTTGGGCATGCGCACACCACTACGCCACCAACGGAAAACTACGCAAGATCTGGGGGAAGACACCACGCCCTTTTGACCAGACCAGCCTGATTGACAGGCGAAAACTACTACTTTGGTAACGTATTTCGGCAGCATAGGTGGGGAATCGGGGTCCACAAAATACACTGTTGTAATGCACAGCTCAGGCCCTATTTAACAGTATTTTTATCTCATACTGAAAAAACGAGGTGACGGGTGCCCTTTAAAACAGTAATACTAAATACGTGCCCATGTGTTCATTGGGTTCATTAGATGCCAGCAGTATTAGGAAGCTTAGAGACATTCGGCATTCCCAACAGAGGAAGTAAAAGTAGAATTTATGAGAAGTTATTAGCTGTAAAGGGAATCTGCCACCGGGTTTTCACCACCTAATCTGACTGCAGCATGATGTAGAGACAGAGACCCTGATTCCAGCGATGTGTCACTTACTGGACTGCTTAATGTAGATATAAAATCACAGATTTATCAGTAGAGGACTAGTAAACCTGCTGCAGTATAGTCCTCCATATTCATGAGCTCTGTATAACACCACCCCAATCACTGATTGGCAGCTTTCTGTGTACATTGTGCTTGGACAGAAAGCTGACAATCAGTAATGGGTGCCGAGTTGTACAGAGATCAGCATTCGAATAACTACTAGATCAGCAGCAGTAGATAAAATAGGGATTTTATCAAAATTATAGCAAGTAGCTTAGTAAGTGACACATTGCTCTAATCAGGGTCTCTTCCCATACATCATGCTGCTCTCAGATGTGGCAGCAAAAACCTGGCAACAGATTCACTTCAAAAAGTTAAAACGTTAGTGTTTTAGAGAGTAGATAATGCTGCAAATAATCAGCTGACGTGCTTCCTAAATGACAGTGCTCTGTGGTCTTCAGACAACCTTCAGGAGGCTAAGGACAATCACTTCTATGATTCCATGAACAGAAGTTGGTTTGCTCTACATGCCACCAAGATGTTATTTAGGGAGGGCTATGTTCCCAGGTCTAGGAACTCCTGAGATTCTTTCCTTCCCCGTAATAGAAGGGAGACAGCAGAGCAGACATTACTATGTTAAGACACCGTCTGAGCGCTCTGCCCTATTCGGAGAATAAGAGGGTTATGGAGTGAGCAGCAATCTTATATACTGACACATGGCAGCTCTCATTTTTAGGTGCCGGAGTCAGGTTGGAGAATTATATCGATCTCATAGTTTGGAAAATGCAGGGAAGAAATTAAAATTGGATTAGCAGTATGGATGAACGGATCTTTTCAAATTCACCGACTTCAACAAATTGTCCCCAAAAATTAGATTGACAGCGAATAAAATACATGTGGAGGCCAGGAGGAGAGGAGAGAAAGAAAGAGAACACTGGGATGTTCGGGCATACGGTATTATCTATGTGCAGCATACGTCATCATTAGATTGGTGGAGGTGTGACACCCGGCCCCCCAGCGCCAAAACTGCTTAGCTGATTTGTGTGCCCGTCAGATGTAAATACTTTAAACAGAACTGCTTAGCGCAGCTTCATTCGCAGTGTAGCGCCTGCTGCTGGCCACAACTGGCTACTGCAGTACTCCTATTCTATTGCATAGAGGCTATGCTGCATTAGCCAGTAATGGCCGGCAGCCGACGCTTCACTTTTTAAGTGGATCGCATTTTAGTTCAACGTGTTTCCGGACAGCGCTGGAATAAAACATAGCTGATTGGTGGCGCGCTAGGTATCAGACTCCCCCCGAATTGCCACTGATCACCTGTCCTACAGATAGGTCATCAATACTGTATATTTATCAAAGGTCCCAAAATAATTGACACACCTCAAAATCATGCTTCAAAAAACCACCAATCCCCAGAAAATGATCCGGAAAGACAAGGTGTGGACTACATTTAGATTTTCAAATTTAAAATCATCTTTAATAAATACATATAATTAAAATACACAAATAACGAAAAAACAAAGGTAAAATAAACAGTACATATGGTTGGGAACAGTAAGTAAACTATATCAGGTAAAGCCTATTCCATACAGCTATAAATGACCAATAAATTTAGTACAAAGGCTCAATTTATAAATAGTAAATTAATTTTACCATAATCTCAAATTTCATGTTTAACATATAAACTGCCTGTACAAGTATATATATTGCTGAGCCATTATATAGCAAAAAAGTGCATAGTGCCTAGTAGAATGGGGTAAAAGCACCCTCAGTATAATGCTATATATATATGCACTCAACCATCCCGCAGAAGCTTTATTAAGGAACTGGCATATAAAGTGAAGTTAGCTGAGCCATTATATAGAAAAAAAAGTGCATAGTGCCTAGTAGAATGGGGTAAAAACACCCTCAGTATAATGCTATATGTATATGCACTCAAACATCCCGCAGAAGCTTCATTAAGGAACTGGCATATAAAGTGAAGTTAGCATGAACTTACATGATCAGCTGTCCCGATAAGCACTGTCCCCAACACCCCTGACAGCGCCGTTTCGCCTGACTGGCTTCCTCAGATAAGGGGCATATGTATAATACTGTATGCCTGAATAACCTCTTTAAGCCTCAGAAAGTAAGATGTCCTGGTGTAACGCCCATAACAGTCTGTTCCCTCTATATTATTATTATTATTATTTATATAGCACCATTAATTCCATGGTGCTGTACATGAGAAGGGGAAACATCAAAATACAAATATCACTTACAGTAAAGCCCCCGTCTCACTAAGCGAGATCGCTAGCGAGATCGCTGCTGAGTCACAAGTTTTGTGACGCAACAGCGACCTCAGTAGCGATCTCGCTATGTGTGACACGTAGCAGCGACCAGGCCCCTGCTGTGAGATCGCTGGTCGTGTCGGAATGGCCTGGACCTTTTTTTGATCGTTGAGGTCCCGCTGGGTAGCACACATCGCTGTGTTTGACACCTTACCAACGACCTCGTTGACGACTCAGACACTGAATCGTCATAATAGCTCCCATGTGACATCGTTGTACAGGTCGCTACAGGTCGCTGGTGAGATGTCAAACAGTGAGATCGCAGCAGCGATCGTTGGAAGATCTCACTGTTTGACATCTCACCAGCGACCACATAGCGACGCAGCAACGATCCCTGACAGGTCGTATCGTTGTCGGGATCGCTTTAGCATCGCTAAGTGAGACGGTGCCTTTAACAAACAATGACAGACTGGTACAGAGGGGAGAGGACCCTGCCCTTGCGGGCTTACATTCTACAGGATGGTGGGGAAGGAGACAGTAGGCTGAGGGCTGCAGGAGCTCCGATGGTGTTGAGGTGGCCGTGTGGTCTTTACAGGCTGTAAGCTTCTTTGAAGAGGTGGGTTTTCAGGTTTATTTTGAAGGATCCAAATGTGGTGGATAACCGGATGTGTTGGGGCACAGAATTCCAGATGGGGGATATTCGGGAGAAGTCTTGGAGGTGATTGGGTGAGGAGCGAATAAGCGTGGAGAAGAAAAGGAGGTCTTGGGAGGACTGGAGATTACGTGAGGGAAGATATTGAGAGATTAGTGTGGAAATATACGGAGGAGAAAGGTTATGGATGGCTTTGTAGGTCAGTGTTAGTAATTTAAACTGGATATGCTGGGAAATTGGGAGCCAGTGAAGGGATTTGCAAAGAGGGGAAGCAGAGGAGTAGCTAGGAGAGAGATATATATCATACTTTATATCAAACTTTTTCTTTTGTAACTATAAGTAAGTGTGTTGCCTCTAAGGTTATGTTTTCACGGGGCGTATTCGTTCAGTATTTGCTGTGGATTGGATAATATGCAGCGGCTAGATGTTACAGCATAGTGGAGGGGATTTTATAAAATCCCAAATCCACAATGTGCGCATGGCCGCATGCGGCAGCCCTGCGTATCCGGACATGCGGCGCGTCTTTACCGACTGCAGCATGTCTATTTGTTTTGCGGAGATGGAGCGTAAATAAATAACCCGGTCTATGAATACGATGCGGTGATTTAATGAACACATCCGGAATCACCGCGCGTACAACAGGGGCGGCGCTTTGGTCGGAGCGGGGTATCCGCTGCGTCCAAAGCGCTGCCAATACGGCCCATGGAAACATAGCCTTAGAGAAAACTAATCCTCAAGCATCAGCACCTGCCTATACAGTATGTGCATTCCCCCCATTCCACCTATATGGCCACTACGTCCTGGTTGCTAAAGGGATGCTCTACACCCCCATTAAGGCCCCCTTACAGGCAGAGACCACTATCTGCAGAAACTGTTATATGCAGTCTTAGGACGTCAATCTGATTTTTCTGATCTATCAATTGTCCAAACTTGTGAACTGAATATTTGCTATAACTTACAAATATTCATCAGCATGTAGAGCAGGGGGAGCCAGGACTTGCTAATAATATCTGCAAGATACCAGCATTTAAAGTGACATACTGTTGTAACATAGTTAAAGGGACTTTATTCCTTCCCTTTAAGGAGGGAGTCACTCTACTCCATTGTCTCTACAAATGAATAGGACTGAGCTGCAGATTATGGACAAGACGAGTGATTTTGTTTTTAGGTTCCAAGCTTGCGAGCTTGGCCCTCACTCCTCTTGGTATTTGTTGAGTTGTGTGTTACTCTGTTATGTTGGTACAATTACCCTCTGAATTACAAAGCGCTGCGGAATATGCTGACGCTATAGAAATAAAAAATATTATTATTTTGTCATAAAGCACACTTTTTTATTATTTGAAACACAGATTATACAGGACTATAGGTAAATACAAATTTGTGTGCTTGTAAAATTACACAGCCATGAAAAATACATATAAAATTCCATTAAAAATGTTTATAAATGTTCTTTACAAGCATTTTGAGACATAATAGAAAGTGTGGGAGGGACGGAGGCAGGAGGGGGCCGATCTGTCTCATCGCAGAGCCCTCTTGAGTGCTTCTAAATAAAGCAATTAGCACATGCAGTCACTTAGTGGGATCCACACTTCATTAATAGAGCACTGCGCAGTTACTGACAATGTTTGTGTGCTGAGATCTTACAGTAATACTAATAGCTTCTATCAGGAACTTCTAAACTCTCATCTGATCGCAAACAGAATGAATGTTCAGGATTATGTTTCCTTAGAAAACTGCAGGCTCTTGTTCTGCCTATTCCTGTTTTGTCGGAACAGATTCTTTCTTTCCAGGATGTTTGACCTTGGGTAAATATAATGTAGGTCACTATAGGGCGATCTTTTGTTCTTTACTTTATTCACCAAGAGAAGAAACCATTTGAAGCATCTGAGCAAAGATCTTATTTCAGACACAATAGCTGGTAAGTGCAGAACATAATAAAAAATAATATTCATGTGCTTTACTGGGATCAATGGCAAAAACAAATACTGTGACATTTGTCTAATAATTCCTTCTTAAAGAATAAACCAGACATATTCCAGAAAAGAGCAATGTCCTCTTCTCCATGGCTTTCATCATGATGGCAGCTTGACACTGGTATTGTCGAAGGTGCTCATATGAAGAGGTAAATTCACTCTGGCCCAACCAATTGTTGACTCCCCCAAAATTAACAACACAACTACTCACCCCACCCTAGCCCAAGTGAAGACAGAGATGAGAATTTCTTTGGAATAATATAGGCCACTGCAGCCTCTTTTATTTAACATACAACAATTAACAATGAATGTAAATACATTAACATTTTTAGACTAGGAGGAGTCCTTGAAGCCCACAAGAATCTGGTGATTTAAAGACCCATAAAGTGAACATAACATAACATCAATTATTTACTCCCAGCCGTTGTAACCCTGGCTCGGGAGCACCAAAAACCCCCCACAAGAGGGTTCACCGTTCACGGTAATATTCTGGAGATCCGACCACCCCTGCCGGAACTCCCCACCACCATTCACCAGATCTGAAACATATTAAACTCCAGAAAAACAGAGGAGCCATATGCCAATGGATCCCCCAAACCAATTTCCACCAACTCCAAGGACTCCCCCCAGCCGCCACAACGAGAGGCCTTTGAACACCTTAAAGGCCCGAGACCCCACCAAAACGAAACGCCATGGCCCTTTCACTGCCCTGCTGTAAGCCAAGCGCCCAAAACTCCATTCCCACGGCATTCAAATGAACACCATCAGCCAACCAAAACGCCCCTTCTCCTTTTTCCAATTCGAAATGTCTGCGCCATGCCCCCATTCCTAGACACAAATGCGGACACTGCCCTGTTAACCTTTATCCTGGCCTTATTGATCTTTTCTAAAGACCGCATATTCTTCCAACGTTTCCGCGGCACAATTTCGGACCAAACAATGGTCAAGCCCGGATACAAAACCCATAACCATAAAAAATCCTGTTTAATATCCTTTATTAATTCCCGAAAAGGTCGAACCCCCAAATCATTACCCCCAAATCATTACCCCCAACATGTAAAACCAAAACATCCGGGGACTTATCCAGGCTTACACTGTTATGGATCTCCCTTAACACTCTATTCCAGGCCATACGCCGAAAACCAAGCCACCTGATTACTGCCACACTCCGATCAAAACCAAGCTGTCTGCCCTCCGTCCGCACGCAGAGCACCCCAATGCACATACGAGTGTCCGAGAATCCACACCAATAATGCCTGGAGACCTGTAAAACAAAATACAGACTCAACATCCACTACGAACAATAGAAATACCTGACAAAACAAGACCTAAAAAACACCCCCGACCACCCCCTGTGGCCGCACATAACTACGATATCTGTGCGAGCGCCACCTACCAATTCGCTGAATGGCGGAGGCTCCTAAACCCCCCAGCGCCGCCTCTGTCGCGGCCACGATACGAAAGGAATGAGAGGCAAAACAAGCCCCATCAAGACCCAACAACGCGATAGCCTTCTTAAAAACCACCGTAAACTGATAACGAGATAGAAAAGAACCATCTTGATGGCATAACAATGACCGATCTCACCGAGGCTGAAGACCCCAAAATCTGTGAAGACAGGCAACTGGGCACATAGCAGAACCCGCAACTGAACCCAAAACGATTCTGCTACCCATGCCCTCCTGATCCGATTTCGATCGGCGCAACCACAACTCCACACGACCATCAGACAAAAACACGTCCCTAGCCAACAGTCCCCCCATCACTTTTTTGCTAGGCAACACCAACTCGCCAACTCTGAACACCCCGAAAAAGGCAAACGAAAAAGCCAAACGAAACAAATAAAGCTCAAAAAACGAGAAATATAAAGACGACAAAACCTCACCCAACTTTTCCAACACGTTAAAGGAAACCGGCCGCCTAGTATCCCTTTGTCCAGGCCGCCGCCGAAAACCTTTCACCGCCAGTTGCACCAAAAAGATCTTGGTGATATCATACAGACCCCGTAATTTAAACCCAAAGGCCAAAGCCGCCATGACTCTTGACACTTTGGAAGACGACCAACCTACCGATGCCCCACGACTCAACCACGATAACAAGATCCCAATCTGACCCTGCTCGCTCAACCCAAATTGTCTGATACGCCTCCCAAGTTCTGGGAGCCAACGACGCCTTAATCAATGCCTCAGTGTCCCATATACCACTAGCCAGAGTTCTGCAGGGCACTCCAACCCGACCACCTCCGCATCCGGAGCCAATGACCGAAAACGATCGAACTGTAAACGAGAAAGAGAGTCAGCGATGGAATTATGAACTCCTGGCACATGCGACGCTGTAACGTGTGCATTCAAAGTCAAACACAACAACACCAACTGCCGTAATACTCGCAGTACCGGAGGCGACGATGCGGACAAGCTGTTGATCGCGCAAACCACCCCCATGTTATCGCAGTGAAAACGCACCCGCCTGTTCCGAAAAAACCCCTGCCACAAATGCACCACTACCAAGATGGGAAAAATCTCCAACAGTGCGATGTTCCGAACCAGGCCAGAAGAAATCCAAAGCGCCGGCCATTTTGATGCACACCATTGACCCGGAAAGTACGCTCCACAGCCCGAACCACCTGCTGCATCGGTGAATAACTCCAAAGACTCATTATCGATCACACCCTCAAGAAACAAAGACCTGCCATTATAAATCTCCAAAAACTCGCTCCAAACCGCCAAGTCCTCTTTGTGCTCAGCCGATAACTGTTGTGGGTTTGGTTTCTGGGCTCCCCCGGTGGTTTCTGGTGGTACTGCACTTGTGTGCTTCATCTCCTCTGTTCACCTGTTTCCATCAGGATGTGGGAGTTGTCTATTTAGCCTTGCTCCTCAGTCATTTCTATGCCGGCCAACAATGTTACCAGAAGCCTTTCTGTTGCATGTTCCTGCTCCTAGACTACTATCAGCTAAGTTGGACTTGTAGTCCTAAGATTGTTTTGCATTTTTGTTCCAGTTCTCTGTGTTTGAATATTTCTGAGGCTGGAAGCTCTTGTGAGCTGAAATTGCCACTCTGGTGTCATGAGTTGATATTAGAGTCTTAAAGTAATTTCAGGATGGTGTTTTGAAAGGGTTTTCAGCTGACTGTGAAGTTCCCTTTTCTGTCTTCCTACTATCTAGTAAGCGGACCTCAATTTGCTAAACCTATCTTCATACTTCGTATGTCAATTTCCTCTAAAATCACCGACAATATATGTGGGGGCTACTGTCTGCCTTTTGGGGAAAATTTCTCTAGAGGTAAGCCAGGTCTGTATTTTCCTCTGCTAGGGTCAGTCAGTCCTCCGGCTGGCGCTGGGCGTCTAGGGATAAAACGTAGGCACGCTACCCGGCCACTGTTAGTTGTGCGGTAGGTTTAGCTCACAGTCAGCTCGAGTTCCCATCTTCCAAGAGCTAGTCCTTTTGTATGCTTTACTACGGTCTCTTGCCATTGAGAACCATGACAGATAACCGTACGAAATGATGGGGAGCCCTGGCTCCCGCCTTAGCACTAGCCAACCTCCTAGAAAAAACTCTACCCATTGGCATGACCCGACAAGCAAAATTAAGCTTCCCTAGTAGCGATTGCAACTCCCGCAACGGCAGTTTGTGCCGGAGACCAGCCCGCCGCACCTCCTCCCGAAGGCTTACCACTTTTTCATCAGGCAATCTAAACTCCCACCGAATAGTATCGATGACAATACCCAGAAAACATAAACACATGCTCGGGCCTTCAGTCTTACCAGGAGCCAAGGGAACTCCGAAACGAAATGACACCCATTCAATTGCACTCAAAATCCTAGAACAACGGTCGGACCCAGCCGGGCCGACACACAAAAAATCGTCTAGGTAATGCAGAACCAACTCACAACCAGAAACATCCCTCACCACCCATTCCAAAAAGGAACTAAACGATTCAAACAATGCACAGGATAGCAAACAGCCCATGGGCAAACATCTATCCACAAAGAAGCAATCTTCCCAAAAACAACCTAGAAGTCTAATGCTACTCGGATGAACCGGCAACAAACGGAAAGCGGATTCAATATCCGTCTTAGCAAGAAGGGCCCCTTTTCCACATTTCTGCACCCAAACCACGGCCTCATCAAAAGATGCGTACACCACTGAGCAAAGCTCAGGATCAATACCATCGTTCACGGACAGACCTCTGAGATACGACAAATGCTGGATCAGGCGAAATTTTCCTGCCTCTTTCTTAGGCACCACCCCCAAAGGGGAAACAAATAAATCCTCAAAAGGAGCCCGTTCAAAGGAACCTGCCATGCGCCCCATGGCCACCTCCTTACGCAATTTTTCCGAGACCACATCAGCGTGCAACAAAGCTGAACGCAAATTTCTTCTAAAACAGGGAACCGCAAAGGAAGGAGCCGGAATAATAAAACCTTCCTTAAAACCAGACAACAACAAAGACGCCTTCTCCCTATCCGGATATCTATTTAGATAGAGGACCATCCTTTCCCACTTCACCGGTGTCTCCCCCATGGGAATTACCTGAACCGGGCTTTGCCTTGCCCTTCTTAAAACATTTGGCGTGAAAGGGATGGACAAACTTGTACTGCGCCATTACCCGTAACCAGAGACCGATGTCCTTCTGGTCCCATCTAATGGCCGGCCGAACAGCTTTTCTCTGTCTAAACTGCTCATCGTACCTGAGCCACGCCTGACCGCCATACACCCTGTGAGCCTCACTGACGGAATCCATATAACAGAACAAACCCAAACAATTCTCGAGCGCCTTTTCGCCAATAACACTGGCCAAAATGGCAAACGCCTGCAGCCAATTCGCAAAAGTCTGAGGAATCAAACGCCACCGCCGTTTTTCTTCCTCCTCTTTTTTGCTATCCTCTTTCTTCCCCTTGTCAAGATTAAATTTTTCTAACGGGAGCAATGAGAAAATGTCAACATATTCGTCTTTTCCTATCTTCTCCCTAACCGCTTTCTTAAGATGCGCCCCCAACGGGCCCCCGAAACACACATATACCTCCCCGTGCGCCCTATCATCCAGGTGGATCCTGTTGTGAATTAGACTTTTTGGCTCCCTCTTGTGGTTACTAGTGATATGACTCTGGGATTGTCTTTCCTCAGTTTGGCACCCACCTGGGTCGTTAGTCCAGGGGAGTTGCTATATAAGCTTCCTGGATCCTTAGTCCAGTGCCTGGCATCGTTGTAATCAGATCCTTTCTGTTTGCTCCTGTCTGCTGGTCCGGGTTCGTGCAAAATTAAGCTAAGTCCTGCTTCTTTGTTTTTTGGTTATTTGATTGCTCTCATTTTTGTCCAGCTTGTACTAAATGTGATTCCTGACCTTGCTGGAAGCTCTAGGGGGCTGGTGTTCTCCCCCCGGGCCATTAGACGGTTCGGGGGTTCTTGAATATCCAGCGTGGATATTTTGATAGGGTTTTTGCTGACCATATAAGTCATCTTACTATATTCTGCTATTAGCTAGTGGGCCTCTCTTTGCTTAATACCTAGCTCATTCTTACGTTTGTCTTTTCCTCTTACCTCACCGTTATTATTTGTTGGGGGCTTGTATCCAACTTTTGGGGTCTTTTCTCTGGAGGCAAGAAAGGTCTTTCTTTTCCCTTCTAGGGTTAGTTAGTTCTCCGGCTGGCGCGAGACGTCTAGAACCAACGTAGGCACGTTCCCCGGCTGCTGCTATTTGTGGTGCTAGGATTAGATATATGGTCAGCTCAGTTACCACTGCCCTATGAGCTGGTTTTTTGTGTTTGCAGACTTAGTTATTATTTCTGAGACCCTCTGCCATTGGGGTCATAACAGTATGCCAGGCCGACATTGAATGTTTAATGCATTGCTGAAGTGGGATTATAAGAAAGGAAATTCTGAGTTTTTTTTTTGTTTTTTTTTTTCCTCTCTTCCTCCCCTTTACCTCTGAGTGGCTTGTGCTTGCTGCAGACATGAATGTCCAGACCTTGATTACAAGTGTAGACCAGCTTGCTGCTCGTGTGCAGGGCATACAAGATTTTGTTACCAGTAGTCCAATGTCTGAACCTAAAATACCTATTCCTGAACTGTTTTCTGGAGACCGATTTAAGTTTAGGAATTTCAGGAATAATTGTAAATTGTTTCTATCTCTGAGACCCCGTTCATCTGGAGATTCAGCTCAGCAAGTTAAAATTGTTATCTCTTTTTTACGGGGCGACCCTCAGGATTGGGCTTTCTCGCTAGCGCCAGGAGATCCGGCATTGGCAAATATTGATGCGTTTTTTCTGGCGCTCGGATTGCTTTACGAGGAACCCAATCTTGAAGTTCAGGCAGAAAAAGCCTTGCTGGCTATTTCTCAGGGCCAGGATGAAGCTGAAGTGTATTGCCAAAAATTTCGGAAATGGTCCGTGCTTACTCAGTGGAATGAGTGTGCTCTGGCCGCAAATTTCAGAAATGGCCTTTCTGAAGCCATTAAGAATGTGATGGTGGGTTTCCCCATTCCTACAAGTCTGAATGATTCCATGGCGCCGGCTATTCAAATTGACCGGCGTTTGCGGGAGCGCAAAACCGCTAATCCTCTGGTGGTGTTGTCTGAACAAACACCTGATTTAATGCAATGTGATAGAATTCAGACTAGAAATGAGCGGAAAAATCATAGACGTCAGAATGGGTTGTGTTTTTACTGTGGTGATTCTACACATGTTATATCAGCATGCTCTAAACGCCTAACAAGGGTTGTTAGTCCTGTCGCCATTGGTAATTTGCAACCTAAATTTATTTTGTCTGTGACTTTAATTTGCTCATTGTCTTCTTACCCTGTTATGGCGTTTGTGGATTCAGGTGCTGCCCTGAGTCTTATGGATCTGTCATTTGCCAAGCGCTGTGGTTTTGTTCTTGAACCGTTGGTAAATCCTATTCCTCTTAGAGGTATTGATGCTACGCCATTGGCGGAAAATAAACCGCAGTTTTGGACGCAGGTAACCATGTGCATGACTCCTGAACATCGGGAGGTGATTCGTTTTCTTGTTCTGCATAAAATGCATGATTTGGTCGTTTTGGGTCTGCCATGGTTACAGACCCACAATCCAGTCTTGGATTGGAAGGCAATGTCTGTGTCAAGTTGGGGCTGTCAGGGAATTCATTGCTGATTCCCCGCCGGTGTCTATTGCTTCCTCTACTCCTTCGGAAGTTCCTGAGTATTTGTCTGATTATCAGGATGTATTCAGCGAGTCCAGGTCCAGTGCTCTGCCTCCTCATAGGGACTGTGACTGCGCCATAAATTTGATTCCAGGTAGTAAATTTCCTAAGGGAAGACTATTTAATCTGTCTGTACCTGAGCATGCCGCAATGCGTTCGTATATCAAGGAGTCTCTGGAGAAGGGGCATATCCGTCCATCCTCTTCCCCTCTTGGTGCGGGATTCTTTTTTGTGGCCAAGAAGGATGGATCTTTGAGACCTTGTATTGACTATCAGCTTCTGAATAAAATCACTGTTAAATTTCAGTATCCTTTGCCTCTGTTGTCGGACTTGTTTGCCCGGATTAAAGGTGCCAAGTGGTTCACCAAGATAGATCTTCGTGGTGCGTACAACCTTGTGCGCATTAAGCAAGGAGATGAATGGAAGACAGCATTTAATACGCCCGAAGGTCATTTTGAGTACTTGGTGATGCCTTTTGGGCTCTCTAATGCTCCCTCAGTGTTTCAGTCCTTTATGCATGATATTTTCCGGAAGTATCTGGATAAATTTATGATTGTTTATCTGGATGATATTCTGGTTTTCTCTGAAGATTGGGACTCACATGTGGAGCAGGTCAGGATGGTGTTTCAGGTTTTGCGTGAGAATGCTTTGTTTGTTAAGGGCTCAAAGTGTCTCTTTGGAGTACAGAAGGTTCCCTTTTTGGGGTTTATTTTTTCCCCTTCTGCTGTGGAGATGGACCCAGTCAAGGTTCGAGCTATTTATAATTGGACTCAACCCACGTCAGTTAAGAGTCTTCAGAAGTTCTTGGGTTTTGCTAACTTCTACCGTCGTTTCATCGCTAATTTTTCTAGCGTTGTTAAACCTTTGACGGATATGACCAAGAAAGGTTCTGATGTTGCTAACTGGGCTCCTGCAGCCGTGGAGGCGTTCCAAGAGTTGAAGCGCCGGTTTACTTTGGCGCCTGTTTTGTGCCAGCCTGATGTCTCACTTCCCTTTCAGGTCGAAGTGGATGCTTCTGAGATTGGGGCAGGGGCCGTTTTGTCGCAGAGAGGCCCTGGTTGCTCGGTAATGAGACCATGTGCTTTCTTCTCTAGGAAGTTTTCGCCTGCTGAGCGGAATTATGATGTTGGCAATCGGGAGTTGCTGGCCATGAAGTGGGCATTTGAGGAGTGGCGTCATTGGCTCGAGGGTGCTAAGCATCGTGTGGTGGTCTTGACTGATCACAAAAATTTGATGTATCTCGAGTCTGCTAAACGCCTGAATCCTAGACAGGCCCGCTGGTCATTGTTTTTCTCCCGTTTTGACTTTGTGGTCTCGTATTTACCAGGTTCAAAGAATGTGAAGGCTGATGCTCTTTCAAGGAGCTTTGTGCCTGACTCTCCTGGAGTCGCAGAACCAGTTGGTATTCTTAAAGAGGGGGTTATCTTGTCGGCCATTTCTCCTGATTTGCGACGTGTGTTGCAGAGATTTCAGGCTGGTAGACCTGACTCTTGTCCACCTGACAGACTGTTTGTTCCTGATAAGTGGACCAGCAGAGTCATTTCCGAGGTTCATTCCTCGGTGTTGGCAGGGCATCCGGGAATTTTTGGCACCAGAGATCTGGTGGCTAGGTCCTTTTGGTGGCCTTCCTTGTCAAGGGATGTGCGGTCATTTGTGCAGTCCTGTGGGACTTGTGCTCGAGCTAAGCCTTGCTGTTCTCGTGCCAGCGGGTTGCTCTTGCCCTTGCCTGTCCCGAAGAGGCCTTGGACACACATTTCCATGGATTTCATTTCAGATCTCCCGGTGTCTCAGGGCATGTCTGTCATCTGGGTGGTGTGTGATCGCTTTTCTAAAATGGTCCATTTGGTGCCTTTGCCTAAGCTGCCTTCCTCTTCCGATCTGGTTCCTGTGTTCTTTCAGAATGTGGTTCGTTTACATGGCATTCCTGAGAATATTGTGTCTGACAGAGGATCCCAGTTTGTTTCCAGGTTCTGGCGATCCTTTTGTGCTAGGATGGGCATTGATTTGTCGTTTTCGTCTGCCTTTCATCCTCAGACTAATGGACAAACGGAGCGAACTAATCAGACTCTGGAGGCTTATTTGAGGTGTTTTGTTTCTGCGGATCAGGATGATTGGGTGACCTTCTTGCCGTTGGCTGAGTTTGCCCTTAATAATCGGGCTAGTTCCGCTACTTTGGTTTCGCCATTTTTCTGCAACTCTGGTTTCCACCCTCGTTTTTCCTCGGGACATGTGGAGCCTTCTGACTGTCCTGGGGTAGATTCTGTGGTGGATAGGTTGCAGCAGATCTGGAATCATGTGGTGGACAACTTAAAGTTGTCACAGGAGAAGGCTCAGCGTTTTGTCAACCGCCGCCGCGGTGTGGGTCCCCGACTTCGTGTTGGGGATTTGGTATGGCTGTCTTCTCGATTTGTTCCGATGAAGGTCTCCTCTCCTAAATTTAAGCCTCGCTTCATCGGTCCTTACAAGATATTGGAAATCCTTAATCCTGTGTCCTTTCGCTTGGATCTTCCGGTGTCGTTTGCCATTCACAACGTGTTCCATAGGTCTTTGTTGCGGCGGTACGTTGTACCTGTGGTTCCTTCTGTTGAGCCTCCTGCTCCGGTGTTGGTTGAGGGCGAGTTGGAGTACGTGGTGGAGAAGATCTTGGATTCTCGTCTCTCCAGACGGAGGCTTCAGTATCTGGTCAAGTGGAAGGGCTATGGTCAGGAGGATAATTCCTGGGTGGTTGCCTCTGATGTGCATGCGGCCGATTTAGTTTGTGCCTTTCACGCTGCTCATCCTGATCGCCCTGGTGGTCTTGGTGAGGGATCGGTGACCCCTCCTTAAGGGGGGGGTACTGTTGTGAATTCGACTTTTTGGCTCCCTCTTGTGGTTACTAGTGATATGACTCTGGGATTGTCTTTCCTCAGTTTGGCACCCACCTGGGTCGTTAGTCCAGGGGAGTTGCTATATAAGCTTCCTGGATCCTTAGTCCAGTGCCTGGCATCGTTGTAATCAGATCCTTTCTGTTTGCTCCTGTCTGCTGGTCCGGGTTCGTGCAAAATTAAGCTAAGTCCTGCTTCTTTGTTTTTTGGTTATTTGCTTGCTCTCATTTTTGTCCAGCTTGTACTAAATGTGATTCCTGACCTTGCTGGAAGCTCTAGGGGGCTGGTGTTCTCCCCCCGGGCCGTTAGACGGTTCGGGGGTTCTTGAATATCCAGCGTGGATATTTTGATAGGGTTTTTGCTGACCATATAAGTCATCTTACTATATTCTGCTATTAGCTAGTGGGCCTCTCTTTGCTAAATACCTAGCTCATTCTTACGTTTGTCTTTTCCTCTTACCTCACCGTTATTATTTGTTGGGGGCTTGTATCCAACTTTTGGGGTCTTTTCTCTGGAGGCAAGAAAGGTCTTTCTTTTCCCTTCTAGGGTTAGTTAGTTCTCCGGCTGGCGCGAGACGTCTAGAACCAACGTAGGCACGTTCCCCGGCTGCTGCTATTTGTGGTGCTAGGATTAGATATATGGTCAGCTCAGTTACCACTGCCCTATGAGCTGGTTTTTTGTGTTTGCAGACTTAGTTATTATTTCTGAGACCCTCTGCCATTGGGGTCATAACAGGATCCTGCACTCCTTCTCCGTCTGCACCGAAATGGAAACCGGTTCCGCAACCACAGCTGGCACCACTACTGAACTAACCGGCCCTGGCTGTGAGCCCAACCAAGCTCCCAAATGTCTCTGCGCACCCATACCACGATCAAATCGCACCAGCAAATCCTGCACATTAACCAAGATCTCGCGGACCCCTGCCGCTTCCCAGCCACCTGCCATCCCCATCCCCACAACTCCCCTAAGTGCCCCCTTACCACCACTAGCTGCAGGTGACCACGCATCTGAAGGACAAATACGTGACACAGACGCATACTCACCAGGCTGCAAGGGATCTGTGGTCCCCCCAGCCGGAGTGCTGGCATCCAGACGTCCATGGAGCACCCAACCCGCCACTGACCCATCTTCACTCTGTAGCTGGTGCTGCCCGTCCGACCGAGTAGTCTGGAACGCTGCCGGTACAGGATTTACCGGGTCCGGACTCCAGGTGCCAGGGAATGGTGTAGTTGGGGCGGGTAACCCTGGAGCGCGCTGTCCCATGCCAGCAGAAGGCAGTCTAGCCCACAGCCCTGGAGCAGGGGAACCCCCCCGACACCGCCGAAGGGGCTGGCCCAGTGCTATCCGGCCTCAGGCCGCCCGACCCTCCAGCAGCAGCCGCTCCTCCAGATCCAGCCGAGGCAGGCCGCGCGGCAGGCACATCACCGCCGCGGCCTCCCAATGTTCCAGGCCCCAAACACTGCCAGGCGCATCTTGGCCCCGCCCCCACCGCGCCACGAGGTGAGGGCCTAGCAGCCGCTGCTGTGCCCCGCCTGGCTGTCGGATTCCTCCCAGGCCGGGGCCTGCTCGCCGCTGCTCTTACCGGCGCCCTGCCTGGAGGGTCCCGGGAGGGGCTCCTGCGCCTGCGGGGGGCACGTGGACCCGAATCAGGAGACAGCCGCTCGGGGGGCCGTGACCGCCAAGATCGGCGCGTCAAAGGGAGGTCAGCCGGGAAGGACCCACCGCTGCCGTCCACGATGTGCGCCACCTACACTTCCAGCCAGCCTGGAGGGCGCAAAGCTGCAGCCACCCTCAGGCTCTCAAGTATGGAGTCGACGCTGGCCATTCCAACTTCGGAAGGTGAACAGGAACTGACCAGAGCCCGCCCCAAACCCTTACTTTAAGCCCCCACCACCAACCCCCACACACTGTAATTAGATTACTGCACCCCCACCCCTCCAAACCATTGTCATGATGGCCTTTGCTTACGCCGTGGGGGGAGGGGACGGCGCGCTCCGGCCTGTCCTTTCTTCTTGTGAATACATCAGACCTCCTACAGAAGGAAATACTTCTGCATGGGTCGTTTTGTTATAGAGACATGTAACATTATTAATGGGGTTGTCCACTACTTGGTCAAGCCCTTATGAATTCCTATATTTCCCCCCGGTAAAATAATAACACCAGGGCCAAACTGGTCATCTGGCAGTTCCAGCAAATGCTAGAAGGGTCTGTCTGGTCATGTTAACAGAATCAGTGTTCTCAAGACATCCATATTATTAAGATTTGTGATGGAGCACAAATTCGCTGACTTCATCACTTACCCCAGCAGGCCATGGGTATCATTAGAAATATTGGTCTTGTAGTAAATCTTGCTTTCCTCCATCCTGGGTAATATTAGTAATATATTCCATCTGGTGCTTGGAGTTGGGGACAGCATGGGCCTGTGTGATTCCAAATGCCAGGGCTGAATTTCAGTCCCAGTCTGTACCTGAATAACACCTATACTCATCTCTGGTGCTGGTACTGTTCCAGAGGTGTCGGGACTAGCTCTCCCATGGATGGTGCGACATTATGTCACGGGATCCCTGCAGCCAGTCCTTTGGACAAATTAAGCAGCTCCCACTTCCTTCAGATGTCAAATAAGTCGGTAAAAGAGGAGAATGAAGCCAGCACTGTTTGGCCACAGAGAACACGCAACTTAACCATGTCACGCCAACCCCGGGAGAGTCAGTGCCAACACCCCTGGAGTGGTGTCCTCCCCGAAGGTGAGTGTAAGGCTACGTTCACATTTGCGTTGTGCGCCGCAGCGTCGGCGACGCAACGCACAACGCAAACAAAAACGCAGCAAAACGCATGCACAACGCTGCGTTTTGCGACGCATGCGTCCTTTTTTTGGTTGATTTTGGACGCAGCAAAAATGCAACTTGCTGCGTCCTCTGCGCCCGGACGCGTGCGCCGCAGTGACGCATGCGTCACAAAACGCAAGTGCAACGCATGTCCATGCGCCCCCATGTTAAATATAGGGGCGCATGACGCATGCGGTGACGCTGCGGCGCCCGACGCTGCGGCGCAGACCGCAAATGTGAACGTAGACTAAGGCCACCGTCACACATTCAGTTATTTGGTCAGTACTTTACCTCAGTATTTATTTGTAAGCCAAAATCAGGAGTGGAATAATCAGAGGAAAAGTATAATAAAAACATGTCACCACCAGTTCTGTATTTATCACCCACTCCTGGTTTTGGCTTACAAATACTGAGGTAAAATACTGACCAAATACTGAACATGTGAATGTGGCCTAAGGGTTATTATTTTACTGGGAGACGAATTGCCATCAGGGGTTGAGGCTGGTGTCACTCACTGCGGGCGCTGCATTCACCTTTCCCTCAACGCCTATCACCTTCGATCCAGGATGTCATCAGAGGGTGGCGATGTAAGAATCTGTAGAAAGTAACTTCCATGCTGCCCCCTGATGACATCCTGTTCCAGGAGGGGCGATGGATGCTGCACGGAAGTGACATATTTTTAGAACTCCTCTCAAACAAAACATCACAGGATGTGCAGTAAAGAAAACACCACATTTAGGGATTAGCTAGACAGGGAAAAGTGTAGGATATTGTGCAATAAAACAAATTGCAAAAGTGGTTAGGCTGGGTTCACAATACGTTTTGGCAGTCCGTTAGACGGACTACGTTACACCGCAGAATAACGCGGTGTAACGCAGTCTATTAATGCCGCCATTAAGCCCTATGTTGGACGCATCGCGATGTGCCATCAATGAGTGACGGACCCTGGGACGCGGGCTGCAGCGTTTTCGGGTCAGTCACCGCTAGCGCAGATAGAACATCTGCTAGCTCCATCTGCGCTAGCGCGATCGCATTTCGGCACTTGCGTTAACACAGCCCGTTTAACGCATGTGTTGAATGGGCTGCTTTAACGCAATGTGTAAGACAATATTTAGAAAGGACATTGTAGGTACTGGACCAACCATTTAAAGGAGGCCATACATATGAGATAGCTGTGAGCCAACAGCTCGTTTGTGTGACAGCTAACTGTAAAGACACACACGCACACTGTGTGTCTTTCAATGGATCCCCACACGTGAAACATAGGACAGTCAGGGAATGCACAGTGCTCGAGGAAAAGCGGAATAGGACCTGGCAGATCACGTGACGGCCGGGAAGGCGCCGGGGTGCGGAGCCAAGCTCCGAGAACGGACAAGAACCGATAGCTAGGTGAACGCTGGGTACGTAGTCAGGCAAGCCGAGGTCAGAAGCCGGGAAGACGAGCAGCAGGCAGGGACAAGACAGAAGGATGGTGGGGGACAAGCCGAGGTCGGTAGCCAAGACAAAAGAACAAGACAGAGAGTGGTCAAAGACAAAGCCAGGGGTCAGAACTAGAGAATACAGAGCGGTACCAAATCAAGAGGCAGAAACAGAGTCTAAGCCGGGTAATACACAGGATACACAAGCACACAGATGCACAACGATATCAGAACGATAACCGGGGTCAACAACTCAAGTCGGGTAAGCAAAAGTATCACTGACACAGAACCAGGCCAGCAGCAGACCTAAATAGCCCTCCCTGAACCAAAGTGAGGCTAAACAAGGTTAACGCCTATCTGACCAGGACGGGACAAAAACCCCATCCTGTGTCAAGACAGTACCCCCCTCTCAACGGGAGGCCATCGGACCCCCAGGTTTCCCAGGATACCTGGCATGAAACAACTGGACCAAGCAATCAGCATGGACGGAATGAGTCGGGACCCACGAGCGATCCTCAGGACCATACCCCTTCCAATGTAGCAAATACTGCAAGGTACGGCGAACCCAACAGGAATCCACAATGTGCCCCACCTCATACTCCATGTGACCATCCACCAAGACCGGTTCAGCAGAAGTCGAAGGCTTTTCCTCCACTGTCCACAACAGTTTCAGAAGAGCCCTATGAAAAACATTGGGATCTTGAAGGAAGGTGGAAGTGGTAAGCTAAAAGCCACAGGATTAATGACCTCAGTGATTTCGTACGGGCCAATAAATTTAGGCACCAATTTAGCTGACGGAACCTTTTGTTTAATGTTCTGAGTAGACAACCACACCTTCTCCCCAACCTGGAACATTGGTCCCGCAACCCGTCTCTTGTCCACAAAGAACTTATGCTGCCTCTGGGCTTTCTCAATATTCTTTTGGATTACCTGCCACAATTCTTTCAAATGCCGTACCGCCCCATTGACCCCAGGACACGCAGAGTCCAAACGTGAGAACTCCCCGAAATGCGGACTAAAACCATAGTTTGCCAGGAAAGGGGACATACCAGTGGACTGACTCACATGGTTGTTAAATGCAAACTCAGCCACTGGCAATGCATCACACCAATCATCCTGTCTAGAAGTAGACAAACAATGCAGAATTTGCTCCAAGGATTGATTGGTTCGCTCTGTCTGACCATTGGTCTCCGGATGGTTTGCGGAAGAGAAGGATAAGGTAATACCTAACCTCTTACAGAACGCCCTCCAGAACTTGGAAACAAACTGCACACCACGGTCAGAGACTACATTCAAAGGCACTCCATGTAAATTGACAACATGCTGCACAAACAACCTGGACAAAGTTTTCGCAGAGAGCAAGGTACAAAATGAGCTTGCTTAGAAAACCTGTCCACCACCACCCACACCACAGTATTACCCCTGGATGGAGGGAGATTGATGATAAAATCCATGGACAGGTGGGTCCATGGTCTATCAGGAATTGGCAAAGGCACCAATTCCTCAGCTGGCCGGTTATGAGAGCTGTTAGCACGTACACAAACCCCACAAGCAGACACAAATTTTACAACATCAGTAGCAAGGGAGGGCCACCAAAAAACTCTCACAATGGCCCCCCGGGTAGCCGAGATCCCAGGGTGTCCACTCAAAGCCGACTCATGGAACTCACGGAGAAGCCTGAGACGCAATTGCACCGGAACAAACAATTTACCATCAGGCTTAGAGCTGGGTGCTTGAGACTGAGCCTCTAGAATCTCCCATTCTAATACAGACAAAATGTCAGCCACCACCACCCCTGGTTGAAGAATGGAGGATGGAGGCTCAGGAGGAGACACCGGATCCAAACTCCGAGACAGAGCATCAGCCTCAATATTCTTAGATCCCGGGAACTGGAACCGAGAAAAAAAAAGCGACCACCTGGCCTGCCTAGGAGTCAACCTTTTGGCTGATTCAATGTAAGCCAGGTTCTTATGGTCGGTCACCACAGTAATAGGATGAATAGCACCCTCCAAAAAATGCCTACGCTCCTAAAAAGCCAACTTAACAGCAAGAAGCTCCCGATTGTCCACATCATAGTTTTTCATAGAACTTCTTGGAAAAGAAGGCACAGGGTCTCAAATTTGTCAAAGTGGCAGGCCCTTGTGACAACACTGCCCCCACCCCCCCACCTCAGAAGCATCCACCTCAACAATAAAAGGTTTGGACGTATCTGGTTGGACCAGAACCGGAGCAGACATGAAACTCTTTTTTAATAACAGAAATGCTGCTACGGCTGCATTAGACCAATTTTAAACATCCACCTCTTTACATGTCAGATCAGTGAGGGGTTTGACCACCTGTGAAAACCCTTTCATAAACCTTCGATAGTAATTAGCGAATCCCAAGAAGCGCTGCAAACCCTTCAAATCTCAGGGCTGAAACCAATCAATGATGGCCTAAACCTTCTAGGGATCCATGCGAAACCCCTCCTCTGAAACAATGAACCACAAAAATGATAGTTCCTGAACTAAAAAAAAAAGTGCATTTTTCCAATGTAGCGAAGAGTTGATTCTTTCTGAGCCTCTGGAGAACCAAACGCAGATGATCAAGATGAGTTTGCTTATGAGATGAATAAATGAGGATATCATCAAGATATATTACCACAAAATGTCCAATAAAGTCAGAGAACACAAAATTGATAAAATTCTGATAGACTGCTGGGGCATTGGTTAAACCAAAAGGCATAACAAGATTTTCAAACAAACTCTCAGATGTGAGGAATGGCTACCCAATTAATCACAGGGTTGTGACATTGTAACGAGGGAAACTCCAGAATCAACCCCGCAGGTAAATTGTTCAGAAAAAAACAGGCTATGTGCTCCAAGTGTGCAGAACCCACCTTGAGGAGGAATACCTCAGAAACAGAAGTGTTCCCCTCCTTGGTGAGCATAATAGAGTCGATAGCTACAACTTTCATGGGAGCATTTAACCTAACTGTCCCTATCTTGCAATGAGTTACCAATTTCGAGTCAATAAGGTTCACAGATGACCCGGAGTCAAAAAAAGCCGTAGCAGAAAATAGACAGTTATTCACACCAAGTTGTACCTGAAGCAACAATTTACAAGCTGAGGAAAAATGTACCTGGGGTCTGGGTAACCTCCTCGACAGTTACCCAGACATAGGCGTTTCCCGACACCTTAGAAGACGGGAGCAGGATGGGCAGTTCTTCCTCCAGTGTCCTGGGTCCCCACAGTAGAAGCAGAGCTTGTTCTCCTTACGGCATCTCCTCTCCTTCTCCTTAACTGAAACTGCTCCAACCTCCATGGGTTCAACCGACGTGGAGACTTCAGGTTTAATAGGAAACAGAGGGGCTTCCTGTTGCATCAATCCCCTCTCTCGAAGTCTGCGGTCCATACAGACGGCCTGTGTCATGGCCTCCTCCAGGGAGTCAGGTGGCGGGTGCAAGGTCAGAGCTTCCTTTAGATGTTCGGACAATCCTCTGTGGAACAACCCCTTGAGGGCTGAGTCATCTCAGGATACCTCTGCAGCCCAATGCCTAAATTCAGAACAATATTTTGTGGCCGAGCACTTTCCCTGGGAAAGACTTATAATTGTGTCCTCAGCCAATCTCACATGATCAGGTTCATCATAAATCTGCCCCAGGGCCTCGAAGAACCGATCCACAGACATTCTCTCAGGAGCAGTAGGAGAAAGAGAAAAAAGCCAACGTCTGTGGACCCTCCCTCAACAGAAATATGATAATCCCCACCCTTTGACCCTCGTCACCCGAAGATCGAGGTCGCAGGGAAAACAACAATTTGCACCCCTCCCTAAATACCTGAAACTTATTTTTCTCCATAGAAAAAGTATCCGGGAGTTTAATGGAGGGTTCAGGAGAAGGAAAGGAGACATCAGTCACACCGCAATCCTTATGGCCAGAGAGAGAAGCACTCCTAACGGTTTTAACTGTATCCACCATCTCCCTCTGCAGTGTTGATGAGATTGAGCAAGTGCCCTCTGCTCTACCGACAGGTGTTGCATCATTTGAGTAAGATTTGAAACCTGCTCGGACAGACTACGGAGAGGATCCATGTTACACAGAAAAAAAGTGCCCCCCAAAGCGTTAAGTGTATAAATCGTCAGTGATAATGTAAAGTCACACACGCACACTGTGTGTCTTTCAATGGATCACCGCACGTGAAACGTAGGACAGCCAGAGAATGCACGGACACTGCAGTGCTTGAGGAAAAGCGAATCAGGACCTGGAAGATCATGTGATGTCTGGGAAGGTTCCGAATGTGGAGCCAAGCTCTGAGAACGGACGAGAACCGACAGCTAGGTGAACGCTGGGTACGTAGTCAGGCAAGCCGAGGTCAGAAGCCGGGAAGACGAGCAGTAGCCAGGGCCAAGACAGAAGGATGGTGGGAGACAAGCCGAAGTCGATAGCCAGACGGGAGCACAGGACGAAAGAACAAGACAGAGAGTGGTCAAAGACAAAGCCTGGGGTACAGAGCCTAGAGAGTACGGAGCGGTACCGAATCAAGAGGCAGAAACAGAGTCTAAGCCGGGTCATAAACAGGATACACAAGCACACAGAGGCACAACGATATCAGAACGATAACCTGGGTCAACAACTCAAGCCGGGTAAGCAAAAGTATCACTGACACAGAATCAGGTCAGCAGCTGACCTAAATAGCCTTCCCTGAACCAAAGAGAGGCTAAACAAGGATAACGCCTACCTGACCAGGATGGGACAAAAACCCCATCCTGTATCATGACAGTACCCCCCTCTCAATGGGAGGCTACCGGACCCCCAGGTTGTCATGACACTATCTCTCCAAACTCCCCCACACACATGTGAATGTTTGAATTGACTCCACTACTGGTGGCGATTTATCTCCCCATAAAATCAAAAGAATTGCCTAAATTCTATTTACTCTACATCATCTGTTATGGAGACAACAGATGGTTGGCCGTCCCTCTAAAATCGTTGAGTTCAGACAAATTCAAAAAGACCAACTTTAAAAAGTTTAGAAAAGTTATAAAACTTTTCTCCCAATTAAAGCTGGCATTATAAAAATGTATTTGCACTTATTTGGCGCTATGGATTGTTCTACAAACCAAAAGGATTTTATAGTGGTTCTTTAGACAGTGTACCTATGTGATCTGCATGTTAGATACAAAAAATAATTGTAACAGTTAAACGGTTTATCTGTGACTTTGCTTCTTGTTTTCTTATGGGCCTAAGAACTTAGAGGCAGATAGTCGCTAACTATCTGCCTTTTCAGCCTAGCACCTGTCTCAAAGTGGTCGCACAAAGGAAGATGTACGTCCTTGGACACACATTCAGCTGAAGTGTATAGCAGCATACAGACCCATCAGTTCTGTGGGTCGCAATACATACTGCTGGCCAGTAGATGACATCGGCATGCACGTGACCAAGCATGGCAGTGATGTCTTGCACTCCCGTCACACGCTGAAGTCAGCTGCTGGCTTCAAAAGTGGGCGCCGCGCAGTGGAGGAGCGCTGGGAAGGTAAGTAGGAGTTTTTATTGTATGGTATGGCATGTACTGACAGACATGGCTAGTGTACATGCAGCCAGAAACTGGTAGGCACAGCTGATATGCAGGCAGGTGCTAGTAGGCATGGCTGATATGCAGGCAGGCGCTGGCGGTATGACTGATATGCAGGAAGGCAGGTGTTGGCGGGCACTGCTGATTTACAGACAGGCAAGTGTTGGCAGACAGTTGACATGCAGGCAGGTGCTAGCTGGCACGGCTGATATACAGGCAGGTGTTGGCAGGCACGGCTGATGTGCAGGTAGGTGCTGGCGGGCTTGGCTGATATGCAGGCAGGCAGGTGTGTGGGCATTGCTGATACACACTCAGGAAGATATTGACAGACACAGCTGATATGCAGGCAGGTATTGAAGACCTAAGAACTAGCAAGCATGCGGACTACTGACATAACACGTTGTTCAGGCACCTCCCAACATGTGGAGGTTCTTTAAATCAATGTCTCCGAGCCATTGACTGGGGAAATTTTAGGATGGCGCATGCACTGTCTCTTTAAGAGACACTGAGCGCACGTGCCCTAAGCACAGTGCCAGGAGATCTGGGAGATGGTGCCAGACAGGGTCACGCGAGTGAGTCAGTGTCCCTGCCAATGGAGGGTGGAAGCATGCAGAGATGCCGGCGTTACAATGGGGGACATATAACAGGATGAGGAATATATGCCAGGATGGGCTGTGCATTATACTATATGGATAACTATGGAGGGCAACAACCCATCAGTAGGACTGCTGCTTATTCCTTTGTGCAAGGATGAACAGGAGGAGCAGCATCAGAGCCCTGCAAAATGACCTCGAGCAGGCCACTTACATCCATGTGTCTGTTCAAACTGTCAGAAACAGACTCCATGAGGGTGGTATGAGGGCCCGACGTCCACAAGTGGATACTGTGCTTACAGCCCAACGCCGCGCAGGGCGATTGGCATTTGCAGATAACACCAAGATTGTCAAATTCGACATTGACGCCCTGTGCTCTTCACGAATGAGAGCAGGTTCACACTCAACAGATGTGACAGAGTCTGGAGACGCCATGGAGAACATTCTGCAACATCCTCCAGCAAGACCTGT
This sequence comes from Ranitomeya variabilis, assembly GCF_051348905.1. Classification (NCBI taxonomy): domain Eukaryota; kingdom Metazoa; phylum Chordata; class Amphibia; order Anura; family Dendrobatidae; genus Ranitomeya; species Ranitomeya variabilis. The sequence continues at coordinate 638,237,210 of NC_135234.1, read as the reverse complement.
TTGACAGTGGGTCAGTATTGGTGTGGGGAGACATTTCTTTGGAGGCCCGCATAGCCCTCCATGTGCTAGCCAGAGGTACCCTGACGGCCATTGGGTACCGGGATGAGAAACTCAGACCCAATGTGAGACCACATGCAGGTGCAATGGGCCCTGGGTTCCTTAAGATGCATGACAGTGCTAGGCTCATGTGGCTGAAGTGTGTCAGCAATTCCTATGTGATGAAGTCATAGATACTATGGACTGGCCTGCCTGTTCCCCATACATGAATCCAGTCGAGCATATCTGGGACATCATGTCTCGTTCCATGCACCACAGACTGTTCAGAAGTTGACTGATTCTTTAATCCAGGTCTGGGAGGAGATCCCTCCGAAGAATATCTGCCGCCTCATCAGGAGTATGCCCAGGCATTGTAGGGAGGTTGTTCGATGTCGATTGACAGTCATTTTGTATTTCTTCCATTTTCTTTCTATTGCACCAGTTGTCTCCTTCTCACCTAGGGTTTTACTTATAGTTTTGTAGCACACTCCAGCTTTGTGCAGGTCTATGATCTTGTCCCTGACATCCTTATAAAGCTTTTTGGTCTTGCCCACGTTGTAGAGGTTAGAGTCTGACTGATTAATTGAGTTTGTGGTCAGGAGAGTATAATAAAGGTGACTATGTAAGACAGCTGTCTTTAATGCAGATAACAAGTTGATTAGGAGCGTCCAACTGATCTGTAGGAGTCAGAACTCTTAACGGTTGGTAGGAGATAGATCAAATACATATTTCTCATTGCAAAATGTAAATACATTTATATAATGTGAATTTCTGGATTTTATTTTTGATATTCTATCTCTCAATGTTAAAATTAACCTACCCCTGAAATTATAGACTGTTCATGTCTTTGTCAGTGGGCAAACTTACAAAATCAGCAAGGGATCAAATACTTATTTCCCCCTCTGTATATATTTAGGAGTGGAGGCCCGGTTCAAATCTTGCACCAGGGCCCATCAGACACTAGTTAAGCCACCGGTCGTCCACCTTTCCTGACAGCGAATTTGTTGCTTCACGTTAACAGAGCAGCTCTTCCTCCTCTTCCGGTCCGCCCTGTCAACAAGGCGTCACTGTCAACAGGGCAGCTGGGAGTCAGTTGTCAATAAGCACGACATCAGCAGAGACACAGAGCACAGCAGAAGTAAAGAAGCTGTTATGTTGACTGTTGTGAACTTTACTTCTTGGCTCCCTCTTGTGGTCACTAGTGATTTGGCACTTGGATTGTCTTTTACCAGGTTGGTACTCACCTGCTTCGTTAGGCCTGGGGTGTTGCTATTTAAACTTCCTGGATTCTCAGTCCAGTGCCTGGCATCGTTGTAATCAGTTCATTTCTGTTTGCTCCTGTCTTCAGGTCCTGGTTCTTTGCAAGATAAGCTAAGTTCTGCTTTCTTATTTTTTGTTATTTTGCTTTGTTTATATTTTTGTCCAGCTTGTACAATATGTGATTCCTGATATTGCTGGAAGCTCTAGGGGGCTGATATTCTCCCCCCTCACCGTTAGTCGGTTTGGGGGTTCTTGGATATTCAGCGTGGATATTTTGCAGGGTTTTTTGCTGACCATATAAGTCATCTTACTATTTTCTGCTATTAGTCAGTGGGCCTCTCTTTGCTAAAATATAGTTCATTCTTACGTTTGTCTTTTCTTCTTACCTCACCGTTATTATTTGTTGGGGGCTTGTATTACTTTGGGGTCTTTTCTCTGGAGACAAGAGAGGTCTTATTTTCCCTGATAGGGTTAGTTAGTTCTCCGGCTGGCGCGAGACGTCTAGGATCAACGTAGGCACGTTCCCCGGCTACTGTTAGTGTTTGTGCTAGGATCAGGTATATGGTCAGCCTAGTTACCACGTCCCTATGAGCTGGTATTTATGTTTGCAGACTTTTGCTGTAATCTCTGAGATCCTTGCCATTGGGATCATAACAGTATGCCAGGCCGTGAATAGTTAATGCATTGCAGAAGTGGGATTAAAAGAAAAGGAGTTCTGAGGTTTTTTTTTCTCCTCTTTCTTCCTTCCCCTTTTTCTCAGAGTGGCTGTAAGCTTTGCTGCAGACATGAATGTTCAGACCTTGATTACTAGTGTGGATCAGCTTGCTGCACGAGTGCAGAGCATTCAGGATTTTGTTGTTAGCAGTCCTATGTCTGAGCCTAAGATACCTATTCCTGAGCTGTTCTCTGGAGATCGATTTAAATGTAGGAATTTTAGGAATAATTGTAAATTGTTTCTATCTTTGAAACCTCGTTCGTCTGGAGATTCAGCTCAGCAAGTTAAAATTGTTATCTCCTTTTTGCGTGGCGACCCTCAGGATTGGGCTTTCTCGTTAGCGCCAGGAGATCCGGCATTGGCGGATGTCGATGCGTTTTTTCTGGCGCTCGGATTGCTTTATGAGGAGCCTAATCTTGAAATTCAGGCAGAAAAAGCTCTACTGGCTATCTCTCAGGGCCAGGATGAAGCCGAAGTGTATTGCCAAAAATTTCGGAAATGGTCCGTGCTTACTCAATGGAATGAATGTGCTCTGGCCGCAAATTTCAGAAATGGCCTTTCTGAAGCCATTAAGAATGTGATGGTGGGTTTACTTTGGGGTGTTTATCTGGATGATATTCTGGTTTTCTCGGATGATTGGGATTCTCATGTAAAGCAGGTCAGGATGGTGTTTCAGGTTTTGCGTGATAATGCTTTGTTTGTGAAGGGCTCAAAGTGTCTCTTTGGAGTGCAGAAGGTTTCCTTTTTGGGTTTTATTTTCTCCCCTTCTGCTGTGGAGATGGACCCAGTCAAGGTCCGAGCTATTCATGATTGGACTCAGCCCACGTCTGTTAAGAGTCTTCAGAAGTTCTTGGGGTTTGCTAATTTCTACCGTCGCTTTATCGCTAATTTTTCTAGCGTTGTTAAACCTTTGACGGATATGACCAAGAAAGGTTCTGATGTGGCTAATTGGGCCCCTGCAGCCGTGGAGGTCTTCCAGGAGCTGAAGCGCCGGTTTACTTCGGCGCCTGTTTTGTGCCAGCCTGATGTCTCACTTCCCTTTCAGGTTGAAGTGGATGCTTCTGAGATCGGTGCTGGGGCTGTTTTGTCGCAGAGAGGCTCTGGTTGCTCTGTGATGAGACCATGTGCCTTTTTCTCTAGGAAGTTTTCGCCTGCTGAGCGGAACTATGATGTTGGTAATCGGGAGTTGTTGGCCATGAAGTGGGCATTTGAGGAGTGGCGTCATTGGCTCGAGGGTGCTAAGCATCGTGTGGTGGTCTTGACTGATCACAAAAATCTGATGTATCTCGAGTCTGCTAAGTGCCTGAATCCTAGACAGGCTCGTTGGTCATTGTTTTTCTCTCGTTTTGACTTTGTGGTCTCGTACCTGCCTGGTTCGAAGAATGTTAAGGCTGATGCTCTTTCTAAGAGCTTTGTGCCTGACTCTCCTGGAGTCTCGGAGCCAGCTGGTATTCTTAAAGAGGGAGTAATCGTGTTGGCCATATCTCCTGATTTGCGATGTGTGTTGCAGAGATTTCAGGCTGGTAGACCTGACTCTTGTCCACCCGACAGACTGTTTGTTCCTGATAAATGGACCAGCAGAGTCATTTCCGAGGTTCATTCCTCGGTGTTGGCAGGGCATCCGGGAATTTTTGGTACCCGAGATTTGGTAGCTAGGTCCTTTTGGTGGCCTTCCTTGTCACGGGATGTGCGGTCATTTGTGCAGTCCTGTGGGACTTGTGCTCGGGCTAAGCCTTGTTGTTCTCGTGCTAGCGGGTTGCTTCTGCCCTTGCCCGTCCCGGAGAGGCCTTGGACACACATTTCCATGGATTTCATTTCTGATCTTCCGGTGTCTCAGGGAATGTCTGTCATCTGGGTGGTGTGTGATCGTTTTTCCAAGATGGTCCATTTGGTACCCTTGCCTAAGTTGCCTTCCTCTTCCGATCTGGTTCCTTTGTTTTTTCAGAATGTGGTTCGTTTACACGGCATTCCGGAGAATATCGTGTCCGACAGAGGGTCCCAGTTTGTGTCCAGATTCTGGCGATCTTTTTGTGCTAGAATGGGCATTGATTTGTCATTTTCATCTGCCTTCCAACCTCAGACTAATGGTCAAACGGAGCGAACTAATCAGACACTGGAGGCTTATTTGAGATGTTTTGTTTCTGCGGACCAGGATGATTGGGTGACCTTCTTGCCATTGGCGGAGTTTGCCCTTAATAATCGGGCTAGTTCCGCTACTTTGGTTTTGCCATTCTTCTGCAACTCTGGTTTTCATCCTCGTTTCTCCTCGGGTCATGTTGAGTCTTCTGACTGTCCTGGGGTGGATTCCGTGGTGGATAGGTTGCAGCGGATTTGGAATCATGTGGTGGACAACTTGAAGTTGTCACAGGAGAAGGCTCAGCGTTTTGCCAACCGCCGCCGCGGTGTGGGCCCCCGACTTCGTGTTGGGGATTTGGTTTGGTTGTCTTCTCGGTATGTCCCTCTGAAGGTTTCCTCTCCTAAGTTTAAGCCTAGCTTTATTGGTCCTTATAAAATTTTGGAAGTTCTTAACCCGGTTTCTTTTCGTTTGGATCTTCCGGTGTCGTTTGCCATTCACAACGTGTTCCATAGGTCTTTGCTGCGGCGGTACGTTGTGCCTGTGGTTCCTGCTGTTGAGCCTCCTGCTCCGGTGTTGGTTGAGGGCGAGTTGGAGTACGTGGTAGAGAAGATCTTGGATTCTCGTCTCTCTAGACGGACGCTTCAGTATTTGGTCAAATGGAAGGGCTATGGTCAGGAGGATAATTCCTGGGTGGCCGCCTCTGATGTTCATGCGGCCGATTTGGTTCGTGCCTTCCACGCTGCTCATCCTGGTCGCCCTGGTGGTCTTGGTGAGGGTTCGGTGACCCCTCCTTAAAGGTGGGGTACTGTTGTGAACTATACTTCTTGGCTCCCTCTTGTGGTCACTAGTGATTTGGCACTTGGATTGTCTTTTACCAGGTTGGTACTCACCTGCTTCGTTAGGCCTGGGGTGTTGCTATTTAAACTTCCTGGATTCTCAGTCCAGTGCCTGGCATCGTTGTAATCAGTTCATTTCTGTTTGCTCCTGTCTTCAGGTCCTGGTTCTTTGCAAGATAAGCTAAGTCCTGCTTTCTTATTTTTTGTTATTTTGCTTTGTTTATATTTTTGTCCAGCTTGTACAATATGTGATTCCTGATATTGCTGGAAGCTCTAGGGGGCTGATATTCTCCCCCCTCACCGTTAGTCGGTTTGGGGGTTCTTGGATATTCAGCGTGGATATTTTGCAGGGTTTTTTGCTGACCATATAAGTCATCTTACTATTTTCTGCTATTAGTCAGTGGGCCTCTCTTTGCTAAAATCTAGTTCATTCTTACGTTTGTCTTTTCTTCTTACCTCACCGTTATTATTTGTTGGGGGCTTGTATTACTTTGGGGTCTTTTCTCTGGAGGCAAGAGAGGTCTTATTTTCCCTGATAGGGTTAGTTAGTTCTCCGGCTGGCGCGAGGCGTCTAGGATCAACGTAGGCACGTTCCCCGGCTACTGTTAGTGTTTGTGCTAGGATCAGGTATATGGTCAGCCTAGTTACCACGTCCCTATGAGCTGGTATTTATGTTTGCAGACTTTTGCTGTAATCTCTGAGATCCTTGCCATTGGGATCATAACAGTTGACGTGATGTCACCGGAAGCTGCAGAATCGCTGGCAGTAGCCGTCGATAACTGCTCTGAGCCAGCAAAGATCAGCACCTGTCAGGATAGGCAGGTATAGTCCTGCTCATCGTTATTGGCACCCCCTCATTTTTTTAATAGACTGTACAATAGCATCAGAAATAAATAGAATATTGTTTATCAACTTACATGTTGCAATTTCAAAGAAGATCCAGAATAAACAGCATGTGCAGCAATAAAGGCACCCCACTTAATACTTGGTTGCACACCCTTTGGCATTGATGACAACCTCCAAATGTTTCTTGTAGTCACCAACAAGCTTCTTGCACTTCTCAGCTGGTATTTTCTCCCACTCTTCCTTTGCAGTTTGTTCAAGCTCTTCAATGTTTGCAGGCTTCATTTTCCCAATGGCAGATTTCAGCTCATCCCAAGATTATCAATGGGATTGATGTCAGAACTTCAACGCCTGCAGAAGAAGCTGCTGCTGTTAAAAGTGAAATCATTACTTGAACAGTCTCTAAATCCAAGCGCTTAAGTGACTTCCACCAGTTTACTGGTGTGACCTTCCTTAAAATATCTTCAGCAAACATATATTTCTTGAATGGTTCCCCCTTAGCTCTGAAGTTTATTATAGTTGGCATTAAAGATGGATGATTGCTGGATACCCATGTCATAGCTAACTCCTCTTCCTCAGCACTTAGGTTTTGACCCTGATATTGGATATTGACAATATTTGCCAAAAAATGAGCTGGAGTCAGTGCTTGTCCCATTCGTTTGTTTACTGCTTGTAATTTAATTCTGTCCATGTGTAGTTCTGTTTTTAAGTGTTCACTCAGTTTCTTCCAAATTTCAACAGCATCTGCAATAAAACAGCTATTTTTCTGTATTTTGGTTAAAGCTTGAGAGATGGGTTTCAGGAAGCTCAGCATATGTTCAACATTTCTCTTAAGCCCAATGTTGAGGATTTTGGCCGTGACAGTGCCATCTATTTTATCTCGATTTTCTTCACAAAGTGTCATCAGAATAGGCCAGTTTTTGATATACTGCTCAAAACAGTCCACCACAGAGTTCCATCTAACATCTTGTGGGAGCGTTAGCTTGGTTCCACCCATCCTTTTCAGAGCTGCTGCAGCAAAATGATTATTACGGAAGTATTTAGCAATTTCAACAACATTAGCCTTTATTTCTGGAACACTTAAGTCTTTGGCTAAGAGGTGCAGCAAATGAGCACTGCAACCATATGTTATTAGCAGCTTTGTATTCCCTCCCTGCTCTTCTAAATCTCTTCTCATCTTGGATACGTTTGCAGCATTGTCAGTGACCAAACTGCGTACTAGACATTTGAATTTTTGTTCACATGTCGTTATAGCTTTTACTGCCACTTCTTGTAAGTATTCTGCTGTGTGTGCATTTCCTGACGTATCAGTTGTTTGTGCAAGGAAGACTTTACCTTCTTCTGTTGTTATACAAGCACATACAATAGGATCATTGTGGACATTACTCCACCCATCAATACTTAGGTTAACAATTTTACCCTCCAGAGCTGTTGCACATTGCTCCATTTCTCTGTCATACACTTGATCCAGCAGTTTCCCTGCAACATCAGCTCTGCTGGGTGGACTGTATCCTGGTCTCAGTGACTGAACTATATTAATGAAATGTGGGTTCTCAGTCAGACGGAAAGAAGAGTTCGTTGCATAAATAAACTGGGCAATTTTTTCATCAATCAACTCTTTTTCTAATCTGCTAGTTCTTATCACAAACCTATCTATGGTGGTTCCAGGAGGTAAAGGTTTTTTCTTCCTTTTGGGTGATGGTGATATGTGGCTGTGGGTGTCTGATGATGATGCTGCTGCTAATGAAGCACTATCCTGGATGGATAACTCTGAAACTGTAGAACAGGATGATGGTGATCTTGGAGGTGGATAGTTTCCAGAATCCATGAATTCCCCTAAACAAAAAAAGTCAATGCTGTTATTTTATTGTTCATACAATTTCTGCTTATTGTACACAACACATCACTGCCCCTGCCCCAAAAGGAATATTTGTTTTTCTTCATAACTGTACCAAATGACAGTAACATGCAGTAATAATAAGAAATATAATTTTTCTCACACATGACAGTTCAGTCTTTAGAAATAGGATTCAATAAAAATGTTTACCAACCTGAAGATCCTGCCTGTTCAGAAGTGTTTCTTTGGTCATCTTCATCACCGCACTTCTCATGATGTTGCCTCTTTCGGCCACCAGGCCTTGCATCTCTTTGTTGCATCGTTTGCATTTTGCACGCATGCCTGCCTTACCGATAGGCGAAGGAACTTCATTAAAATATTCCCAAACTGGGTCTCTTTTACGGCCTGCTGCCATTATAAGGAAAGAATGTAATAAACCTCAGATCGTATCGTGCACACAAACAGATCCAGACTTGTCTGTCTGTGGCTATGCTGCAGTATTGTGCTCAAAGTTTCACTTTCATTTTCTTGTCTGCTTGCCCTTCCTCCTCCTCACACTTAGATTCACATTCTTCTTGTGTTGTGCAGATCTATTCCACTCCAAACAATCAGAAACATATTGTCTAACTTCTTGGACTTGGCACTGAAGGGGTTGATTCTGTATTCATAGGTTTGTAGAACAATAGGATTAAGGTCTTTTTCTCAACTCTGTTCATGTTGTAACATTTTTGCCATGAAGAAGAGACTGGGACCTCTGCGGAGTCAAATTCAGTTTTGAGAACTGCGTAAGTAAAGCGAGCGTCTGTGATAATATAGGAGAGAAACTGCCCACTAATCCTACAGAAACCTCTGGAAGAGCATGGCATTGTGAATGTTACACATATACAGCCTTTATTCTACTGAGTTAAACAACTCAGCTTTATCTCATGATGGAAGAACCTTTGGATGGTAAAATATTTTCCTCAAAAAGCAGTTTATTGAAAAAAAATCCGACTTAAATCAAAAAAATCCGATTTAAATAAAAAAAATCCGATTTTTTTGATTTTTTTTAAAAAAAACATTGATTTTTATCCACCCTGCCTGAAACCAAGTTTTCTACACTGGGTTGGACATTTTGCTCTAAAATCTCTTAACAATTCCCTGATTTCATGATTCCAGTGACACCGTCAAGGCCTCCAGTACCAGACACAGCAAAGCAACGCCACTGCATTATGGCTACTCCACCATGCTTAACTGTTGGTAGGGTGTTCTTTTCCTTATAAGCTTCATTGCTCTGTCTGTAAACAAACTGCTGCTTTGCGTTGCCAAAAACGCTCTATTTTTGTTTCATCTGTACACAGAACATTTTTCCAGAATTGTGGTTTGACAAGGTACTCTTTGGCAAAGATCAGTTGTTCTTTTTTATATCTTTTCTTCAGCAATGGTTTCTTCCTTGGCCTTCGCCCATAAAGCTTTGCTTGGCTTAGTGTGCGGCATATGGTACTTGTTGAAACAATGACACCAGACTGCTCTGGATTTGCTTTCAGGTCTTTGGATGTTTGACGTGGTGTTTTTTTCCCACCTTTCGCCCCAACCTTCGAAGAGATCTTTTTTCAGTTTCCTCTTTCCCCCAAATCCAGGGAGGTTCTTGATGGTTCCATACTTGGCAAACTTCTTAATAACATTGCGCACTGTTCTTTGGAGATATAATTATACCCTTTGGAAGTCTTGTGTTTGCTAATAATAGTAGTTTGATTGTCCTCAGACAGCTCCTTTGTCTTCACCAGTGTGACAAAGTCATCATTCAGTGGCTAATTCATGTCACATGAGCACCAACAATTAGTCACCGGTGATTCTCATTTGTGATTTACCATAGGGGAGTCAAAATGTGTTTCCATACTAATTTAATGTAAATGGTGCCAATACCAGTGTGACATCAAGCTTTAAGTTTTTCTATTTTTCCCTTCCATTTGATTTTTGTTGTAAATTATTATTTATCATTTGCTCTTTTGTATTTAACATGACTGGTATCACAGAAAAAAATAATATTGTAAGTGCCCAAAAAAACCATAAAGTTCACCGACAACCAGCACTAAATCAACAGATAAATCTAATACATAATAAAACATAACATTTATTATAGCTAAAAATAAAACCAACAATCACGACCTAAAAAAACATCCAATGTTTGGCTGAAAAAAGATACAGGGTGCACTCAGTCCCTAATATACTGACTGTCTATACCCTACCTTGCTGCGGAGGTTGGCACCCTATAAATCCTGCGCAATGGCGCCCCCGCTCAACGTAGGCTCGTCCTGACTCACCCTGGGCAACCCTCAAGTGTGAGAAAAATAGACAAACAGCAGACCATACAGACAGACAAACAAATAAATTTGACCAGTGTGCTATATAATAGGGGCACTAAATAATAATAAAGTGCAAGAGTGCTGTAATAAATCCTCAATGACACGCACTCAATATATAATTGCACATATCCCCATATGGCCTATAGCCTATTGCACTGTACCTAGATGCTCACTTCCTGCTTGCGGGGGTTGGCACCCTAAATATCCTGCGCAATTGGCGCCCCCGCTCCCGTCATCTGGCCCTAGTAAGCCCTAACACTGCCAATTGGCAAAAAACTGAAGAAATACAAAACAGCAGGCCGAGCGTACAGTCCTTAATGCAAATACACTATAGCACCCAATCATAAACGTGTACAAATAAAACAATTTGCATAAATCCCCAGTGTCTTAGATAATACATAAACATAACATAATAAATATGCTCATCTCAGTATGTTTATTTCGACGCGTTTCTCCGAGGTCGGTTCATCAGGAGACATACTAGAGGAATATCACTTATTTGAATGAAGGGTAAGAGGATAAGTCAATTCAGAGGAAGCGTGCGATACTGCAGTGGGGAACAATGTCCATCCCTGACCACCAGTTCATAACAGCCTTGCGCCTGTAGTGTCCACAGCGCTTTATAAATCTAACCTCCTCCTGGTGCCAATCAGCGTCCTATGACCCCCGCCAGTCCAATCACTTCCGGGTCCTTACCTTGCTGCAAGGAATTACTCTCTGCGCAAGTGCCAATCTACGGCTGTCTTCCCGTCGGCGCTTCTCACTTGGAACGCTAATGCGTGTCATTCTGCGCATACCTGAGAAGGTCGCTACGTAAACACGTTAATGTCTCCAAAAGTGACGTTCACTGGAACGCAACAGCGTGCCACACTGCGCAGACGCATTAGCGCTCCTAAATAATACATTTCCATGGGACTATACAGTCAAAGTCTTTCACTGGAGCATTACAAAGAGGCATGCATTACCTAAAGAAAGCCACCGCTACACAGTTTACCTATAACGAGGGAATAATTATACACAGGACGCTGAAAAGAACTATTAACTATTAACCTCCCTACCATTTATTAGACCGTGCACTACCAGATAAATTATTAGATAGAGGTAAAAATAAAATGATAATGACCAACCCCTCTCTTGGGACAATGGGTCATGGGTTTACATTCCATAAGGGATTCTCAATAGGAGAACGGGTAGGCAGAAACTCATACAAAGCAACCAAATTGCAATTGGTCATTCAAGCCCTGTGGTTTCATACTCTTCATTCGAAAAATCCATTTTGCTTCCTTTTGCAAAATTAAACGGTCCCAGTCTTCACCTCTAACCGGTGGTGTGATCACTTCAATCACTGAAAAACTACAGCACTTTAAATCACCCCCATGTATCCCCCTAATATGGTTGGCAATAGGGGTATCTCTTTCATTTAAAATGTCTCCTATATGTTCGCCCACCCTCCTGCGCAGCTCCCGTTTAGTTTTGCCCACATAATCCATAGGGCAGCTACACTGGAATAGGTAGACCACCCCTTCCGTCCTGCAATTAGCAAATTGCCTCATATCATAGATTTTACCAGTACAAGAGCTTACAAAAGTACAGCTCCTCGAGACATATTTACAAAATTTGCGTTTTCCACATGATATGAGGCAATTTGCTAATTGCAGGACGGAAGGGGTGGTCTACCTATTCCAGTGCAGCTGCCCTATGGATTATGTGGGCAAAACTAAACGGGAGCTGCGCAGGAGGGTGGGCGAACATATAGGAGACAATTTAAATGAAAGAGATACCCCTATTGCCAACCATATTAGGGGGATACATGGGGGTGATTTAAAGTGCTGTAGTTTTTCAGTGATTGAAGTGATCACACCACCGGTTAGAGGTGGAGACTGGGACCGTTTAATTTTGCAAAAGGAAGCAAAATGGATTTTTCGAATGAAGAGTATGAAACCACAGGGCTTGAATGACCAATTGCAATTTGGTTGCTTTGTATGAGTTTCTGCCTACCCGTTCTCCTATTGAGAATCCCTTATGGAATGTAAACCCATGACCCATTGTCCCAAGAGAGGGGTTGGTCATTATCATTTTATTTTTACCTCTATCTAATAATTTATCTGGTAGTGCACGGTCTAATAAATGGTAGGGAGGTTAATAGTTAATAGTTCTTTTCAGCGTCCTGTGTATAATTATTCCCTCGTTATAGGTAAACTGTGTAGCGGTGGCTTTCTTTAGGTAATGCATGCCTCTTTGTAATGCTCCAGCGAAAGACTTTGACTGTATAGTCCCATGGAAATGTATTATTTAGGAGCGCTAATGCGTCTGCGCAGTGTGGCGCGCTGTTGCGTTCCAATGAACGTCACTTTTGGAGACATTAACGTGTTTACGTAGCGACCGTCTCAGGTATGCGCAGAATGATACGCATTTGCGTTCCAAGTGAGAAGCGCATAGAGGTAGCTACGGGGCATGCGCAGAATGACACGCATTAGCGTTCCAAGTGAGAAGCGCCGACGGGAAGACAGCCGTAGATTGGCACTTGCGCAGAGAGTAATTCCTTGCAGCAAGGTAAGGACCCGGAAGTGATTGGACTGGCGGGGGTCATAGGACGCTGATTGGCACCAGGAGGAGGTTAGATTTATAAAGCGCTGTGGACACTAGAGGCGCAAGGCTGTTATGAACTGGTGGTCAGGGATGGACATTGTTCCCCACTGCAGTATCGCACGCTTCCTCTGAATTGACTTATCCTCTTACCCTTCATTCAGATAAGTGATATTCCTCTAGTATGTCTCCTGATGAACCGACCTCGGAGAAACGTGTCGAGATAAACATACTGAGATGAGCATATTTATTATGTTGTGTTTATGTATTATCTAAGACACTGGGGATTTATGCAAATTGTTTTATTTGTACACGTTTATGATTGGGTGCTATAGTGTATTTGCATTAAGGACTGTACGCTCGGCCTGCTTTTTTGCATTTCTTCAGTTTTTTGCCAATTGGCAGTGTTAGGGCTTACTAGGGCCAGACGACGGGAGCGGGGGCGCCAATTGCGCAGGATATTTAGGGTGCCAACCCCCGCAAGCAGGAAGTGAGCATCTAGGTACAGTGCAATAGGCTATAGGCCATATGGGGATATGTGCAATTATATATTGAGTGCGTGTCATTGAGGATTTATTACAGCACTCTTGCACTTTATTATTATTTAGTGCCCCTATTATATAGCACACTGGTCAAATTTATTTGTTTGTCTGTCTGTATGGTCTGCTGTTTGTCTATTTTTCTCACACTTGAGGGTTGCCCAGGGTGAGTCAGGACGAGCCTACGTTGAGCGGGGGCGCCATTGCGCAGGATTTATAGGGTGCCAACCGCCGCAGCAAGGTAGGGTATAGACAGTCAGTATATTAGGGACTGAGTGCACCCTGTATCTTTTTTCAGCCAAACATTGGACTTTTTTTAGGTCATGATTGTTGTTTTTATTTTTATCTATAATAAATGTTATGTTTTATTATGTATTAGATTTATCTGTTGATTTAGTGCTGGTTGTCGATTTAACATGACTGTTCTATACAAGAGACTCTTTCACGTGATTTATTTTTTCAGAAGGTATTCCACATTATATACTTACACTTCATGGGTGCCAATAACGATGAGCAAGACTGTAGGCAGTAACTACCTGCCTGTAAGTTCTTAGTTCCATAGGAAAAAATGGGCAAAGTTCCAGATAACTCCTTTAAGACTTAATTTCATATTATGAATGGGTTCAATGATATCTGAACTTGTTGCTCTATCACAAAGAAAAGGATGAGGTAATAGAAACTGACAAACACAAGATAGAGAAGGAAAGAAAACCAGAGCAGGAAGTGAGAACACTTCACATAGTCTTTCCCAGGGGAATCCATATCCTGTCCTCTATGGTTCTGTGTTTTGCTGTTTGGTAAGGAGGCAAAGCATGACGGCTCACCCTATATATAGTCACACATCAAACACCTCGTCTGCTTCCGTCACATTGCTGGAGAAATACAGGAACCACAACACAAAGCAGACACGTTTCATCAACTCAGACAGACCCCCTACCACATGCAGGGCTCAATATTTTGTACTGTCCAGCGGATGAGAGGCTTTCACACAAAACAATTCATGTGTATCTTTTTATGGAATTGCTAGATGGTAGCCCGATTCTAACGCATCGGATATTCTAGAATATGTATGTAGTTTATTTATGAAGATTTTAGAATAATACATTGAATACACAGGATTCGGCCGGCCGCGACCAATTAGCGAAGCATGGTTCAAATTACAGCCAATTCACGGCCGGACTGCACCTGTGGCTGATTGTTCGCGGCCGGCCATGTAGTATATAACAGCCCACGTAGTAAATAGCACAGCCACATAGTATATTGCACAGCCACGTAGTATATTGCACAGCCACGTAGTATATAGCACAGCCCACGGATGTATAACAGCCCACATAGCATATAACACAGCCAGCCACGTAGCATATAACAGCCCACGCACGCAGTATATAACACAGGCCACGTACTGTATAACACAGGCCACATAGTGTATAACGTATAACACAGGCCACATAGTGTATAACACAACCCAAGTAGTATATAGCACAGCCATGTAGTATATAGCACAGCCCACGTAGTATATTGCACAGCCCACGTAGTATATTGCACAGCCCACGTAGTATATTGCACAGCCCACGTAGTATATTGCACAGGCCACGCAGTATATTGCACAGCCCATGTTGTACATTTCACAGCCCACGTAGTACATTGCACAGCCCACGTAGTACATTGCACAGCCCACGTAGTATATTGCACCGCCCACGTAGTATATAGCACAGCCCACGTAGTATATTGCACAGCCCACGTAGTATATTGCACAGCCCACGTAGTATATTGCACAGCCCACGTAGTATATTGCACAGCCCATGTAGTATATTGCACAGCCCACGTAGTATATTGCACAGCCCACGTAGTATATAGCAATGTGGGCATCATATCCCTGTTAAAAAAAGAATTAAAATAAAAAATAGTTATACAGTTATATGAAAAAGTTTGGGCACCCCTATTAATCTTAAGCTTAATGTTTTCTAAAAATTGTTTTTTTTGCAACAGCTATTTCAGTTTCATATATCTAATAACTGTTGGACACAGTAATGTTTCTGCCTTGAAATGAGGTTTATTGTACTAACAGAAAATGTGCAATCTGCATTCAAACAAAATTTGACAGGTGCATAAGTATGGGCACCCTTATCATTTTCTTGTTTTAAATACTCCTACCTACTTTTTACTGACTTACTAAAGCACTTTTTTTGGTTTTGTAACCTCATTGAGCTTTGAACTTCATAGCCAGGTGTATGCAATCATGAGAAAAGCTACTTAAAGTGACCACAATTGTTCTCCTGTTTGAATCTCCTCTGAAGAGTGGCATCATGGGCTCCTCAAAACAACTGTCAAATGATCTGAAAACAAAGATTATTCAACATAGTTGTTTGGGGGAAGGATACAAAAAGCTGTCTAATAGATTTAACCTGTCAATTGCCACTGTGAGGAACATAGTAAGGAGATGGAAGAACACAGGTACAGTTCTTGTTAAGGCCAGAAGTGGCAGGCCAAGAAAAACATCAGAAAGGCAGAGAAGAAGAATGGTGAGATCAGTCAAGGACAATCTTCAGACCACCTCCAGAGAGCTGCAGCATCAACTTGCTGCAGATGGTGTCACTGTGCATCAGTCAACTATACAACGCACTTTGCACAAGGAGAAGCTGTATGGGAGAGTGATGCGAAAGAAGCCGTTTCTGCAAGCACGCCACAAACAGAGTCGTCTGAGGTATGCAAAAGCACATTTGGAGAAGCCAATTTCTTTTTGGAAGAAGGTCCTGTGGACTGATGAAACCAAGATTGAGTTGTTTGGTCATACAAAAAGGCGTTATGCATGGCGGCAAAAAAACAGAGCATTCCAAGAAAAACACTTGCTACCCACAGTAAAATTTGGTGGCGGTTCCATCATGCTTTGGGGCTGTGTGGCCAATGCCGGCACCTGGAATCTTGTTAAAGTTGAGGGACGCATGGATTCCTCTCAGTATCAGCGGATTCTTGACAATAATGTTCATGAATCAGTGACAAAGTTGAAGTTACGCAGGGGATGGATCTTTCAGCAAGACAATGATCCAAAATACCACTCCAAATTTACTCAGGCATTCATGCAGAGGAACAATTACACTGTTCTGGAATGGCCATCCCAGTCCCCAGACCTGAATATCATTGAACATCTGTGGGATCATTTGAAGAGGGCTGTCCATGCTCGGCAACCATCAACCTTAACTGAACTGGAATTGTTTTGTAAAGAGGAATGGTCAAAAATACCTTCATCCAGGATCCAGGAACTCATTAAAAGCTACAGGAAGCGACTAGAGGCTGTTATTTTTGCAAAAGGAGGATCTACTAAATATTAATGTCACTTTTCTGGTGAGGTGCCCATACTTATGCACCTGTCAAATTTTGTTTGAATGCAGATTGCACATTTTCTGTTAGTACAATAAACCTCATTTCAAGGCAGAAACATTACTGTGTCCAACAGTTATTAGATATATGAAACTGAAATAGCTGTTGCAAAAAAAACAATTTTTAGAAAACATTAAGCTTAAGAATAATAGGGGTGCCCAAACTTTTTCATACAACTGTATACTCACCTTCCGTTGGCCCCCGGATCCAGGCGAAGCGGTTACCGACGCTCCTCGCGTGCTCCGGTCTCAAGAGTGCATTGCGGTCTCGCGAGATGATGACGTAGCGGTCTCGCGAGACAGCTACGTCATCATCTCGCGAGATCACAATACATGGAGCGGTCACCGGAGCGTCGCGAGGAGTGGGGAAGGCCTGTTCTGGATCCGAGGGGCCGACGGACGGTGAGTATATAACGATTTTTTAAATTATTTTTAACATTAGATCTTTTTACTATTGATGCTGCATAGGCAGCATCAATAGTAAAATGTTGGTCACACAGGGTTAATAGCAGCGTTAACGGAGTGCGTTACACTGCGGCATAACGCGGCCTGTTAGCGCTGCCATTAACCGTGTGTGAGCGCTGACTGGAGGGGATTATGGAGCGGGCACTGACTGCGGGGAGGAAGGAGCGGCCATTTTGCCGCCGGACTGTGCCAGTCGTTGATTGGTCGTGGCTGTTTTGCCGCAACCAATCAGCGACTTGGGATTTCCGTGACAGACAGACAGACAGAAAGACAGACAGACAGACGGAAGTGACCCTTAGAAAATTATATAGTAGATTGTTTTATGGCAATTTTCTTTTTCAAAGGGAAATGTTCAAACATTACACAAAAAAATAACACGGAAAACAAAAGACAGAAGGCAGCGTAGGAGAATAGAGGTGTCACTGCTCTGGAGACATCTATTAGTTAGATACCCTTGGAGATTTGTCAGGGTCATGATGAAGCCAAGTCCAGGGTTCGAGCCTGGAATGACGGTAAATAGGCATCTGGGCAGGTCCTCAGTCAATAGAAGGGTAGAATAATGGGGTAGAGGGGGTACAGGAATCTTGGACATAACAGCATGGCATCACTGATTGGCTGGCATTGTTTATTGCCATGCAAGGACCCGGTCCTTGGACGCACATCCAGCTGATATATAGCGTCGGCAGGCCCTCTCCACCTCTGGGCCCAGACACAGTCACACACTCTGAGATGGTTATGCTCCTGAACGTAGAGTGAGGTTATGTTCATAATGATTTTTTTACAGCGTTTTTGGAGAAAAAATTAAAACGAGGAATTCAAAAACTATTAATTTTGATTGGAGAGCTGGAGAGTTTCTGCTTCAAAAACTCCTAAAGACACTCAGTAAGAACGTGCCCTAAAACTAACAAGGCATGTGCGTTGCGTAGATCGTTTTCAGAAAACACATCAACAATTCAATATGTAGAATAACGACGGATTATTGAACGGAATTGTTCTTGGGGAGCTTTTTATGAAAGATGACGCAGGAAAACCTGTAATTATCAGAGCAAAGCAATAGTTTGTATGGCTTTTCCAGTCTCTAAACAAAAGGTACATTAGATAGATGGAAGTGAGTGACTAGACCTGAGATTATAATCCCCCAACATATTTATTTTTAATGGGTTTTCAAGCACAAGCTCAGTTCACTGATCGTAATCTTTTGTATAAACATATTCAGCAATTTCAGGAAATGAATATTTTATTGGAAATGAAATGTCATGGTTATAGCAACATGATAATGGTAATAATAATAATAATAATAATTGTTGCTACCAGTAAAGATTTATTGATGACTAAAACATCAAAAGATCAACTGGCTCCTGATCACTGATATTGCAACATACTACATACAGCAGATTTTATCCTATTTTTAATGGGTATGTGTCATCAGAAAATGACTTACTGTTAATGTAGCGCCCCCACTGCCGCAGGGCCGAGGGGTACCCAGTACCGGGCCTCTGAGTCTCTGCTCTGGGGTTGTCACCAGGGCCGGACTGGCCATAGGGCAGTTCTGGCAAATGCCAGAAGGGCCAGTGGCAGTAGTGGGCCGCCCGAGTGTGCCGCTGTCGGCACATTCCCCCCGCTGTCGGCACACTCCCCGCCCTGCATTCAACTATACCGGCGTCATAGATGCCTGGCTGCATTACATTCTATGGGGGCTGTGCTGCATTGCATTCTATGGGGACTGAGCTGTAATGCTGAATTCAGCTGTGATCATATGTTATATAGTCGTGTTACACTCCCCTCACTTCTTGAAACCTACAAGTGTACAAAGATATTATACAGTCACCATGCGACAAGTGGGCCTGTGTAACTTCAAATGCCAGGGCTGAATTTTAGTCCCAGTCCGGCCCTGGTTGTCACGGTGGCTAGACCCGGTCCGTGACCCTGCTGAGGGGCGTACAATAATAGGTGTAGAGGTATGGGATGATAACGTTATGGTGCGGTGTAGTGCCGGTCGCAGTAAATAACGAGGACACCAGGTTGCAGTCTCTTTACCTCTTTACTGAAGGCTTTTGGGTCCTCAGTCCGGAATACGGTTAACAGGGCTGCGCAAGTCCGGCCGGTCCGATGGCACCTCCAGAGTTCCCTTCGCAGGTGGAAATCTGTGCCTACCTGCTAGCGCTTGTGTGTTGTGGTCCTTCCCTGCTGTGCTTACGGGATAGTACCCCACAACTGTTGTGTCTGTTTCTCGTGTTCCCTCACAACTCGATTCTGATGTTCTTCTACGTCCCCCTGATCTTACGGTTAGGACGCACCCGTATGACGGGGAGGCTCGGAGGTTCTTCCTGGGCTCTATCGTCACCCCTCTCCTGTTGTTACCCCCCTGTGTCTTCCTGGGTCTGTGTGAGACAGCCCGCCTGTGACTGACTGTCCTGCCGTAGGTTTGAAGTTTGGCTTGGAGCTCTATACTTCCTCGGCGTTCCGGCCACCGGTTATGCTCCTCAATAGGATGTTGCCTCGATCTTACGGCACGACTCCTACTGGTATTCTCCTAGTTGCGTTGATCTCGTTTCTCACTCAGCACAATAAATCTCGCTTCTTGTCCTTTCTTGGGGTACCGCCGCTATATCGTGCAGGCGCGGTCCCGTAACGTTCTCTCTGGTTGCTAGGCCTCTGTCAGGATCCCACCCCTGACAGGGACCCCTCCGAATCTTCCCCTACAACACCCTCTGCCACAAGGTGTTGCCTGGTTCCAACCCAGTCAGCTTTCTGTCTAACTTCCTGCCTAACCCCCAGTTTTACCAGACTGTGAGGAGTGGCCTAATAAATAGAACCCTTAGCTCCCCCTGGAGGCCAGACTGTGAAATGTATTGGTGTCTGTGATACCTGGTCAGATGAACTCCTTCAGTGCCATCAGACGTACCATAGCCCCCCTTAGCGGCGGAGCCACAGTACTGCAACGACCAGGACTCTGGGGCGCTGCATTAAAATTAAGATTTTTTTTTATTTAAATATTTTGATCAGTGGTGTGGGCGGAGATATACAGAACTTAGCATTCAGAGCACTGCTAGAGCTGCAACAGAGAAAACAGCAATTGTGTCAGAATGACAGTAAGTAACCCACTAAGTGATATATCTCTGGAATCAGAGTCTCAGCCCCTACCTTATGCTGCTCTCAGATGGGGTAGCAAACACCTAGTGACACATTCACTTCAACAGTAATAGATTGACCATATATTTTGCATTGAAGCATCTGATGAGTGTTTGCAAGGGTCATTCAGAGGAAGCAGGGTCAGCTGTGACCTAGACTATTGTGAATGGAGGATTCAGCTGTATATAGAGGAGTCACCTGTCAGAGAACGAGTGCTCAGCCAACTATGGAAGCAGTCACCACCTCCAACTGTATGCGAAAAACTGAGCAACATCTCCTAAGGCCGGTTTCACACGTCAGTGATTCCGGTACGTGAGGTGACAGTTTCCTCACGTACCGGAGACACTGACACACGTAGACCCATAAAAATCAATGCATCTGTTCAGATGTCATTGATTTTTTGCGGACCGTGTCTCCGTGTGCCAAACACGGAGACATGTCAGTGTTCGTGGGAGCGCACGTTTTACACGGACCCAATAGAGTCAATGGGTCCGCGTAAAACACGGACCTCACACGGACATTCTCCGTCTGGGGTCCGTGTGCGTGCAGGAGACAGCGCTACAGTAAGCACTGTCCCCCCCACATGGTGCTGAAGCCGGTATTCATATCTTCCCTGCAGCAGCGTTTGCTGTAGAGAAAATATGAAGAATAGTGTTAAAAATAAAGATTTAGGTGTCCGCCGCCCCCCCACCCCCTGTGCGCCCCCCCGCTGGTCAGAAAATACTTACCCGCTCCCTCGCTGCTTCCTGGTCTGGCCGCGGCTTCTCCTGCATGCGGTCACGTGGGGCCGATCATTTACAATCATGAATAGTCGGCTCCGCCCCTATGGGAGGTGGAGCCACATATTCATGACTGTAAATGATCGGCCCCACGTGACCGCATGCAGGAGAAGCCGCGGCCAGACCAGGAAGCAGCGAGGGAGCGGGTAAGTATTTTCTGACCAGCGGGGGGCGCACAGGGGGTGGGGGGGCGCACAGGGGGTGGGGGGGCGGCGGACACATGGATCTTTATTTTAAACACTATTCTTCATATTTTCTCTGCAGCAAACGCTGCTGCAGGGAAGATATGAATCGCAGCTTCAGCACCATGCAGAGTGGGTACCACACGCTCCGTGTGGTACCCACTCGCCATACGGGCGGCACACGTGTGCCGCACGTATGGCCTCCGTGAGTTCCCAGGCACACGGACACGGATAACTCCGGTACCGATTTATTCCGGTACCGGAATTATCTGGACGTGTGGGACAGCCCTAACACAATGAGGCAAGTGTGAACAAGTGCAAACTGTGCCGTGATTGCAGTAAATACATATCAAAAAGTGTGGATGTGCCAAGATATACGCAAACATTGAATATATGAAATGAAAGTTACATTACTGCTGTATAGAGTATACTTATAAAATTGAGGTATTAGCGCATAAATTGGTCAGTTCACGACTGCCTCCATAGTTGTCTGAGCTCTCTTCCGATCAGTATAAGGCTCTGGTCACACCACTCATTATCTCTCATCTGAGAACATTGCTTCGATTATCGACCACAGACCCATAGACATGACTGGCCAAGCGCTATCTTGTAGGCAACTCGTGCATGCTGCAATTTTTTTTTTTCCTGCGGACTGAATCAGGCTGAGGAAAAAAAATTGGTCATGTGCACTGCCTCATTGGAAAACACAAGGATGAGTGCGATCCATCAGAACGACGGACAGCACTTGTCTAATTATTACGGTCGTGTGCACGAGTCCTAAGGGCTATTTTTAATTGACACTATAACTATAGGCAAGGCCGGCTACAAGTTTTCGTGGGCCCCGGGTGAAAGAGTCTCAGTGGGCCCCTTTAGCACATACCACTATTCATGATGCACAGATACGACAAAGAATTATGGGTATAGTACAATGCCAAAGATTTCCCTTACTTCTTGCATTATATGAGCGATATCTATTGTAAATTCTACAATAGCTCAGAAACCAGACAGTATAGTCCTCCATATTGTATTATGGACTCCATATAGTCCTCCATACAGAATAATGAGCCCCATATAATGCTCCATATATAATGGGCCCCATATATGATGCTCCATTGTATGATGGGCCCCATATAATGTTCCATATATAATGGTCCCCATATATTGTTCCAAACATAAAAGAAAAAAAAAATTAAATCCTCACCTCTCCTCGCTGGCTACTGGTCTGCTCCAGACTCCTAAGCGTCACCGTCTTCCAGCTCTCTGCACTGTGACTGCTCAGGCAGAGGGCACGCAGACGTCATCACACTCTCTAACCTGAAATGTCACAGGAGACATGGAAGACGCTGCAGCGCAGGAACAGAGAGAGGTCAGTATCGCAAGCACCAGGGCCGTGAGCAAGCAGCAAGAGGGGGCACTCGCGGGCACTGGCACAAGCGCTGAGCCCCCCATAGCGTGCCGGTGTCCCCGATGGCAAGTGGGCCCCCTGCCTGTTCAGGGCCCCGACACTTGCCCGGGTGCTGACGCCGGCCCTGTCTGTAGGCTTATATTCTTTTTAGTTGGGAGAGTCATGTCAAATAGAAATGGTTAGGGACCCATAGTGGTTAGCCAATTTTTACCCGAAGTACTTCAATTTTATAAGCATAGTCTATATGGTAGTAAAGCATCTCATATTTAATTTACTCAATGTTTGCATACAGTGAGGGAAATTATTAATTGATCCCTTGCTGATTTTGTAATTTGCCACTGACAAGGCATGAACAGTCTGTAATTTTAAGGGTAGGTTAATTTTAACACTGAGAGATAGAATATCAAAAATAAGATCCAGAAAATCACATTGTATAAATTATATAAATTTATTTGCTGTTGTGCAATACAGGGACAACCACCAGAGGGTGAGGAAGGGAAGTAACAGGAGCTCACCTCAAGCGAATACCTGCAGAGCTGAGAAAACACCGTTAGGGGGCAGTAGAGAGAGGTCGTACAAGCCAAGTCAGCAACAGCCAGGAATGCAGTGTCAGAGAGGCAGGCGGGAGTAAGGTCTGAAGCAAGCCAGGGATCAAAAAGCCAGGAGTGTGGTAAGAAGAGGACGAGACAAAAACACAGCCAGAAACACGCCAAAAGTCAGAGCCAGACTGAACAATCCAAAACCCCCACCTGACCAAGTCGGAAAGCCGAAAGCAAACCCCGACCTGGATCATGACATTTGCATTTTGAAGTGAGAAATACGTATTTGATCCCCTGCCAACCATTAAGAGTTCTGGCTCCTACAGACCAGTTAGACGCTCCTAATCAACTCATTACCTGCATTAAAGACAACTGTCTTACATAGTCACCTTTATAAAAGACTCCTAACCACAGACTCAATTAATCAGTCAGCCCCTAACCCCCACAACATGGGCAAGACCAAAGAGTTTTATAAGAATGTCAGGGACAAGATCATAGACCTGCACAAAGCTTGAATGGGCTACAAAACCATAAGTAAGATGCTGGGTGAGAAGGAGACAACTGTTGGTGCAATAGTAAGAAAATGGAAGAAATACAAAATGACTGTCAATCGACATCAATCTGGGGCACCATGCAAAATCTCACCTCGTGGGCTATCCTTGATCATGAGGAAGGTGATAAATCAGCCTAAAACTGCATGGGAGAATTTGTTAATGATCTCAAGGCAGCTGGGACCACAGTCACCACAGTAACACATTACGCCGTAAAGGTTTAAAATCCTGCAGTGACCGCAAGGTCCCCCTGCTCAAAAAGGCACATGTGGAGGCCTGTCTGAAGTTTGCCAGTAAACATGTGGATGTTTCTGTGAGTGATTGGGAGAAGGTGCTGTGGTCAGATGAGACGCAAAATTGAGGTCTTTGGCATTAACTCAACTCACCGTGCTTGGAGGAAGAGAAATGCTGCCTATGACCCAAAGAACACCGTCCCCACTGTCAAGCATGGAGGTGGAAAAATGTTTTGGGGGTGTTTCTCTGCTAAGGGCACAGGACTACTTCACCGCATCACTGGGAGAATGAATGGAGCCATGTACCATAAAATCCTGAGTGACAACCTCCTTGCCTCTGCCAGGACATTAAGAATGGGTCATGGCTGGGTCTTCCAGCAAGACTATCACCCAAAAAATACAGCCAAGGCAACAGAGGAATGGCTCAAAAAGAAGCACATTAATGTCATGGAGTGGCCTAGCCAGTCTCCAGACCTTAATCCCATAGAAAACTTAGGAGGGAGTTGAAGCTCCAAGTTGCCAAGCGACAGCCTCAAAATCTTAATGATTTAGAAATGATCTGCAAAGAGGAGTGGACCAAAATTCCTCCTGACATTTGCGCAAACATCATCAACTACAAAAACCGTCTGACTGCTGTGCTTGCCAACAAGAGTTTTGCCACCAAGTATTAAGTCTTGTTTGCCAGAGAGATCAAATACTTATTTCTCACTGCAAAATGCAAATAAATTTATATAATTTATACAATGTGATTTTCTGGATTTTATTTTTGATATTCTCTGTTTCAATATTAAAATTAACCTACCCTTAAAATTATAGACTGTTCATGTCTTTGTCAAACTTACAAAGTCAGCAAGGGATCAAATACTTATTTCCTTCTCTGTAGATTTTGGTGCGTACAATGCTGCTGCTGCAGTCTTGATATGTCTTTACTGCAGTTACAGCAGCTTGCTCTCAACACTTCTCTTAATAGGCGATGGTCAGATTTTTTTTTCCAGCTTATAGCTGATTCCACCCCACTGGTCTGTTGTGCCAGTAATCTGCAGTAAAGACCATGGGTGTTTGAAGGATGGAAAAAGAGATGGAATGCAACAGACTGAACCATTTAAGAGAAATCTGTCACTTGTTTTTTACCACGTAATCTGAGAGCAGGATAATGAAGGGGCAGAGACCTTGATTCCAGTGATGTGTTACTTACTGCACTGTTAACTATGCTTTTGATGAAATCACTGTTTTATCAGCATAAGATTATCACTAGAGGACTAGTAAACTGCTGCCAGGTAGTCCTCCATATTCATGAGCTCTGTATATCCCCACCTCCACCACTGATTTGCAGCTTTCTGACTATGTACGCAGAAAGCTGCCAATCAGTGGTGTGAGCAGGGTTATACAGAGCTCAGCATTCAGAGAACCTCTAGATAGGAGTGGGTTTATTAAAATGACAGCAAGCAAGACAGTAAGTGACATTGCTGGAATTAGGGTCTCTGACCCTACATTATGCTGCTCTCAGAAGCAAAAACCTGCTGACAGATTCCCTTTAAAAACTGGTTGTAAGGGGGAGATAGACAAACTCTTATGCTCACCCCATTAGGCTACGTTCCCATGATGGTTATTTGGTGAGTTTTTGATGTTGAAGACTTTATGCATCTATTAGCTAAATTAGGTTACATTCATTTTTATTGTGTTTTTAATGATACAGGTTCTCTCTCTTTTTGGTCTGTCATGTTAAATAAACTTTTGTCTTTGATACTATAGTATTTTCCTGTGTCAACATCATTGATACAGTCATATGTTTTTATCTGCGGATTTTCCCAATTAATGTGATTCTATGGGGAAAATCCACATATAAAACTCAGCTTACCTGCAAGAGAAACTTACATGTTCCAGATTTCAAACACACATCGCACAGTTGGCATGACATTTCTATAAATCCCATCCACTTTGCTGCAACTATAAGCTGTACTACTCAATGTGGGAACTTAAAGGGATTTTCCAGTACTTTTTTTTTTTGATGAGCTATCCATAGGCCTTCAATATCTGATTGATGGGGTGTGACACCAGGTATCTATGCCAATCAGCTGGTACCGGTGCCAGTTAGAAAGTCTCGGATGCTGCTGGAACATAGTAGCTCCATCAAAACTACAGTGGCGGTGGCTGGGTACAGCAGATGCACTCCCCATTTATTGAAATGGCGGGTGGATCTGCAGTACTCAGGTTTGGCCTCTATAGAAATGCTAAGTCAGTATCCGAGAACTTCCAACCGGCGCCATTAACGGAATGGTGAGGGTGCCAGATGTTGTACCCCACCGTTCAAATATCGATAGCCTGGATAGGCCATCAATAAAAAAAGTAGTGGCCAAGTCCTTTAACAATACGGGCTGAGATGTTATGCTGAAAACACTGTTGAAAAACATGGAGGAGGAAAAAAAATGATTCTGGATTACACCAAAAAGGTGCAACGTTCTAGTGGAGTACAATGCACCCTTTTCACAACACCAGTAGTTTCTAGGGTATGACAGGAAAAGAAATATTTTTATTAAAGCCAAAGTTCATTTTTGTTTTCAGCGCTGCCCCCCATCTCATCCCACCCATTACACATCATAAATACGTTATAAAGAACTGCATTGTGTTCATCGTGTGACCATCGGCTAACTCCTCACACAGGCTTGGTGGCTCTGATTCTGAGAAGACAGCCAGTGACTTCTGGAATAACAAGGAGTAGAGTGGCGTCTGTGTCAGAACTGGCCTATGTGACATGCCTTTCTAGTATTGTCACTGACTGACCACTACTGATCATGTGCTCGGCTGCCTCAGCTCCAGAGCGAAGCACAAAGCACCCACTGTTCTTCTGTCCTTGACCCAATAAAGAGGGAGCGAGGGTAATGATACAAATGTTCCAGCTTTATTATGCCTATCACGCCCCCCTCTTTTCTTCAGCGGCACAGAGTTTTTCTGCAGAAGATTATGGGGGATTGTCCTACTTGCACTGTTCTGCTTTTTCAAACGAGCAGATAACTAGCCAATATGTGCAGTAGTTTCCTTTTCTGGAGATGGGGTATGTGTGTACATTCAGGGTATGTGCACATGTTGCAGATTTACCTGTGGAATTTTCTGTGTAGATTCTTCCCTCTCTTGCCAGAAATGCAGGTGCAGATTTGCTGCGCTTTTTGTGCGTTTTTTCATGTTTTTTTGCGGATTTGTCTGCGTTTTTGTAACCTAAATAAAGCTAACATTCTTTAAAAAAAAAAAAATTGTGATGTAATTTCTTGTCCAACCTCTTCATTTACATACTCCATTGAAGAATACTGTTTACACAGATAGATAGATGATAGATAGATGATAGATAAATACCAAGCCCAATGTTTAGTAATAAACATAATAAAATGGTACGTAGAAAGTTAAATAAAGACACACACACACACAAAATCTTTGTTAGGCCGGGGTTACACTTGCGAGACACTGGCACGAGCCTCGCTCCTCAGTACCCGGCACTGCCGCCGACATTCGGGACCGGAGTGTGTGGCTGCATGTATTTCTATGTAGCTGAATGCTCTGGTCTGAGTGCCGGCAGCAGTGTCGGGTACTGAGGTGTGAGACTCGTGCGAGTTTCTCGCACGTGTGACCCCGGCCTTAAACGCAATTGAAACACCCCATGTAACTGATTGTTACAGTGATGTTGCCTTCTTTTCGGGGAGGCTTTCAGGTAAGGCACTCACATTCAACACTTCTGAATCCAGGCCAGAAGTGGGAGCTCAGGACCCGGATTCAGGGGAGCTTCCCTTAGCTATAGGCTTCCTGGTCTGGAGGAGGAGTTAAGCCAGTTGTAGAGGAGTGAGGAGAGAAGAAGGACGTCTGGAAGAGACGGAGGGGCTGCACAGCCGCGGAGGAGCTGTGGCCCCTGGAAAGAGTGAGAACTTGAAAGAGTTGAATAGTGGAGGAGCTTAGATGGAAGAAGCACAGAGGAGGAAGAGGCTCAGGAGAGGAACAGCGGAAGGACACCCTGCGAGCCAGAGAGCAGAAACCGGGTACTGGGAGCCCGAGGTCGTGTTGTTCTGCAGGACGCGCGACAGAACCGGAGGGCATAGGACTGTATGTCAATTGCCCGCATCAAGTCTGAGGTGAAGTAGTAACCTGAGAGCCCAGGTCATGATAGAGACCCTATAAACAGGCTCGCACTGCCTATCGTACAGACATCTGTCTTAGGACAGGAGAGAGGGGACTTGCAGCTAAGGATCAAGTGGCAGGGACCTCACCAACTAAAATAGCGCAAGTAGGAAAGGCTTACGGACCTCACCTGGGAGAGGGATCTCTTATTGCTTCCAAGCTGGCTGGACCACAGCTACCCTGCACTTGGTAACCTGGACTGAGGACTGCTATCTTCAGTAAACCAGGTAAAGACTGCAAATCTGTGTCCTCGTTCTTTGCCATACCATCCACCACCACCATCAGTGGACTGGGTCGCCGCCGTGACATGTCCCCTTAAGTACTAGACCCGGTAACGAGTACCCCACGGCCCTGGCGGGCGACTCAAAATATCTGTTTAATTTTAACAAAATGGAAAAAAAATTGTGTGGGCTCCCGTGCAATTTTCAAGTCCAGAGTGGGAAAGCCAGCAACTGGGGGCCGACATTTGTAGCCTGGGAAGGCGTTTATACCCATGGAGTTTCCAAGGTATGAATATCAGCCCACAGCTGTCTGCGTAGCCTTTACAGGCTATTAAAATAGGGGGACCCTCCCCAAAGAAATGATGTGGGGTCCTCCTATAATTTATAGCCAGAAAGGCTATGCAGACAGCTGCAGGCTGTTATTCATAGCCTAGAGAGGGGCCATAGATATTGGCCCCCCTGGCTACAAATACCAGCTCCCAGCCACCCCAGAAATGGCGCATCTGTACGATGCGCCAATTCCGACACTTAGCCTCTCTCTTCCCACTGCCTCGTAGCGGTGGCATATGGGGTAATAAGAGGTTAATGTCACCTTTGTATTGTAAGGTGACATCAAGCCCGGTTTGTAATGGAGAGGCATCAATAAGACACCTATCCATTACTAATCCTATAGTAGTGAAAGAGTTAGAAAAAAGTATTTTAATATTCTTAATTTCACCATACTTACAACCACGCCTAATTCCCCGAAGCCCTCGATCGCCTGCAAAAAACAAAAAATAATAAACCAACCGTATATTCCCTGTCCGACGCAGTCCAATTAATAATGAGTGTCCCACGACAATCTCCCCTATAGAGCTGTCACATCAGGAGATGTGACAGCTCTATAGACCTTCAGTGACACACAGACAGGAGACAATGACTCCTGCAGTGTTATCACTGAGGGTTCAATGAGTTCATTGCTCTCACTTTACGGCACTGCTGCGTGAGAATTTTCCACCACTCCTTGTGGCTCATTTGCACAAAAGCTGTTCCATTTAGCGTGCCCACATGGACATTCCCTCTCTGAACCCTGCTTATACAGATAATATACAGATGATCAGGTTTTAAATACATCAGTGTTGTGAATTTGGATTCTGGGCTCCCCCGGTGGCCACTGGTGGAATTGAACTGGTGTTGTCATCTTCTCTGTTCACCTGTTCCCATCAAGATGTGGGAGTCGCTATATAACCTTGCTGCTCTGTTAGTTGCTTGCCGGTCAACAATGTTATCAGAAGCCTCTCTGTGCTTGTTCCTGCTCCTAGACAACTACTAGATAAGTTGGACTCTTGTCCATGTTTGTTTTTGCATTTTTGTTCCAGTTCACAGCTGAAGTTTCGTTACTGTGTCTGGAAAGCTCTTGTGAACAGGAATTGCCACTCTGGTGTTATGAGTTAATGCCAGAGTTTTAAAGTAATTTCTGGATGGTGTTTTGATAGGGTTTTCAGCTGACTATGAAAGTGTCCTTTCTGTCTTCTGCTATGTAGTAAGTGGACCTCAAATTTGCTAAACCTATTTTCATACTACATTTGTTATTTCATCTTAATTCACCGCCAATACATGTGGGGGGCCTCTGTCTCCTTTCGGGGTATTTCTCTAGAGGTGAGCTAGGTCTAATATTTTCCTCTGCTAGCATTATTTAGTCCTCCGGCTGGTGCTGGGCATCTAGAATCAACATAGGCATGCTACCCGGCCACTGCTAGTTGTGCGTTAGGTTTAGTTCATGGTCAGCTTAGTTCCCATCTTCCAAGAGCTAGTTCCTATATATGCTGATGCTATGTTCTCTTGCCATTGAGAACATGATAGTTTGACCGGCCCACTAAAGGGTTAAAATCCTTGGCTGAGAAAGGAGAGAAATAAGAAGTCTGCTGAGAATTTTTTTTTTTTTTTTTCTCCTTCTAATCTTTGAATGGCTCTGTGTCCACCTGTTTGTAATGGATCTTCAGAGTGTAACTGCAGGTTTGAATAATCTCGCCACAAAGGTACAAAATTTGCAAGACTTTGTTTGTCATGCACCTGTATCTGAGCCGAGAATTCCTTTGCCGGAATTTTTCTCGGGGAATAGATCTGGGTTTCAGAATTTTCGAAATAATTGCAAATTATTTTTGTCCCTGAAATTTCGCTCTGCCGGAGACCCTGCACAGCAGGTCAGGATTGTGATTTCCTTGCTCCGGGGCGACCCTCAAGACTGGGCTTTTTCATTGACACCAGGGGATCCTGCGTTGCTCAATGTGGATGCGTTTTTTCTGGCCTTGGGGTTGCTTTATGATGAACCTCATTTGGAGCTTCAGGCAGAAAAAACTTTGATGTCCCTATCTCAGGGGCAAGATGAAGCGGAAATTTACTGTCAAAGATTCCGTAAATGGTCTGTGCTTACTCAGTGGAATGAGTGCGCCCTGGCGGCGACTTTCAGAGAGGGTCTCTCTGATGCCATTAAGGATGTTATGGTGGGGTTCCCTGTGCCTGCGGGTCTGAATGAGTCCATGACAATGGCTATTCAGATCGATAGGCGTTTGCGGGAGTGCAAACCAGTGCACCATCTGGCGGTGTCCACTGAGAAGTCGCCAGAGAGTATGCAGTGTGATAGAATTCTGTCCCGAAGCGAGCGGCAGAATTTTAGACGGAAAAATGGGTTGTGTTTCTATTGTGGTGATTCTACTCATGTTATATCAGCATGCTCTAAGCGCACTAAAAAGCTTGATAAATCTGTTTCCATTTGCACCTTACCGTCTAAGTTTATTCTATCTGTGACCCTGATTTGCTCTTTGTCATCTATTACCACGGACGCCTATGTCGACTCTGGCGCCGCTTTGAGTCTTATGGATTGGTCCTTTGCCAAACGCTGTGGGTATGATTTAGAGCCTTTGGAGACTCTTATTCCTCTGAAGGGGATTGACTCCACCCCATTGGCTAATAATAAACCACAATACTGGACTCAAGTAACTATGCGTATTAATCCGGATCACCAGGAGATTATTCGCTTTCTGGTGCTGCATAATCTACATGATGATTTGGTGCTAGGATTGCCTTGGCTGCAATCTCACAACCCAGTCCTCGACTGGAAAGCTATGTCTGTGTTGAGCTGGGGATGTAAGGGGGCTCATGGGGATGTACCTGTGGTTTCCATTTCATCATCTATTCCCTCTGAAATTCCTGAGTTCCTGTCTGACTATCGTGACGTCTTTGAAGAATCCAAGCTTGGTTCATTACCTCCGCACCGAGAGTGCGATTGTGCCATAGATTTAATCCCGGGTAGTAAATACCCAAAGGGTCGTTTATTTAATCTGTCTGTGCCTGAACATGCTGCTATGCGAGAATATATAAAGGAGTCCTTGGAAAGGGGACATATTCGTCCATCGTCATCTCCCTTAGGAGCCGGTTTTTTCTTTGTGTCAAAAAAAGACGGCTCTTTGAGACCATGTATCGATTATCGGCTTTTGAATAAAATCACTGTAAGATATCAATACCCATTGCCGTTGCTGACTGATTTGTTTGCTCGCATAAAGGGGGCCAAGTGGTTCTCTAAGATTGACCTTCGTGGGGCGTATAATTTGGTGCGAATCAGGCAGGGGGATGAGTGGAAAACCGCATTTAATACGCCCGAGGGCCACTTTGAGTATTTAGTGATGCCTTTTGGTCTTTCAAATGCTCCGTCAGTTTTCCAGTCCTTTATGCATGATATTTTTCGCGATTATTTGGATAAATTTATGATTGTGTATCTGGATGATATTCTGATTTTTTCGGATGACTGGGACTCTCATGTCCAGCAAGTCAGGAGGGTTTTCCAGGTTTTGCGGTCTAATTCTTTGTGTGTGAAGGGTTCTAAGTGTGTTTTTGGGGTACAGAGGATTTCCTTTTTGGGATATATTTTTTCTCCCTCTTCCATTGAAATGGATCCTGTCAAGGTTCAAGCTATTTGTGATTGGACGCAGCCCTCTTCTCTTAAGAGTCTTCAGAAATTTTTGGGCTTTGCTAACTTTTATCGTCGATTTATTGCTGGTTTTTCGGATATTGCTAAGCCATTGACCGATTTGACTAAGAAGGGTGCTGATGTTGCTGATTGGTCCCCTGACGCTGTGGAGGCCTTTCGGGAGCTTAAGCGCCGTTTTTCCTCTGCCCCTGTGTTGCGTCAGCCTGATGTTGCTCTACCTTTTCAGGTTGAGGTCGACGCTTCTGAGATCGGAGCTGGGGCAGTGTTGTCGCAGAAAAGTTCTGACTGCTCCGTGATGAGGCCTTGTGCCTTCTTTTCCCGTAAATTTTCGCCCGCTGAGCGGAATTATGATGTTGGGAATCGGGAGCTTTTGGCCATGAAGTGGGCTTTTGAGGAGTGGCGCCATTGGCTTGGGGGGGCCAGACATCAGGTGGTGGTATTGACTGACCACAAAAACTTGATTTATCTTGAGACCGCCAGGCGCCTGAATCCTAGACAGGCGCGCTGGTCATTATTTTTCTCTCGGTTTAATTTTGTGGTGTCATACCTACCGGGTTCTAAGAATGTTAAGGCGGATGCCCTTTCTAGGAGTTTTGAGCCTGACTCGCCTGGTAACTCTGAGCCCACAGGTATCCTTAAGGATGGAGTGATATTGTCAGCCGTTTCTCCAGACCTGCGGCGGGCCTTGCAGGAGTTTCAGGCGGATAGACCGGATCGTTGCCCACCTGATAAACTGTTTGTTCCTGATGATTGGACCAGTAGAGTCATCTCTGAGGTTCATTCTTCTGCGTTGGCAGGTCATCCTGGCATTTTTGGAACCAGGGATTTGGTGGCAAGGTCCTTCTGGTGGCCTTCCCTGTCACGAGATGTGCGAGGCTTTGTGCAGTCTTGTGACGTTTGTGCTCGGGCCAAGCCTTGTTGCTCTCGGGCTAGTGGATTATTGTTGCCCTTGCCTATTCCTAAGAGGCCTTGGACGCACATCTCGATGGATTTTATTTCAGATCTGCCTGTTTCTCAGAAGATGTCTGTCATCTGGGTGGTGTGTGACCGTTTCTCTAAGATGGTCCATTTGGTTCCTCTGCCCAAGTTGCCTTCTTCTTCCGAGTTGGTTCCTCTGTTTTTTCAAAATGTTGTTCGTTTGCATGGTATTCCTGAGAATATCATTTCTGACAGAGGGACCCAATTCGTGTCTAGATTTTGGCGGGCATTCTGTGCTAGGATGGGCATAGATTTATCTTTTTCGTCCGCTTTCCATCCTCAGACGAATGGCCAGACCGAGCGGACTAATCAGACCCTGGAGACATATCTGAGGTGTTTTGTGTCTGCTGACCAGGATGATTGGGTTGCTTTTTTGCCATTGGCGGAGTTCGCTCTCAATAATCGGGCCAGCTCTGCCACTTTGGTGTCCCCGTTTTTCTGTAATTCGGGGTTTCATCCTCGATTTTCCTCTGGTCAGGTGGAAACTTCGGATTGTCCTGGAGTGGATGCTGTGGTGGAGAGATTGCATCAGATCTGGGGGCAGGTGGTGGACAATTTGAAGTTGTCCCAGGAGAAGACTCAGCTTTTTGCCAACCGCCACCGTCGTGTTGGTCCTCGGCTTTGTGTTGGGGATTTGGTGTGGTTGTCTTCTCGTTTTGTCCCTATGAGGGTCTCTTCTCCTAAGTTTAAGCCTCGGTTCATCGGCCCGTATAAGATATTGGAGATTCTTAACCCTGTTTCCTTCCGTTTGGACCTCCCTGCATCCTTTTCTATTCATAACGTTTTTCATCGGTCATTATTGCGCAGGTATGAGGTACCGGTTGTGCCTTCCGTTGAGCCTCCTGCTCCGGTGTTGGTTGAGGGTGAGTTGGAGTACGTTGTGGAGAAAATCTTAGACTCTCGTGTTTCCAGACGGAGACTCCAGTATCTGGTCAAGTGGAAGGGATACGGCCAGGAGGATAATTCTTGGGTGAATGCATCTGATGTTCATGCCTCTGATCTGGTTCGTGCCTTTCATAGGGCCCATCCTGATCGCCCTGGTGGTTCTGGTGAGGGTTCGGTGCCCCCTCCTTGAGGGGGGGGTACTGTTGTGAATTTGGATTCTGGGCTCCCCCGGTGGCCACTGGTGGAATTGAACTGGTGTTGTCATCTTCTCTGTTCACCTGTTCCCATCAAGATGTGGGAGTCGCTATATAACCTTGCTGCTCTGTTAGTTGCTTGCCGGTCAACAATGTTATCAGAAGCCTCTCTGTGCTTGTTCCTGCTCCTAGACAACTACTAGATAAGTTGGACTCTTGTCCATGTTTGTTTTTGCATTTTTGTTCCAGTTCACAGCTGAAGTTTCGTTACTGTGTCTGGAAAGCTCTTGTGAACAGGAATTGCCACTCTGGTGTTATGAGTTAATGCCAGAGTTTTAAAGTAATTTCTGGATGGTGTTTTGATAGGGTTTTCAGCTGACTATGAAAGTGTCCTTTCTGTCTTCTGCTATGTAGTAAGTGGACCTCAAATTTGCTAAACCTATTTTCATACTACGTTTGTTATTTCATCTTAATTCACCGCCAATACATGTGGGGGGCCTCTGTCTCCTTTCGGGGTATTTCTCTAGAGGTGAGCTAGGTCTAATATTTTCCTCTGCTAGCATTATTTAGTCCTCCGGCTGGTGCTGGGCATCTAGAATCAACATAGGCATGCTACCCGGCCACTGCTAGTTGTGCGTTAGGTTTAGTTCATGGTCAGCTTAGTTCCCATCTTCCAAGAGCTAGTTCCTATATATGCTGATGCTATGTTCTCTTGCCATTGAGAACATGATACATCAGATAGGGATTACATACATCAGTTAGGACTGCTCTATATGGGTATACCTTGATGTTTGGTGGAGCAGCTTAGTATACATTTTTTGCAAAAAACGTATCAATTAAATACCCTGGGTTTTTTCCATCTTTTTACTAGCACTTGCTTATTACTGTGATTTTGTTTACAACAGAGTGTTTTTGGTTTTACTGTGCTCTTTTGTGTCTTCAAGTTTCTTGGTGGTGTGTGAACACGTTCCTACAGACTTGTTCACTGTGCAAGTAGCCCATGTGTTTCTGTTTCCATAATTGTTCTCTTGTGTCTACAAGACTGGGGAGTTATCCACCACTCCTTGTGGGTCATTTGCACAAAAGCTGTTTCATTTAGCGTGTCCACATGGACATTCCCTCTCTGAACCCTGCTTATACAGGTAATATACAGGCTTGCTTGTTACTGTGATTTTTTTTTTACAAGAGAGTGTTTTTGGTCTTACTGTGCTCTTTTGTGTCTTCATGTATGTCTATATGTATTGTGGTGCGGTGACCTATGTTGCAGCCAGGGGGCGCTGTGTGTGTGCTTCAGGATGCGCTAGGAGGCATAATTATGGTGATGAGACAAAGTCTGGCAGGATTGTAAATGGCCGGTATGTGTCGCAGAGGTGCTCTGCGCTGTAAGCCCAAAATGATATGGTTATACTGGGACTTATAGTTCCACAAGAGTTTGTTGTGTTTACTTATAAGGGCAGGCTTATAGGGTTAGCTGGTGAGCTGTGTGGGACTGGCTAACCACACACACTCCCATCTAGGGGAGTGGTTATAACCATATAATGTGACTGAGGTCTGGTCACATGGTCAGAGTGTATGGATCTGTTTGGTCCATGTGCAAGGTCCTGGACGGTCGGTGTTGGAACCTCCTGTGAGTGGAGTCTTCCTAGAAGCACCTGAGAGACCGTGGACCTGGTGGCCTGTGTTGGAAGCTCCTGTGAGTGGAGACTTCCTGGAAGCACCTGAGAGACCGTGGACCTGGTGGTCTGTGTTGGATGCTCCTGTGAGTGGAGACTTCCTGGAAGCACCTGAGAGACCGTGGACCTGGTGGCCTGTGTTGGAAGCTCCTGTGAGTGGAGACTTCCTGGAAGCACCTGAGAGACCGTGGACCTGGTGGTCTGTGTTGGATGCTCCTGTGAGTGGGAGACTTCCTGGAAGCACCTGAGAGACCGTGGACCTGGTGGCCTGTGTTGGAAGCTCCTGTGAGTGGAGACTTCCTGGAAGCACCTGAGAGACCGTGGATTTGGTGGTCTGTGTTGGAAGATCCTGTGAGTGGAAACTTCCTGGAAGCACCTGAGGGACCGTGAACCTGAATGCTCAGGGTGTTGGATTGTCCTGGGATGGACTAGAGTCCTGCAAGCACCTGGTGAAAGTGTGAGTCCTGGAATGGTCAGGGTGTTGGATTGTCCTGGATTGGACTAGAGTCCTGCAAGCACCTGGTGAGACCATGGACTGATGGCCTGTGTGTTGGAAGTGCCTGTGATTGGACTTCCTGGAAGCACATGGAGAGGCTGCACCTTCAGAGCCTGTGACGGCTTCTGTGTTTGGGAAGCTACAGTTCCTACTGTGGGTCTGGACTATCCGAGGTGCCCTGGTCATAAGGATGGTGATCCCAGTGAGGCAGCTTTTGCCTATGAACCAGCACTGGCAGGAGTCAGAGTGTGGAGCTGGAGCTCCTGAAAGGTAACTCCAGATAACAAGGGGTTACGGGCAGATACGGATCTGCCATTGGAACAGACTGTCGATGGTTAATGTGTCCTGTTGATGTGTATAATGAACTGTTTGTTATGTGGTATATGACGTTTAATAAACCGGAATAGACCGTTTAAGTGGAGAAATCGTGCCTGAGTGTCTAAATCCGGTGCCAAGCGAGTGTTCCCCAACCCACTCAGGTAGAGTTTCACCACAGTATGTACTGTCTGTACTGTATGTGTGTATGTGTTTTGTTTTTTTTACACTTTAACACAGTAGCCGGATGATGGGACTATACTGTCCCATCATCCGGCTACCTGTCACTGTAGCAGACATAGCCGGATGGGACTAGAAGTCCCATCGGACGATGCCTTCCTACACACAGCCCCGCACACACACAGCCCCGCACACACCAATGCACACCCACACAGCCCCACAGACCTCCGAACAACTCCACAGACCCCCACACATCCCCGCACAGCTCCACAGACCCCCGCACACAGACACACCACAGCCCCGCAGACACCCGCAGACCACCGCAGACACACACAAACACCCACACACAGACACGCACATCTTCCCCACACAAGTCTCCGCCCACACATAGTCTCTGCCCACACTTCGCCCACACACTGTTCCCCCTCCCGATCTGCAGCGTTTTTCGCACCCAACTCCGCAGCAAATCGCAGATCCTGCGGTTCTGCTGCAGATTTGACTGAATCACTGGAAGTCAATGGGTGCAGAAATGCTGCAGATCTGCTAAAAGAAACGACTTGGCCCTTTTTTTAATCTGCAGCGTTTTTGGTGCGGATTTTTCCGCACCATTAGCACAGCATTGTTTTTTTTTACCATTGATTTACATTGTACTGTAAATCACTTGCTGATCTGCAGCGTTTCCGCGTGGAAAAAAACCGCTGTGGATCCGCAGGAAATCCACAACGTGTGCACATAACCTAAGTATGTGAAGCAGATTTTTCTGTTGCAAAAACCAGAGTGTTACGCTATGTTCCCATGATGAGTTTTTGATGCCGCATCAAAAACGCAGTGGAGCGCCTACTAGGATCGTGGGGTACTCGGAACAGGGCCGGTTCTTAAAGGGATGTGTCACAGCGGCAGTGACCCGGTCCATGGCCCTGGGGGTCCAATAAAAGGGGATGAATGGAAGTGGAAACAAAGTCTAATTTAGGAGTGTTGGTGACGCCACCTGTGGTACTTGGCCATGGATGGCCGACGCTCCTTAAAGGGGTCTACTGGGGTTGATGGTATTCAATCAGATGAGTAACCAATTGTATGTAAAACAATTCTGTCAAGCACAATTTTATCAAACAAATCCTCCCACAAATTATGTGCAACAAAGACAATAAATATTAATTAAAATAATTTTTATTTGGTTATAATATTAAAAATATCAAATAAATATATCAGCTGATAGAAGCACAACAATAAATAAATAACTAGGTATGGGAACATACAAAAATATATTATTACACAAATCCAGGTATTCGCATTAAAAAACTACCACAAGGGACTCCAAAATAAATTAATATTAAATTAATATATATATGTCAACTGTGTAAAACGATGTTACATATAAATGCTCAAGACACAAAGTTACATGGTTTATAATTGCTAAATAAGGAAAAGCACATATACCCTATAGAAAATCTATAAAAAATCTAAAAAGTGCAAATAACAAATAAAGTGCAAAATTGTGTGCGTAGCAGCAAACTAAATTGTCACAAAATGTGATATATTCACAAAAAAGTGCTTAAAGTGCAATAATGAATTTAAGTTTGTGCCAAAAACAACCTATATTATGTGCTCCAGGACTAATGAGCGTCCTATCAATCCTTTGAACAACTAAGAAAGCCCATAAAAAGTGCTGCAGTGCCTGAGACTATATATGGTCTGTGTAAAACACAGTCAAGAACCCGTATAATCTCGTGGTGCTAAGTAAGCAAAAAAGGCAATAACCTGGTAAAGTGCATGTGCGAAAATAGAGTTATAAGAAGTTCCTCATACCCAAATGCTCCTGAATCCCTACGTACGTTTCGGCGTACAAGCCTTCTTCCGGGGGGCGTATACAATCAAGCCCAGGGTGTGCATATTTAAGCAAATGGCCACCAATCAAAAAGCCAGATTCTGAGTGCCGGGTGATGTAATGCGGCGCGTGCGCAGATGCCCCGCCGCTGAACACATCCGCCCGGCGTCACCAAGACAACGCACACCAAGCCAAACCCCGGAACACGTCACATGACCGGGGAATCGCCAGGGGCGCGCTACCAAGGAAACAGACGCCGGAACAAATGCGGCCAGCAGCAGGGAAAACCAACGCAAGCGCACAACCGCCCGCACTCAGGTCTGGAAAAAACTATTCTAGGTCCGTTAATGCCACAATAATAATGGATGCCATCCGCAAGGACCACATATACAAAAACCTATAATATAAACAACTATTATATGCGCACATGAAGTTATAAACAAAAAAAATATATATAATATTATTATAAAATAAAATAAGAAAAAAGGACATATATTATACGAAATAATACATGAATATACATAATATGATTAATATAAAAAAATTCTATATATAAAAATAATAATAACAATGAAAATAATAATAGTGATGAATAACAAGTGTATAGTTATGAAAATATTACGAACATATACATATATAATAAATACCCATATTACATATATAAAAATTAACAATAACCAATATCTAAGTGTATAGTGATGTAGACATAACATTTTTTAATCAATCCATTATTATAAATACATACATATATATGATAATAATTACAAATATTATAAAAATATATATAAAATTTTTTTTAAAAAAAATATATCATGTGCATAAATATCTTCTAATATAGTTGATAGTAGTAACAAATTCTTGCAGTCTTCTCACTGCTCATAGGCTGGAAACCAATCCCAGAATAGATAATATAACTAAAAAATATATATATAAAAAAGTTAATTAATATGTTAAAACATGAATTATAAAACATGAAATATGCAATTAGAATGAATATAAAAGATGATCAGAGAAAAGGTGCATAGCTTATATTCTCATTGGTTTCTTTTTGAGCAAGTCTGCGACTAATATTGCCGCCACGTAGGTCTGAAATAATTCTGTCTATACCAATTACACGAAGGCCAGTTGGATCACAATTGTGATAGATCTTAAAATGCCTTGGTAAGGTTTTCAGATATTCTAATGTTGTTTCCTTTTCTGCGGCAATAATCTCTCTCACGTGTTCTCGTACACGCACCTTTAAATTTCTAGTTGTGAGCCCAACATATATTTTTTGACAAGGACATGTGGCATGATATACAACAGCTTTAGTATTGCACGTAATGGATTGAGTTATCTTATAAATTTTTTTATCTGAACCAACAAAAGTGGAAGCATGATCTATGTTGGAGCAAGCAATACAATT
The DNA here is from genome assembly GCF_051348905.1 of Ranitomeya variabilis. Lineage (NCBI taxonomy): Eukaryota > Metazoa > Chordata > Amphibia > Anura > Dendrobatidae > Ranitomeya > Ranitomeya variabilis. The sequence goes on along the minus strand of NC_135234.1, from coordinate 638,197,173 downwards.
GCCACACGGAGCACAACCCCATTTCTCAATGGGCTTTGGAATTATTGAAGGAAACAAAGTAGATTGAGTATTGATTGGATAGAAGCTCTTAGTGAGATGGTCTTTTAAATTACGGGCCCGACGTGCTGTTATACAGGGTCGCTCTGGTAAGTATGCCCTCAAAATGGGATCACTGGTAAGTATAGTCCAATGTTTAGTTAAAATATCCTGCATCATGCCCCATTGTGAGTGATATTCCGTAATTAGTCTGACTTTAGTATCACTCTGTAATTTATGTTTTGGAAAAATTAGACTCCCGCGTTCAGTCTTCATTGCACGATAATAGGCCTTCTTAATACTCCTGTGGCTATATCCACGATCAATGAATCTCTTTTTCATGTCATCAGCTCGCAACTTAAAATCATCAAATGACGAGCATAGACGCCTAAGTCTTAAAAACTGCCCAGTTGGAATGGCATTGATGACATGTTTGGGATGTGCTGAAGAAGCATGTAACAACGAATTAACGGCCGTTTTTTTCCGAAAAATATCAGTTTGTAGGATACCAAAATTGTCACGTCGAATTGTGACATCTAAAAAGTCGACATGGTTAGAATCAAAGTTACATGTTAATTTAATATTGAGTTGATTACAATTTAAAACACTAATAAAATTTAAAAGCTCATCGGGAGTACCACGCCAAATAAAAAAAATATCATCAATAAACCGAGTCCAAAAAACAACTCGTTCCATGGTGTCCGTAGAAAAAAGCTCCCTCTCCCACAGCCCCAGGAACAGGTTAGCGTAGGAGGGTGCACAAGCTGCACCCATTGCTGTTCCCTGGAGCTGCAGGAAGAAGGAGCCATTAAAAGTAAAAAAATTATGAGTTAAAATGAATTTTAAAAGTAAAATAAGAAAATCAATTTCCTCAATATTAAAATTTAACATACTTAAAAAATATCTAGAAGCTTTAAGACCATCATCATGTTTTATACTTGTGTACAGTGCTTCTACATCACAAGTAACCAATATCATGTCATCATCAATAACCATTGACTCTATTTTACGAAGTAAATCAGACGTGTCACATAGATATGACGGTAACGTCTCCACAAGAGGTTTTAAATGGGAATCAATATACCTGCAGACATTTTCTGTTAAGCCTCCAACACCAGAAATAATAGGCCTACCTGGTGGACATGTAGGATCTTTGTGAATCTTCGGTAATAAATATATCGTGGGTATTGCTGGTTCTTTAACCCCTTCCTGACATCCGACGTACTATCCCGTCGAGGTGGGGTGGGCCCGTATGACCGCCGACGGGATAGTACGTCATAGCCGATCGGCCGCGCTCACGGGGGGAGCGCGGCCGATCGCGGCCGGGTGTCGGCTGCATATCGCAGCTGACATCCGGCACTATGTGCCAGGAGCGGTCACGGACCGCTCCCGACACATTAACCCCCGGCACACCGCGATCAAACATGATCGCGATGTGCCGGCGGTGCAGGGAAGCATCGCGCAGGGAGGGGGCTCCCTGCGGGCTTCCCTGAGCCCCCCGCAGCAACGCGATGTGATCGCGTTGCTGCGAGGGTCTTACCTCCCTCCCTGCCTGCTCCAGACCCGGATCCAAGATGGCCGCGGATCCGGGTCCTGCAGGGAGGGAGGTGGCTTCACAGACGCCTGCTCAGAGCAGGCACTGTGAAGCAGCCTGTACTTCTCGCAGATCGGTGATCTGTCAGAGTGCTATGCAAACTGGCAGATCACCGATCTGTATTGTCCCCCCCGGGGCAAAGTAAAAAAGTAAAAAAAAAAATTTCCAAATGTGTAAAAAAAAATAAAAAAAAATATTCCAAAATAATGAAAAAAAAAAAATATATATTATTCCCATAAATACATTTCTTTATCTAAATTTAAAAAAAAAAACAATAAAAGTACACATATTTAGTATCGCCACGTCCGTAACGACCCAACCTATAAAACTGCCACACTAGTTAACCCCTTCAGTAAACACCGTAAGAAAAAAAAAAAAAAAACGAGGCAAAAAACAACGCTTTATTACCATACCGCCGAACAAAAAGTGGAATAACACGCGATCAAAAAGACTGATATAAATATCCATGGTACCGCTGAAAACGTCATCTTGTCCCGCAAAAAACAAGCCGCCATACAGCATCATCAGCAAAAAAATAAAAAAGTTATAGTCCTGAGAATAAAGCGATACCAAAATAATTATTTTTTCTATAAAATAGTTTTTATCGTATAAAAGCGCCAAAACATAAAAAAAATGATATAAATGAGATATCGCTGTAATCATACTGACCCGACGAATAAAACTGCTTTATCAATTTTACCAAACCCGGAACGGTATAAACGCCTCTCCCAAAAGAAATTCATGAATAGCTGGTTTTTGGTCATTCTGCCTCACAAAAATCGGAATAAAAAGCGATCAAAAACGGTCACGTGTCCGAAAATGTTACCAATAAAAACGTCAACTCGTCCCGCAAAAAACAAGACCTCACATGACTCTGTGGAGCAAAATGTGGAAAAATTATAGGTCTCAAAATGTGGAGACGCAAAAACTTTTTTGCTATAAAAAGCCTCGCTGGTTTCACACTTCCGTTTTTGTCTGCAGCGTTTTTTGCACAAAAAAACGCATGCGTTTTTTCCCTATATTTAACATTGAAAACGCATGCGGTTTTTTTGTACGCGTTTGGTCGCGTTTTCAAACGCATGCGGTTTTTTTCTGCATGCGTTCATTTTCAGAAATACAACCTGCAGTATTTTCTTGCGTTTTTAAGCACATGCGTTTGTTTGCGTTAAAAACGCATGCATTTTTATCGAAAAAAACAGAAAACACACTGAAAAGCCACCCACCACCATCAAGGTGATAAAGGGATCCAAACCCTAACCCTAACTCTACCCCTAACCTCACCACTAACCGTTTAATGAACATTTTCTGACAGTCATAGTGCCACGTATTTCAGTGCCACGTATTTCAGTGCCACGTATTTCAGTGCCACGTATTTCAGTGCCATGTATTTCAGTGCCACGTGTTTCAGTGCCACGTATTTCAGTGCCACGTATCACGTATTTCAGTGCCACATATTTTAGTACCACGTATTTCAGTTGCACGTATTTCAGTGCCACGTATTTCAGTGCCACGTATTTCAGTGCCACGTATCACGTATTTCAGTGCCACGTGTTTCAGTGCCACGTATTTAAGTGCCACGTATCACATATTTCAGTGCCACGTATTTAAGTGCCACGTATTTAAGTGCCACGTATTTAAGTGCCACGTATTTAAGTGCCACGTATTTCAGTGCCACGTATTTCAGTGCCACGTATTTCAGTGCCACGTATCACATATTTCAGTGCCACGTATTTAAGTGCCACGTATTTAAGTGCCACGTATTTCAGTGCCACGTATTTCAGTGCCACGTATTTCAGTGCCACGTATTTCAGTGCCACGTGTTTCAGTGCCACGTATTTAAGTGCCACGTATTTCAGTGCCACGTATTTCAGTGCCACGTATTTCAGTGCCACGTATTTCAGTGCCACGTGTTTCAGTGCCACGTATTTAAGTGCCACGTATCACGTATTTCAGTGCCACGTGTTTCAGTGCCACGTATTTAAGTGCCACGTATCACGTATTTCAGTGCCACGTATTTCAGTGCCACGTATTTCAGTGCCACGTATCACATATTTCAGTGCCACGTATTTAAGTGCCACGTATTTCAGTGCCACGTATTTCAGTGCCACGTATTTCAGTGCCACGTATTTCAGTGCCACGTGTTTCAGTGCTACGTATTTAAGTGCCACGTATCACGTATTTCAGTGCCACGTGTTTCAGTGCCACGTATTTAAGTGCCACGTATCACGTATTTCAGTGCCACGTATTTCAGTGCCACGTATTTCAGTGCCACGTATTTCAGTGCCACGTATTTCAGTCACGTTTAGGGTTAGGGTTAGGGGTAGGGTTAGGGTTAGGGCTAGGGTTGGAGGTAAAGTTAGGGTTGGGGCTAAAGTTAGGGTTGGGGCTAAAGTTAGGGTTAGGGTTTGGATTACATTTACGTTTGGATTAGGGTTGGGATTAGAATTATGGGTGTGTCAGGGCTAGGGGAGTGGTTAGGGTTACCGTTGGGATTAGGGTTAGGGGTGTGTTTGGGTTAGGGTTTCAGGTAGAATTGGGGGGTTTCCACTGTCCAGGCACATCAGGGGCTCTCCAAGCGCGACATGGCGTCCAATCTCAATTCCAGCCAATTCTGCGTTGAAAAAGTAAAACAGTGCTCCTTCCCTTCCGAGCTCTCCCGTGCGCCCAAAAAGGGGTTTACCCCAACATATGTGTTATCAGCGTACTCGGGACAAATTGAACAACAACTTCTGGGGTCCAAGTTCTCTTGTTATCCTTAGGAAAATAAAAATTTGGGGGGCTAAAAATCATTTTTGTGGGAAAAAAAGATGTTTTATTTTCACGGCTCTGCATTATAAACTGTAGTGAAACACTTGGGGGTTCAAAGTTCTCACAACACATCTAGATAAGTTCCTTGGGAGGTCTAGTTTCCAATATGGGGTCACTTGTGGGGGGTTTGTACTGTTTGGGTACATCAGGGGCTCTGCAAATGCAACGTGACGGCTGCTGACCAATCCATATAAGTCTGCATTCCAAATGGCGCTCCTTCCCTTCCGAGCTCTGTCATGCGCCCAAACAGTGGTTCCCCCCCACATATGGGGTATCAGCGTACTCAGGACAAATTGGAAAACAAATTTTGGGGTCCAATTTATTCTGTTACCCTTGTAAAAATACAAAGCTGGGGGCTAAAAAATCATTTTTGAGAAAAAAAAAAAAAATTATTTTCACGGCTCTGCGTTATAATCTGTAGTGAAACACTTGGGGGTTCAAAGCTCTCAAAACACATCTAGATAAGTTCCTTAGGGGGTCTCCTTTCCAAAATGGTGTCACTTGTAGGGAGTTTCAATGTTTAGGCACATCAGGGGCTCTCCAAACGCAACATGGCGTCCCATCTCAATTCCAGTCAATTTTGCATTGAAAAGTCAAATGGCGCTCCTTCCCTTCCAAGCTCTGCCATGCGCCCAAACAATGGTTTACACCCACATATGGGGTATCAGCGTACTCAGGACAAATTGCACAACATTTTTTGGGGTCCAATTTCTTCTCTTACCCTTGGGAAAATAAAAAATTGGGGGCGAAAAGATCATTTTTGTGAAAAAATATGATTTTTTATTTTTACGGCTCTGCATTATAAACTTCTGTGAAGCACTTGGTGGGTCAAAGTGCTCACCACACATCTAGATAAGTTCCTTAGGGGGTCTACTTTCCAAAATGGTGTCACTTGTAGGGAGTTTCAATGTTTAGGCACATCAGGGGCTCTCCAAACGCAACATGGCGTCCCATCTCAATTCCAGTCAATTTTGCATTGAAAAGTCAAATGGCGCTCCTTCCCTTCCAAGCTCTGCCATGCGCCCAAACAATGGTTTACACCCACATATGGGGTATCAGCGTACTCAGGACAAATTGCACAACATTTTTTGTGGTCCAATTTCTTCTCTTACCCTTGGGAAAATAAAAAATTGGGGGCGAAAAGATCATTTTTGTGAAAAAATATGATTTTTTATTTTTACGGCTCTGCATTATAAACTTCTGTGAAGCACTTGGTGGGTCAAAGTGCTCACCACACATCTAGATAAGTTCCTTAGGGGGTCTACTTTCCAAAATGGTGTCACTTGTAGGGAGTTTCAATGTTTAGGCACATCAGGGGCTCTCCAAACGCAACATGGCGTCCCATCTCAATTCCAGTCAATTTTGCATTGAAAAGTCAAATGGCGCTCCTTCCCTTCCAAGCTCTGCCATGCGCCCAAACAATGGTTTACACCCACATATGGGGTATCAGCGTACTCAGGACAAATTGCACAACATTTTTTGGGGTCCAATTTCTTCTCTTACCCTTGGGAAAATAAAAAATTGGGGGCGAAAAGATCATTTTTGTGAAAAAATATGATTTTTTATTTTTACGGCTCTGCATTATAAACTTCTGTGAAGCACTTGGTGGGTCAAAGTGCTCACCACACATCTAGATAAGTTCCTTAGGGGGTCTACTTTCCAAAATGGTGTCACTTGTAGGGAGTTTCAATGTTTAGGCACATCAGGGGCTCTCCAAACGCAACATGGCGTCCCATCTCAATTCCAGTCAATTTTGCATTGAAAAGTCAAATGGCGCTCCTTCCCTTCCAAGCTCTGCCATGCGCCCAAACAATGGTTTACACCCACATATGGGGTATCAGCGTACTCAGGACAAATTGCACAACATTTTTTGGGGTCCAATTTCTTCTCTTACCCTTGGGAAAATAAAAAATTGGGGGCGAAAAGATCATTTTTGTGAAAAAATATGATTTTTTATTTTTACGGCTCTGCATTATAAACTTCTGTGAAGCACTTGGTGGGTCAAAGTGCTCACCACACATCTAGATAAGTTCCTTAGGGGGTCTACTTTCCAAAATGGTGTCACTTGTAGGGAGTTTCAATGTTTAGGCACATCAGGGGCTCTCCAAACGCAACATGGCGTCCCATCTCAATTCCAGTCAATTTTGCATTGAAAAGTCAAATGGCGCTCCTTCCCTTCCAAGCTCTGCCATGCGCCCAAACAATGGTTTACACCCACATATGGGGTATCAGCGTACTCAGGACAAATTGCACAACATTTTTTGGGGTCCAATTTCTTCTCTTACCCTTGGGAAAATAAAAAATTGGGGGCGAAAAGATCATTTTTGTGAAAAAATATGATTTTTTATTTTTACGGCTCTGCATTATAAACTTCTGTGAAGCACTTGGTGGGTCAAAGTGCTCACCACACATCTAGATAAGTTCCTTAGGGGGTCTACTTTCCAAAATGGTGTCACTTGTAGGGAGTTTCAATGTTTAGGCACATCAGGGGCTCTCCAAACGCAACATGGCGTCCCATCTCAATTCCAGTCAATTTTGCATTGAAAAGTCAAATGGCGCTCCTTCCCTTCCAAGCTCTGCCATGCGCCCAAACAATGGTTTACACCCACATATGGGGTATCAGCGTACTCAGGACAAATTGCACAACATTTTTTGGGGTCCAATTTCTTCTCTTACCCTTGGGAAAATAAAACATTGGGGGCGAAAAGATCATTTTTGTGAAAAAATATGATTTTTTATTTTTACGGCTCTGCATTATAAACTTCTGTGAAGCACTTGGTGGGTCAAAGTGCTCACCACACATCTAGATAAGTTCCTTAGGGGGTCTACTTTCCAAAATGGTGTCACTTGTAGGGAGTTTCAATGTTTAGGCACATCAGGGGCTCTCCAAACGCAACATGGCGTCCCATCTCAATTCCAGTCAATTTTGCATTGAAAAGTCAAATGGCGCTCCTTCCCTTCCAAGCTCTGCCATGCGCCCAAACAATGGTTTACACCCACATATGGGGTATCAGCGTACTCAGGACAAATTGCACAACATTTTTTGGGGTCCAATTTCTTCTCTTACCCTTGGGAAAATAAAAAATTGGGGGCGAAAAGATCATTTTTGTGAAAAAATATGATTTTTTATTTTTACGGCTCTGCATTATAAACTTCTGTGAAGCACTTGGTGGGTCAAAGTGCTCACCACACATCTAGATAAGTTCCTTAGGGGGTCTACTTTCCAAAATGGTGTCACTTGTAGGGAGTTTCAATGTTTAGGCACATCAGGGGCTCTCCAAACGCAACATGGCGTCCCATCTCAATTCCAGTCAATTTTGCATTGAAAAGTCAAATGGCGCTCCTTCCCTTCCAAGCTCTGCCATGCGCCCAAACAATGGTTTACACCCACATATGGGGTATCAGCGTACTCAGGACAAATTGCACAACATTTTTTGGGGTCCAATTTCTTCTCTTACCCTTGGGAAAATAAAACATTGGGGGCGAAAAGATCATTTTTGTGAAAAAATATGATTTTTTATTTTTACGGCTCTGCATTATAAACTTCTGTGAAGCACTTGGTGGGTCAAAGTGCTCACCACACATCTAGATAAGTTCCTTAGGGGGTCTACTTTCCAAAATGGTGTCACTTGTAGGGAGTTTCAATGTTTAGGCACATCAGGGGCTCTCCAAACGCAACATGGCGTCCCATCTCAATTCCAGTCAATTTTGCATTGAAAAGTCAAATGGCGCTCCTTCCCTTCCAAGCTCTGCCATGCGCCCAAACAATGGTTTACACCCACATATGGGGTATCAGCGTACTCAGGACAAATTGCACAACATTTTTTGGGGTCCAATTTCTTCTCTTACCCTTGGGAAAATAAAAAATTGGGGGCGAAAAGATCATTTTTGTGAAAAAATATGATTTTTTATTTTTACGGCTCTGCATTATAAACTTCTGTGAAGCACTTGGTGGGTCAAAGTGCTCACCACACATCTAGATAAGTTCCTTAGGGGGTCTACTTTCCAAAATGGTGTCACTTGTAGGGAGTTTCAATGTTTAGGCACATCAGGGGCTCTCCAAACGCAACATGGCGTCCCATCTCAATTCCAGTCAATTTTGCATTGAAAAGTCAAATGGCGCTCCTTCCCTTCCAAGCTCTGCCATGCGCCCAAACAATGGTTTACACCCACATATGGGGTATCAGCGTACTCAGGACAAATTGCACAACATTTTTTGTGGTCCAATTTCTTCTCTTACCCTTGGGAAAATAAAAAATTGGGGGCGAAAAGATCATTTTTGTGAAAAAATATGATTTTTTATTTTTACGGCTCTGCATTATAAACTTCTGTGAAGCACTTGGTGGGTCAAAGTGCTCACCACACATCTAGATAAGTTCCTTAGGGGGTCTACTTTCCAAAATGGTGTCACTTGTAGGGAGTTTCAATGTTTAGGCACATCAGGGGCTCCTCAAACGCAACATGGCGTCCCATCTCAATTCCAGTCAATTTTGCATTGAAAAGTCAAATGGCGCTCCTTCCCTTCCAAGCTCTGCCATGCGCCTAAACAATGGTTTACACCCACATATGGGGTATCATCGTACTCAGGACAAATTGTACAACAACTTTGGGGGTCCATTTTCTCCTGTTACCCTTGGTAAAATAAAACAAATTGGAGCTGAAATAAATTTTGTGTGAAAAAAAGTTAAATGTTCATTTTTATTTAAACATTCCAAAAATTCCTGTGAAACACCTGAAGGGTTAATAAACTTCTTGAATGTGGTTTTGAGCACCTTGAGGGGTGCAGTTTTTAGAATGGTGTCACACTTGAGTATTTTCTATCATATAGACCCCTCAAAATGACTTCAAATGAGATGTGGTCCCTAAAAAAAAATGGTGTTGTAAAAATGAGAAATTGCTGGTCAACTTTTAACCCTTATAACTCCGTCACAAAAAAAAATTTTGGTTCCAAAATTGTACTGATGTAAAGTAGACATGTGGGAAATGTTACTTATTAAGTATTTTGCTTGACATATGTCTGTGATTTAAGGGCACAAAAATTCAAAGTTGGAAAATTGCAAAATTTTCAAAATTTTCGCCAAATTTCCATTTTTTTCACAAATAAACGCAAGTTATATCGAATAAATTTTACCTTTAACATGAAGTACAATATGTCACGAGAAAACAATGTCAGAATCGCCAAGATCCGTCAAAGCGTTCCAGAGTTATAGCCTCATAAAGGGACAGTGGTCAGAATTGTAAAAATTGGCCCGGTCATTAACGTGCAAACCACCCTTGGGGGTGAAGGGGTTAACATTAAGTAACTCCTGTATCTCTTTAGTAATAATATTAGAATCACGTGCAGTCTGTAATAATCCCCCAAGTTGAGCCCTATATGAAGTAAGGGGGTTAAATGTTAATTTCTTGTAACATTGACGGTCTTTTAAAAGTCGATTCATCTCTTGTTCATACATACGACAAGGCCAGACCACAATATTACCCCCTTTATCGGCGGCTTTAAATACCACATCTTTCTTTTTCTTTAAAGAATTAAGAGCCGCACGTTCTTCCGTAGTTAGATTATCTGAATATATATTCGATGGTATTTTCCCAAACTCCTCAGAGACAGTACGTACAAAAATATCTACACTCGGGCAAACTGACAATGACGGAAATCTCTGAGATTTCTGCTTCAAAGTATATGGGACCTTACCTAGTGGTATAGTTTCATGTTCTTCCTGGAGTTGTACAAGAGTTTCAAGCATTTCTTGTTCATCCAAAATGGATAGACTTTGTTCTTTCTCTTTATTGTGAAACCACTTTTTAAAGATTAAAGATCTTGCAAAGATATTAAGATCTTTTATAGCTGTAAAATGATCAAAGCGAGAGGCAGGTGAAAATGACAACCCTTTTTCTAATAACGATATCTCAGTTTCAGACAAAGGTTCACTCGATAAATTAATCACCTTTGGTGTATTCGTATCATTATCCACTGTTGCCTTCCGCTTATTATAACCAGTTTTTCTGTCCCACTTCCTTTTTTGTTTACCAAACCGAGTAGACATCATATTAGTTGAAGAATCAGAGAATTCACCAGAAGAGGAAATAGAAGATACTGAAGTCGTTCTTTCACTATGCATAGGCATATTAGGCCGTTTCCATCTATAAACCTTCTTCTGATTATAATCATTCATATCTCTTGATAATTTTTTTGAATGGATATCTCGAATCTGTGCTTCCCACTCATCAAAATGTTTGTTCATTTTCACTGAAAATGCACTGAGATCCTCACCAGAACATATTGATTTCAGATTTGTCTGGGCCATATCAATTTGAGAGTCTAATGTTGCCAATGATTTAGTATTAAGACCAATCAACAATTCCATAAATTTTGTAGAGCTTTGAGAACAAACATCCTCCCAGTCAGTTATAAATGCTGTATCTTCTACCGGAAAAGATGGAAAAACATTAATCCGTAACCCTCTGGGTATCAATTTGAGTCTAATATAATTTTCCAAAAATGCCTTGTTCCAATAAATTTTCATTCTTTTGTATAATAATTGTTTAATATTATTTTGTAATTCAATGGATTTTCTCTGATCATCAAAATCACCATTACCCTGTTTGAAATTGAAAACACCAGTCAGCTGGTTCTGCCAGGATATTTCTCTGGCCTTATAATCCATCATACAAATAAGGTTAGCAAAATCTGTGAAAACACAGAAAACAACAATTCAATCAGATGAGTAACCAATTGTATGTAAAACAATTCTGTCAAGCACAATTTTATCAAACAAATCCTCCCACAAATTATGTGCAAGAATAGATTATATTATCTATTCTGGGATTGGTTTCCAGCCTATGAGCAGTGAGAAGACTGCAAGAATTTGTTACTACTATCAACTATATTAGAAGATATTTATGCACATGATATATTTTTAAAAAAAATGTTTTTATATATATTTTTATAATATTTGTAATTATTATCATATATATGTATGTATTTATAATAATGGATTGATTAAAAAATGTTATGTCTACATCACTATACACTTAGATATTGGTTATTGTTAATTTTTATATATGTAATATGGGTATTTATTATATATGTATATGTTCGTAATATTTTCATAACTATACACTTGTTATTCATCACTATTATTATTTTCATTGTTATTATTATTTTTATATATAGAATTTTTTTATATTAATCATATTATGTATATTCATGTATTATTTCGTATAATATATGTCCTTTTTTCTTATTTTATTTTATAATAATATTATATATATATTTTCTGTTTATAACTTCATGTGCGCATATAATAGTTGTTTATATTATAGGTTTTTGTATATGTGGTCCTTGCGGATGGCATCCATTATTATTGTGGCATTAACGGACCTAGAATAGTTTTTTCCAGACCTGAGTGCGGGCGGTTGTGCGCTTGCGTGGGTTTTCCCTGCTGCTGGCCGCATTTGTTCCGGCGTCTGTTTCCTTGGTAGCGCGCCCCTGGCGATTCCCCGGTCATGTGACGTGTTCCGGGGTTTGGCTTGGTGTGCGTTGTCTTGGTGACGCCGGGCGGATGTGTTCAGCGGCGGGGCATCTGCGCACGCGCCGCATTACATCACCCGGCACTCAGAATCTGGCTTTTTGATTGGTGGCCATTTGCTTAAATATGCACACCCTGGGCTTGATTGTATACGCCCCCCGGAAGAAGGCTTGTACGCCGAAACGTACGTAGGGATTCAGGAGCATTTGGGTATGAGGAACTTCTTATAACTCTATTTTCGCACATGCACTTTACCAGGTTATTGCCTTTTTTGCTTACTTAGCACCACGAGATTATACGGGTTCTTGACTGTGTTTTACACAGACCATATATAGTCTCAGGCACTGCAGCACTTTTTATGGGCTTTCTTAGTTGTTCAAAGGATTGATAGGACGCTCATTAGTCCTGGAGCACATAATATAGGTTGTTTTTGGCACAAACTTAAATTCATTATTGCACTTTAAGCACTTTTTTGTGAATATATCACATTTTGTGACAATTTAGTTTGCTGCTACGCACACAATTTTGCACTTTATTTGTTATTTGCACTTTTTAGATTTTTTATAGATTTTCTATAGGGTATATGTGCTTTTCCTTATTTAGCAATTATAAACCATGTAACTTTGTGTCTTGAGCATTTATATGTAACATCGTTTTACACAGTTGACATATATATATTAATTTAATATTAATTTATTTTGGAGTCCCTTGTGGTAGTTTTTTAATGCGAATACCTGGATTTGTGTAATAATATATTTTTGTATGTTCCCATACCTAGTTATTTATTTATTGTTGTGCTTCTATCAGCTGATATATTTATTTGATATTTTTAATATTATAACCAAATAAAAATTATTTTAATTAATATTTATTGTCTTTGTTGCACATAATTTGTGGGGTTGATGGTATTGCAGCAGAGTTGGTATAGCTCCCCACAGGTAGAGCTTGGTCCCCAGGGCTTCCGGTGCAATTGGTAAGGGATGGTAGGTGTTGAGATGCAGGAAAAAATTGGAGGACACAGGGTTGCAGTCTTTAGAATCCGGGCAGCCTGGAAGCGTTTTGGAATCCCCCTAGCCAGGTGGGGTTGGAAGCCTTCCTTTCTGCGCTGAATTCTCTGTCTCTTGCTGCCTGAGGCTTCACACAAGGTCCTTTCTCAATCTGTCCTTTTAGGGTATGGCTCCACGGTACGGCTTGCCGGCGGGTTCGCCGCAGCGGCGAAGCCGCTCGGCGCTAAGCCCCGCCCCCTTTCTGGGACGCGATGGTGCCGGATGTGTACAGTACACATCCGGGATCATCGCACCCCTCGCCATAGGGCCCTGTGATATGCCTTGCGGGGACGCTGCGTCCCCGCAAGGTGTACGGACATGCTGCGTTCTGAAAAGACGCGCAGCATGTCCGGAGTCGCAGGGCCGCCGCGTGCGGGTTTCCACGCATAGTGGAGACGGGATTTCATAAAATCCCCTCCACTATGCTGGAACATCTGGACGCTGCTTGTTTGACGCTGCAGCGTCAAACAAGCAGCGTTTACGTACCGTGGAAACATACCCTTACATGGACACTACCCGCATGGCTGGCAGCTCGAGCCTTTTAACAGGTGTACCTTCTCTCATGGTGACTCCGGGCTCTAATCTGCTGCTGTGCCTTCGGGTGTCAGTGATGGCCATGAAACCTGCAATCTCCCGCCCTCCGGTTTCTGCTGTGGGACATACAGTTCACACACAACCTCGGACTTTGGTGTCTGGTTTCTTTGAGCTTTATCCTGGGAAGAGCTCAGTTATAGCTCCATTCCCAGTCTCTCTCTCCTCCTGTGCTTCCTCTCCCTTCATTGTCTCACACAGACTGACCTCTAACTCCTCCTCCGGACCAGAACTTATAAGGAAGCTACCCTGAAACTGGGTTTAGAGCTCCCCCTTCTGGCCTGGAGTCAGAAAAGTGTTGTAAGTTAGTGCTACCTGTTAAGGGGATCCTTCTCACTTCCAGGCATAGCATCACCCTCCCCGGGAGGAATGTAATGCCATTGTGGCATCCGGACTCCTGGGGTGCCACAGTAGCGTCTTACAGATCAAAAAAAGTGGATGGGATTTATAAAGATCTCAAGCCCACGGTTCTTCTTTTTTTTACTCAGTGTAAACTGACCTGAGGTGCGGGTTTCAAATCCACAACATGTCAATTTCTCTTGCTGAGTTTGCTGTGTGGATTTTCCACATAGACTTGTATTAAGTGCAGAAAGTCTACAGGTAAAAAACGCACATGAATTTTTACTGTGTTTCCATGGCAAAAACAGATGTTATCAGCAGCTACGTATATCAATAACGTATTTTGTAAAGCGCTGCGTAATATGTTGGCGCTATATAAATAAAATTATTATTATTATTTTGTCAAAGCCAAATACCAGGAAATATGAAAAACAAAGCAACTTTATTTAAAGCATGACATACCAACAAGAGGCAAAGACTGCAACGTCAAAAACGTAATAAAGACACATTCAATAATGAACAAAAAAAACACAAGTAACCTAATTTACATAATAGGTGCAGAAATTCTGCAGCGTCAAAAACTCACCAAATGCTTATTGTGGGAACGTAACCTAAGGCACAGTGAGCAGGAGATTTGTATAAATCCCATCCATTTTGCGGGAACGGTAAGATTCTGCATTTTTGTGCACGGCGAAAATACGCAGCATCAAAAACTCATCGTGGACACACAGCCTAAAGCAGCGGTGCGAGCTTCAAATCCGCAACATGTCAATTTCTCTTGTGGGGACGCTGAGTTTTATCTGCAGATTTTTCCTATAAACTTGTATTATAGCATGAAAATCTGCAGGTAAAAAACACACGTGTTTTTAGTGCGTATCCACTGAGGAAATGCACCAAAAACACGTGATCCACACGTGACTATGTCAATAAAGTTGTGATAAGGCCAAATAGCAGGAAGTCTCAAAAGCAAAGCAGATTTATTTCAATCACGACACACCAAAAAAATTATGCATCAAAAATGCACTAATTACGCATATAAAAAAAGCAAGTAAACTAATTTTACTTAATAGATCAAAAACTCACCAAAAGCTCATTGTGGGCACGTAGCCTATACAGAAAAAAAAAATCAATTCTGCAAGGAAAAATTAAGCATTAGGTGTAAGATTTCAGAAATCTCATTCACTCTGCTGGTATTTTAAAATGCTGCATTTTTATCTCAGCAAAAACTCATGGAAAAAAAGTGAAAAAAACCCCGCACCTTGTGAGAAACCCCATACTGTGCATTAGGCCGGGGTCACACTTGCGAGTTCAATGCAAGACACTCGCGCGAGTCTCTCGTATCAAATCCCAGCACTGCTGCCGGCACTTGGGAGCGGAGTGTGCGGCTATATGTATAGTATTTCTATGCAGCTGAACGCTCCGTTCCCGAGTGCCGGCGGCAGTGCCGGGACTGGATGCGAGAGATTCGCGTGAGTTTCTCGCATTGAACTCGCAAGTGTGACCCGGCCTTAAACTGAAGATTTCAAATTAACATTTTCTTTCATTCATGGTTGGTTTGTGAATGTCGTCCATCTGTACAATACCAGCATTATTTAAAGGGGTTACATTGCTGGAGGATGATTACCCTTCAGTCAACAGCCTCCAAACTTCTGTCCCTTACTACATCTTTTGGACTTACTCAATGGTTCTCCGCAGCCACCCACACAGACGGACATACACTAGACCTGCTCTTCACCCATCTCTGCGCTATCTAACTTCACCACCTCCACTCTCCCTCTATCCGAGCACCATCTGCTTACTTTCTCATCCCTCCCTGTCCTCCGAGTCCTCACCAGTCACCCATTTCCAGCAACCTTCACACCCCCGCAGAAGCCTCAAACACTGAGACACCCACACACTCTCTGACTCTATCCTACCACAGGCATCCATATCCTCACTCCACGACACAGACAGTGCCATTGCTTTCTACAATGCCACTCTCGCATCAGCTATTGACACTGTTGCCCCTCTCGTTCATGGCTGAGTGCGACGTATCAATAGACAACCCTGGCACAATAACACCACTAAAAAACTCCAGCAAGTGTCCAGGGTTGCAGAGAGGCGTTGGAAGAAAATACATTCGCAAGACGACTTCTTGCATTCAAACAGGCAACACTCACTTTCAAATCTACTCTCACCTCTGCTAAACAGGCCTACTTCACAACCCTCGTATCTTCCTTATCCTACAACCCCAATCAGTTATTCAAAACTTTTAACTCCCTTCTATGCCCCCCACTACCCCCTCCAACCTCCCTCATCTCTGCTGAGGACTTTGCCACACACTTTAAAAATAAGATGAACCAAACAAGGCAAGTTTTCATTGTTCAACCACAACAACCCCTTTCTATACCAGACCAATGCCCAAACCACATAACCTCCCTATCCAACATCACTGAAGGGAAGTGTGACAAAACACTCCGGGATCGCCTTTGCTGGGGTCAAAGGTCACGTGGTTTGTGCATTGAACTCTGAGGCGACAGCAGGTTTCCAAGTTAACTGACCTCAGGTCAGGTTTATTAAAGTGAAAGCAAATACAGAAAACAAAACATAAAAATAAATCCTAGCCTGTCCGGCGCTAACTAAACAAATACGTTGCTATCTAACAACTGGGGGGGCTTCTCCCTCCCAGCTAACATTACACAGATCACGAGCAGATCTCTCACTCACGTTTGTCTCACACAGACAGGCATTCTGTGTGCCCCAGGCTGACACCTGAAACCTCCAGCTGGTCAGCCTTTATTCCTGCACTTATTAACCCCTCGGTATCCTGAAGATACTGAGCGGCCTAATTCACATAGGACAAATACCTGGGCGAGATATACCTGCCCCCGACTACCAGACCGACATGACTCTTACATATCCTCCCCCCCTGCTCAGACCACTCAGGTCGAGCAAGAATACTCTCAAAACAGTGTACTCGGGACAGGGCATCAGCGTTCCCCATCTGCACCCCGGGGCGGTGCTCCACCGTGAAAGAGTAAGCCTGCAGGGCAAGGAACCACCGGGTTACCCGACTATTACGGTCCTTCTGGAGATGCATCCACTTGAGAGGGGCATGGTCCGTGACCAGCCTAAACTTCCTACCTGCCAGGTAATATTTGAGGGAGTTGAGAGCCCATTTGATGGCTAGGCACTTTTTTTCAATCACGGCATACCTCTGCTCATGTACATTCAGTTTCCGACTGAGGTAGAGGACCGGGTGTTCGACTCCGTCCCTTACCTGGGAAAGTACAGCTCCGACACCAGTATCAGAAGCATCAGTTTGCACCACAAACTCGCTGCTGAAATCAGGAGTCACTAGTACGGGCTGAGAGCACAAAGCCCGTTTCAGACTGTGGAAGGCCTCTTCAGCCGCTGAGGACCATTTTACTATGACGGAATCCCTCCCTTTGGTAAGATCCGTCAAGGGGGTAGCCATGGCCGCAAAGTTGAGTATGAACCGCCGATAATAGCCAGCAATGCCCAGGAAAGCTTGAACTTGTTTCTTGTTCACTGGTTGCGGCCAGCCCTGAATTGCCTGTATTTTGTCGATCTGGGGTTTAACCACTCCTCTGCCAATCACGTAGCCCAAGTATTGGGCTTCTTCAAGGCCGATGTGACATTTCTTGGGATTCGCCGTTAAGCCTGCGTCTCTCAGGTCATCAATCACCGCCTGTACCTTCCGGAGGTGAGCTTCCCAGTCCACGCTGTAAATTATGATGTTGTCTAGGTAGGCGGAAGCGTACTGCCTGTGGGGCCTCAAGACTCGATCCATCAATCTCTGGAACGTTGCTGGGGCTCCGTGAAGTCCAAACGGCATGTAGATATACTGGAACAGCCCTTCCGGTGTAGCAAATGCCGTCTTCTCTCTGGCCGCCTCGGCCAGAGGGATCTGCCAGTACCCATTTGTTAGATCCAGGGTCGTAATGTATCGGGCTTTACCAAGCCGGTCGATCAACTCATCGACCCGGGGCATAGGGTACGCATCAAATTTAGAAACCGCATTCAGTTTCCTAAAGTCATTGCAAAACCGTATAGAGCCATCCGGCTTAGGTATCAACACGATTGGACTGGACCAGGCGCTGTGCGACTCTTCAATGACTCCTAAGTCCAACATTGCCTTCACCTTCCGGGAGAGGGCTTCATGGCGTGCTTCCGGAATCCGGTATGGCTTCACATGAACTGTGACACCAGGCTCTGTGACAATCTCATGTTTCACTAGCCTAGTCTGGCCAGGTTTTTCCGAGAAAAACTGTTGGTTCTGTAACAAACTGCTTAACCTCAGATTTTTGTCGTTCAGAGAGAATCTCGGCAATCTGCACCTCCGGTACGGTCGGTGAGCAAACCGGACGGGGCAGATCCGCTGTTAGGGCAGCGCGGTCTTTCCAGGGTTTTATCAGATTCACATGATAAATCTGTTCTGGTTTTCTCTTACCAGGCTGGTGCACTTTATAGTTCACTTCACCAACTCGTTCCACGACCTCAAAGGGGCCCTGCCATTTCGCCAGAAGTTTACTATCCACCGTAGGAATTAGGATCAACACCCTATCCCCGGGTGCAAATGTACGGACCTTGGCGCCTCTATCATAACTTTGCCTCTGGGATCCCTGGGCCTGTAACATATGTTCCCTAACAAGGGGCATGACAGCAGCAATACGGTCCTGCATTTGCGTTACATGGTCTATCACCGTTTTAAAGGGAGTGACTTGACCTTCCCAGGTTTCTTTTGCGACGTCCAACAGTCCACGGGGACGACGGGCGTATAATAGCTCGAAAGGCGAGAACCCTGTGGAAGACTGGGGAACTTCCCTAATGGCAAACAGCAAATAGGGTAACAAGTAATCCCAGTTCTTCCCATCTTTGTCTATCGCCTTCCGGAGCATCTGTTTTAAGGTTTTATTGAACCGCTCAACCAGGCCATCTGTTTGAGGGTGATAGACAGACGTACGCAACTGGTCTATTTGCAATAGTCTGCAGAGCTCCTTCATCACCCTTGACATAAAGGGAGTCCCCTGGTCGGTGAGTATCTGTTTTGGAATTCCCACCTGACTAAACACTTGTACCAATTCTTTGGCGATCGTTTTGGTAGCAGTGTTACGCAAAGGGATGGCTTCTGGGTAACGAGTGGCATAATCCATGATGACGAGGATATGTTGGTGCCCACGTGCGGACCGGGGAAGGGGCCCAACCAGATCCATCCCAATTCTCTCAAAAGGGACTCCAATGATAGGGAGGGGTACCAAAGGGCTACAGAACCGAGGTTTAGGTGCCGAGATTTGGCACTCTGGACAGGACTCACAATAGTTACGCACATCATTGTGTATTCCAGGCCACACAAAACAATGCAATATCCTTTCTGTGTTTTTTTTGTACCCCCAGATGTCCCCCCATTATATGTCCGTGGGCCAGGTCCAGTACCTTCCGCCGATAAGGTTTGGGTACCACTAACTGTTGCACAATATCTTCCCCTTTTTTCTCTACCTGGTAGAGTAAATCATTTTCAAGAACCATGTACGGGTACGCTAGCCTAGTGTCAGGTTCTACGGGTACCCCATCTATTATTTTTACATTTTTCCTAGCCAGGGTCAGGGTAGGATCTCTCATTTGCTCGCTGTGGAAGTCATCCAACTGGACTCCCAAATCTGGTAGGCAGGGTGCTGGATGGCTGTCTGCCTCCGCCTCTCGCTGAGTTTCCTCAGTTTCCTCAGTTTCCCCCGCCATAACTGAGAAGGGGAACTGAAGGTTAGATTCAATAACCTCCCCAGTAACGTCTGCCTGTGGGACCTCCTCTAGGAGTTCGGGACCTCCAGATGGCATGGGAACAGATTCACAGCTACGGTGAAGGAGCAACTGATTCTCCCACAACTGCCAGAAATGGGGAAAATCCCTACCCAGGATTATATCATGTAACAATGCGGGAACGAGTCCCACTTTGTTGCACAGACCCATAGGGAGTGGAAATCGGTATGACCGCTGTTAGGTACGAGCAGGTGTCACCATGCACACACGTTACAGAGAATTTGTCAGACGAACCAGACGGAAGTGCCACCAGACTAGCTTTCACCAGAGTCACCACACTTCCAGAGTCTAGTAACGCCACAACACTTTTCCCATCAACAGATAATTCACACAGGTGTTTTGCTATATCATTTTGGCCCGCATTCACATTCACCAGCCGTGTAACCAAAGACATGCGTTTCTTAGAGTCTATAACATCGCACTGCATGGGTTCAGTGGTAACAGGACAGTTCGCAGAAACATGGCCCTTCTCACGGCAACGGAAACACCTAACAGGTCCCCTATTGAGACCACCGTCCCATACTCTCGGTCTCGGAGTGCGAGCAGTCCCGGGTTCCTCCCCCACAGTTTTTGGCGATTTTCCTTCACCCGCAGTCGCTGGAACAGTCTTACCGGTTCCACGAGGAGAAGGCACAGACCGGTTGCTAGCGGTTTCGTCGGGAAGTCCTTCTGCCACGGAATAACGCTCGACCAACTCCACAAGTTGATCCGCTGTCGTGGGATTTCCTTGGCTTACCCACCTTTTCAGCGCTGGAGGTAGCACTCTCAGGTACTTGTCCAGGACAACCCGCTGGATTATTTCTGGGGTTGTCAGTACCTCGGGTTGCAGCCATTTCTTTGTCAAGTAGATCAGGTCGAACATCTGAGACCGCGGCGGTTTATCAGGCTGGTATGTCCACTGGTGTACCCTCTGCGCACGGACAGCCGTCGTCACACCTAGCCGGGCCAGGATCTCAACTTTCAGCTTCTCAAAGTCCTGAGCGACTTCCGGGTCCAAGTCATGGTAAGCTTTTTGGGCCTCGCCGGAGAGAAACGGAGCAATCAAATCGGCCCATCGTGCCTTCGGCCACTTCTCCCTCAGCGCCGTCCGCTCAAACGTTGTCAGGTATGCTTCGACGTCATCTTCTGCAGTCAACTTTTGCCAGTACCGACTCACATGGATCCTTCTGGACTCTGCTTCCGGGTCTACCTCAGGCATGCTCACCAGGCGCTGCGCCACCTGTTGGAGAAGCTGGCGGTCTGCAACCGTCATGTCCATTAACTCCTTCAGCTGTGCGGCCATCAAGCGATTAGCTTCATGCTGTGCGGCAGTGGCCTGCTGCTGTACGGCAGTGGACTGTACTAGGGCTTTCACCACGTCTTCCATACTGTCGCCTGTGCCACGCGATGCCCGCATTCTCCACCACAATGTGACAAACCACTCCGGGATCGCCTTTGCTGGGGTCAAAGGTCACGTGGTTTGTGCATTGAACTCTGAGGCGACAGCAGGTTTCCAAGTTAACTGACCTCAGGTCAGGTTTATTAAAGTGAAAGCAAATACAGAAAACAAAACATAAAAATAAATCCTAGCCTGTCTGTTGTGGATTCTGTTTTTGGGCTCCCTCTGGTGGTTACAACTGGTACTGGGTGACTTTGGTGGGTTGCGGTCTCTGGTTTCCACCTGTCCATCTGAGGCTGGGTGTTTCCTATTTAACCTGGCTTTCCTGTCATTCCCTTGCCGGCTATCAATGTACTCAGATGTGCTCAGTTTGGTTCTGACTACCTGCTTCCAGATCTCTCAGGATAAGCTAAGTTATGCTTTTCAGTTGTTTTGTTTTTTGTCCAGCTTGCTAAATATTACTCTATGCTAGTTGGAAGCTCTAGTGGGCTGAGGTGCTCCCCATGTGCCATGAGTTGGCACATGGGTGCTTGTAATCTCAGGATGGTTTTTGATTAGGGTTTTTTGCTGACCGCTCAGACCCCTTTTGTATCCTTCTGCTTTCTAGTTATAGCGGGCCTCGTTTTGCTAACTCTATTTTCATATCTATGTGCGTGCCTTCCTCTCATTTTCACCGTCAATACATGTGGGGGGCAACTATACCTTTGGGGGTTTATTTCTCTGGAGGCAAGTTAGGTCTTTATTTTCTCTGCAGTGCTAGTTAGCTCTTAGGCTGGCGCGAGGCGTCTAGAATCAACGTAGGCACGCTCCCTGGCTATTTCTAGTTGTGTTTGTCAGGAGTAGGGCAGCGGTCAGCCCAGGTTCCAGCACCCTAGAGCTCGTCCGTTATTTGAGTTATTTTTTGCTTGTCCAGTGTGATCCCCTAGCCATTGGGATCCATAACAGTATAGCCGGCCCACAAAGTGTTAATTGTTTGGGCTGAAGCAGGAGAAAAAGAAGTGTTGAAGGGAAATTTTTTTTTTTTTTTCCCCTCAGAGTTTTGCTGCCTAGCCTTTAATTGCTGTCTAGCTGCTTCTTACCTCCCCTTAACCCTTGAATGGCTCTGACCTTAGCTGTTTAATATGGATGTCCAGAGTTTGGCTTCCAGCCTGAATAATCTCGCTGCAAAAGTTCAAAACATACAGGATTTTGTTGTTCACACTCCTATGTCTGAACCTAGAATTCCTATTCCAGAGTTTCTTTCTGGAGATAGATCTACCTTCCTGAATTTCAGGAACAATTGCAAATTGTTTCTTTCTTTGAAATCTCGCTCCTCTGGAGACCCTGCTCAGCAGGTCAAGATTGTAATATCTTTCCTGCGGGGCGACCCTCAGAATTGGGCATTTGCATTGGCACCAGGGGATCCTGCATTGCTCAGTGTGGATGCGTTTTTTCTGGCACTGGGATTGCTCTATGAGGAACCTAACCTGGAGATTCAGGCTGAAAAGGCTTTATTAGCCCTCTCTCAGGGGCATGATGAAGCGGAAGTATATTGTCAAAAATTTCGGAAATGGTCGGTACTTACTCAGTGGAATGAGTGCGCCCTGGCTGCAAACTTCAGAGATGGTCTTTCTGAGGCCATTAAGGATATTATGGTGGGGTTCCCTGCGCCTACAGGTCTGAATGAGTCTATGACTATGGCCATTCAGATTGATCGGCGTTTGCGGGAGCGCAAACCTGTGCACCAGTTGGCGGTGTCTTCTGAACAGGCACCTGAGACTATGCAATGTGATAGAATTCAGTCCAGAAGTGAACGGCAAAATTATAGGCGGAAAAACGGATTGTGTTTTTATTGTGGTGATTCAGCTCATGTTATATCAGCATGCTCTAAACGCACAAAAAAGGTTGATAAATCTTTTGCCATTAGTACTCTGCAGTCTAAGTTCATTTTGTCTGTAACTCTGATTTGTTCACTGTCATCCATTTCCGTCGATGCTTATGTGGATTCGGGCGCTGCCCTGAGTCTTATGGATTGGTCATTTGCCAAACGCTGCGGTTTTAGTCTGGAGCCTCTGGAAGTTCCTATTCCTTTGAAGGGAATTGACTCTACACCACTGGCTATGAATAAACCGCAGTACTGGACACAAGTGACCATGCGCATGACTCCCGTTCATCAGGAGGTGATTCGCTTCCTTGTACTGTATAATTTACATGATGTACTAGTGCTTGGTCTGCCATGGTTACAAACTCATAATCCAGTCCTGGATTGGAAAACAATGTCTGTGTTAAGCTGGGGATGTCAGGGGGTTCATGATTATGCACCTCTGATTTCAATCGCTTCATCTAGTCCTTCTGAGGTCCCTGCGTTTTTGTCTGACTATCGGGATGTTTTTGAGGAGCCTAAGCTCAATTCGCTCCCTCCTCATAGGGATTGTGACTGTGCTATAGAATTAATTTCTGGCAGTAAGTTCCCTAAGGGTCGTTTATTTAATCTGTCAGTGCCAGAGCATACTGCTATGCGGAATTATATTAAGGAGTCCTTGGAAACGGGACATATTCGTCCATCTTTGTCCCCTCTGGGAGCAGGTTTTTTTTTCGTGGCTAAAAAAGATGGTTCCCTGAGGCCTTGTATAGATTATCGCCTTCTGAATAAGATTACAGTCAAATATCAGTATCCATTGCCATTATTGACTGATTTGTTTGCTCGCATTAAGGGGGCTAGGTGGTTCACTAAGATAGATCTTCGCGGTGCGTATAATCTTGTGCGGATAAAGCAGGGTGATGAGTGGAAAACCGCATTTAATACGCCTGAGGGCCATTTTGAGTATTTGGTAATGCCTTTTGGACTTTCTAATGCTCCTTCAGTCTTTCAGTCCTTTATGCACAATATTTTCCGTGAATATCTGGATAAGTTTATGATTGTGTATTTGGATGATATTTTGGTGTTTTCTGATGACTGGGAGTCTCATGTTCTACAGGTCAGGAAGGTGTTTCAAGTCCTGCGGGCCAATTCTCTGTTTGTGAAGGGCTCGAAATGTCTCTTCGGAGTCCAGAAGATTTCTTTTTTGGGGTACATTTTTTCTCCTTCTACTATTGAGATGGATCCCGTCAAGGTTCAGGCGATTTGTGACTGGACACAACCTACATCTGTTAAGAGTCTTCAGAGGTTCTTGGGTTTTGCTAATTTTTATCGTCGGTTCATTGCTAATTTTTCCAGTGTTGTTAAACCTTTGACTGATTTGACTAAAAAGGGTGCTGATGTTGCTAATTGGTCTCCTACGGCTGTGGAGGCCTTTCAGGAACTTAAGCGCCGGTTTTCTTCTGCTCCTGTGTTATGTCAACCAGATGTTTCACTTCCTTTTCAGGTTGAGGTTGATGCTTCCGAGATTGGAGCGGGGGCGGTTTTGTCACAGAGAAGTTCCGATGGCTCGGTGATGAAGCCATGTGCGTTCTTTTCTAGAAAATTCTCGCCCGCCGAGCGCAATTATGATGTGGGTAATCGGGAGCTTTTGGCCATGAAGTGGGCATTTGAGGAGTGGCGTCATTGGCTTGAGGGTGCTAGACATCGTGTGGTGGTCTTGACTGATCACAAAAATCTGATTTACCTTGAGTCTGCCAGGCGTCTGAATCCTAGACAGGCTCGTTGGTCGTTGTTTTTTTCTCGTTTCAATTTTGTGGTTTCATACCTGCCAGGTTCAAAGAATGTGAAGGCAGATGCTCTTTCTAGGAGTTTTGTGCCTGACTCTCCTGGAGACTCTGGGCCTACTGGTATCCTTAGGGATGGGGTAATATTGTCCGCCGTCTCCCCAGACTTGCGTCGTGCATTGCAGGAGTTTCAGGCGGATAAACCTGATCGTTGTCCACCAGAAAGACTGTTTGTTCCGGATAATTGGACCAGTAGAGTCATCTCCGAGGTCCATTCTTCTGTGTTGGCTGGTCATCCGGGAATATTTGGTACTAGAGACTTGGTGGCCAGGTCTTTTTGGTGGCCTTCCTTGTCAAGGGATGTGCGCACCTTTGTGCAGTCTTGTGGAGTGTGTGCTCGGGCTAAGCCTTGCTGTTCTCGGGCCAGTGGGTTGTTGTTATCCTTGCCTATCCCGAAGAGGCCTTGGACGCACATTTCCATGGATTTTATTTCAGATCTCCCTGTCTCACAGAAAATGTCCGTTATCTGGGTTGTGTGTGACCGCTTTTCTAAGATGGTTCATTTGGTACCCTTGCCTAAGTTGCCTTCCTCCTCTGAGTTGGTCCCTTTATTTTTTCAGAACGTGGTTCGTTTGCATGGGATTCCGGAGAATATCGTTTCTGACAGGGGATCCCAGTTTGTGTCTAGATTTTGGCGGACGTTTTGTGCTAAGATGGGCTTTTTTTGGAAGTGCATCTGAACAGCAAGGTGGATTGCTGTTGAGGGGAGATAGAGAGAAAAAAAAAATAAAAAAATCTATAAATCTTCAGCACAGCGAGTGTGAGCGAGCTGAGTGTGACCTGAGCGTAAGTGTGAACGGCGGTAAGTGTGTGACTTGTGATTCAGTGAAGAGGTATTTGGAAGGCCTTTAACAAATACCTGTGTGAATTGGAGTGAGTTGCTGAATTGGGAGTAGCTATATTCATAAGGAGTTAACTTAGGGTGGGGGCTCATAATTAAGGGGATATAAGGGGCAGCTGTTTGGGGCTCAAGTCCTTTTTGGAAGTGCATCTGAACAGCAAGGTGGATTGCTGTTGAGGGGAGATAGAGAGAAAAAAAAAAATCTATAAATCTTCAGCACAGCGAGTGTGAGCGAGCTGAGTGTGACCTGAGCGTAAGTGTGAACGGCGGTAAGTGTGTGACTTGTGATTCAGTGACTTTGGAATCAGGGAGTTTCCAAGGGAGGAATTGATTCTGTTTTTTTTGGTTT
Organism: Ranitomeya variabilis; assembly: GCF_051348905.1. Classification (NCBI taxonomy): domain Eukaryota; kingdom Metazoa; phylum Chordata; class Amphibia; order Anura; family Dendrobatidae; genus Ranitomeya; species Ranitomeya variabilis. The sequence continues at coordinate 638,171,161 of NC_135234.1, read as the reverse complement.
TTTTTTTGTTTAATTAATACTTTGTATTTATTTTTAATTAACGTTTCTGTGTGGTGCAATCCCCATTAGGAAATGTGCTCCACAATTGTTAATGCCATCCAGTGTACATCTTGCCACATGTATGCAGTCCTTGACCAGCCGGTCGAGGGTGCATACTGCTGTGCGAGATGTGAGCACATTGTGCATTTGGAAACCCAGATACTGGATCTAAATGTGCAGCTGGCAACACTGAGATCCATAGACAATATGGAGAGGAGTCTTCTGCTCACAGAGCAGACGCTCAATGGGATAGATGAGGAGGGGGATGGTAGGATGGAGCTGCAGGACAGTGTGGCAGTTAGCTGGGTGACAGATAGAAGGCGGGGTAGAGGGAAGAGTGCCAGGGAGGCTAGTCCTGATCTGGCACACCCCAATAAGTTTGCTAAGTTGGCAGATGAGGGGGGTGCCAGAACAGGGGTAGCACTGCTGCAGCCAGGCATGTCCTCTGAAAGCCGGAGGAGTGACTGCTCCAGTAAGGAGGGAAAAAGGAGAACAGGGCAGGCCAGACAGGTGCTGGTAGTGGGGGACTCAATTATTAGGGGAACAGATAGGGCAATCTGTCACAAAGACAGGGATCGTCGGACAGTGTGCTGCCTACCTGGCGCTCGAGTCCGACACATCGCTGATCAGGTGGACAGATTACTGGGAGGGGCTGGTGAGGACCCAGCGGTCATGGTGCACATTGGCACAAATGACAAAGTTAGAGGTAGGTGGAAGGTCCTTAAAGATGATTTCAGGGAATTAGGCTGCAAGCTGAAAGCAAGGACCTCCAACGTGGTATTTTCCGAAATACTGCCTGTACCACGTGCCACGCCAGAGAGGCAACGGGAGATTAGGGAGGTTAATAAATGGCTCAAGAATTGGTGTAGGAAGGAGGGGTTTGGGTTCCTGCAGAACTGGGCCGACTTCTCAGTTGGCTACAGGCTCTACGCTAGGGACGGGCTGCACCTCAATGGGGAAGGTGCAGCTGTGCTGGGGGAGAAAATGGTTAGAAGGTTGGAGGAGTGTTTAAACTAAGGATTGGGGGGGAGGGTATTCATTTTATAGGAGGGGAAGATAGTGCAGATAGAGACCTGGGCACAAATAAGGAAGTTGGGGGTGGCGGTGGCATGGGGGGTGGGGTTAGAACAGTTAGTAATTTAAGAAAGAATAGAGGTACAGAGAGTAACATCAAGTGCATGTATACTAATGCCAGAAGCCTCGCCAACAAAATGGATGAATTAGAACTAATGTTGTTGGAGCATAATTATGACATGGTGGGGATATCTGAGACGTGGCTGGATGAGAGCCATGACTGGGCTGTTAACTTGCAGGGCTATAGCCTGTTCAGAAATGACCGTACAGATAAGCGAGGGGGTGGGGTGTGTCTGTATGTAAAATCGACCTTAAAACCCATCCTGCGTGATAATATAGGTGAATCTAATGAAAATGTAGAGTCTCTGTGGGTGGAGATAAGGGGAGGGGACTGATAGGGGTTTGTTATAAATCTCCAAAACTAACGGAAGCAATGGAGAATATCCTCGTAAAGCAAATAGATGAAGCTGCGACTCAAGGAGAAGTCATTATTATGGGGGACTTCAACTACCCTGAAATAGATTGGGGAACAGAAACCTGCAGTTCCAGCAAAGGTAATCGGTTTTTGACAACTATGAGAGACAATTACCTTTCACAACTGGTTCAGGACCCAACAAGGAGGGGGGCACTGCTAGACCTAATATTAACCAACAGGCCAGACCGCATATCAAATATAAGGGTTGGGGGTCACTTGGGGAATAGTAATCACAAAATAATAAGTTTTCATGTAACCTTTAATAAGATGGGTAGTAGGGGGGTGACAAGGACACTAAACTTCAGGAGGGCAAATTTCCAACGGATGAGAGAGGATCTTGGTGCAATTAACTGGGACGATATCCTGAGACACAAAAATACACAAAGAAAATGGGAGACATTTATTAGCATCCTGGATAGGACCTGTGCACAGTATATACCGTATGGGAATAAACATACTAGAAATAGGAGGAAACCAATATGGCTAAATAGAGCTGTAAGGGGCGCAATAAGGGACAAAAAGAAAGCATTTAGAGAATTAAAGGAAGTAGGTAGTGAGGAGGCATTAAATAAATACAGAAAATTAAATACATTCTGTAAAAAGCAAATCAAGGCAGCAAAGATTGAGACCGAGAGACTCATTGCCAGAGAGAGTAAAAATAATCCCAAAATATTCTTTAACTATATAAATAGTAAGAAACTAAAAAATGACAGTGTTGGCCCCCTTAAAAATAGTCTGGGTGAAATGGTGGATGAGGATGAGGAAAAAGCCAATATGCTAAATGACTTTTTTTCATCAGTATTTACAAAAGAAAATCCCATGGCAGACAAAATGACTAGTGATAAAAATTCCCCATTAAATGTCACCTGCTTAACCCAGCAGGAAGTACAGCGGCGTCTAAAAATAACTAAAATTGACAAATCTCCGGGCCCGGATGGGATACACCCCCGAGTACTGCAGGAACTAAGTACAGTCATTGATAGACCATTATTTTTAATCTTTAAAGACTCCATAATAACAGGGTCTGTACCACAGGACTGGCGTATAGCAAATGTGGTGCCAATATTCAAAAAAGGGGCAAAAACTGAACTCGGAAATTATAGGCCAGTAAGTTTAACCTCTACTGTGGGTAAAATCCTGGAGGGCATTCTAAGGGATGCTATGCTGGAGTATCTGAAGAGGAATAACCTCATGACCCAGTATCAGCACGGGTTTACTAGGGACCGTTCATGTCAGACTAATTTGATCAGCTTCTATGAAGAGGTAAGTTCAGGACTGGACCAAGGGAACCCAGTGGACGTAGTATATATGGACTTTTCCAAAGCTTTTGATACGGTGCCACACAAAAGGTTGTTACATAAAATGAGAGTAATGGGGATAGGGGAAAATATGTGTAAGTGGGTTGAGAGCTGGCTCAGGGATAGGAAACAAAGGGTGGTTATTAATGGAGCACACTCGGACTGGGTCACGGTTAGCAGTGGGGTACCACAGGGGTCAGTATTGGGCCCTCTTCTTTTTAACATATTTATTAATGACCTTGTAGGGGGCATTCAGAGTAGAATTTCAATATTTGCAGATGACACTAAACTCTGCAGGGTAATCAATACAGGGGAGGACAATTTTATATTACAGGATGATTTATGTAAACTAGAAGCTTGGGCTGATAAATGGCAAATGAGCTTTAATGGGGATAAATGTAAGGTCATGCACTTGGGTAGAAGTAATAAGATGTATAACTATGTGCTTAATTCTAAAACTCTGGGCAAAACTGTCAATGAAAAAGACCTGGGTGTATGGGTGGATGACAAACTCATATTCAGTGGCCAGTGTCAGGCAGCTGCTACAAAGGCAAATAAAATAATGGGATGTATTAAAAGAGGCATAGATGCTCATGAGGAGAACATAATTTTACCTCTATACAAGTCACTAGTTCGACCACACTTAGAATACTGTGCACAGTTCTGGTCTCCGGTGTATAAGAAAGACATAGCTGAACTGGAGCGGGTGCAGAGAAGAGCGACCAAGGTTATTAGAGGACTGAGGGGTCTGCAATACCAAGATAGGTTATTACACTTGGGGCTATTTAGTTTGGAAAAACGAAGACTAAGGGGTGATCTTATGTTAATGTATAAATATATGAGGGGACAGTACAAAGACCTTTCTGATGATCTTTTTAATCATAGACCTGAGACAGGGACAAGGGGGCATCCTCTACGTCTGGTGGAAAGAAGGTTTAAGCATAATAACAGACGCGGATTCTTTACTGTAAGAGCAGTGAGACTATGGAACTCTCTGCCGTATGATGTTGTAATGAGTGATTCATTAATTAAATTTAAGAGGGGACTGGATACCTTTCTGGAAAAGTATAATGTTACAGGGTATATACACTAGATTCCTTGATAAGGCGTTGATCCAGGGAACTAGTCTGATTGCCGTATGTGGAGTCGGGAAGGAATTTTTTTCCCCATGGTGGAGTTACTCTTTGCCACATGGGGTTTTTTTGCCTTCCCCTGGATCAACATGTTAGGGCATGTTAGGTTAGGCTATGGGTTGAACTAGATGGACTTACAGTCTTCCTTCAACCTTAATAACTATGTAACTATGTAATTAATTTGTCTTTCTCGTCTGCATTCCATTCTCAGACGAATGGCCAGACGGAGCGAACTAATCAGACCTTGGAAACTTATTTAAGGTGTTTTGTTTCTGCTGATCAAGATGACTGGGTTGCCTTTTTGCCACTGGCCGAATTTGCCCTTAATAATCGGGCTAGTTCTGCTACTTTGGTTTCTCCTTTCTTTTGTAATTCGGGGTTTCATCCTCGTTTTTCCTCTGGTCAGGTGGAGCCTTCGGATTGTCCTGGAGTGGACGTGGTGGTGGACAGGCTACATCAGATTTGGAATCAGGTGGTGGACAATTTGAAGTTGTCTCAGGAGAAGGCTCAGCAGTTTGCTAATCGCCGTCGCCGCGTGGGTCCCCGACTTCTTGTTGGGGACTTGGTGTGGTTGTCTTCTCGTTTTGTCCCTATGAAGGTCTCTTCTCCCAAGTTCAAGCCTCGGTTCATCGGTCCTTATAAGATCTTGGAGATTCTTAACCCTGTATCTTTTCGTTTGGATCTCCCAGCATCGTTTGCTATTCATAACGTGTTCCATCGGTCGTTATTGCGGAGGTATGAGGTGCCCGTTGTTCCTTCGGTTGAGCCTCCTGCTCCGGTGCTGGTGGAGGGAGAATTGGAGTATGTTGTTGAGAAGATCTTGGATTCTCGTGTTTCCAGACGTAAACTCCAGTATTTGGTTAAGTGGAAGGGTTATGGTCAGGAGGATAATTCCTGGGTGGTCGCCTCTGATGTTCATGCGACTGATTTGGTCCGCGCCTTCCATAGAGCTCATCCTGATCGCCCTGGGGGTTCTCGTGAGGGTTCGGTGACCCCTCCTCAAGGGGGGGGTACTGTTGTGGATTCTGTTTTTGGGCTCCCTCTGGTGGTTACAACTGGTACTGGGTGACTTTGGTGGGTTGCGGTCTCTGGTTTCCACCTGTCCATCTGAGGCTGGGTGTTTCCTATTTAACCTGGCTTTCCTGTCATTCCCTTGCCGGCTATCAATGTACTCAGATGTGCTCAGTTTGGTTCTGACTACCTGCTTCCAGATCTCTCAGGATAAGCTAAGTTATGCTTTTCAGTTGTTTTGTTTTTTTGTCCAGCTTGCTAAATATTACTCTATGCTAGTTGGAAGCTCTAGTGGGCTGAGGTGCTCCCCATGTGCCATGAGTTGGCACATGGGTGCTTGTAATCTCAGGATGGTTTTTGATTAGGGTTTTTTGCTGACCGCTCAGACCCCTTTTGTATCCTTCTGCTTTCTAGTTATAGCGGGCCTCGTTTTGCTAACTCTATTTTCATATCTATGTGCGTGCCTTCCTCTCATTTTCACCGTCAATACATGTGGGGGGCAACTATACCTTTGGGGGTTTATTTCTCTGGACGCAAGTTAGGTCTTTATTTTCTCTGCAGTGCTAGTTAGCTCTTAGGCTGGCGCGAGGCGTCTAGAATCAAAGTAGGCACGCTCCCTGGCTATTTCTAGTTGTGTTTGTCAGGAGTAGGGCAGCGGTCAGCCCAGGTTCCATCACCCTAGAGCTCGTCTGTTATTTGAGTTATTTTTTGCTTGTCCAGTGCGATCCCCTAGCCATTGGGATCCATAACACCTGTCCGGCGCTAACTATACAAATACGTTGCTATCTAACAACTGGGGGGGCTTCTCCCTCCCAGCTAACATTACACAGATCACGAGCAGAGCTCTCATTCACGTTTGTCTCACACAGACAGGCATTCTGTGTGCCCCAGGCTGACACCTGAAACCTCCAGCTGGTCAGCCTTTATTCCTGCACTTATTAACCCCTCGGTATCCTGAAGATACTGAGCGGCCTAATTCACATAGGACAAATACCTGGGCGAGATATACCTGCCCCCGACTACCAGACCGACATGACTCTTACAGGAAGCTTAATTGTCTCCTCTCCAAATCGCACCTCACCACCTGTGCGCTCGACCCCATCCCACCTCCTCCCCAACCTCACCGCCACTCTTATCCCATCCCGAACCCACCTCTTCAATCTATCACTAACTTCTGGCACCTTCCCTTCTGCTTTCAAATATGCTACAATCACGCCTATCCTTAAAAAGCCAACCCTCGATCCAACTGCTATGTCCAGCTATCGCTCAATATCGCTGCTCCCATTCGCTTCCAAACTCCTGGAGCAGCACGTCCACTCTGAACTTTCCTCCCCCCTCTCATCTAACTTGCTCTTTGACAATCTACAATCTGGTTTCCACCCCCATCACTCAACTGACCAAAATTACTAACGACCTACTTACAGCCAAAGCTAACGGACAATACTCTATACTCCTCCTTCTAGACCTGTCCTCTGCTTTCAACACAGTTGACCACTGCCTCCTACTACAGATCCTCTCCTCCTTTGGCATCAAAGATGTCAGGACTCTGAACATTTTTTACCTTTTGTGCATCACTGCCCTCTTCAAAGATGGCGTCTTTGGTCTCATGTGCACTGTGTCTTCCTGCTATAAAACTCCACCCCAGCCTTCAGTCTGTGCTAGAGTATTCTTCTGCTCTGAGTTCCTGCTGCATACACAAGTTTCCAGTAATCCTCCTTCATCTGCTGCTCGTGTTTACTTCATCTGCATTTGCTGGACATGTAAGCTGCTGCTGCTGCTTTGCTATAACCTGAGACTATTAACCAGGCCTCCCTGGTTGAGCTAAGATATGATTTGAATTGCCTATAAGCATATCTATCTGTGTCTGGACTAAGACAAGGATTTATTCGTGTCAAGTATCCTCAAGAATAACTGTGCTTCATAGACTTTCTGCTTGATTGCATTTTTCTCTGAAGACTGCTAAGCTGCATTTATTATTTGCACCAAGTGTTGTGGACTTGAGTTTCTCTCTGCACCTGTTTTAATCACCGTGTGATAATATAGACTTTGCCACTTATAAAACTGTGTCCTGTAGTTGTCTTGTTCCACGCAAAGAGTCTCCTGAGTTATCCCCTATAATTATTACAAAAGACCTTGTCCTATCCTGGATCTCTTCATACTTTTCCAACTGCACATTCAGCGTCTCCCACTCCCACACTACCTCCTCATCCCACCCTCTGTCTGTTGGAGTCCCTCAAGGCTCTGTTCTAGGATCCTTACTCTTCCCAATCTATACACTTGGCCTGGGACAACTCATAAAGTCCAATGGATTCCAGTACCACTTTAATGCTGATGACACTCAGATCTACCTCTCTGGCCTAAACATCACTTCTCTGCTGTCCAGAATCCCGGAGTGTCTATCAGCCATATCCTCCTTCTTCTCCTCTCGCTTCCTCAAACTCAATGTGGACAAATCTGAACTCATCATCTTTCCTCCATCTCATATATCTTCCTTACCTGACCTATCTATCGCAATTAACGACACCACGCTTTCCTCCGTACCAGAAGTCCGCTGCCTCGGAGTAACCCTTGACTCTGTCCTGTCCTTCAAACCGCACATCCAAGCTCTTTCCACCTCCTGTCACCTCCAGCTCAAAAATATCTCCAGAATCCATCCTTTCCTCAACCGTCAATCTGTTAAAATGCTTGTGCATGCCCTCATCATCTCCCGCCTCGACTACTGCAACATCCTTTTCTGTGACCTCCCTGCTAACACCCTTGCACCTCTCTAGTCCATCCTTAACTCTGCTGCCTGACTAATTAGTCTCTCTCCTCGCTACTCCTCCGCTTCCCCCCTCTGCAAATCTCTTCACTGGCTCCCATTCCCTCAGTATTTCTAGTTCAAGTTATTAATACTGACCTACAAAGCCATCCACAACCTTTCTCCTACATATATCTCTGAACTAATCTCCCAATATCTTCCCTCATGTAATCTCCAGTCCTCTCAAGACCTCCTTCTCTCCTCCACTCTTATTCGCTCCTCATCCAACCGCCTCCAAGACTTCTCCCGAATATCCCCCATCCTCTGGAATTCTTTGGCCCAACACGTCCAACTATCAACCACATTCGGATCCTTCAGATAGAACCTGAAAACCCACCTCTTCAGGAAAGTTTACAGCCTGCACTGACCCCGCTGCCTCTTCATCACTACCGGAGCTACCGCCTCACCAACACCGGAGCTGCTGCAACCCTCAAACTATTGTCTCCTTCCCCACCATCCTGTAGAATGTAAGCCCGCAAGGGCAGGGTCTTCTCCCCTCTGTATCAGTCTGTCATTGTTAGTTTGCTTACTGTAAGTGATATCTGTAATTTGTATGTAACCCTTTCTCATGTACAGCACCATGGAATCAATGGTGCTATATAAATAAATAATAATAATTATGATTAGGCCTGTTCATTGGCTGGTTGATGAGGGGCCGCTCTAACAGCGGACGATCCAGGTTGTGTAGTGCTGCTCCAGGTTCTGTGTGGAAAATAAATGAAAAGCATTAGTAAAAAAATTAAAAGTTTAAATAATAGTAAGACAACACAAAAGATACTCACATTCGCTGAGCAAGCCCAGGCCTAAGAAAAGAAAGCCGATGATGGTACTTATATTTTCTGACTTTTTGAGCAGCACCACTTCAAACCCAAATCTCCTCTCTAATGTCCTTATTGAAGCGATCCTTCATCGAACGCCAACTAACTTTTACTCTCTTCACTGTGAAGGCGGATGAAAAAAAAATAATTGTAAAAAGACACCAACATGTACAGCAAATCCGATGCGTAAGACTACATTGCAATACTTACGAAAATCCTTTCTGACTTGTGGCTTTGCATGGTTCCAATCACCCAACAGTGATCTGGCCACTTCTCCCCAAAGAGTCGTCAGATCAAGGCGCTGCTCGCTCTTGCACTGCTTGAATAAGGAGGTCATTATCGATATCATGTTGTCCTTCCTCACATTGTGGAACCTATAGATAAAATACGAAAAAAGAATTTGTAAGTAAAACTGAAAACAAAATAAATTACAACTCTGATAAAGACTACTTACACCCTGTCTTTCCTCCTCAGCAACTTGAGGCCGATGACCCTGGGAAGAATCATTTCCACTCGACTGCTCCTGCTCTTCTGCACTGGAAGGTACCTGTAAAGAAAATACATGATTTAACACATGTAGCAGGGTGGAAAAAGGAAATACTGATCAAAAAAGTCCCAGTACAATGTGTTATATATAAACACAAGTCATTTTATTTGAAAATAGCAGCAACAGGGGTGTCAGCACAAAGATATTAAAACCATAATTAAAAACAGGGACGCACACAGAGTATATCACAATGTGTGAAGGAGAACAATAACCAATGTAGTTTATATATAATCCTATAGAGAATACATCCTTACTTGAGCAGCATAGTGATAAGTCTCATTATGAGAAGAGAGGAAAGTAAAGTGCACACCTCAAAGTGTTAAACAATAGTAAATTTTAATATAAGATGCTAAAAGCATAAAGAGGTAATCATCTCATCATCAGTCCATATACGGTAAGTCACCTCATTGTATGGGACATATTCAATCAAATTGAAGTCAATGGTTTACTTACATAGGTGTAGCTCCTTCAGCCGTGTGGGTGGCATGTGCTTGCATCCAGAGTCTTGAGAGTAATGGATTACCTGTTTCCAGACCCCCTTTAATACATCAGGGATTTTGCAGGTGGTAACATCATTTCCTGGACATGATTAGTGTGATGTACGCATGCGTATCGAACGAATGCGTATGCATGTCCTTGCTTACCAATGCGTTCCAATAGACAGTAATGCGAGTTTTTTACGCACTCATCGGCAATCATCCTCATGCGCGTGATTGCGCAATATTTGACGCCTCAAAAAAAAGCAACATGTTGCATTCGCCAGACACCGCAAAACAACGCATGCGTACGCATCCGCATGCGACCACATCCGCATGCAAACGCATATCCCTGTGTACACCATGTTAAAGATATGTACACATGACGCATGCAAACAGAAATGCTAATGTGAACCCGGCCTTAGAAGTCAGGTTTTTGCTGGGCCAGGACAACCCCCTTTAAACAATAAATTGCCAATCGATTCCTGCTTCAGACTGTGGCCTGTGTCCTGAGTCCTTCCCTTCATCTATAAATATGGGCTTTTATTTTTGAAGTGCACATCTGTGGTTAGGCACAAATGACTTTCCAGGAATTGCCAACACATTTGCATTTCTTCAGTCAGTGTCTGTTATGGTGAGTAGCCAACTGACTAGATTTCTGCCACAATCAAGCATGCTTTTAGGTGTGGTACTTTGTAAAGTGCTTCCCATCAAAAACATAAATTTTACTAAAAAATGAACTTAAAACGGCATCTGCCTGAGAGGTCTAGTTTGCGATTTTCAGGAAAAAAATATGTATTGGGGATATTCCACAAAACAAAAACATTTGTCACCTGTCCACAGGATAGATAATAAATGTACGACTCGTGGGGATCTTGTCACTGTGCCATGACAACGCAGGTAACTACTGCAGGCCGGTTGGAGTATTAGCTGCTGTGCCACCAACTTAATGCATGTCTCACATATTGTCCTTCCCTTACAGCATTAAGTGCAGCCCTTCTTCTTCACATACACCCCTTCTATTTCAACCACCCAAGTCAGCCTTCTTCATATATTTACTTGCATTTTTGTTGCGTAATCCCTTAATCTGAGGCTGATTTAACCCCTTTACCCCCAAGGGTGTTTTGCATGTTAATGACCGAACCAATTTTTACAATTTTGACCACTGTCCCTTTATGAGGTTATAACTCTGGAACGCTTCAACGGATCCCAGTGATTTTGACACTGTTTTCTCGTGACATATTGTACTTCATGCTAGTGGTAAAATTTATTTGATATTACTTGTGTTTATTTGTGAAAAAATGGAAATTTTGAGAAAATTTAGAAAATTTCGCAATTTTCCAAATTTGAATTTGTATGCCCTTAAATCACAGAGATATGTCACACAAAATACTTAACAAGTAACATTTACCACATGTCTACTTTACATCAGCACAATTTTGGAACCAAATTTTTTTTTGTTAGGGAGTTATAAGGGTTAAAAGTTGACCAGTAATTTTTACAACACCATTTTTTTTAGGGACCACATCACATTTGAAGTCACTTTGAGGGGTGTATATGATAGAAAATACCCAAGTGTGAATCATTCTAAAAACTGCACCCCCAAGGTGCTCAAAACCACATTCAAGAAGTTTATTAACCCTTCAGGTGTTTCACAGGAATTTTTGAAATGTTTAAAAAAAAAATGAACATTTAACTTTTCTTCACAAAAAATTTACTTTAGCTCCAATTTGTTTTATTTTACCAAGAGTAACAGGAGAAATTGGACCACAAAGATTGTTGTACAATTTGTTCTGAGTATGCTGATACCCCATATGTGGGGGTAAACCACTGTTTGGGCGCATGGCAGAGCTCAGAAGGGAAGGAGCACCATTTGATTTTTCAATGCAAAATTGACTGGAATTGAGATAGGACGCCATGTCGCGTTTGGAGAGCCCCTGATGTGCCTGAAACCCCCACAAGTGACACCATTTTAGAAAGTAGACTCCCTAAAGAACTTATCTAGATGTGTGGTGAGCACTTTGAACCCCCTAGTATTTCACTACAGTAACGCAGAGCATTGAAAATTAAAAAAAAAAATTTTCACAAAAATTATTTTTTAGCCCCCATTTTTGTATTTTTCCAAGGGTAACAGGAGAAATTGGACCCCAAAAGTTGTTGTCCAATTTGTCTCGAGTACGCTGATACCCCATATGTGGGGGGAACCACCGTTTGGGCGCATGGCAGAGCTCGGAAGGGAAGGAGCTCCGTTTGGAATGCAGACTTAGATGGAATGGTCTGCAGGCGTCACATTGCATTTGCAGAGCCCCTAATGTACCTAAATAGTAGGAACCCCCCACAAGTGACCCCATATTGGAAACTAAACCCCCCAAGGAAATTATCTAGTTGTGTTATGAGAACTTTGAACCCTCAAGTGTTTCACTACAGTTTATAACAAAGAGCTGTGAAAATAAAAAATCCTTTTTTTTTCCACACAAATTATTGTTTAGCCCCGGTTTTGTATTTTCCCAAGGGTAAGAGGAGAAATTGGACCACAAAAGTTGTCCAATTTGTCCTGAGTATGCTGATACCCCATATGTTGGGGTAAACCCCTGTTTGGGCACATGGGAGAGCTCGGAAGGGAAGGAGCACTGTTTTACTTTTTCAACGCAGAATTGGCTGGAATTGAGATTGGACACCATGTGTAATACTATTGTAGGAACTCAAGGATTCTGATAGCATGGGGCAATGAACAGACAGAGACGGGTTTCTTTAGTGCAAATAGTGTATTTGTACAACAGCAATAACACCCAAAACAATATACTGATAACCCAAAGTGTCCTGAAAAGAAACGTGTCCTTGAAATATATACAGCAAATCAGCGGAGTTCTTAAGGCAGAGTCCTCAGCAAGGTGAGTGTGATAGGTGACGTGGTGCAGATCCAAACACTGTCAGCACAGAGAGTCAAATCCAGGTATGAAGTAAACACAGGGAAGTCCAGAACAAGTCCACAAGTTCATCCCAGGTGTGATTGAACACGGGTAAGTCCAGAAACTAGTTCACAAGTTGATCCCAGATGTGGCATAAACACGGGTAAGTTCAGAAACAGGTTAAAGTATTATACTGGTGTTGTTTCCAACACCTCCCACCGGGGGGAGTAAATAAAGCAACACACAGTCCCGAAACAAGTCCCGAAACAAAGTTCCAAAAACACAGTTCTTACCAGAAGGAGTGAACCGAGGGTTAAGTTCCAAGTCAGCAGACTAATGATAACTTAGAGAGTGTAGCTTACATATGCAGGAAATGTCCAGAGCCAGAGGTAGAGACACACTCAGAACCAGCAGCTGAGCTGAAGGAGAACAGAATCAGAATACTCCAGCAAAGAGGCTGACACCTGACCCGGGTTTTAAACAAACGAACAGGAAGTAGGGCAGACAAAAACAGCAAACTCCATCTTAACAAAGGGCAAAATCATTCACAAGGTGACTTAGAAAACCCGGAATACTGACACCATGTCGCGTTTCGAGAGCCCCTGATGTACCTAAACAGTGGAAACCCCCCAATTCTAACTGAAACCCTAACCCAAACACACCCCTAACCCTAATCCCAACCCTAATCCCAACCGTAAATGTAATCCAAACCCTAACTTTAGCCCCAACCCTAACCCTAACTTTAGCCCCAACCCTAACCCCAACCCTAACTGTAGCCCTAACCCTAACTGTAGCCCTAACCCTAACTTTAGCCCCAACCCTAACCTTAACTTTAGCCCCAACCCTAACCCTAACTTTAGCCCCTACCCTAACCCTAATGGGAAAATGGAAATAAATACATTTTTTAAAATGTTATTATTTTTCTCTAACTAAGGGGGTGATGAAGGGGGGTTTGATTTACTTTTATAGCGCGTTTTTCAGTGGATTTTTATGATTGGCAGCTGTCACACACTAAAAGACGCTTTTTATTGCAAAAAATATTTTTTGTGTTACCACATTTTGAGACCTATAATTTTTCCATATTTTGGTCCACAGAGTCATGTGAGGTCTTGCTTTTTGCGGGACGAGTTGACGTTATTATTGGTACCACTTTTGGGCATGTGACATTTTTTAATCGCTTTTTATTCCGATTTTTGTGAGGCAGAATGACCAAAAATCAGCTATTCATGAATTTCTTTTTTATGCCGTTTCACGTTTGGTAAAATGGATAAAGCAGTTTTATTCTTTGGGTCAGTATGATTACAGCGATACCTCATTTATATCTTTTTTTATGTTTTGGCGCTTTTATACGATAAAAACTATTTTATATAAAAAATAATTATTTTTGCATCGCTTTATTCTGAGGACTATAACTTTTTTATTTTTTTGTTGATGACGCTGTGTGGTGGCTATTTTTTTACAGGACAATATGACATTTTCAGTGGTACCATGGTTATTTATATCCGTCTTTTTGATCACGTGTTATTCCACTTTTTGTTTGGTGGTATGATAATACAGCGTCGTTTTTTTGTCTCGTTTTTTTTTTTACGGTGTTCACTGAAGGGGTTAACTAGTGGAACAGTTTTATAGGTCGGGTCGTTACAGACGCGGCGATACTAAATATGTGTACTTGTATAGTTTTTTTTAAATTTAGATAAAGCAAAGTATTTATTGGAACAATATTTTTTATTTTTCTTTATTTAGCAATTTTTTTTACACATGTGAATATTTTTTTTTTTTTTAACTTTTTTACATTGCCCCGGGGGGGGGGGGGGGACACATCACATTATAGTGACAGATCGCTGATCTGACACTTTGCAGTGCACTGTGTCAGATCAGCGATCTGACAGGCACTGCAGGGAGGCTTCCCGGCGCCTGCCCTGAGCTGGCGCTTGAAAGCCACCTCCCTGCAGGACCCGGAAGGCCCCCTGCAGCCATTTTGGATCCGGGCCTGCAGGGAGGAGGAGGAGGAGACTCTCGGAGCAACGCAATCACACGGCAAGTTTAGTAAAGTGGTCTATCTTCACTAAACAATGCTCATAGCCTTGGTGTGCTGGTCCAATTGTCAAGTAATCTATTGCCAGTAGGTCCATGGGGCCAGAAGACCTCACCGTTACTGTGGGGGCTCGTTGTTCTGGTGGTTTGACCAGCTCACAACTTCTGCATTGCTGACATACTTTCTCCACCATGTTCCTTAAGTGGGGATGATAAAATAGGCGCTGTAACCACTGGAAAGTTTTTTCTGGCCCAAAGTGTGCTCCTTTCTCATGTGCTTCCTTAGCCACCTGATCTATCAAGGAGGGAATCACAGTCTGCCATACAAGACTGAGTTCTGTTTGCAGGAATACCTTCCGGTACAGGATACCATCCCACAACTGGAGCCTCTCCCACTGGCAAAGCATCTTCAGTACTTCAGGTGACATGGACCTCCTCTCGTGCCGATTGGGCATTTGTTCAGACACGACCCACCTTCTCAACTGAGCTAGCTCCGGATCCTCCTGCTGCACTCGGACCCACTCATCGCGGGGCTGCTCCAGCAAATTCACACAGGCCTCTTCCTGTTCAATTTCCCATGTTGCTGCCACCGTCCTGGCAGTCTTTCCAAAACCTGGAACCTCCACATCTTCCAGTTCTTCATCCTGGCTGGGTGCTGGTTTGCGATAGTTTACTCGGGAGAGGGCATCCGCATGAACATTCTCAGCTCCTCTTTTATACGAAATTATGTATCGGAACTTGGCCATTCAGGCTACCCAATGTTGTTCTAGGGCCCCTAACTTGGCATTCTCGAGATGGGCCAATGGATTGTTATCGGTGTGTACATGAACTTCTGAGCCAGCCAGATATTCCGCGAACTTCTCAGTCATTGCCAACACCAGCGCCAACAACTCCAGCTTAAACGAACTGTAGTTTTCTGGATTCTTTTCAGAGTCATGCAAAGACCGACTGGCATATGCGATGACGTGCTCTTTCCCGTCCTGCATCTGCGATAGTATGGCCCCGAGGCCCTGCAGGCTTCCATCAGTGTGCAAGATGAACGATTGCGTGAAGTCGTCATAGGTCAGCACGGGGGCCTCCGTCAAAGCCTTCTTCAAAGCCAAGATTGCCTCCTCCTGACGCCTACCCTACTGTATGTTGCTGTTTTTGGCGCAAGAGGGCACTTCCCTCAACAACTCCTGGAGTGGATTAGCAAGGCGGGAAAAGTCTTTTACGAAGCGTCTGAAGTATCCTGTGAGTCCCAGGAACGCACGCACATCTTTCATGGTTTTTGGAGTTGGCCACTCTTGTACCGCAGCGATCTTCTCCTGGGAAGGCCTCACCCCCTCAGCGGAGACAACGTGTCCCAAGTATTCAATCTCGGTATGGAAGAGGTGACATTTCTGGGGTTTCACTTTCAAGCCATACTTCTGTAGCCGACTCAGAACTTGCTCTAGTCTCTGCAGATGCTCCTCAAAGGTGAGGGCAAAGACAATGATATCATCCAAGTAAATCAAAGTGGCTTCAAAGTTCAGGTCTCCCAGACATCTCTCCATGAGTCGCTGAAATGTTCCTGGGGCATTTGCTAGGCCGAAGGGCATCTGGTCGAACTCATATAGTCCCATCGGAAGGATGAAAGCCGTCTTGGCTCGGTCTTGCTCAGACATGGGCACCTGCCAGTAGCCGCTGGCCAAGTCTAATGTGGAGAAATATCTGGCATTCCCTAGTGCCTTCAGGGACTCCTCTATCCTGGGCAGTGGGTACGAGTCCCGCACTGTGCAAGCGTTGAGCCGGCGATAGTCGATCTCGTGGGTGATGGCCATGGTACGTCCAAAGTCATCTTCATCTTTGGCGAACACCTCCTGAAATTTCCCCAATACGGCTTCCACCTGAGGTACCTGCTGTGGAGTAAGTTCTGAGAGCTCCGCCCTCATGCGTTCCAGTATCTGTCGCCCTTCTTGCAGCAATCTGGGGTCCGGAGCTGCCTCCGCTTTGACGGTCACCAGCCACGGATCTTCTGGCCTTGCGGTCAGCTGTACCGCCTCAGTTGGGACCAACTCGTCTGGGAGGCCCAGGACTTGGGCGACTTCGCTTCTAGGGGGCAAAGTTGCATCTGTCTCCCCCAAATTCATGCAGCGCACAAGGACAGTTCCATCCCGCACGGTAGCCAGGGACCGCTCGCCCAATATTCCTGACGGCAGCTGGTTGGCTCTGCTGGGCTCAATTTGGACTTCGACCCCTTCCAGCAGGATGCCAGCTCGTATAGGCAGGGGAAGCACCGTCTGCCCAGGGGGCAACACTCGATTGACTGAGGCAGGGGCGACGACTTTGCCGAGTTCCTTTCCGTCACTGTATGCTTCCTGGAACTGGTGTCATGATCTCAATGGCAAGAGAACATAGCATAAGCATATATAGGAACTAGCTCTTGGAAGATGGAAACTGAGCTGACCATGAACTAAACCTAACGCACAACTAGCAGTGGCCGGGTAGCATGCCTACGTTGATTCTAGATGCCCAGCCCAGCCGGAGGACTAAATAAAGCTAGCAGAGGAAAATATTAGTCCTAGCTCACCTCTAGAGAAATACCCCGAAAGGAGACAGAGGCCCCCCACATGTATTGGCGGTGAGTTGAGATGAAATAACAAACGTAGTATGAAAATAGGTTTAGCAAATTTGAGGTCCACTTACTACATAGCAGAAGACAGAAAGGACACTTTCATGGTCAGCTGAAAACCCTATCAAAAAACACCATCCAGAAATTACTTTAAAACTCTGGCATTAACTCATAACACCAGAGTGGCAATTCCCGTTCACAAGAGCTTTCCAGACACAGTAACGAAACTACAGCTGTGAACTGGAACAAAATGCAAAAACAAACATGGACAAGAGTCCAACTTATCTAGTAGTTGTCTAGGAGCAGGAACAAGCACAGAGAGGCTTCTGATAACATTGTTGACCGGCAAGCAACTAACAGAGCAGCAAGGTTATATAGCGACTCCCACATCTTGATGGGAACAGGTGAACAGAGAAGATGAAGACACCAGTTCAATTCCACCAGTAGCCACCGGGGGAGCCCAGAATCCAAATTCACAACAGTACCCCCCCCTCAAGGAGGGGGCACCGAACCCTCACCAGAACCACCAGGGCGATCAGGATGGGCCCTATGAAAGGCACGAACCAGATCGGAGGCATGAACATCAGATGCATTCACCCAAGAATTATCCTCCTGGCCGTATCCCTTCCACTTGACCAGATACTGGAGTCTCCGTCTGGAAACACGAGAGTCCAAGATTTTCTCCACAACGTACTCCAACTCACCCTCAACCAACACCGGAGCAGGAGGCTCAACGGAAGGCACAACCGGTACCTCATACCTGCGCAATAATGACCGATGAAAAACGTTATGAATAGAAAAGGATGCAGGGAGGTCCAAACGGAAGGAAACAGGGTTAAGAATCTCCAATATCTTATACGGGCCGATAAACCGAGGCTTAAACTTAGGAGAAGAGACCCTCATAGGGACAAAACGAGAAGACAACCACACCAAATCCCCAACAGAAAGCCGAGGACCAACACGACGGTGGCGGTTGGCAAAAAGCTGAGTCTTCTCCTGGGACAACCTCAAATTGTCCACCACCTGCCCCCAGATCTGATGCAATCTCTCCACCAGAGCATCCACTCCAGGACAATCCGAAGATTCCACCTGACCAGAGGAAAATCGAGGATGAAACCCCGAATTACAGAAAAACGGGGACACCAAAGTGGCAGAGCTGGCCCGATTATTGAGAGCGAACTCCGCCAATGGCAAAAAAGCAACCCAATCATCCTGGTCAGCAGACACAAAACACCTCAGATATGTCTCCAGGGTCTGATTAATCCGCTCGGTCTGGCCATTCGTCTGAGGATGGAAAGCGGACGAAAAAGATAAATCTATGCCCATCCTAGCACAGAATGCCCGCCAAAATCTAGACACGAATTGGGTCCCTCTGTCAGAAACGATATTCTCAGGAATACCATGCAAACGAACAACATTTTGAAAAAACAGAGGAACCAACTCGGAAGAAGAAGGTAACTTGGGCAGAGGAACCAAATGGACCATCTTAGAAAAACGGTCACACACCACCCAGATGACAGACATCTTCTGAGAAACAGGCAGATCTGAAATAAAATCCATCGAGATGTGCGTCCAAGGCCTCTTAGGAATAGGCAAGGGCAACAATAATCCACTAGCCCGAGAACAACAAGGCTTGGCCCGAGCACAAACGTCACAAGACTGCACAAAGCCTCGCACATCTCGTGACAGGGAAGGCCACCAGAAGGACCTTGCCACCAAATCCCTGGTACCAAAAATGCCAGGATGACCTGCCAACGCAGAAGAATGAACCTCAGAGATGACTCTACTGGTCCAATCATCAGGAACAAACAGTTTATCAGGTGGGCAACGATCAGGTCTCTCCGCCTGAAACTCCTGCAAGGCCCGCCGCAGGTCTGGAGAAACGGCTGACAATACCACTCCATCCTTAAGGATACCTGTGGGCTCAGAGTTACCAGGCGAGTCAGGCTCAAAACTCCTAGAAAGGGCATCCGCCTTAACATTCTTAGAACCCGGTAGGTATGACACCACAAAATTAAACCGAGAGAAAAATAATGACCAGCGCGCCTGTCTAGGATTCAGGCGCCTGGCGGTCTCAAGATAAATCAAATTTTTGTGGTCAGTCAATACCACCACCTGATGTCTGGCCCCCTCGAGCCAATGGCGCCACTCCTCAAAAGCCCACTTCATGGCCAAAAGCTCCCGATTCCCAACATCATAATTCCGCTCAGCGGGCGAAAATTTACGGGAAAAGAAGGCACAAGGCCTCATCACGGAGCAGTCAGAACTTTTCTGCGACAACACTGCCCCAGCTCCGATCTCAGAAGCGTCGACCTCAACCTGAAAAGGTAGAGCAACATCAGGCTGACGCAACACAGGGGCAGAGGAAAAACGGCGCTTAAGCTCCCGAAAGGCCTCCACAGCATCAGGGGACCAATCAGCAACATCAGCACCCTTCTTAGTCAAATCGGTCAATGGCTTAGCAATATCCGAAAAACCAGCAATAAATCGACGATAAAAGTTAGCAAAGCCCAAAAATTTCTGAAGACTCTTAAGAGAAGAGGGCTGCGTCCAATCACAAATAGCTTGAACCTTGACAGGATCCATTTCAATGGAAGAGGGGGAAAAAATATATCCCAAAAAGGAAATCCTCTGTACCCCAAAAACACACTTAGAACCCTTCACACACAAAGAATTAGACCGCAAAACCTGAAAAACCCTCCTGACTTGCTGGACATGAGAGTCCCAGTCATCCGAAAAAATCAGAATATCATCCAGATACACAATCATAAATTTATCCAAATAATCGCGAAAAATATCATGCATAAAGGACTGGAAAACTGACGGAGCATTAGAAAGACCAAAAGGCATCACTAAATACTCAAAGTGGCCCTCGGGCGTATTAAATGCGGTTTTCCACTCATCCCCCCGCCTGATTCGCACCAAATTATACGCCCCACGAAGGTCAATCTTAGAGAACCACTTGGCCCCCTTTATGCGAGCAAACAAATCAGTCAGCAACGGCAATGGGTATTGATATTTAACAGTGATTTTATTCAAAAGCCGATAATCAATACATGGTCTCAAAGAGCCGTCTTTTTTTGACACAAAGAAAAAACCGGCTCCTAAGGGAGATGACGATGGACGAATATGTCCCTTTTCCAAGGACTCCTTTATATATTCTCGCATAGCAGCATGTTCAGGCACAGACAGATTAAATAAACGACCCTTTGGGTATTTACTACCCGGGATTAAATCTATGGCACAATCGCACTCTCGGTGCGGAGGTAACGAACCAAGCTTGGATTCTTCAAAGACGTCACGATAGTCAGACAGGAACTCAGGAATTTCAGAGGGAATGGATGATGAAATGGAAACCACAGGTACATCCCCATGAGCCCCCTTACATCCCCAGCTCAACACAGACATAGCTCTCCAGTCGAGGACTGGGTTGTGAGATTGCAGCCAAGGCAATCCTAGCACCAAATCATCATGTAGATTATACAGCACCAGAAAGCGAATAATCTCCTGGTGATCCGGATTAATACGCATAGTTACTTGTGTCCAGTATTGTGGTTTATTATTAGCCAATGGGGTGGAGTCAATCCCCTTCAGAGGAATAGAAGTCTCCAAAGGCTCTAAATCATACCCACAGCGTTTGGCAAAGGACCAATCCATAAGACTCAAAGCGGCGCCAGAGTCGACATAGGCGTCCGTGGTAATAGATGACAAAGAGCAAATCAGGGTCACAGATAGAATAAATTTAGACGGTAAGGTGCAAATGGAAACAGATTTACCAAGCTTTTTAGTGCGCTTAGAGCATGCTGATATAACATGAGTAGAATCACCACAATAGAAACACAACCCATTTTTCCATCTAAAATTCTGCCGCTCGCTTCGGGACAGAATTCTATCACACTGCATACTCTCTGGCGACTTCTCAGTGGACACCGCCAGATGGTGCACTGGTTTGCGCTCCCGCAAACGCCTATCGATCTGAATAGCCATTGTCATGGACTCATTCAGACCCGCAGGCACAGGGAACCCCACCATAACATCCTTAATGGCATCAGAGAGACCCTCTCTGAAAGTCGCCGCCAGGGCGCACTCATTCCACTGAGTAAGCACAGACCATTTACGGAATCTTTGGCAGTAAATTTCCGCTTCATCTTGCCCCTGAGATAGGGACATCAAAGTTTTTTCTGCCTGAAGCTCCAAATGAGGTTCGTCATAAAGCAACCCCAAGGCCAGAAAAAACGCATCCACATTGAGCAACGCAGGATCCCCTGGTGTCAATGAAAAAGCCCAGTCTTGAGGGTCGCCCCGGAGCAAGGAAATCACAATCCTGACCTGCTGTGCAGGGTCTCCGGCAGAGCGAGATTTCAGAGACAAAAATAATTTGCAATTATTTCGAAAATTCTGAAACCCGGATCTATTCCCCGAGAAAAATTCCGGCAAAGGAATTCTCGGCTCAGATACAGATGCATGACAAACAAAATCTTGCAAATTTTGTACCTTCGTGGCGAGATTATTCAAACCTGCAGTTACACTCTGAAGATCCATTACAAACAGGTGGACACAGAACCATTCAAGGGTTAAGAGGAGGTAAGAAGCAGCTAGACAGCAATTAAGGGCTAGGCAGCCAAACTCTGAGGGGAAAAAAAAAAAAAAAAATTCCCTTCAACACTTCTTTTTCTCCTGCTTCAGCCCAAACAATTAACACTTTGCGGGCCGGTCAAAACTGTCATGATCTCAATGGCAAGAGAACATAGCATAAGCATATATAGGAACTAGCTCTTGGAAGATGGAAACTGAGCTGACCATGAACTAAACCTAACGCACAACTAGCAGTGGCCGGGTAGCATGCCTACGTTGATTCTAGATGCCCAGCCCAGCCGGAGGACTAAATAAAGCTAGCAGAGGAAAATATTAGTCCTAGCTCACCTCTAGAGAAATACCCCGAAAGGAGACAGAGGCCCCCCACATGTATTGGCGGTGAGTTGAGATGAAATAACAAACGTAGTATGAAAATAGGTTTAGCAAATTTGAGGTCCACTTACTACATAGCAGAAGACAGAAAGGACACTTTCATGGTCAGCTGAAAACCCTATCAAAAAACACCATCCAGAAATTACTTTAAAACTCTGGCATTAACTCATAACACCAGAGTGGCAATTCCCGTTCACAAGAGCTTTCCAGACACAGTAACGAAACTACAGCTGTGAACTGGAACAAAATGCAAAAACAAACATGGACAAGAGTCCAACTTATCTAGTAGTTGTCTAGGAGCAGGAACAAGCACAGAGAGGCTTCTGATAACATTGTTGACCGGCAAGCAACTAACAGAGCAGCAAGGTTATATAGCGACTCCCACATCTTGATGGGAACAGGTGAACAGAGAAGATGAAGACACCAGTTCAATTCCACCAGTAGCCACCGGGGGAGCCCAGAATCCAAATTCACAACAAACTGGGTGGTCCGTATCAGTTGTTGAAAGACCCTTCTCTGGGGGGTTTGGTCGCTTCATTGTTGCAGGAACTGTTCCGTTGAAAACCAGGCTTCCGAGGTCTTTTAACACATTCATGCCCAGGGTCACGGTATGGTCTTTAGCTACCTCTCCACCCACCAGTACCACTCCTCTTCTCCCGAGGTCTTTTCCGCAGACCTCATCCATGTTCATCCATACCACCCCTGCGACCGGGATGGGCAAGTGATTGGCCGCCATAAGTTTGATCACAGGGCCCCATTCGGGCCGTAGCTCCTCTGTGAAGTGACGGTGGAAATATCTCTCAGGCATGGTGGTCACTTGTGAGCCGGTGTCTATCAAGCACCACACTGCTCTTCCATTGATTTCTGCCCAGACCAGAGGGCACGTGGAAACAAGGCTGTGGGGACTTTTACTACTCCTCCTCTGTTCTTCACGCTCCGAGCTCCGGGATGGTTGGCTCCGCCGCGGACACCATCAAGCAATGTGGCCGGATTCTCCACAGGTGTAGCATGTAAGAGGGCTTCTCCTCCTGGTAGTTTCACCCTCCCTTTGGGGGGCAGCTTCTCTGTCTCGCACCAGAGGGCCGGACCCTTCTGCCAGAGTTCTTCTGGAGGCTGCCATTTCTTCACGGACCTGTCTATTCTCCATTCTCAGGTCCTCCACCCACTGGGGGATATTGTCTGCGGTGGTGGTTACCTCCCCACTCTGCACCTTTTCCACCAGCCCCGTCACTCCCTGTTCTTGTTCTCTCACATGCGCCTCACTGCCAACCTCAGAGAAAACCTCTGGCTTTACTCGCATGCGCTCTCGCAGTGCCTGTTTCATCATTGCGTCACGCAGTCCCATCAACAGCTGATCCCTGAGCACCACATCAACTGACCCAACCCCTACACCGTCCTTTCATCTGATAGCAGTGTGAAGTTCTTGTAGGGCGTTCATGAATTGGGTCACGGTCTCCCCCTCTCGTTGTACCCAGTGAAACAGTCGCATGCGAAGTTCCCCTACGTCAGTGGGGTCCCCATGTGTCTCCTCAAGTATGCGCAGCACTTTGTCCAGGGTATCTCTCTCCCGGGGGGACCTATGCATGACAGAATCCCGCGCCTCCCCCTCCAGGGCCATCAATGCAATTTCCGCCTACAAGGCTGGTGTCATGGGATGCATCCGCAGCATTCCCTGGCTCCCAGGGAAATGCTAGACCTGGGAACTTCCCCAGCTGCTTGGTTTGCCCTTTCCGCGCTACCGTGTGACATCTTGCCGACTACACCAAATGTAGTAGTATGCAGGTACTGAGTGTGTCACCACAGAACAGACAGACCAACAGTTGAAGGGTTTAATAACAGGAATCAGGTTCTCCTCGCAGGGAGGAAGCAGTAGAATATAACTAGCAATAAAACAGTGCAAAAATCTGGGCGTCAAACAGTGTAACAGAATTAAGCAGGATTTCTTGAGAAAAAGAACACTTATCAGTCTGATGAGGACTTGCTTGAAGGGTCGTCTTCTCCAAGGTAGGCGCCGAGAAACAGCGGCACTTGTCGTCCCTCTGTTGTCCGTGGGCTGAGTAGTCTCTAGGAGCCCGCTGCCTGGGGTTTCGGGAGATAATGTGATATGCACAGGCTCTGAGTCTTTAGCTTTTACAGCACAGCCTATCCTGGGAAAACGTTGGTCAGTCTATTATTAAGTCTCTCACCAGGAATCAAGGGCTCTGCACTGATACCGTCGGTACCAGGGGTCACAGTCTCTGTACTGATACCGTGGGTACCAGGGGTCACAGTCTCTGTACTGATACCGTGGGTACCAGGGGTCACAGTCTCTGCACGGGCCAATGTCTCTGCACAGGTCTCAAAGCACCCCTCTCCAGTCACAGCAGAGTCCGCTTTCATGTACTAACAAGATGCAGTCTTTCTGGGCAATCTCCCTGTATTTGTCCTCTGACCGGGAGCTCTCTCTCTCTCCCGGTATGCAGCTGCGCCCTGCTCTGACCACTGCTCACGCTGCTCACGCTGCTCACGCTGCTCTGCTCCTTGCACACACGCCTTTCCTGCTCTCTGCCTGGCTTCCTTCCTGTCCCAGTGTCTAAGTCTGCCCCCCGGGGAACCTGTAGCACAGCTCAATGGTTCCAGGCACAGAGCCGAGAAGGTAACCTCCCCCGGACTCTTCTTGTGCTTCACCTCCTTACAAGAGCATTTATGTGTTCTTGTGTATGATGTGGAAAAGGGAACCTGTTATTTGATTGACATGCATGGTTGCAGCCAGGTATGTTTTACACTAAAATGCTTCAGATTTTTTGAGTAAATATAATGTAAAAGGCTTGTTGGGGACTATGTGTTTGCTGACTAGTCCAAAGCAGGTCCCCTGCCAGATTCTCAATCTCTTCCCTTTAGTTGCCTGACAGGTCTCTCTCTATGTATGTACTGTACATAGTGACCTATCAGTTAAAGGGATTGAGGCAGAGAACACACAGTCCCGGTCAGCTTTTCACAGTATGTTTAATCTAAACTCAGCAGCATTTCAGAGTAAAATATTCCTGTATGCAACCAGTGTCTGATTTATGCTGCTTGGGGTTCATGAATCTGACAACAGGTTTGCTTTAAAATCAATTCCATTGCTTATGCAGCTGCAATCATACCGCCGGTTCCATAAATAAGGACTTTCTACCTAGCATGCAATATAATGTAAAAACACTGTATGGCATTTACAAGTGTGCTATGCCAGATTGTACTAATTTTCTGTACTACAAATTGGTGAAAATCATAGAAAATTTGTAAAAGAATGTATGCAAATTGCCTCTTCTGAGAAAAAGAGGACTTAACTCTATAGCGCCACTTGTTGGAAGTAACAATCCTACAAGTCACAATCAACCCTTTAACGAGTCGTGCAATATGACTTAGGATAAAAGCCAAATCAGTATCGCAATTCGCAGACAAGGTGTGTTAGGGATCGAGTTCCCACCTCTGCACAGGGGGAATCTCGGGCCATCTCTGCTGCAGTCTCCCATTCTTCTCCTGCCACAGTGGAGCCTGCTCAGCGGAGACATCGGTCCCAGCGTCTCGCTCAGGCTGACTCTGTACAAAGAGTTACTGCTGCTTTTCCTGCTTCTGCCATTGAAGTCAGTGTTGGGCAGCGGCGAGCAGACGCTTCTAGGACTAAGTCCTGCTTTTCTCTTTCTGAGCATGCCCAGAGTAAGATCTCTCAGTGGAGATCGAGGGTCACATGTTCAGATACTGCAGTCAAATCTATTGGTCCTTCTAGGAAGGTCCTGTAGGTGCGCAGGCTCTGTAGCAGCCTCTCATTGGTCCTTCTAGGAAGGTCCTGTATGTGCTGCAACTATTTAAGGCTCGCATGGCCGCACGGCCATGCGCTAGTATCTTTCTAAGTTATGTGCTTTGCGCCAGTGTGGTCATGTGAGATTGTGTTCAGGGACCTGGCTGAAATAAGCCCCTAGAATGCTGGCACCTCCGGTGAGGAGATTGTGTTTGTATGTATTCAGGGACCTGCTGAAATAAGCCCCTAGAATGCTGGCACCTCCGGCGAGGAGTTTTGTGTGCATGCATGACCACTGACTGCTCTCATTTGGGTAGTTAGCCTGTGCCTCTGTGAAGTCTAACAGGGCACAGAGCTTTGCTTTCACGGCTACTCTGTGAAACTAACAGAGCTAGTTCATACCGCCATATAGTGCCGCCGTTTGCTGCGAACACATCTATTTCAATAAAACATTTATATTTACTCGGTGCGTTCCGCTAGCCCTAACAGTATACTAGCGCCAGGGTCTGGCTAGTAAATGGCGGACGATCAGCATCTACAGCGGTACATCCAGCAGCTGGAGGGTAGGTTGGCGGCTCTAGAGCGTACAACCTCAGCTGTGTACGTCACTGCTGTCGCTGTTCAGGCTGCAAGTGTAGCTGCAGCCAGTTTGTCCGCTGCCACCCCTGCTCCGACTATATCCCGTCTCCCGCTTCCAGACAAGTTTGCTGGTAATAGTAAGCTATGTCAGGGATTCGTGAGCCAGTGCTCCATACACCTCGAGCTCCTGGCTGCACGTTTTCCTACGGAACGGGCGAAAGTGGGATTCATTATATCTCTTTTGTCGGGCAGGGCGTTGGAGTGGGCAGTGCCGCTTTGGGAGCGTGATGATCGTGTGGTACAGAGTGCTCCTCTCTTCTTGGACGCTCTGAGGCAGGTCTTTTTGGGACCACGTGTCACCCACGATACCGCGCTCCAATTGTTGGCAATTACTCAGGGTTCGTCCATGGTCAGCCAGTTTGCCATCCAATTCCGGACTCTAGCCTCTGAGCTAGAATGGCCAGATAAAGTCCTTATTCAGGTGTTCTGGAAAGGACTGGCAGATCATGTAAAGGACACCTTAGCCACCAGGGAGATTCCAGCCAGACTGGAGGAGCTCATTTACATTTCTACCCGCATCGATCTCCGTTTTAACGAGCGGAGGTTAGAGCGGACCCAGTGTAGGCAGAGGTTTCGGCTGGCTCCCACCTTTGCCAAACCTCTAGAATCTCCTGTTCTGGCATCCGACTCCCATGAGGCCATGGAGGTTTCTCGAGCCGGACCTAGGTCTCAGACCGCTCGAGTACCGGTGGTGTGTAAAAATTGCCAACAACAGGGACATTACGCTAATCAATGTCCACGGCGGTCGGGAAATGATCGCGTCTAGTGACCATAGGAGGGGGTTCACTAGACTCAGCGGCATTTTCCTCCAAGTTGTCCTTTAAAGGGACAATCCTCTTAGGCTCATCCACTCATAC
Source organism: Ranitomeya variabilis (assembly GCF_051348905.1). Taxonomy (NCBI): domain Eukaryota; kingdom Metazoa; phylum Chordata; class Amphibia; order Anura; family Dendrobatidae; genus Ranitomeya; species Ranitomeya variabilis. The sequence goes on along the minus strand of NC_135234.1, from coordinate 638,143,730 downwards.
AGTTGAGCTTTGTGTGGATTCAGGAGCAGAGGGAAATTTCATGTCCTCTGCTTTTGCTTTGCGCCACACAATACCTCTGGTGATGCTTGCAAAACCAGTAACTGTTAGAGTGGTGAATGGGTCAACACTTCCATTACAAATCACACATCAGACTGTCCCTTTCACGTTAGCCATGTCCCCATCCCACCAGGAGATTTTTTCCCTTCTTGTCCTTCCCGAGGGAATGGATGAGATTCTGTTGGGGATACCCTGGCTCCGTTTCCACTCCCCACATATTGAGTGGACCTCTGGGAGGATATTGGGTTGGAGTGAAGCTTGTAAGGGCAGATGTGTGAAAGAGTGCGTTCAGGTTTCCACCACTGAGATACCCGCAGATCTCTCTTCTCTTCCCAAATGCTATTGGTCCTATGTAGACGTCTTCTCCAAAAAGGCTGCAGAGACCCTTCCGCCTCACCGTCCCTATGACTGTCCTATAGATCTCTTGCCTGGAGCAGAACCTCCTCGGGGACGTGTCTATCCCCTCTCTCTCCCGGAAACGGAGGCTATGTCCCAATGCATCCAGGAGAATTTGGCAAGAGGGTTCATTAGGAAGTCAGTGTCACCAGCAGGGGTGGGGTTCTTCTTCGTGCAGAAGAAGAATGGAGAGCTACATCCTTGCATAGATTACAGGGGTCTTAACGCCATCACCGTTAAGAATAAGTACCCACTGCCCCTGATTTCTGAGCTTTTTGATAGGCTTCGGGGAGCAAGGGTATTTACCAAATTAGATCTGCGGGGTGCTTATAACCTGATTCGCATCCGTGAGGGGGACGAATGGAAGACGGCGTTTAATACCAGAGATGGCACTATGAGTATCTGGTGATGCCCTTCAGGCTCTGTAATGCCCCAGCCGTCTTCCAAGACATTGTCAACGACATCTTCCGGGATATGCTCTCCACCTCGGTCGTAGTCTATCTGGATGATATTCTCTCCAGATATTGACTCCCACCGGAGAGATGTTGGCAGAGTCTTCGACCTCTTACGGGCAAATTCTCTTTATGCAAAGTTGGAGAAGTGTATGTTTGAGCAGGAGTCTTTACATTTCCTGGGCTATATCATCTCAGCCCAGGGATTGGCTATGGATCCTGCCAAACTACAGGCTGTGATGGACTGGCAAGAACCCCATTCTCTTAAAGCGGTGCAGCGCTTTATGGGGTTCATTAATTATTATCGCCAGTTCATTCCCCACTTCTCAACTTTGGTAGCTCCCTTGGTAGCCCTCACCAAGAAGGAAGCAAATCCCAAATTGTGGTCTGAAGAGGTCTCCAGGGCCTTTTCTTCTATTAAGTCTCATTTTGCTAGCGCTCCCATCCTACATCGTCCCGATGTTGATAAGCCGTTCATAATGGAGGTGGATGCCTTTTCCGTTGGTGCAGGAGCAGTCCTCTTCCAAAAGGATGCTCAAGGTCGGAAGCATCGGTGCTTCTTCTTCTTCAAGTCCTTCACACCAGCGGAGAGGAATTATTCCATCGGGGACAGGGAGTTGCTGGCGATGAAGTTGGCTTTCTCGGAGTGGAGACATCTTTTGGAGGGGGCTCGTTTTCCCTTTCAAGTCTTCACGGACCACAAAAACTTGTTATATTTGCAAACAGCCTAGCGGCTAAATTCTCGCCAGGCCAGATGGTCCTTGTTCTTCTCCCGGTTCCACTTCACCTTCCATTATCTCGCTGGGGAGAAGAACATTCGTGCTGATTCCCTCTCTCGCTCTGTTGTGTCATCTGAGGAGGAGGAAGGAGAGCCTTGGCTTATTGTCCCTTCGGAGAGCCTGAGAACCGTAACTCCGGTTTCGCTAGAGTCTGTGCCTCCGGGCAAGACTTTTGTGCCCATTAATTTGCGACCGGAGGTTCTCTCTTGGGCTCATTCGTCCAGGGTTGGTGGACACTTTGGGACAAAGAGAACATCTGAGCTGCTGGCGAGGATGTACTGGTGGCCACATATGGTCTGAGATGTCAGAGATTATATTCAGGCGTGTGTCTCCTGCGCCAAAAATAAGTCTCCTCGACAACGGCCAGCTGGGTTACTCTATCCCTTGCCGGTGGCAGACAGGCCCTGGGAGATGGTCGGGATGGACTTTGTAGTGGGTTTGCCCAAGTCTCGCGGCTGTACCATCATTTGGGTCATCACCGATCATTTCTCGAAAATGGTGCATTTGGTGCCGCTACCACGGTTACCTTCTGCATGGGCCTTGGCAGCGTTGTTCATAAAACACATCTTCCGCCTACACGGTATGCCGGACAAAATTGTCAGTGACCAGTTTGCATCTCGCTTCTGAAGAGAGCTTTGCCATCTTCTCAGCATTGAGTTAAATCTCTCCTCCACATATCATCCCGAGACGAACGGGTTGGTAGAGAGGGCCAACCAGACCTTGGTCACATATTTGCGACATTTTGTCTCAGTCAGGCAGGATGACTGGGCATCCTTGCTATCGTGGGCGGAGTTTGCACTGAACAATGCCGTAGCCGACTCCACTGGACAAACCCCATTCCTCCTCAACTATGGTCAGCATCCGCGGGTACCTGTGCCTATGCCCGTGTCTTCCGCCAACTCCAGGGTGGCAGACTGGGCTGTGGAGGCACGGGATATTTGAGACCGCACTCAGGATGACATTCGGGCTTCCAAGGAGAGAATGGGGTCCTCCGCCGATGCACATCGGCGCCCCGCTCCGACCTTTGCTCCTGGCGACTTGGTGTGGCTCTCCGCCCGTAACATCAGGCTGCGAGTTGAGTCCACTAAGTTTGCACCTCGCTACTTGGGTCCTTTCAAGGTCCTCGAGCAGGTTAACTCTGTGGTCTATCGTTTAGCCCTTCCGCCACGCCTGGGTATCACCGACACCTTTCATGTGTCCCTCTTGAAACCCGTATACATGTCCCGGTTTTCCGAGTCATCTGCTGGGACATCGGGTTCGTCTACGGACGATTACGAGGTGAACTCTATTTTGGGGTGCAAGGTGGTACGTGGCAAAAAATGTTATTTGGTGGACTGGAAGGGTTATGGCCCTGAGGACAGGTCCTGGGAGCCTGCTGAGCACATTCGGGCTCCACAGCTCATTGCTGCCTTCGAGCGTAGTGAGGTCCAAGGAGGGAGGGGCCCTAGGAGGGGGGTAATGTTAGGGGTCGAGTTCCCGCCTCTGCACAGGGGGAATCTCGGGCCATCTCCTCAGCGGTCTCCCATTCTTCTCCTGCCGCAGTGGAGCCTGCTCAGCGGAGACGTCAGTCCCAGCGTCTTGCTCAGGCTGACTCTGTGCAAAGAGTTACTGCTGCTTTTCCTGCTTCTGCCATTGAAGTCAGTGTTGGGCAGCGGTGAGCAGACGCTTCTAGGACTAAGTCCTGCTTTTCTCTTTCTGAGCATGCCCAGAGTAAGATCTCTCAGTGGAGATCGAGGGTCACATGTTCAGATACTGCAGTCAAATCTATTGGTCCTTCTAGGAAGGTCCTGTATGTGCTGCAACTATTTAAGGCTCGCATGGCCGCACGGCCATGCGCTAGTATCTTTCTAAGTTATGTGCTTTGCACCAGTGTGGTCATGTGAGTTTGTGTTCAGGGACCTGGCAGAAATAAGCCCCTAGAATGCTGGCACCTCCGGCGAGGAGTTTTGTGTGCATGCATGACCACTGACTGCTCTCATTTCTGTAGTTAGCCTGTGCCACTGTGAAGTCAAACAGGGCACAGAGCTTTGCTTTCACGGCTACTCTGTGAAACTAACAGAGCTAGTTCATACCGCCATATAGTGCCGCCTTTTGCTAGCAGCAGGTTCTCCTGCACGTTGGGCCCTGGGCTGCGAACGCATCTATTTCAATAAAACATTTATATTTACTCGGTGCGTTCCGCTAGCCCTAACACGGTGTTTCGGGCTGTTGGCCCTCGTCAGTGCGAAGCATGAGAACTGATTTGGCTACGTGAGAGGCTCTGGACTGGGGTCTAAGGGGCAACGTTTCTCCTTATGGAGAGTGACATACCATCTCTGGCTTGTCAAGGTAAGGAGGCTTATTCGCCGTGCAATGCTCCTCTGGGAAATTAAATATGCAAATTGCCTCTTCTGAGAAAAAGAGGACTTAACTCTATAGCGCCACTTGTTGGAAGTAACAATCCTACAAGTCACAATCAACCCTTTAACGAGTCGTGCAATATGACTTAGGATAAAAGCCAAATCAGTATCTCAATCCGCAGACACGGTGTTTCGGGCTGTTGGCCCTTGTCAGTGCGAAGCATGAGAACTGATTTGGCTAGGTGAGAGGCTCTGGACTGTGGTCTAAGGGGTAACGTTTCTCCTTATGGAGAGTGACATACCAGCTGGCTTGTCAAAAGAATGTATAAATTTACTCTTTGGTTTATTCTTCTCAATGCAGTAATATACTGTATATAAAAAATTGCACCTTCTTCCCTCAAAATACACTCTGAACGGCTACCTACTCCACCTACCTTTTCCCTTGGCCCAAAAGCCACATACGAAGCTACATATGGTAGATCACGGTTAAAGATATTCCTTTCCAGCGCTGGAGCTTCAAACTACACTAAAAAAAAACAAAGATAATAAGTTACTTGGCTCCCTCTACTGGTAAAAACCATTATATGCAAGCAAGTACTTAATAATTAAGCTCAAATAGTTGGTTTGGCACCTAAGAGGTATTTTCTAACTTTCTATCCTTACACCCTATCCACTTTTGTAATGGGTTTTATTAAACAACAACAACCTACACTTTTTTTGTATCTAGATAATCCCTAAAATTTTTTTACTTTACTTCCTGAGACGTTTTGTTTGAGAGGAGTCTCAAACGTGGCGTCACAGGAGGCTGGGGCTGCACTCACTTCCCTGCATTTTCCATTGCCCCTTTTGAAACAGTACATCACAGGGGGCAGCGCTGCAGTTACTCACTAGTTTCTTGCATCGTTTCCTCCTCTGTAGGTGTCCTAGATCCCAGGTGATGGATGCTGGGGGAGTTAGATGGGGGAGTGCAGCGCCCGTATTATGATTTTATCTACACTGTTGCCGTAGCTTTTGTGAAATAAGAAGTTGGCAGGTGTGTGACAAAGTCACTGGTAAAATACTAGAGGGGAGATATGTAGCACTGAGGTTGTTAGCATCAGTATTATAGACCTAGGAAAAATCATCCAGTACACTAAGTGATGAGAGGGGTTAATCAGCCATGTTTAATGCTAGGATAATTGAACAGATGTAGAGTGGGAGGAGTCCAAAGGATAAATACCCAGCTTTCTAGAGCATGTGAGTGTGGGTGGGTCTGGAGATGCAAGCTCTGGAGATGTGCTTTTGTGTTAAGGAAAGCTGGACTTATGGAGATTGCAGGATTCCTGGATTGAATGTGTAACACCCCAGGTATCTGGTTGTTACAGTGATGTTGCCTTCTTTTCAGGTAGGGTGATGTCATACTTGGAGGCAAGGAGGATTTCCTTTACCAGGTAAGCACCTACATGCAACACATTCTGAATCCAGGCCAGTAGGGGGAGCTCTGAACCCGGATTCAGGGGAGCTTCCCCTAGACATATGTATTCTGGTCTGGATGAGGAGTTAGCCAGTTGGTAGCAGAAGTGGAGGAGAGAGAGGAGTGAGAGCATAGAGTAGGGCCGTGCACCCACGTGTGTGCTGCAGCTCCAGGAATGGAAGATAGCCTGAAGGGTTGGAATGTAGTGAGCATCTGACTAAAGGAGCAAAGGAGAAGGAAAGGGCTTAGAGGGGAACTGTGACCGGGCACCCTCTGAGCCGAACCGCTGGAACCGGGCACCGGGAGCCGAGGTTGTGTTGAACTCTAGGTCGAACAGCAGAACCGGAGGGCAAATGACTTTATGTAAGTTGCCCGCACCCAAATCTGAAGGTGCAGCAGTACACGGAGAGCCTGGGTCGTGATAGAGACCCTATAAAAAGGCTTGCACTGCCCACCATATGGGTAACTGTCCCAGGACAGGAGAGAGAAGACTTTGTCAGGGAGCCATAGGCAGCAAGGACCTCGCATACAAGCGTGGGCAGGAAGGCTTACGGACCTCACCTGGGAGAGGGATCCACCATTGCCGGACCACATCACCACCTGTTGCTGGTACCCTGTACTGTGGCCTGATTCAACCAGTAAAGACGTTACAACCCTGTGTTCTCCATTTATTTCCCGGCATCCACCACACCATCCCTACCCAGCATACCGGAAGCCCTGGGGACCCAGCTTCACCAATGGGAAGCAATACCATCTTGCTTCCATACCATCACCCCCAGAGGACCCCTTTAAGCAGCGTCGGTCACCCCTGACCAAATACCACAGGTGGCGTCACAAACTTTTATTGCTTTACAACTCCTTTTAAAAACTTCCCCTTTTACTTGGGCGCCCAGGGCCATGGACCAAATCGCCGCCACCGTGACCTCCCCTTTAACGACGACCGGACCCGGTACTGAATACCCCACAGCCCTGGCGGGCGACTCAAATGTCCTTTGTTAAAGGACATGGAAGCTGGATTCTAAACCAGGTGGGCTAACCAGCATTATTGTATGGACTTGTTACTTTATGTTTTACCTTCTGCCAGACAAAGGCTGTATTTGCGTTTTCTGGTGACGTGGTTTATGAGGATTGCAATAAACTCAGCGGACTTTTAAAAGAAATGGTTCCTATGTCTACCTCTTTAAGAAGCTGAGTGAGTCGACATACCACAGGTGGCAGGGGGTAGAAGCAGTGAGTCGTACATCTGATGAGTTCTGGAGAAAGGCTGACGCTTTCAACTGCTCTACAATCCCAAGGTTAGCATCTCTACATGCCAGGCCTCCAAAGAGGAGCGCTAGCTAACCCAGGCCAAACTGGGCCCCTCAGTACTGTGGTATCATTTCCATTTAAGAGCATTCGCTCCTAATCCCACAAAATGTAACCGTGTATCACTGGCTTCTTGGTTGTCTGAACCTGCAATCCCTCTAGCACTTATAACAACATTGCCTAAAGGGATGACTTTCAATCAAGTCTCTAGCGCTAAAGATCTGGGGGATCCGGTTCCCAAAATCTTTGGTGAGCATCACTGTGAACTGTATGTGCGTCATCATGACACCTATTCAGTTCGATCCTGCGGTAAGGGTACGTGCACACGTTGTGGATTTGCCTTAGGAATTTCTGCTGCAGATTCTTCCCTCTCTTGCCAGAAACACAGGTGCGGTTTTGTTGCGGTTTTTTATGCGTTTTTTCCATGCGGATTTGTATGCGTTTTTGAAAGCTAAATAAAGATCTATCATTGACAAAAAAAAAAAAGATTTGTGATGTCATTTCTTGTCCAACCTCCTCTTTTACATTTGTCCAACCCACACTCCATTACAGATAGATAGATAGATAGATAGATAGATAGATAGATAGATAGATAGATAGATAGAAGGCATGAGATGGATAGATGTAGATAGATATATGGATAGTTAGGCTTCTTTCACACATAAGTTTGTGTCCGTCAGGCAGGATCCGGCGAATTTTTGAAAAAACGGATCCATTGCAAATAGTGAAAAACTGATGCAGCTGATCCGTTTTTTTTTTTTAAAAGATAGAGCGAACGGAAAATGTGCATGATTTGAATGGAAACATGCATGAAAAAACGGATTCGGAGGCCTGATTCATCATTTAACATCTCAGTTTCATACGTTTTTCGCCGGATCCGTCGCTGTGCGTTTTTTCACCGGACAGAAAAACCTTTCCTCTGTATGTGTTTTCCATCCGGTGGAAACAGCTTTTTTGACGGATCTGGCAAAAAACGGATGAAGCGTGTGGCCATCAGGCACAATCCGGCGCTAATACAACTCTATGAGAAAAAACGGATCCAGCAGAAAAAAAAGTATAGTTTTTTTCAAAACTCGCCGGATTGTGCCTGACAGCAAAAACCTGATGTGTGAAATTTGTCAGATAGATCTATGGATAGAAACATCTATGTATCTATAGATATATCTATAGATAGATATATCCATAGATAGGCCGATGTTGATTAATAAACAAAAAGAAAAAAATGGGAAAAAAAACGGCATGGGCTCCCGCGCAATTTTCTGCACCAGAGGGGGAAAGCCGACGGCCGGTGGCCAATATTTGTAGCCTGGGAAGGGGGTAATACCCATGGCCCCTTTCCAGGCTATGAATATGAGCCCGCAGCTGTCTGCGTAGCCTTTACTGGCTATTAAAATAGGGGGACCCCCAAAAAAATGACGTGGGGTCCCCCTATATTTTATAGCCAGAAAGGCTACGCAGACTGCTGCGAGCTGATATTCATAGATTAGAGAGGGGCCATGGATATTGGCCCCCCGGCTACAAATACCAGTCTAAGATGTGCCAATTCCAGCACTTAGCCCCTCTCTTCCCACTCCCATGTAGCGGTGGGATATGGGGTAATAAGGGGTTAATGTCACCTTGCTATTGTAAGGTGACATTAAGCCGGGTTAATAATGGAGAGGCGTCAATAAGACGCCTATCCATTATTAATCCTACAGTAGTGAAAGAGTTAAAAAAATAAAGACAGCCAGAAAAAAGTATTTTATTATTCTTAATTTAACCATACTTACCATACTTGAGCGCCTGCAAAAAAACCTTAAAATAATAAACAGTATACTCCCTGTCCGACGCAGTCCAATTAATAACGAGTGTCCCACGACGATCTCCCCTATAGAACAGTGACATCGGGTGATGGCATTGCTCTATAGGACCTTCAGTGACACACTGACAGGAGACAATGGCTCCTGCAGTGCTTCACTGAGAGGTTACTGTAGTTCACTAGACTCACTTTATGCCATTGCTGCGTGGAAACTTTCTCACACAGCAATGCCAAAAGTGAGACTAGGGACTATTTGTTTACAGTCACGGAGGAATACAGTGCGGAAGGATACCTCCCTCCCGTCATTGTATTCCTGGAGCCCCTAGAGAGCAGTCGCATCAGCTGATGCTGCTGCTTTCCACGGGAGATCGTAGTGGGACACTCGTGGATTTCTGCAGATCCGGGAGTATATTGTTTATTTGTTATTTTAATAATTTTTACAGGTGACACTGGCTTCGGGGAACAAAGTGACAAGTGATGGTGAGTATGTAATCTATGTTATATGTACTGTATGTCTGTATGTATGTAATGCATGAATGTACTGTATGTATGTAGTGTATGTCTATATGTATGTATGTTATATGTTGTATGCTCTGTCATATGTTGTATGTTGTATGTTCTGCTGTATGTTGTATGTACTGTCATATGTACTGTCATATGTTGTATGTTGTATGTACTGTCATATGTTATATGTTGTATGTACTGTCATGTTGTATGTACTGTTATATGATATGTACTATCATATGTTGTATGTTGTATGTACTGTCATATGTTGCATGTTGTATGTACTGCCATATGTTATATGTACTGTCATATGTTATATGTTGTATGTACTGTCATATGTTTATGTTGTATGTACTGTCATATGTTGTATGTACTGTCATATGTTGTATGTTGTATGTACTGCCATATGTTATATGGTGTATGTACTGTCATATGTTATATGGTGTATGTACTGTCATATTTTGTATGTTGTATGTACTGTCATATGTTGTATGTACTGTCATATGTTATATGTTGTATGTACTGTCATATCTTGTATGTTGTATGTACTGTCATATGTTGTATGTACTGTTATATGTTGTATGTACTGTCATATGTTATATGTTGTATGTACTGTCATATGTTGTATGTTGTATGTACTGTCATATGTTATATATGACTCTATGGGACTGTTTTTAATATATTTGTATGTGTGTTAAGGTTATAATGTTTTTTTCACTTTTGTATTGACACCCTATTGGTGCTAGGCTAATTAGTGGGTGGGGTTATGTGTATATAATGGTGGTTAGAACGCTGTATACTGTGCTTTATAAAGGTCTGTTGACCGAAACGTCGCTACAGGAGGCAGAATAAATGTAAGCTCCTATTTTTTCACCATCCATTGTGGCGCTGTCCTGTCCGGGATGGGCTCCCTGGTTTTGGACGTGCGCCCTTGTGTCCGCTGAGACCTTCAATCTTTATATAAAAGGGTGCGGTTTTGACTTTCTTTTGTTTTGACTCAGCTGTCTTACATAGTCACCTTCATAAAAGACTCCTGTCCACAGACTCAATTAATCAGTCAGAGCAAGACGTGAGCACTACTGAGAAGGGTGCACAGGTAGGTTCCCACACTGTGAAACATACCCACGAGACTGACTAGCGGTGGACTCCACGTCTCACTCGGTACCTCCTGACCTCCAAGCATAATCCCCTTCTCCATCTGGCTAGATGGACGGTCTATCCTAAGCAATAAGAGCAGATGATCATGGATTTATGATCAACTCCTATGCATATCTTACAACGTCACTAGTACGTAACTGATGAAGGTCTCCTGTGACCGAAACGTTTATTGGTACTACGAATAAATTGAGTGCTGTTTAAAACTTAAGTTGAGTGCCAGGTTCTCTTTTTCTCAATTAATCAGTCAGACTCTAACCTCTACAACATAGGTAAGACCAAAGAGCTTTATAATGATGTCAGGGACAAGATCATAGAACTGCACAAAGCTGGAATGGGCTACAAAACCATACGTAAGACGCTGGGTGAGAAGGAGACAACTGTTGGTACAATAGTAAGAAATTGGAAGAAATACAAAATGACTGTCAATCGACATCGATCTGGGGCACCATGCAAAATCTCACCTTGTGGGGTCTCCTTGATCATGAGAAAGGTGAGAGATCAGCCTGAAACTACATGTCACCAAGAAAACCTGTAATAATTATAGGGGATAACTCAGGAGACTCTGCGTGGAACAAGACAACTACAGGACACAGTTTTATAAGTGGTAAAGTCTATATTATCACACAGTGATTAAAACAGGTGCAGAGAGAAACTCAAGTCAACAACACTTGGTGCAAATAATAAACGCAGCTTAGCTATCTATAGGAAACTTCAGAGGAAAATGCAATAAAGCAGAAAGTCTATGAAGCACAGTTATTCTTGAGGATACTTGACATGAATAAATCCTTGTCTTAGTCCAGGCACAGATAGATATGCTTATTAGGCAGTTCAAATCATATCTTAGCTCAACCAGGGAGGCCTGGTTAATAGTCTCAGGTTATTGCAAAGCAGAAACAGCTTACATGTCCAGCAAATGCAGATGGAAGTAAACACGAACAGCAGATGAAGGAGGATTACTGGAAACTTGTGTATGCAGCAGGAACTCAGAGCAGAGTAGCAGGATCACCACACAGGTTTACAGGAGCAGGTGGATAGCCAGGGTGTAATCAGAGGTCAGGAGCTGGATGCAAGGCAGAATACTCTAGCACAGACTGAAGGCTGGGGTGGAGTTTTATAGCAGGAAGACACAGTGCACATGAGACCAAAGACGCCATCTTGGAAAAGGGCAGTAATGCACAAAAGGTAATAAAAAATGTTCAGAGTCCTGACAAAACCATTGGTAACACATTAAGTCATAAAGGTTTAAAATTCTGCAGTGCCCGCAAGGTCCCTCTGCTCAAGAAGGCACATGTGCAGATGTGTCTGAAGTTTGCCAATGAACACCTGGATTATTCTGTGAGTGATTGGGAGAAGGTGCTGTGGTCAGATAAGACAAAAATGGAGGTCTTAGGCATTAACTCATCTAGCCGTGTTTGGAGGAAGAGAAATGCTGCCTATGACCCAAAGAACACCATCCCCACTGTCAAGCATGGAGGTTGAAACATTATGTGTTAGGGTTGTTTTTCTGCTAAGGGCAGATGAATACTTCACCGCATCAATGGGAGAATAAATGGAGCTATGTACCGTAAAATCCTGAGTGACAACATCCTTCCCTTTGCCAGGACATTAAAAATGGGTCATGGCTTGATCATCCAGCAAGACAATGACACAAAACATACAGCCAAGGCAACAAAGGAGTGGCTCAAAAAGAAGCACATTAAGGTCATGGAGTGGCCTAAGCCAGTCTCCAGTTCTTAATCCCATAGAAAATTTATGGAGGGAGTTTAAGCTCCGAGTTGCCATGCGACAGCCTCAAAATCTTAATGATTTAGAGATGATCTGCAAAGAGGAGTGGACCAAAATTCCTCCTGACATGTGCGCAAACCTTATCAACTACAAAAAACGTCTGACTGCTGTGCTTGCCAACAAGAGTTTTACTACCAAGTATTAAGTCTTGTTTGCCAGAGGGATCAAATACTTATTTCTCACTGCAAAATGCAAATAAATTTATATAATTTATACAATGTGATTTTCTGGATTTTATATTTGATATTCTATCTCTCAATGTTAAAATTAACCTACCTTCCATGTCTTCTTCAGTGGGCAAACTTACAAAATCAGCAAGGGATCAAATACTTATTTCCCCCACTTTATGGGATATGTGTTAATTCTCCTATTATCTACATATATTTCATGCTCATTCCCACCTACCAAGCTCAAGGAATATAATATACACCTGTTTATATGAGATATTTGTTAATTTCCCTTTTATCTACATATATTTTATGTTCATTCCCCGCCTACCAATCACAGGGAATATAATATACACCTGTTTATATGGGATATGTGTTCATTTTTCTATTATCTTCATATATTTCATGTTCATTCCCCACCTACCAAGCACAAATAATATAATATACACCTGTGTATATTGGATATGTGTTCATTCTCCTTGTATCTACATATATTCCATCTTCATTCCCCACCTATCAAGCTCAGGAAATATAATATACACCTGTTTATATGGGATATGTGTTCATTACTCTATTTTGTACTGTAAGATGCCCGATGGACGAGTCCTTGAGGGGAGATATGTGTCATTGCGGCTGTTAGCTGCAGCGACGTGAGCTCGGAAGTATGCCCCAGCACGTATACACTATGTTCCAAATTATTATGCAAATTACATTTTTATCAGATTTTCCTAAATGGTCGGTGCAAATGACAGTCAGTCTAATAAAAGTCATCACCCGTTAGATTATACATCGAATTTTATTGAAGAAACCTCCCAATGATAGCAGTATAATCTCCAAAATGAATAAAACTCAAAATGCACTGTTCCAAATTATTATGCACAGTAGAATTTCTAAACATTTGATATGTTTTAAAGAACTGAAAATGCTCATTTGTGGAATTTGCAGCATTAGGATGTTACATTCACTGAACAAAAAAGCTATTTAACGCCAAAACATCCCAACAGGCCAAGTTACATGTTAACATATGACCCTTCTTTGATATCACCTTCACAATTCTTGCATCCATTGTGAGTTTTTGGAGAGTTTCTGCTTGTATTTCTTTGCATGAAGTCGGAATAGCCTCCCAGAGCTGCTGTTTGGATGTGAACTGCCTCCCACCCTCATAGATCTTTTGCTTGATGATCCTCTAAAGGTTCTCTATAGGGTTGAGGTCAGGGGAAGATGGTGGCCACACCATGAGTTTATCTCCTTTTATGCCCATAGCAGCCAATGACTCAGAGGTATTCTTTGCAGCATGAGATGGTGCATTGTCAGCATGAAGATGATTTTGCTCCTGAAGGCACGTTTCTGATTTTTAGACCATAGAAGAAAGTTGTCAGTCAGAAACTCTATATACTTTGCAGAAGTCATTTTCACACCTTCAGGAACCTTAAGGGGCCCTACCAGCTGTTTCCCATGATTCTGGCCCAAAACATGACTCCTCCACCTCCTCGCTAACGTTGCAGCCTTGTTGGGACATGGTGGCCATCCACCAACCATCCACTACTCCATCCATCTGGACCATCCAGGGTTGCTCAACACTTATCAGTAAACAAGACTGTTTGGAAATTAGTCTTCATGTATGTGTGGGCCCAATACAACCATTTCTGCTTGTGAACACTGTTTAAGGGTGGCCGAATAGTAGGTTTATGCACCACAGCAAGCCTTTGAAGGAGCCTACACCTTGAGGTTCAAGGGACTCCAGAGGCACCAGCAGCTTCAAATATCTGTTTGCTGCTTTGTAATGGCTTTTTAGCAGCTGCTCTCTTAATCCGATGAACTTGCCTGGCAGAAATCTTCCTCATTATGCCTTTATCAGCACAAACACATTTGTGCTCAGATACATCCACAAATCTCTTAACAGTACGATGATCACGCTTATGTTTTTGGAAAATGTCTAATGTTTTCATCCCTTCATCAAGGCATTGCACTATTTGATGCTTTTCAGCAGCAGAGAGATCCTTTTTCTTTCCCATGTTACTTGAAAACTGTGACCTGCTTAATAATGTGGAACATCATTTTTAAGTAGTTTTCCTTTAATTAGAATCACCTGGAAAACCAATTATCACATGTGTTTAAGATTGATTCATTGAGCCCTGAGACACAATACCATCCACGAGTTTATTTGAAAAACAAAACAATTAAATCTTTATGACACGTAAATCCAATTTGCATAATAATTTGGAACACAGTGTAGTGCTGAGAGAGTTATTTTGCCGTTCCAGTTCCGGGTTTTATGAGCGGTCACAAGAGATGGGTGGGAATGACCGCTCACATATCCCAACCCCAGGGCCGTGGTTTGGCTAATAAAATGGAGGCCAATGTGTCTTCAGTGTCTGTGGCTGGAAGTGTGGAGACGTCCAGTGTGTATTGCTAAAGACACTGACCTGGGGAAGCAAGGGGTTGTAGCATCCCCATACTGGGGTTTCCAAAGCGGGGCTGACACCCAAATGACCATACCTGTGGTGCAGCCAAGAGTACCAGAGTTAGTGTCTCAGGTCCTTTCCCATAGTGTAATTTGTTGGAGGTGTCATACCCCTGGCCACATAGCTGCCCATTGTCCCATGACCACCGAGCCAATGGACTGCAGCACAGGATGGCACTGCTCGTATTTTGCATACCCTCAAACAGGTGAGGGACCGCAAGCATGTCCCGTAACAGTAAACAGTGTGCAAGTGTCTGGTCTGCTGGACTCAGGGTGTTTTATAACCCTAGTGAGGGCTACCATTCCCCATTGGCTGATACCTGGAAAAAGGGTGAGCGTCCGCTGTATCCATGGCGTTGCCAAGGACTATCCTGTGGCCCAAGTGGTCATCAACACAAACGATGGCACCAAGTCCCATGAGGTCAGCGTGGTCAATGACCTATTGTACCCTATTATAATAGGATGAGACTTTATATTATTTTGGGACTTGTGGGGAAAATGGAGGACGTTTGTTTGTCCAGACAAAAGCCAGGTTGCTCCCAAAGAAACCTTGTTGCAGGCTGCGGAAGAGAAGGTTTCCATTTTGTGTGCTTGCTGGCGATGAGAATGAGGCAGCATTCACTGAGGTCAACGTCCCTGAGCTGGAGGTGTCTGGAGGAAACTTTGGTACTGCCCAACTCAAGCACCTAACTTTTAAAGGGGCATTTGAAAATGTAACTGTGTTAAATGGTGTGTCTCAGGAGCCGGGGCCGACAGTCGGTTCCCTCATTTTGCTGTGAGTGGAGATCTGCTTTATAGGGTAACCAAGCCAAGAGGTGAGATAATAGAGCAGCTATTGGTACCAGGGCCCTATAGACTCACGGTGTTAGACAAGGCTCATTCCCATATGTTGGGTGGTCACCTGGGGGCGGATAAGACCCAGTAGTGCATTCTGCAGACATTCTACTGGCCTGGGTGTTACAGAGAAATCCTGTACTACTGTTGTTCCTGCCCCATGTGCCAGCTCACCTCCCCAGTGGCCCACTTCCGGAGTTCACTCATACCGTTGCCCAGGTACGGACTGAGGCTGAAATTCAGCCCTGGCATTTGAAATCACACAGGCCCATGTTGTCCCCGTCCCCAAGTACCAGATGGGATATATTACTAATATTACCCTGGATGGAGGAAAGGAAGATTTACTACAAGACCAATATTTCTAATGATACCAGTGGCCTGCTGGGGTAAGTGAAAGAGTCAGCGACTTGGTGCTCCGTCACAACTCTTAACAGAATGGGTGTCTTGAGAACACTGATTCTGTTAGCGATGTAGCAGACAAGGCAGCCCACAACCAGACAGGCCCTTCTTGCATTTGCCAGAATTGCCAGATGGCCAGTCCAGCCCTGCCATTGCCCATCATCAAGGTCCCATTCGAGCAAATAGCTATGGACCTGGTGGGACCACTGGTAAACTCTGCAAGAGGACATCAATACATACTGGTGGTCCTGGATTATGCTACCCGGTACCCAGAGGCGTTACCCCTAAGAAATGCCTCTGCTAATTGTATCTCTAAAGAGCTGATCTTCTCCCGAATTGGGCTACTGAAGAAGATACTGATGGACCAAGGGACCCCCTTCATGTCAAAGGTCATGAGGGAGTTGTGCAGGACCCTGCAAATTTCCCAGCTCAGAACCTCAGTGTTCCATCCCCAGACTGATGGGATGGTGGAGAGGTTTAACAAAACATTGAAGGCTATGCTGAAGAAAGCAGTGAAGGATGGCTGAGATTTGGACTGTCTGCTTCCTTACCTGTTGTTCTCCATCCAGGAAGTTCCCCAAGCTTCCACTGGTTTCTCCCCATTTGAAGTGCTCTATGGACTACACCCTCAAGGGCTCATGGATGTGGCGAAGGAATCCTGGCAAGCTAAAACCATCCCCTATAGAAGCATTGTAGAGCATGTCACCCAGATGCAAGAAAGGATTGCCAACGTGATGCCTATTGTGAAGGAGCACCTCCTCAAGGCTCAGGAAGCCCAGTCTAGGGTGTATAATAGGTCAGCCAGGGTAAGACAGTTCAACCCAGGGGATCGAGTACTTGTGCTGATGCCCACGGTGGAGACCAAATTTCTGGCAAGTGGCAGGGTCCCTATGAGGTGGTGGAGAAAGTTGTTGAGGTCATCTACAAAGTCCACCAACCGGGGAAGTGGAAGCCCTACCAGGTGTACCACGTGAACCTGATCAAACTGTGGCAGGACAAAGAACCTGTGGAAGCTTCTTGTCTGCTGGTCAAGTCCGATGTTGGTGCCAAGGATGTTAAGGTGGCAGACACCTTGCCTCTCTCGCAGAAGCAGCAGTGCCGAGAGTTGCTACAGCGTAGCATAGACCTATTCTCAGATGTTCCAGATGTACGAAGAGCATGGCGTCCTGACAGAGCCTCATGTCCGGGTCAACTTGAAGCCATACCAGATTCCCGAAGCATGCTAAGAGGTGATCTCCAAGGGGGTAAAGTGGATGTGGAGCCTGGGAGTCATTGAGGAATCTAAGAGTGGATGGTCCAGTCCAATAGTCCTAGTGCCGAAAGCAGATGACGAATGGCGATTTTGCAATGACTATCGGAAGCTGAACGAGGTTTCTAAGAACGATGCCTATGCAATGCCATGGGTCGATGAATTAATTGAGATGCTAGGGCCGGCTCGGTACATTACTAACCTTGACCTCACAAAAGGGTATTGGCAAATCCCCATGTCCCAGGGCGCCAAAGAGAAGACTGCGTTCTCAACACCAGATGGATGCTTCCAATACACAAGGATGCCGTTTGGGTTACAAGGCGCTCCAGCAACATTCCAGAGAGCCATGGACCAGATCCTAGCTCCCCACAAGACACATGCAGTGGCCTGCCTGGACCATATTGTAATCTTCAGCCAGGATTGGGGAAGCCTTCTGAGCAAGGTCCAGGAGATATTTGATGCTCTATGGAAGGCGGGGTTTTCCATAAGCCCAAAGAAGTGTGACTAGGGAATGGAGGAAGCAAGATACTTGGGCTATGTTGTAGGCAGGAGTGAAATAAAGCCCCAGATAAATAAAGTTAAAGTGATCCAGGGCTGGCCACAACCCCTCCCAAAGAAACAGGTCAGGGCGTTCCTGGGCATTGTGGGATATTACCGCCGATTCATCCCGAACTTCGCCATGGTAGCTGCCTCTCTGACGGATCTCCTTAAAGGGACAAAGTCGGCTATGGCTAAGTGGTATCCAGAAGCTGAGATGGCCTTCCAGAAACTGAAGCTGGCCCTGTGCAAACAGCTGGTGCTGGTAGCACCCGATTTCTCCATTTCTCCAAGGAGTTTGTGATCCAGATGGATGCATCGGATGTCAGGCTGGGCACTTTCTTATCTCAAGAGCTGAACGGGGAAGAGCACCCAATAATGTATCTGTAACAACTCTGCTGGCATCACGGCATGGCCTCGCATTTCTCACACTATCTTACCCACTGCTCCAGGCCATGATGTGGTTTCTGTTTCTTGCCAGCTCCATGTTCTGTGTCTCTGCTCTCTGCATGCTTCATAGTTCTGTGTATAGAGGGGCGGCGCCTGAACTCTCTGGTTCTTATAGGAATCAGGTGCATCTGTCCAATCTGTTCCTGACCAATTGCCAGGAGACCTCCAGTATTTAGTTCAGCTCCACCCAGTGTTCTGGGCCTGTGCAATGTGTTAGCTCAGTTAGTGTCTTGCTTCTGAGTTTGCCTGGCCTTTCTCTGTGTTACTCCCTCTCTGGAGGATTCTCTGTGTTATTTCCTTGGTCTTGTTGTCCGCCCACCAGGAGGCAGTATATCCTGGTCCCAGTGTCTTTGTCCTTGTGTCTTGTTCCATTGCCTTGTCTGTACTTAGTCTTACCTCGGTCTCCTAGTCTTTGGCTTCCTTCCCTGTTGTTTTTCCTTGTATTCTCAGTCTGCTTACACTCCGCACTCTTGCAGCTCTGCCTGCTCTGAACCTTTGTTACTTTACCTCTGCTCCTCACTTCTGCGTTTCTGCTCCTTTCTACTCTGCTTATCTTCTGCTGTTGCAGTTATCCCTTGCTGCAGCTTCTCTCCACATTCCTTGTGGCTCTGCTCAGCTTTGCTGCAGAGACCTCTCCCGCAGCTCCTCTCCGCTCCTTGCGGTTCTACCTGGCTCCGCTCCTTGCGGTTCTACCTGGCTCCGCTCCTTGCGGTTCTACCTGGCTCCGCTCCTTGCGGTTCTACTTCTCCTGCACTTGGCTCCGCCTCCAGCTCTTGGCTCCGCCTCCTGCGGTTTTACGCTTGGCTCCGCCTCCAGATCTTGGCTCCGCCTCCTGCATTTCTGTTCTTGGCTCCGCCTCCTGCATTTCTGTTCTTGGCTCTAGCTCCTGTGCTTTCGCTCTGCATCCGCTCTTGCGGTCTTTATCTACTTATTCCTAGGTCCTCGTGTCTGAACAGGTTCTTACCCGTTCTACATACAGTACCTGCCTGCAGACCGGTCCCTACCGGTTCTTCCAGTGTACCAGTCTTGTCCACCAGTCGTGCCAGAGAGCCAGCCGTGCCCGCCTGCCTACCAGAGAGCCAGCCGTGCCCGCCTGCCTGACAGTGTTCCTGTTGTACCCATCTGCCTGCCTATGTGCCAGCCGTGCCCGCTTGCTTGTCTATGTTCCGTTCCCCGGTGGGATCAGCAGCCACAACCAGACTCCACCCTGGAGTGGTACCTGGTAGCTTCCTATTGCACAAGTCTGACCTCACCATCAGAGGCTCCAGCGAACACCTAGGAAGCTACTTAGTTACGCCCCTTCCAGGGAGGTTTGGTCTGTGGTCCAGTGGGGCCACTCCCCCGCACGCCAGCGCCAACCAGTCTGGGCGCGAGCATGACAGTTTGCACAGGCCATGGCCTCCGCTGTATCCCATGTCCTACCGCTCGCAGAGCATGATGAACTTTTTTCCTGCCCGTATGAGCAACCTGAAAAATTTGTTTCACCAAGGGTGGTTCAGATTGAAGAGACCTCTGACCCAATTATTGTCTCTAATGCTCTCTTCAAGCAACTTCAAGCCTATGAGGAGGAGCACTACCCAGCTGACCCACCTAGGTTCTATGGGAATCCTGAAGAATGCCAGGGGTTCCTGAAGCAGTGCTTACGCTACATCCTGCAGAATGCAGCTTGTTTCCCCTCTGACTGGGTCAAGGTGGGTTACATCATGTCCTACCTGGCCGAAGATGCTCTAATATGGATAACTCCCCTCTGGGAAGCAGGGGATCCTATCGTCATGAACCTAGGGGCCTTCCTGGTGGCCTTCCGTAAAGTCTTTGACAAGCCTTGTCCTGCTGCTCCTGTTAAGTCTTCTCCATCTAGATCCGAGAGGCGCTCCAGACGGGCGAAACCCGTGAAGAAACCCCCACGTCAAGCCATGACCGTCTGTGACCCTCCTGTTCCTCTACCCGTTAAAGCAGCAACCTGTGTGAAGCCTAAGAAGGTTGATGAGAGTGGGCTGGCAAAGCAGCAGCCTGAAATCAGCCATAAGAAGGGCATACAATGTCGCTGCTGTTGTGAGGAACACCTGGATGGCCTCTGTCCAGGGGATCTTAAGCTCCAAAACCTCGGGCCAGTTGGAGAGGCTGCCCCTGGCGAGAGTACTTCCTCTCCATCTAAGTTAATGACTGTTTCTCTGCCTTCTGGGAGCTTTGGTGTGTCTAAGCCGCCTGTCATAAGGAGTCGGTGTATGGTCTCCGTTCTACAGCTCCAGAACCCGGTGTGGGCGTTGCCTGATAATGGCCGAACCCTGCTAAAGAGCAGTCTAGTCCTGCAAGGACAACTACAGCTCCAAGTTGGAGCCTTATACACGAAGAAGTTTGTTTTCCGTATGCTGTCTGTTATGCCCATGGGTCATTCTAAGCCAAGGACTCTACCACCCGCTCTGGTCAAGAGTTGCAGTAAGGTGCTTCGTTTGAACTTACCCAGTCTTGAGAAGTGTCTGGTTCCCATGCGTCAAAGACACTCAGCAGTGACATCTTCTTCTGCTGGTCTGCTAGTCGTCGAGTCAAGCTGTGCTGACGTCACCGAAGATGGGGAAACGGTGACTATGTCTCCACACATCTCCAGCGACTATACCAGTAAACACTTAGTCGTCGAGTCAAGATGTGCTAATGTCACCGAAGATGGGGAAGCGGTGACTATCTCTCCACACATCTCCAACGACTTTACCTGTATTCCGTTCCTAGGAACATCCCCGCCGCTTGGACGATTTCTTCTGGATAACGGGCAGAAGATGGTTCCTATGTTTATACCTTCTGCGTCCTTGTGGCCGGCTGGTGAAGATTTCAAAACAGAAGTTTGTTCACCTCAATTTTTCTCTGACCCGGTGGAGCTGATGCTCTCCACACTCATCTCTAGTGACTTTTCCTGTGTTCAGTATCCGGGAGCTTCTCTACTACCTGTTGGGCAAAATTTGAATCCTATGAGACGGTTTCCAGTTTCCAAGTGTCTGGCTGGTGAAGATATTAAGACGGCAGCATTCAAGTCCCTGTTACCTATGTACCTGGAGGAGGTGGTCCTGCTCATTGTGGAAGCTAACCCTGTTGAGTACCAAAAGACTTTGTTTTCTGAGATACCTGGTGACCCTCCTGCCGCCTTCTACCCTGAAGATGTCATGTTGGCCTGGACTATGTGTGCTCCCATCCTTCTTCTACAAGTTATTCTGGCGGGCTTGAAGAAGAGGGGCCGTAAAGGGGGGGGGGGTACTGTAACAACTCTGCTGGCATCACGGCATGGCCTCGCATTTCTCACACTATCTTACCCACTGCTCCAGGCCATGACGTGGTTTCTGTTTCTTGCCAGCTCCATGTTCTGTGTCTCTGCTCTCTGCATGCTTCATAGTTCTGTGTATAGAGGGGCGGCGCCTGAACTCTCTGGTTCTTATAGGAATCAGGTGCATCTGTCCAATCTGTTCCTGACCAATTGCCAGGAGACCTCCAGTATTTAGTTCAGCTCCACCCAGTGGTCTGGGCCTGTGCAATGTGTTAGCTCAGTTAGTGTCTTGCTTCTGAGTTTGCCTGGCCTTGCTCTGAGTTACTCCCTCTCTGGAGGATTCTCTGTGTTATTTCCTTGGTCTTGTTTTCTGCCCACCAGGAGGCAGAATATCCTGGTCCCAGTGTCTTTGTCCTTGTGTCTTGTTCCATTGCCTTGTCTGCACTTAGTCTTACCTCGGTCTCCTAGTCTTTGGCTTCCTTCCCTGTTGTTTTTCCTTGTATTCTCAGTCTGCTTACACTCCGCACTCTTGCAGCTCTGCCTGCTCTGAACCTTTGTGACTTTACCTCTGCTCCTCACTTCTGCGTTTCTGCTCCTTTCTACTCAGCTTATCTTCTGCTGTTGCAGTTATCCCTTGCTGCAGCTTCTCTCCACATTCCTTGTGGCTCTGCTCAGCTTTGCTGCAGAGACCTCTCCCGCAGCTCCTCTCCGCTCCTTGCGGTTCTACCTGGCTCCGCTCCTTGCGGTTCTACCTGGCTCCGCTCCTTGCGGTTCTACCTGGCTCCGCTCCTTGCGGTTCTACCTGGCTCTGCTCCTTGCGGTTCTACCTGGCTCCGCTCCTTGCGGTTCTACCTGGCTCCGCTCCTTGCGGTTCTACCTGGCTCCGCTCCTTGCGGTTCTACCTGGCTCCGCTCCTTGCGGTTCTACCTAGCTCCGCTCCTTGCGGTTCTACCTGGCTCCGCTCCTTGCGGTTCTACCTGGCTCCGCTCTTTGCGGTTCTACTTCTCCTGCACTTGGCTCCGCCTCCAGCTCTTGGCTCCGCCTCCTGCGGTTTTGCACTTGGCTCCGCCTCCTGCATTTCTGTTCTTGGCTCCGCCTCCTGCATTTCTGTTCTTGGCTCTAGCTCCTGTGCTTTCGCTCTGCATCCGCTCTTGCGGTCTTTATCTACTTATTCCTAGGTCCTCGTGTCTGAACAGGTTCTTACCCGTTCTACATACAGTACCTGCCTGCAGACCGGTCCCTACCGGTTCTTCCAGTGTACCAGTCTTGTCCACCAGTCGTGCCAGAGAGCCAGCCGTGCCCGCCTGCCTACCAGAGAGCCAGCCGTGCCCGCCTGCCTGACAGTGTTCCTGTTGTACCCGTCTGCCTGCCTATGTGCCAGCCGTGCCCACTTGCTTGTCTATGTTCCGTTCCCCGATGGGATCAGCAGCCACAACCAGACTCCACCCTGGAGTGGTACCTGGTAGCTTCCTATTGCACAAGTCTGACCTCACCATCAGAGGCTCCAGCGAACACCTAGGAAGCTACTTAGTTATGCCCCTTCCAGGGAGGTTTGGTCTGTGGTCCAGTGGGGCCACTCCCCCGCACGCCAGCGCCAACCAGTCTGGGCGCGAGCATGACAGTATCTCAGCTGGAAGTTGTTTACCTGCGAGAAAAATTACTCCATAGTGGAGAAGGAATGCTTAGCCATCAAGTGGGCATTGGACTCTCTAAGGTACTACCTCTTGGGCAGGAAGTTTAGGCTTGTGTCAGGCCATGCACCACTGAAGTGGATGAGGGAGAAAAAGGGAACAATGCCCGAGAGACCAGGTGGCTCCTAGCACTTCAGGATTTTAATTTCCATGTGGATCATAGGCCAGGGAAACTGCATGGCGATGCAGATGCTCTGTCGAGAGTCCACTGTTTGTTGGCAGAAGGTGCCAAGCCCCCCCCGGTTTTGGGCAGAGGGGGAGGGTATGTAAGATGGCCACCAGACGAGTTCTTGAGGGGAGCTGTGTCATCGCGGCTATTAGCTGTGGTGATGTGAGCTCAGAAGTATGCTCTAGCATATATAGTGTTGAGATAATTATTTGGCCATTCAAGCGCCGCATTTTACGAGCGGTTATAAGAGATGGGTGGGAATGACTGCTCACATATCCCAACCCCAGGAGCGTGGTTTGGCTAATAAAATGGAGGCCAAATGTCTCATTCAGTGTCTGCAATATAGAATATACTCAGCACACTCCAGGGAGTCTGATGCAAAAAGGGTGTTTAATACATACAGTATTCACATTCACAAACGTTTCGGTCTGCGAAAGACCTTCATCAGTGTGCTCTATTTTTTGCCTGCAGCATCTCAGACTTGCGGTGGATACCGCGTCTCCTCTCCTACCCTCCAGCCTCCTGCAGGCGTGATCGGCTTGTCTAGCCCTCTATCTGCAAGACCCCCCTCCTTTTATTATCTCCAGTGCTCGACAGGCTAGTGTCAGCCCTCTATCTGTAAACAGTTAGGCTATGTTCACACTTTGCGGTTTTTGCTGCGGATCCGCTGCGGATTTGACGCTGCGGATCCGCAGCAGTTTTCCATGCAGGGTACAGTACAATGTTACCCTATGGAAAACAAAAACCGCTGTTCCCACTTTGCGGAAAATCCCTTTAAAAACCACGTGGAATTGCTGCGGAAAAAAAGAAGGAGCATGTCACTTCTTTCTGCGGATTCCGCAGCGGTTTTCAACATGCACCAATAGGAAAGTGCTGTTGAAAACCCGCAGAGGAATCCGCAGAAGAAACCGCAGGAAAATCCGCAGCGAAAACCGCAGCGGTTTTTCCAAATCCGCTGCGGAAAAATCCGCAGCAAAATCTGCAAAGTGTGAACATGCCCTTAATCCTGTTTTACTCCAGAACCTGATGCAAATTCTCTATAAAGGGTTAACAGTATACACCCTTTGGCTCAAAAAATAGACCACACTGATGAAGGTCTTTCGCAGACTGAAACGTTTGTGAATGTGAATACTGTATGTATTAAACACCCTTTTTGCATCAGACTCCCTGGAGTGTGTTGAGTATATTCTATATTACATTCAAAGGTCTGGGCACCTACTCTTATGCACCTCCACCCCGGGCTGTGCTGAACATCCATCTACTTTACTTCATTCAGTGTCTGTGGCTGGAGGTGTGAAGACCTCCAGTGTGTGTTGCTAAACACACTGACCTGAGTGGACGGACCCGCAGTACTATATGGACTGTTTATTTTTCTGTTTGCTTTTCACTTTGTGCTGGAAAAGGCTGTTCGTTTGTTTTGGCTATCCAGAGCGGTTTATGCAGTGCAGTTTTAAAGGGACACTGTCACCTGAATTTGGAGGGAACAATCTTTAGCCATAGGGGCGGGGTTTTCGGGTGTTTGATTCACCCTTTCCTTACCCGCTGGCTGCATGCTGGCTGCAATATTGGATTGAAGTTCATTCTCTGTCCTCCGTAGTACATGCCTGCACAAGGCAATCTTGCCTTACGCAGGCGTGTACTATGGAGGACAGAGAATGAACTTCAATCCAATATTGCAGCCAGCCAGCGGGTAAGGAAAGGGTGAATCAAACACCCGAAAACCCCGCCCCTATGGCTAAAGATTGTTCCCTCCAAATTCAGGTGACAGTGTCCCTTTAATAAACTTGCTTGGACATTTCAACAATACCGCTCCATGTGCCTACCTCAACCGCAGCCGAGTGAGTACAGATTCCTACACTACATAGATTTCATTCACTCCTCACCTATCAAACACAGGGAATAAAATATGCACCTTTTTATATGGGATATGTGTTCATTTCCTAATTATCTACATATAATTAATGTTCATTCCATATCCGAGATGCATAAGAAATCTATAATACTTCTCTATATTTTTGGACGTATAAGTTATTATGTTCATTCTTTTTATTTATTCCTTGCCTTCATTCTTTTTAGTACGTCCTCATATAGTGTACATACTGTACATTGATAATATATATAGTGTATAACACACATCATACAGATCACATTGGGACATATATTGTACGTACACACACACACGTACACACACGTACACACACACACGTACACACACACACACACACACACACACACACACACACACACACACACACACACACACACACACACACACACACACACACACACACACACACACACACACACACACACACCCCCCCCCCTCCACTGAGCCCCAAGTCATTGGGACGTGATGACGTCACTGGTCACGCTGACATGTTATGTACGTCAGTCCCGGAAGTGATGTTGGGCAGAGTGTGCCTGCTAGAAGCAGCAGCTCGGAGCAACCCGGGGAAACGGGCCAGCTGTTCCCGGTGACCCGTGCACAGTGCCGCCAGCAGGGGAGCTGCGCCGCCCTATCTCCGGAGCTGCCAGGCTGGTAAGGGAGCTCCGTGCACTGCACACTATCCGGGGGGCCGCCCGTCCAGTCACCTCATACAGCGACCTGACCCCGCTCCTCACTGTGCCCCACCGTACATGACAGGCAGCGGTGACGCCATGGCTACTGGGGCTGTGGACGGATGAGTGACACACTGCTGCCGGTCATGGCGAGCTCCATTCACTGACGTCCGTACATCGCCTACCCCTCACTGGGGGGCCGCCGGGGTAGAGGTAGATACTCCCCCATGGAGCCTGCTCTGTCAGCCTAGAGGGATGGACCCCTATGTATGGAATCGCTGCTCCCCTCAGGGGCCACATGTCACCTCCGCAGGATCTGATGCTGCTCTGGCCACATAAAGGCATCTAGTGTTACACCCCAATGTGCATCAGCCCAACCCACGGCCAATCCCCAGTGTAGCTGCACACCTGAAGTCCACGGCGGGGGTTACATGGTGTGGCCAGTCTCCAGTATGGCGCTACCACGGCCGATCCCCAGTGTAGCTGCACACCTGAAGTCCACGGCGGGGGTTACATGGTGTGGCCAGTCTCCAGTATGGGGCTACCACGGCCGATCCCCAGTGTAGCTGCACACCTGAAGTCCACGGCGGGGGTTACATGGTGTGGCCAGTCTCCAGTATGGCGCTGCCACGGCCGATCCCCAGTGTAGCTGCACACCTGAAGTCCACGGCGGGGGTTACATGGTGTGGCCAGTCTCCAGTATGGCGCTGCCACGGCCGATCCCCAGTGTAGCTGCACACCTGAAGTGCACGGCGGGGGTTACATGGTGTGGCCAGTCTCCAGTATGGCGCTGCCACGGCCGATCCCCAGTGTAGTTGCACACCTGAAGTCCACGGCGGGGGTTACATGGTGTGGCCAGTCTCCAGTATTGCGCTGCCGCGGCCGATCCCCAGTGTAGCTGCACACCTGAAGTCCACGGCGGGGGTTACATGGTGTGGCCAGTCTCCAGTATTGCGCTGCCGCGGCCGATCCCCAGTGTAGCTGCACACCTGAAGTCCACGGCGGGGGTTACATGGTGTGGCCAGTCTCCAGTATTGCGCTGCCGCGGCCGATCCCCAGTGTAGCTGCACACCTGAAGTCCACGGCGGGGGTTACATGGTGTGGCCAGTCTCCAGTATGGCGCTGCCACGGCCGATCCCCAGTGTAGCTGCACACCTGAAGTCCACGGCGGGGGTTACATGGTGTGGCCAGTCTCCAGTATGGCGCTGCTACAGTTGGCATAAAGAGAAAGCTGTATCACACTGCGACTAATCTGTCAGCGTCTGGTCACACGGTGCAGCTACCACCAGAAACGTGCAGTGCAGATCTGCACCATGTTGTGCTGCTCTGAGCAGATCTGCCTGTGACTCTGCTGATGCAGATGGGATAAAATACAAATAAACTCTATCCGCCCCTCACCTGGCGCTTCTATGGCTTCCCGGCTGCGTCTCCTTCCAGTCTCCATACAGCCTGGATTTCTGCAATGGTGCCTCGTACAATGTGACTGCTGTGCTTCTACACGTCGTGCGCTTTTTTTGTATTCTGCAAAAAAAGAAAAAAAAATCCTCAATATGTTTTTTAAAGATTTGAATCTCAAATTCACACAGCGTTGGGATCCTGAGGTAGACAAACCATTGATGCCACCCGTGCACCTGGACAGAGCTGACAGGTAAGGGGGTCACAACCCCCTCCAAAGCAGTAAGCAGCATCTGACAGATATATAGAGGAGTGCATGGTGATGAACTATCGGACCTCAGGCGGCCCAGGTATTGCTCTTGCACAGGGGCCCTCTCCTGTCTGTATCTGCCCCTGATTTGGAGCATAAACAGGCAT
This sequence comes from Ranitomeya variabilis, assembly GCF_051348905.1. Taxonomy (NCBI): domain Eukaryota; kingdom Metazoa; phylum Chordata; class Amphibia; order Anura; family Dendrobatidae; genus Ranitomeya; species Ranitomeya variabilis. Next base: position 638,116,123 of record NC_135234.1, on the reverse strand, counting down.
TTGGAACATTTATTTGAACCCAGTTCACACTTTGTGGTTTTGATAGAGAGATGTATGTATGTGTATACATAATTTTTTTTTTTATTCTGCTGAAATGATTGTGGTTGCTTCAACAAACGTGGTGCAAGTGAATGAAAAAAATGAGTGTATATATATATATATTTTTTTTTTTTTTTGTTTGTTTTTAAATCAGAGAAATATGCTTCTTTTTTTCTCCACTAATGAGCCACTTCTTTACCTTCCCTGCTTCATGAACTCACCATCCGCTCTGGGGAGAGAAAAAGGTAGACTGTGGCTCAGTGAGATTTTATATTGCATCTGGCTATTGAAGTCTATGGAGTGAGGAAGCGAACAAAGGCGGAGTGCTCAGAGAGAACAAGCCGTTGCTTTGGTCTGTGTTTTAGGCCACGTTCACATGTTCGGTATCTGGTCAGTATTTTACATCAGTTATTTTTAACCCAAACCAAAACATGTAAACATGGTTTGTCATCAGGTTTCCCCCCCCCCCCCCCCCCATCTGAGAGAGGTAGACACCCATGTTCCAGCAATGTGTCACTTAGTGGGCTGCTTGATGAATTTTCATAAAATCCCTATTCTCTCTGCTGCAGATCTAGGAGTTTTCTGAAGCTGAGCTCTGTATAACCCCGCCACCCACCACTGATTGGCAGTACTGTGTACGCTGTGCATAGGCAGAAGGCTGCTAGTCAGTGGTGGGGATGGGGTTACATAGGGCTCATAAATATGGAGGACTACATGACAGCAGGTTTTAGTCCTCTAGTGATAATCCGCTGCTGATATAAACTGATTTTATCAAAACTACAACAGGCAGCCCAGTAAAAGCATCCCGCGTATCTGTGTACTGTATACAGCAGCCATCGTAGCAACTAGATCAGCGATTACTGAAAATAACGTGCAAAGGTTAAAACTGATGAAAACTGCCGGACACAACTCGTCTATAATCAGACGGCGTTACTCCTCATGTACACAGGTACAGTGTGTTCTGATCATTCACATGAAATGACAGGTTCACCTCACGCTGGCTGTCGGAGATTTCTGCATGTAAAATTGGCCTGCTGTCAGCTTCTGTTATTGGTTTTCTGAACCATGGACTATGTATTCCTCTAATGGTGATTGCAGGGCATTGTGGGGACAAAACAAACAAAAACAACTTCCAGTTCTTTCTTTTTAAGGGCTAATTTTTGGTAATAGTGATATTTTTTTTTCCTGCAAATCCGCTAGCTGACTATTTTGCAAAATCCATAAAATCAGCTGTAACGTTCAGATTTTGCTGTGAATTCACCCCTGCTACATTGAAAGAGGTGGGAACTGGGGCAAATCCACAGAAAATCTCGCATAATACATCTGGCGCAAGTGGACAATGACTTATCAGCAAAACGATGATGTGAACTTTATCATTTTGGCTCCTCGGTAGTTATTAGCAATGTCAATCCCTTTTACAATAGACGGAGAACTGGACAGTTGATTTGAGCTTGCCCACAATACATATGATATTTCCATTGGTGATGTCTCGGCTTATGCTGACTTACACCATCTATCTGTATGGGAACTTGTGTGTAGGTAGCAACAGGTTTATATAACATGGTACAATAATGAATCTTTTTTTGTGAATGGGGTAAGACATATTTCCAGGAATAGATATTTAGTTCTGTAAGGCTGTCAGTAAAGTCTCTGGACCTGGAGGAATGCTGGCTTGGCCAGACACATCAATGAGCTAAGGCTCTGCTTCTGGTTAGGATACTGATCCAGTTCATGTCATTAGAGCTGTATGAGCTAAATGTGTCAGGATCCAGAGTAACACAGCAAAAAATAAACCTCCCAGTGTAAGCCGTGTGGAGATGTAAATATCCATAGTCCTAAAATCTCTGGACACCACAACCGGGAAGTGGTAGACGGTGTGAAACACAGGTCTATTTTTCATCCTGTAGGCCAGGGGTGTCAAACTGCATTACTCGAGGGCCTCAAACCATGCGTGTTTTCAAGATTTCCTTCTCATTGCACAAGGTGCTGGAATCATTCTGTGCAGGTGATTAAATTATCACCTGTGCAATACAAGGAAATCCTGAAAACATGACCTGTTTGCAGCCCTTGAGGAATGCAGTTTGACACCCCTGGTTAGGCTGTGGAGTCGGTGAGCTGAGGTTCCAACCCCACTATCTTTTTTTTTTTTTTTTTTTCCCTTGCAAAAGGTGAGCACTGAACTGCTCAATTAGGTGCTCTTTGTGTGGCTAAACGGTCATTCTATGGTGACAGGCTTTCTTTAACCCCTTTAGGTGCTACGGTTACCAGCAAAGTGGAATCTAAGTGGTTGACAGGTGAAATAGTATGTATGTTGGAGCAGTGTAATATACTGTATATGTGAGCAAGCGTGATCCAATCTCCAAGTAGGACTAAGAAAAACAACATCTTAATAAAACATTAGAAAATGTAAGAAGCAAAAGTTGTAGCCTGGCAGGCTCCCACTCTCTACCATTCCACCTTTGCCTCGTTCCTTCCATCTTTCTAAGCCCCCACCAGTATCCCTATGAGTGTGGACTTGGCAGGCTCAGGACATCTACAGGTGCTTCTCACGAAATTAGAATATCATCAAAAAGTTAATTTCTTTTATTTCTTTAAATCCAAAAGTGAAACTCATATTATATAGTCATTACGGAAATATCTATTTCAAGTGTTTATTTCTGTTAGTTAATGTTGATGATTATGGCAGCCAATGAAAACCCAAAAGTCTCATTATCTCGGTAAATTAGAATACTTTATAACACCAGCTTGAAAAATGATTTTAAAATCCGAAATGTTGACCTACTGAAGTGTATGTTCAGTAGATGCACTCAATACTTGGTCGGGGCTCCTTTTGCCTCAATTACTGCATCAATGGGGTGTGTCATGGAGGCGATCAGCCTGTGGCACTGTGGAAGCCCAGGTTACTTTGATAGCAGCCTTCAGCTCGTCTGCATTGTTGGGTCTGGTGTCTCTCATCTTCCTCCTGACAATGGCCCCATAGATTCTCTAGGGGGTTAAGGTCAGGTGAGTTTTCTGGCCAATCAAGCAGAGTGATACTGTTGTTTTTAAACAAGGTATTAGTACTTTTGGCAGTGTGGACAGGTGCCAAGTCCTGCTGGAGAATGATACTTCCATCTCCAAAAAGCTTGTCGGCAGAAGGAAGCATGAAGTCTCTAAAACTTCCTGGTAGATGGCTGCGCTGACTATGGTCTTGATAAAACACAGTGGACCTACACCAGCAGATGACATGGCTCCCCAAACCATCACTGATTGTGGAAACTTCACACTAGACCTTAAGCAGCTTGGATTGTGTGCCTCTCCACTCTACATCCAGACTTTGGGGCCTTGATTTCCAAATGAAATGCAAAATTTACTTTCATGGACTAAGAGCAACAGTCCAGCTCTTTCTCCTTGGCCAGGTAACACCAGAAGCGTTTATCTATTGGTCATGAGTGGCTTGACGCAAGAAAGGTGACACTTGCAGCTCATGTCCTGGACGTGTATGTGTGTGTGTGTGGTGTGAATCTCCCCCCATTTTTTTTTTAATGACCTTTTCTTAACAATCCATTCAAGGCTGTGATTATCCCTGTTGCTTGTGCACCTTTTTCTACCACACTTTTTCCTTCCACTCAACTTTCCATTATATGCTTGGATACAGCACTCTGTAACAGCCAGCTTCTTTAGCAATGACCTTTTGTGGCTTACTCTCCTTGTGGAGTGTGTCAGTGACTTGCTTCTGGACATCTGTCAAGTCAGCAGTCCTCCCCATGATTATGGAGCTTCCTGAAACAGACTAAGGGTACCGTCACACATTGAAATTTCCATCGCTACGACGTTACGATTCGTGACGTTCTAGCGATATCGTTACGATATCGCTGTGTCTGACACGCTACTGCGATCAGACACCCTGCTGAGAATCGTACGTCGTAGCAGATCGTTTGGAACTTTCTTTCGTCGCTTGATCACCCGCTGACATCGCTGGATCGTTGTGTGTGACAGCGATCCAGCGATGTCTTCGCTTGTAACCAGGGTAAACATCGGGTAACTAAGCGCAGGGCCGCGCTTAGTAACCCGATGTTTACCCTGGTTACAAGCGTAAACGTAAAAAAACAAACCGTACATACTCACCCGTCGGTGTCCTTCAGGTCCCTTGCCGTCTGCTTCCTGCTCTGAGTGCCGGCCGGAAAGTGAGAGCAGATCACAGCGGTGCTGCGCTCTGCTCTCACTGTACGGCTGCACTCAGAGCAGGAAGCAGACGGCAAGGGACCTGAAGGACACCGACGGGTGAGTATGTACTGTTTGTTTTTTTACGTTTACGCTGGTAACCAGGGTAAACATCGGGTTACTAAGCGCGGCCCTGCGCTTAGTTACCCGATGTTTACCCTGGTTACCCGGGGACTTCGGCATCGCTCCAGCGCCGTGATTGCAACGTGTGACCGCAGTCTACGACGCTGGAGCGATGATTATACGACGCTGCGACGTCACGAATCGTGCCGTCGCAGCGATGAAAATTTCAATGTGTGACGGTACCCTAAGGGACCTTTTTAAATGCTTAAGTATTTGCAGGTGTTTTTGTTAATTATTTTAATTTACTGAGATAATGACTTTTGGGTTTTCTTTGGCTGTAAGCCATGATCGACATAAACAGAAATACACTTGAAATAGATCACTCTGTTTGTAATGACTTTATATGAGTTTCACGTTTTGTATTTAAGAACTGAAAAACATTAACTTTTTGATATTCTAATTTTGTGAGAAGCACCTGTATATTGCACGTCAATTTTGCTAACAACCTTTATCTGCAGAGTGCTGCAACTATTTCTTCCTAGGTCACCTTTTCTGTCTAAGCAGCTGACAAATTGTCGTGTGTTAGGGTTTTCTTTTTTTTTTTTTTTTTTTTTTTCCTGTGAACATTGTGACTGCAATGTAAAGTTAAAATGTTATTTATGATACGTGGTGAACACCATAAAAAGAATGCACCAGTAGCATGACTAATGAAATCTGATTCTTGTTTGTTCTGCAGGATAAAAGGAGGACCATGAATGCAGTAACCTAGCGCCTGGAGTGCCCCATTAGTGGGACAGTAGATGGAGAAGCAAATTAGTAGAGAGAGGGGTAGACTGGCCACCCCAGCGCACTCTTATTGCAATAACGCCCATGAAAGGAATGGCACACACCAATCTGGACCAGGAAACAACCGTGGCCTTTCTGCTTGCGGACATGTAAAACATGCATTTGAACTCATTGGTGACGGATCGCCAGACACAGTATCAGAGGTGTTCAGGAACAATCAGTCTTTCGTGCCTAAGCACAGTTGCTTCCATGATTCTGTTGGAGGTCCTCAGCCTTCAGATGTGGCTAGTGAGGTATGGACTAAGGAATTTCTCTCTGAAGAAGCCTCTGGATACAATACTATGGAACTTCCTGAAGACCCGAAACATCAACAAGAAACTACAGTTTATGAATCCCCACGATTCATCAACTCAGATTGTGACTGTATTAGTGGTGGCACGTACTCTGATATTGGCGACCATACTTGTAGCCAGGACTGCCAGCATTTTTCTTGCTACCAGCAGCAGTCATTAAATGAGGATGGAGGTGAAGAGGAAATTTCTGGCAGATTTGCAGAGGATGATTCTTGCAAAGGAATAAGTGGTAGAAAAGGTCGAAGAGGGAAAACCCGGAATTGTTCCAGGGACGAGTCTAAAAAGGATGCTCGACAAGGTCCTGCTAGCGGCAAGCACAAACTGGGTCGCAAGAAAAGTCATGGGGATGGGAGACACCAGCTGAGATCCTTCATTCCTCAACCATTGCTTCAGTTTTCTAACTATTGTATTCAGGTTCTCATTGATTTGGTGCTGTTGATCGGTGAATGTGTGGAGTCACTTGGCATGCTGTTGTATACAACGGTTTGGCTTCCTTCTCACGACTTGGGCAGTTTAAGAACTCAAATAATGACCTTTGGATTATGGGTAAAACATCGTGCTAAGGATTTTTGGGTCCTCGTTTGCGATTGTGGATCATGGATTTTACGTGTTTTTAAGATGTTGTGTGCTTTGCTCTTCCTGCTATTTATGCTTTCTGTGCGCTGTGCTCGACTTTGTTGGCAGTATATTAAGAAAACTGTGGACAGAGTTGGAGAGCATAGCACCTGGAGATCCTGGATTTCTACTAGACTGCATACAATCTGGGCCTTAGTCACACAAAACAGGACTTGTAAGCGTTTAGTCAGTCTGTTCAGAAGATGGACAGGGAAATTATCGCCTTCCAAATTAACTTCACAGAAAGAACCTTCATGGACCTCAGCGGGATCTCCCAGTACGGGAGGCCGCTTCCCTCCCAGACATGAGCTGGAACGATTGCTTTCTATGGTTGATATTCCTGAGGAGGATTTAAATCCATTTCAAGTGTTGGGAGTAGAGATGAACGCTAGTGATGTAGAGCTTAAAAAAGCTTACCGACAGCTGGCCGTGTTGGTGAGTATTCTTTTTTGTAAATTTTGTCAGTGGATGTGGGGTTTTTGCTTAAGACATTAGTATATTAGCTAATATTACAAACCTGCCCCTATACAGACCCAAAGGTGACTAGATGACCTTGTGGGCTATATCATTATGGCAGATGTGTGTGTCTAAACAAAGCTAAACAAATATGTGACTGCAGACTTGTGAATTCTCACATCATGCGGATTTGGTGGACGCATGACCTCAAGTACGTGACTTGCATACATGAAGTCACATGCTGACTAGATTGGTGCGGCCTCGCTAATTGCAAGTGTATTGTGGGAGGCCAGACATGGCCGAAAGTATGCAAATCAAATACTTGTGGTCACATGACTGCTTTTTCTTGGCACTGGAGAATCTTCACAGTGTGCAGTGCACACGATGTGAGGACTCACAATTCAGCAGTCACCTACTGAGATTCACTGCACACTGTTTTTTGGTGATGCAAGTTTCTTTATTTTGTGCGAACAAACAAAATTAATTGTGAACTTGAAGTATGCGACCAAGTAAGGATGTTTGGACTCCACTGAGGTCTTTATCAAATGTCGTTTGGTACTTGAAATGGAAGGGATATATTTGAAGGAGAAAAGTTGCAGTTAGTGCTGTGTTGTCTTGGTTGCCTTGGCGCTCCCGCGCCTATGTTTGCTTGGCGTGCACTCAGTCAAAAGTGAACCACCAATCTTCCAGCAGCGGTCACATTGTGACTGCAGACTTTCAGCCTGAGGAAGGACCACACCTTTAATGAATCATTTGCATATGACGTGAAATAAGATTTTTCTCCAGTATGCTTGGTTTGTGATGGAAAACATGGGGGAGTTGTTTTCAGCATTTATTTAGTCGTGGTAAGATTTTTCCATAGTCATCAGTGGAGAAAAAGTAAAGTTGGGCTCCAGCAATAGATTTCTAGATACATTGGCTGTAGGATTTACCCTCTTGTGCAGTACTTCTCGAGACTGATGTCAAACTGTTTCAGACTACTGCTTCCCTCCGGTGACCGTATAATATGAGACACTACTGCACTTTTAAATGGATATGACAACACAAATATTCACTCCTGCTAGAGACATACTGATGTCGGTCTCTCCGGTCTCTGCACTCACACATAATAACATATAACATTTTATTGAACATAGCTGAAAGGGTTTTAAACATATTACACAAACGTGGGGTTCAAAGATGAAGTATCAAGTAAAGGGGATGGTAGCTCCAAGTACAAGGGTCAGTATTCACCGCTCTAACATTACAGATGGCTGCCATTCACAGAAACAGTTTGGTATTGACACAAGTGAGGAAAATCAATATTTTATTCTGAAATATGGGAGCATTTCAGAATGATTGACATCTCTGTAAAGATGGAGCTTATCTGGATTTCATGCCTGTAGTCTGAGCAGCTTGAATCCCCTGGCAAGCTCCCCTTTATGCACGTAGGACCTAGAATGACAGTTCGGCCACTTTGATTTTTCTGATATGATCCTTTTTCCTTTTGTCTTTTAAATCCTGTAATTCTAGTAGAATTGGGTAGTTGGAGCTCATGTTTCTGTTTTTCTTTTGCACTGAAAAACAATGAAAGTTGAGCAGTGGAGCTCCAAGTTCTGAGTCAGGAACCACCCAGGTCAGATAAGAAAAGTAAACTTATTCAACACAATGCGTTTCAGGGACCACCCGTCCCCTTCATCAGGTGGTTCCTGACTCAGACCATGGAGCCCTGTGGATTTCCACTGTGCTCCTTTTCATTATTTTTTCACTGGATCACAGCTCCTGAGCAGGATGCCAGGAGCGGGTGGAAGGTGCTGTAGCGCCCCAGAACTGCCGTCATTCACCACTTGGCATCAGCATTGTGCCTGACATGCACAACTACCAGAAGTGAGATGAACACCTCTTCCCCCACCACAAGTGTTGCAGCATTCTTCATATAAACCAAAAGAGGGGTGGTCAATTTTCATATTCCTTTTGCATGCATGACCTGATCTTATTAGTTTATCTAGATCAGCGCTTCCCTTTAAGCAAAGTGTTAAATGCTCCACGTTTGAGCCTCCATTTTTAATATTATAGTGTATTGTGTGATGGGACTGCTTTAGTTTGTTGTGGCTCCTTCTTGTATATGCCCTCAGCGATCCTAGCAATGACTACAGGAAATGGTTGAGGAAGATCCATTCTTTTTGGACAGCCATTGATGAAAGTTGGGGCATTTTAGTTGAGTTTCATTCAGAAAAGGAGTGTTTGCAATGTTCTGCTTGGCTTCTTTCACACTAGCGTCGGGCTCGGCCCGTCGCCGTGCGTCGGGCCGAGGTCCCCGACGCTAGCGTTGTCCCCGCCGCACAACGGGGGCAGCGGATGCATTTTTCCAGCGCATCCGCTGCCCCATTGTGAGGTGCGGGGAGGTGGGGGCGGAGTTCCGGCGGAGTTCCGGCCGCGCATGCGCGGTCGGAAAAAGCGGACCGTCATGAGCAAAAAACGTTACATGTAGCGTTTTTTGCTCCCGACGGTCCGCCACTGCACGACGGGTGCGACGTGTGGCAATCCGTCACAATGCGTCGCTTCATGTTAATCGATGGCGAAAAAACGCATCCTGCAAACACTTTTGCAGGATGCGTTTTTTCGGCAAAACGACGCATTGTGACGGAATGCAGTTAACGCTAGTGTGAAAGTAGCCTTAGAATTATCTTTTCCTTCCTTCTTTTTAATGTGTTTTTTTTTTTTTTTTTTTTTTTTTTTTTTTGTAACAGGTTCATCCTGACAAGAACAATCATCCTCGAGCAGAAGAAGCTTTTAAGGTTTTACGGGCAGCATGGGATACTGTCAGTAACCCAGATAAGAGAAAAGAGTATGAACTGTAAGTGCGCAAAGATGAGGATCTCTTATAAGACCTTGATGATGGACTTCCTCCAGGAAATCAAACTTCTTTACTCAGTGACTTGAGTGACAGTGGCCCTGCATTAGGCAAATAATCAACATGAGAATTAAGTATCACATGAGCCACAAAAGTAAAGAAAATCTTAGCCTGACATGTTTAAGTAGCACTGATACAGCTCTGTACGTGTGCAGGCAACAAATTCTGTAGAGTATTCCACAAATGTAGAGCTCTGAGTAGCCTCGTAAGTAATGGCTACTTTCCTACACTTGGGCCTCATGGACACACCAAAACCATGTGCCTCATTAGTATGGAGCTGCTCTCCTATAGATATAGATGGATATACTGCCATAGATAGATTTTCATTCACAGCTGGTGGGTTGGGGGGGCACCTCTGTATAAAATTCAAGCAATGCTAAGGCAGTAAACCTGAGTGAGTGGCCTATTACGTACGGAGCCATATGAACTGTAATACAGTCATGTGCTTGACTTCCTAAAACTAATTCTGTACACATTTTTTGGCATGACTCTCATGATGCACGTTCTGACCTTTATCATTTAACTGCTCCGCTTCACTACAACTACACCTCCCTTTGCTGCTTTGCTTTTAGGATTGGTGAGTGTCGTGTCCCAAAGGTCAGACTTTGGCAAATGTTATAGCATGTTGCAAAATAATTTTTATACTATTCTAGGATGTGAAAATAGTGGTGACAGGTGGACATTCACTTATGTCAAATCTCAGCAGGAATATTAATTCATCTAATTATTAAACGTTTTTACTGGACATTGATTAGCTGATTTACAGGCCCATTGAAGGGTGTTTCTGCTTTAGAACTCTCCTCCAAAATTAAGCTTGGGTTGTTCTGCTAATGGGACCCCCAGTACTACTTGGCCGGAACCACCAGCAGTTTGGCTGATGCACAAGAGGAGTAACGAGGCATTACATGTGCATGTTGACATCGATGGGTTATCTATGTAATACACGGATTGCCGAAGTTCTTAGGACACCCTAGGTTACTGCGTTTTGCTCCATCTATAGATAAGACACCTGATCAGGGGCCACCTTTTAGCAGTGAATAAAGTAAACTTTTCAGTATCCTGTATGGAGCACATATATTACCGTATATGAATCCTCCTTTAATCCATATAGAAATCCCAAAAAGCCGAGGCACCAAGGCAATCGATTCTTGATAAACAACTTGATCTTTATTCCATATTAGGGCAAATCATGATGGGAAGACAAAAAGACAATGTTTCGGCAAAAATTGTCCCTCTCTAAAATATAGGGCTGTATATTATATATTTTTTGAAAAACAAAAATTTAGGCTTTTTAGAGGCCAGTTATGGTTGAAATGTTGGCTTTTTTTTTTTTCCTATATTGCTTTTGGACTTGGTGGGAGGAGACCCTATTGAGCATGGTACATATGAATCTGCTACTGTCCTCCTTTATTCCAGTGTTGATTATATTGAAAATGTATTTATTTCACTCTTTCGGCCGTGTAGAACGCCACTTGTGTGGCTTACATACCGCTTTTATATGAAGTAGTTCAATGATCAAGGTGAGCAGCGACTACATGAATCGTTACCTTGACATACGTGTGTTTTTTTTTTTTGTTTTTTTCCTGTTAACCCCTTTCTGCAACTGGATGGGATAGTATGTCCAATGGCAGTACCCCTGCTTTGATATGGGCTCCGGCAGTGAGCCTGCATCAAAGCAGGGTAATGTCAGCTGTTCAAAACAGCTGACATGTGCCCGCAATAGGCGCGAGTGGAATCGCGATCCGCCCACGCCTATTTAACTAGTTAAATGCCGCTGTCAAACTCTCACAGCGGCATTTAACAAGCGCTTCCGGACGGAAATGCGTGCACCGATGACCCAATCACGTGATCGGGGTCATCGGTTCGTCGGCATAACCAGAGGTCTCCTTGAGACCTCTATGGTTGTTGATGCCGGATTGCTATAAGCGCCTCCTTCTGGTCGGCTCTCATAGCAATGCTGTAATTCTACTACATACCTTATTTTTCTGACCATAAGACGCACTTTTTTTCCTCCAAATTTGGGAGGAAAGTGTGGGTGCGTCTTATGGTAGGGATGTAACATGGGGAGGGGGCAGCAGCGAGTGGGATGCACTGGGAGGCAGAAAAGTGTCCCTGCCAGGCTTCAGGAATCAGCGCTGGAGAAACCACATGGTCCCGATTATTAAAGTGCAGTGAATATTCATTAGCTGCTTCCCCGCCCACCTGTCAGCTGAGCGGGGAGCAGCAAATGAATAGTCCTTCACTTAAGCAGAGGCACACATGGTTTCCCAGCGCTGGATTCGTGCAGCAGCTGGGGGAGATCTGTGTGTCCGGTGGAGGAAGGGGCAGCAGCAGGGGCCAGGGGAGACAAGATCGCTGCATACCTGCCTGCTGGATGCTGAGTGCTCCAGCACAAGGACCTGTGTGATGTCAGGAAGTGGGCGGGCTGGAGCATCACATGGCAGCACAGAACCCTCCCTCTTCTGATGTCATCACAGGTCCTGCAGACACCACACTACAATCTGCAAGCTTCCTCCTGTGCTGTGGAGAGGCAGGGAGCGCTCTGTGGTGTCATGGGATGGGATGCTCCAGCTTTTTACCTCACCACAGCTGGCTGGCTGCCACAATTAAAGGGTTAGTCACTACAACACACAATAAAGCACTCTGCCACTCCTGTGGTGAACTATAACTCCCAGCATGTCATAGGATCTGCAGGACATGCTGGGAGTTATAGGTCTCCCATTGGTTCTTAAAGCAGCACTCCAGTGTTGTTTTTCAGTGCTGGAGTGGTGCTTTAACCCCTTTCTGACATCTGACGTACTATCCCGTCGAGGTGGGGTGGGCCCGTATGACCACCGACGGGATAGTACGTCATACGCGATCGGCCGCGCTCACGGGGGGAGCGCGGCCGATCGCGGCCGGGTGTCAGCTGCATGTCGCAGCTGACATCCAGCACGATGTGCCAGGAGCGGTCACGGACCGCCCCCGGCACATTAACCCCCGGCACACCGCGATCAAACATGATCGCGGTGTGCCGGCGGTATAGGGAAGCGTCACGCAGGGAGGGGGCTCCCTGCGGGCTTCCCTGAGACCCCCGGAGCAACGCGATGTGATCGCGTTGCTCCGAGGGTCTCCTACCTCCTTCCTCGCTGCAGGTCCCGGATCCAAGATGGTCGCGGCATCCGGGTCCTGCAGGGAGGGAGGTGGCTTACCGAGTGCCTGCTCAGAGCAGGCGCTGGTAAGCTTGCAGTGCTCCAAGTCAGATCGGTGATCTGACAGAGTGCTGTGCAAACTGTCAGATCACCGATCTGTGATGTCCACCCCCCTGGGACAAAGTAAAAAAGTAAAAAAAAAAATTTTTTCCACATGTGTAAAAAAAAAAAATAAAAAAAAAAAAAAAATTCCTAAATAAAGAAAAAAATATATATATATTATTCCCATAAATACATTTCTTTATCTAAATAAGAAAACAAAACAATAAAAATACACATTTAGTATCGCCGCGTCCGTAACGACCCAACCTATAAAACTGCCCCACTAGTTAACCCCTTCAGTAAACCGTAAGAAAGAGGCAAAAAACAACGCTTTATTACCATACCGCCGAACAAAAAGACAGATATAAATAACCATGGTACCGCTGAAAACGTCATCTTGTCCCGCAAAAAACGAGCCGCCATACAGCATTATTAGCAAAAAAATAAAAAAGTTATAGTCCTGAGAATAAAGGGAAACCAAAATAATTATTTTTTCTATAAAATAGTTTATATCGTATAAACGCGCCAAAACATAAAAAAATGATATAAATGAGATCGCTGTAATCGTACTGGCCCGAAGAATAAAACTGCTTTATCAATTTTACCAAACGTGGAACGGTATAAACGCCTCTCCCAAAAGAAATTCACGAATGGCTGGTTTTTGGTCATTCTGCCTCACAAAAATCGGAATAAAAAGTGATCAAAAACTGTCACATGTCTGAAAATGTTACCAATAAAAACGTCAACTCGTCCCGCAAAAAACAAGACCTCACATGACTCTGTGGACGAAAATATGGAAATATTATAGGTCTCAAAATGTGGAGACGCAAAAACTTTTTTGCTATAAAAAGCGTCTTTTAGTGTGTGACAGCTGCCAATCATAAAAATCCGATATAAAAAACGCTATAAAAGTAAATCAAACCCCCCTTAGTTAGGGAAGAATAATAAATTTAAAAAAATGTATTTATTTTCATTTTCCCATTAGGGCTAGGGTTAGGGCTAGGGTTGGAGGTAAAGTTAGGGTTAGGGTTGGGGCTAAAGTTAGGGTTAGGGTTTGGATTACATTTACGGTTGGGATTAGAATTATGGGTGTGTCAGGGCTAGGGGTGTGGTTAGGGTTACCGTTGGGATTAGGGTTAGGGGTGTGTTTGGATTAGGGTTTCAGTTATAATTAGGGGGTTTCCACTGTTCAGGCACATCAGGGGCTCTCCAAACGCGACATGGCGTCCGATCTCAATTCCAGCCAATTCTGCCTTGAAAAAGTAAAACAGTGCTCCTTCCCTTTCGAGCTCTCCCGTGCGCCCAAAAAGGGGTTTACCCCAACATATGGGGTATCAGCGTACTCGGGACAAATTGGACAACAACTTTTGGGGTCTAAGTTCTCTTGTTATCCTTGGGAAAACAAAAATTTGGGGGGCTAAAAATCATTTTTGTGGGGAAAAAAGGATTTTTTATTTTCACGGCTCTGCGTTGTAAACTGTAGTGAAACACTTGGGGGTTCAAAGTTCTCACAACACATCTAGATAAGTTCCTTGGGAGGTCTAGTTTCCAATATGGGGTCACTTGTGGGGGGTTTGTTCTGTTTGGGTACATCAGGGGCTCTGCAAATGCAACGTGACGCCTGCAGACCATTCCATCTAAGTCTGCATTCCAAATGGCGCTCCTTCCCTTCCGAGCTCTGTCATGCGCCCAAAGAGTGGTTCCCCCCCACATATGGGGTATCAGCGTACTCAGGACAAATTGGACAACAACTTTTGGGGTCTAATTTATCCTGTTACCCTTGTGAAAATAAAAAACTGGGGGCTAAAAAATAATTTTTGTGAAGGAAGAAAAAAAAAAAAAAGTGTTTATTATCACGGCTCTGCATTATAAAGTTCTGTGAAGCACTTGTTGGGTCAAAGTGCTCAACACACATCTAGATAAGTTCCTTAAGGGGTCTACTTTCCAAAATGGTGTCACTTGTGGGGGGGTTTCAATGTTTAGGCACATCAGGGGCTCTCCAAACGCAACATGGCGTCCCATCTCAATTCCGGTCAATTTTGCATTGAAAAGTCAAATGGCGCTCCTTTCCTTCCGAGCTCCGCCATGCGCCCAAACAGTGGTTTACCCCCACATATGGGGTATCCGCGTACTCAGGACAAATTGGACAACAACTTTGGGGGTCCATTTTCTCCTGTTACCCTTGGTAAAATAAAACAAATTGGAGCTGAAATAAATTTTGTGTAAATAAAAATGAACATTTTACTTTTTTTTTTTTTTTCAAACATTCCAAAAATTCCTGTGAAACACCTGAAGGGTTAATAAACTTCTTGAATGTGGTTTTGAGCACCTTGAGGGGTGCAGTTTTTAGAATGGTGTCACACTTGGGTATTTTCTGTCATATAGACCCCTCAAAATGACTTCAAATGAGATGTGGTCCCTAAAAAAAAAAAAAAAAAAATGGTGGTGTAAAAATGACATTTCTGGTCAACTTTTAACCCTTATAACTCCCTAACAAAAAAAAATGTTGGTTCCAAAATTGTGCTGATTTAAAGTAGACATGTGGGAAATGTTACTTAATAAAGTATTTTGCGTGACATATCTCTGTGATTTAAGGGCATAAAAATTCAAAGTTGGAAAATTGCAAAATTTTCAAAATTTTCGCCAAATTTCTGTTTTTTTCACAAATAAACGCAAGTTATATCGAATAAATTTTACCACTAACATGAAGTAGAATATGTCACGAGAAAACAATGTCAGAATCGCCAAGATCCGTCAAAGCGTTCCAGAGTTATAGCCTCATAAAGGGATAGTGGTCAGAATTGTAAAAATTGGCCTGGTCATTAACGTGCAAACCACCCTTGGGGGTGAAGGGGTTAAATATAAGCCCTGTGCCCCTATTCTTATACTCGCCCTCCAGCGTCTTCATATAGTACTTTACAGCCACCACACTGGTCCCGCAGCTCCATCTTCTACCCATAGCTTCCAACATAATAACATACTATTATATGTGGTGTTATTATAAATAATAGTATGTTTATGTTATTAAATATTTTACCACCTTTTTTTGCTTCAAATATTTTTTTCCCTATTTTCCACCTCTAAAACCTGGGTGCTTCTTAGTCCGGTGCATCTTATAGTCCGAAAAATACGGTAGATGTGATCTGAGCATCGCCTCTATGTAGCAGAGGCAATCAAGTTGTGGCAGCTTCTAGTCTCCTATGGAGGCTATTGAAGCATGCTAAAACTTAAAGAAAAATAGTTTTAAAAATATGAAAAACAATAGTTTAAATCGCCCCCTTTCACCCCATTCAAAATTAAAACAATAACAAAAATCAAACCTACACATATTTGGTATCGCCGCATTCAGAATTGCCTGATCTATTAATAATAATAAAAAAAGGATTAACCTGATTGCTAAATGGCGTAGTGAGGAAAAAAATCAAAACGCCATAATTACGTTTTTTTTGGTTGCTGCGACATTGCATTAAAATGCAATAACGGGCGATCAAAAGAACGTATCTGTACAAAAGAGGTATCATTAAAAATGTCAGCTCGGCACGCAAAAAGTAAGTCCTCACCCGACCCCAGATCATGAAAATGGAGACGCTACGGGTATTGGAAAATAGCGCAATTTTTTTTTTTTATTTTTTAGCTTTGGAATTTTTTTTTCCCTACCTAGATAAAAAATAACCTAGACATGTTTGTCTATGAACTCGTAATTACCTGGAGAATCATAACGGCAGGTCAGTTTTAGCATTCAGTGAACCTAGCAAAAAAGCCAAACAAAAAATAAGTGTGGGATTGCACTTTTTTTTTTTTTTTTGCAATTTCACCGCACTTGGAATTTATTTTTGCTGTTTTCAAGTACACAGCATGCTAAAGCCAATGATGTCATTCAAAAGTACAACACGTCCCGCAAAAAATAAGCCCTCACATGGCCATATTGGTGGAAAAGTAAAAAAGTTATGGCTCTGGAAAGAAGGGGAGCGAAAAAACGAAAACGCAAAACCGAAAAAAGCTCCGTCATGAAGGGGTTAAATCTACTGTGGTCTGATAGTTGAATCCATTGTATTTGTAAGAAGAAGGGTGGTGATATACAGATTACTTTGCATATGTATACATAGTAGCTAATCAGTTATTGGACTCTGCAAAGGGGGCACTCTTCACATGGATACATCATACCTGTAGGGGATAAACATGTTCTCCAGAACCTAGGAAAAAATTACAAATGGCTGGGAAAGTATTAAAATAAAATAAAATGTGTTCATTGTCTTTTGTATTTATATAATAATAATAATAATTAATAATTAATCATATATATTTTTTCTTCTTTCTTTCTTTCTTTCTTTCTTTCTTTCTTTCTTTCTCTTTTGGACCCCCCCCCCCCTTCTAATAACTGCATTTACATTTTATGCTTTTCCCTTTCTCATTAGATGTTTAGCTATACCTCTATTGTAAGGAAAGAGTCTATTTTGCTATGCTCCAAGCAAAAAAAACATAATTTGGGTAATGGAAGTGGCAAATGTAAAGATTCCCACTGATATGAAATCCCTTGCTAATATCTCCATCTGTTTGATTAATTCCAGGAAGCGAATGTCGGAAACTGAGTTGGCGAAGTCCATGAATGAATTTCTCACCAAGCTGCAGGACGATCTAAAGGAGGCAATGAACAGCATGATGTGCAGCAAGTGTCAGGGAAAGCACAGGTACAGTGCAGGCGGCAGACGGGAATCTCCCCGTACGGCGAGTGCGTGCTTCTGCAGTTGTGCTGGGATTTGTGTCTGTAATGCAGCAGCAGAAATGCACCCATGTTATGATTGTATAAAATTGGTCAAATGACAAATTCCACTTGGAATGAGTTGTAAGGAGCGTTCTAACTAGCAGTAATTAGTGAGTTGAAAAGCCTTTAAAAAAAAAAAAAAAAAAAAAAAAAATTGTGTAAGGAAGTGACTACATAGGTATTCCTTTTTCGAGAAGTTATCCATCAACAGAATAAATACTCCTCCTAGATTGCTGGTGCGAGTCTGATCATTCAGACTTCCACTGTTGACCAGAGCGGTGCATTTTTCTCCATTGTCTGATTGGAGCGAGAATTTGCAAACTCAAGCACCTCTGGTCATTCACTATGGGACTGCCAGAGGGGGCACAGTACAGTGGTCTGCTTTCCCCGTGCGCCAAGAAGGACTATGCTCCTGTCTGCTGCCAGATCCTGTTCTCAACTTTTGTGATGTACTTTTAGGTTGTATACTGAGAAGGCAAAATTTGTCACACTGCCTGTCCGTAGGGTCCCCCCCCCCCCCCCCCCCCGATAGTGGTTAATATATATTTGTACTCTACCTCCTACATGTGCGTATGTATACCATGTATATCTATATTCGCAGAGTACTGTTACGTAATGTGTGTATGTACGGTATATAAATTCTGCAAAGTAGGAATGCTTTTGGAAAAAGTAGTGTTAAGGCCATGTTCACACAATGCGTTTTTTACTGCGGAACCGCGGCGATTTTGCCGCTGCGGGTCCGCAGCTGTTTTCCATGCAGGGTACAGTACAATGTAACCCTATGGAAAACAGGAAACGCTGTGCACATGATGCAGAAATTCACTAAAAAAGCCGCGCTGAATAGCTGCGGTAAAAAAGGACCATGTCACTTCTTTGTGCGGAACTGCAGCGATTCTGCATCCATAGACCTCCATTGTGAGGTCAAACCCGCAGTAAAACCCGCAGATCAAAAATATATCTGCGGGTTTTATTGCGGTTATGGGTGGAGAAACCGCTGCAGCAGGAAGTGCGGGGAAGCGGGCGGAAGTGCGTGGGCGGAAGTGCTTGGGCGGAGTGTGTTCCTGTATCCCGAAGAGACATGGAGGCATACCGTCGCATGGGGATCGATGTCGGCCGTTTGATTGATTTGGTATGTGTGTGTGTGTGTGTGTCCCCATGCGACGCTAGTGCCACCATTGTGCTAAGTCGCCGTATGGGACTACTACTCCCATCCGGTATTAGGATGGGAGAGTTGTCCCTGTGTCCGGCGACTTAGCACAGTTGTAAAGTTACACAAAACACACACAATACACATACATGACACACAGTACATACAACATATAACAGAGTATATACTCACCAACAGCACACTGGTAGGCGAAGCCCTCGATCCCCTAGAAAAAATCCCAAAATAAAAAATCTAATTCATACTCCCTGTCCGCAGAATCCATAAAACGAGTGTCCCACTCCGATCGGCTGCTCTCCGGCGATACACTGCCAGGAGCGAAGCTCCTAGCAGTGTATCGCGTACTGTTCCGGAGTTCAATGGCTCCGGCGTCTCGGTTAACGGCAGTACAGCTGCGTTGAACTTTCCCATGCAGCACTGCCGTTAAGCGAGAGTGTCGGGGTCAATGACCGCCGGTAAACTCGCTCGCGCATGCGCAGTGACACACCGACAGGAACTATGGCTCCTGCCAGTGTGTTGCTGCAGCCGTGGAGAGCAGACATATCTCTGGATGTGTCTGTTCTCCATGGAAGATCTTCGTGGGACCCTCTGGATTTCTGCGGACAGGGCCAGGGAGTATGAATTTGTTTTTTTATTTTGCGTCTTTTTCAGGTCGAGGGTCTTCAGGACGGATTGAGCGTACAATAAAATATGGTCAAAAAGTGGGTGTCTTTATTTCATTAAAATATTTTTTTCGAGTGTTTGTGTTTTTGGTTTTTTTTTAACCCTTTCATTGGATTAATAATGGATAGGCGTCTTATTGACGCCTCTCCATTATTAACCGGGCTTAATGCCACCTTACAATAGCAAGGTGGCATTAACCCCTCATTACCCCATATCCCACCGCTACACGGGAGTGGGAAGAGAGGGGCTAAGTGCCGGAATTGGCGCATCTTTTTGATGCGCCTTTTCCGGGGCGGCTGCGGGCTTATATTTGTTGCCAGGGGGGGCAAATATCCATGGCCCCTTTCCTAGTCTATGAATATAAGCCCACAGCTGTCTGCGTAGCCTTTCTGGCCTAAAAATATAGGGGGACCCCAACACTTTTTTTTTTTCGGGGCCCCCTATATTTTAGTGCCAGAAAGGCTACGTAGACAGCTGTGGGCTTATATTCATGGCCTGGGAAAAGCCAGTGGTATTTTAACCCCTTCCCAGGCCACAAATATTGGCCTGCAGCAGTCTGCCTAGCCTTTCTGGCCTAAAAATATAGGGGGACCCTATGTCATTTTTTTTTTAGGGGGGGTCCCCCTATATTTTTTTTATTTTAATAGCATTAATAATGGATAGGCGTCTTATTGACGCCTCTCCATTATTAACCGGGATTAATGCCACCTTACAATAGCAAAAATACGTGCAACTGAAATACGTGGCACTTAAATACGTGATACGTGGCACTGAAATACGTGGCACTGAAATACGTGGCACTGAAATACGTGGCACTGAAATACGTGGCACTGAAATACGTGGCACTGAAATACGTGGCACTGAAATACGTGGCACTGAAATACGTGGCACTGAAATACGTGGCACTGAAATACGTGGCACTGAAATACGTGATACGTGGCACTTAAATACGTGGCACTGAAATACGTGATACGTGGCACTTAAATAGCTGGATAGAGCTGGATCCGCGGGCTGTGATCTGGCCTACGCTCAGCACTCTGCGGAGCGCTGTCATTCAAAACACGTCCACTCATTTTGGTGTTTAGTCCCAAAATGGAGGATGGAAGAAGAAAAGGGTTGGACAAGGAAATGACATAATTTCTTTTTTTTTTTTTCCCCACTGCAGTTTAAGCTTTATTTGTGTCAAACACAGAAAATCTGCAGAGAAACTGCATAAAAAACCGCATCAAAAACGCACCAAAAACCGCACCTGCGTTTTCTGCTAAGAGCTGCGGTTTTTAGTGCAGAAAAAACAGCAGGGAAATCAGGAACGTGTGAACATGGCCTAAGACTTAATTTTAACAGTTTATTCTTATTAATTGAAGGTAATTTGTCAGCAGGTTTTTGCTACCTCCTCTAAGAGTAACATGATGTAGAGAAAGAGACCCTGAGAGGAGCGATTTATCACTTAGTTTACTGGTGCATCTGTTCTGACACAGAGACTTTAGATTTAGCAATGCAGCAGAGCTGAGAGTGCTTCCCCCGCCCACATCAGGCTCTGTATGCATAGCTGTAGACAGTGAGCTGCTTATCACAGAAGGGGGCGGAATAGGACTTGCAAGCATGTGGCCAGCTAGTCACAGCAATGTTAATCTCAATGTGATTAAAGCTTCAGTTGAAGTATACACTACACAGCATGACATTTAACCCATCTTTGAGTTCAGTGTTTTAACCCCTACCTCATGCTGTCCTCTCTTTACATAGCAAAAACCTGCTGACAGATTCCCTTTAACAAAAAGTAAAATGAATGAGGAAAAAAAAAATCTTTGCCTTCAAATCCACATTAATTCTTCTAGGTTCACTTCCACATAGATAAGGAGTTTGTGGAATTATAGTCAGGTGTATGAGCAACCAATTGTACAGGTGATAAGGATCATTTCATATGTAGGGTGAAACGGTCATTAACTGAAACAAACTGTTGCGTTGGAGGCTTAAAACTGGTTGAGGATCATCCAAACTCTTGCCACAAAAGGGGGTTTGAGGAAGACTGTTTTGTGGCAAGACTGAGCATAGCAACATGACCCAAGGTAGTTATACTGCATCAACAATTTCTTTAAGGCAAATATTTCAGAGTATTGGGGTTTTAACGTTGTTGATGATAATAATTAGAGCACCGTTGATGTTGCTGTACATGAGAAGGGGTTACATACAGGATACAAATATAAAACCCTGTGAACAAACCAACAATGACAGACTTGTACAGAGGAGAAAGGGCCCTGCTCTTGTCGGCTTACAGCCTATCTATAGAATGATGGGGAAGGAGACAATAATTTTGGGGCTGTGGCAGCTTCAGAAGTGGTGAGGTGGCAGCAGGGTCATTGCGGGCTGTAAGCTTTCTTGAAGAAATGGGGTTTTCTAGTTCCATCTTAAGGTTCAGATTGTGGTGGATAATCAGTGTGAGGCACAGAATTCCAGAGGATGAAGGGATACTCGGTACAAGTCTTAGAGGTGACTAGGTGGGGAACGTTTGAGTGTGGCGGAGAGAGGGTGGTCTTGGGAGAACTGGAGGTTGCGTGTTGGAAGATATCAGTAGATTAGTTGGGAGATGGATTATGGACTGCTTTGTAGATCAATGTTAGCAGTTTGAACTGGATATGCAGGAGGGAAGAAACGGTGGAGTAGAGAGGACCGAGGTGGAGAAGGAGGATATGGCTGATACACTCTGGGATTCTGGACAGCAGAGAGGAGATATCTTGGCTAGAGAGGTAGACCAGAGTGTCATGAGTGTATAGGTTGTAATGGAGGCCAATGCGACTTTTAGGTGTTCCAGCCCAAAGGTATAGATTGAGAAAAGTAGGGTCCCAGAACAAAGTCTTGAGGGACATAAACAAAAAGAAAGCAGGGTGAGGAGGTAGAATTGGTATGGAGACACTCAATGTGCGGTTAGAATGTTATGAGGAAATCCAGGAAAGGGTAAGGTCCTTGATGCCAAGGGAAGAGGGGATTTGTAGGAGTAAGTGGTTGACGGTGTTGCAGGCAGAGGACCGATCTAGGAGTATAGAAAATTGTCTGTATTCTTTGACGGTAAGTAGATAGTTAGTATTTTAATCAGGACAGTTTCAGTTGAGTAGTGGGGACAGAAGGCGGACTGTAGGTTGTCAGAGAGATAGATGCAAGGTGGGAGGCATGATCAGCATGGACATGCTGTTCAAGGAGTTTGGAGGCGAACAGGATCACCGATTATGGGATGAGAGATGGACGTGGATGGTCGAGTTGAGGGATGGTTTCTTCAGGATAGATGTGATTGTGGTGTGTTGGGAAGGTACCAGAATTTAACGATGGGTTTAATAGATGGGTTAGGGCCAGGACAAGTGTGGTGAGGAGGTGGGATGGCATGGGGTCAAGTGCACAAGTGGTGACGTTGGCATTTGAAGAGGAGATGAGAGTTCTTATTCAGTGATGATGGGGGAGTAAGTTATGGGGAAGGGCATTGGTCTATTTTACGGAGGAGTTGTGGTTGTTGTCCAATAAAGACTTGTCTTGTTTAGTCCATCCTATTTTTGAAATATGCAGCAAATTCTTCTGTAGAGATGGAGCAGTGGTGGGCGGAGGAGAGCTTTAGGTGTTGACTAGCGGTTTGGGGTTGTGCTATAAAGAGGATTGGGGTTGTGCTATAAGGAGGATAACCAGTGTGTTGAAGTAGTCTTGTTTAGCCAAGGTGAGTGCCACCGTGAATGAGTTGCTTTTTTGAATGCAGTGAAGTCTTCTTGCAAGTGCGCTTTCTTCCAGCTCCGCTCCGCAACCATGGACATTTGCTGAAGCTTTTTAGTAAGGTTGTTGTGCCAGGGCTGTCTTTTGATTCCTCACAATCTGCCATGAACGAGAGGGGCCACCAAGTCAATAGCTGATGCGTGTGTTACATTGTATAAAACAGTGGCACTATCTGTGTTGTGGAGTGACAATATGGAGGATAGCCGTAAAATAGAGGCAGTTTGTGTGAATGTCTAGATTTACAAGGTTTCTGTGGAGGTGCGCTAGTTGCTGGAAATTAAGTGCAGGTGAGGAGAACATGGTTGAGCGTGCGTATTGGTGGTCAGGGGAAGAGGTGAGGTTGGATAAGGAGCAGAGGCAGGTGAAGATTACGTCTGTCTGTCCGTGTGTGTGGCTGCAGAGGACCACTGGATAAGACCAAAGGATGAAGCAAGTGACATGAGTTTGGAAGCTGCAGGCTGGCAGTGTTTGTGGGGATGTTGAAGTAACCCATGATGATGATGGGAATGTCAGCAGAGAGAAAGTGTATAAGCTAGTTGGAGAACTGGTCAATAAAGGCAGTGGCTTCAAGATTTTCTTTTTTTTTTTTTTTTTTTTAAATCGCCGAGAAATGGATAATGTTGAAACAGACACCTTGGTCACCCAAGGAGTCTTAGTGAAGCAGATGAGACACATCTTGATTACTTCCCTTTTGAAATCCGAAGATGTCCAACAGTGCCATCTATCCCGAACTAGCTGTATGCCAGATACACAAATCTACTGTCCAGAGATGTCTGGCCTGAAATGGTTTTTATGAAAGAATTATGAACAATAAAAAACCTATACCTGTGATATGGAAACAAGTCCAAGCTACTGCACGAAAACATATTACCGTATATACTCGAGTATATGCCTACCCGAATATAAGCCAAGGCACCTGATTTTGCCACGAAAAACTGGGTAAGCTTATTGACTCGAGTATAAGCCCAGGTATGCATTGTCCCCTGATCCCTGTCCTTGTATGCATGGCGTCCCCGTCCTTGTATGCATGGGTCCCCGTCCTTGTATGCATGGCTCCTTATCCCCATCCTCGCAGCATCTCGTTTGTTCTGGCGCCAGCGCACTTCCTGCAGAGCGATCACGTGGCCCTGCTCATAAAGGTAATGAATATTCATTACACGCGCTTGAGAGTGGAGAGGCATGTATATTCATTACCTTAATGAGTGGGGGACACGTGACCGCTCTGCAGGAAGTGCTGCTGGCGCTAGGACGGAGGAGATGCAGCGAGGGTGCGCAGGAAAGTATGTAGGATGTGTGCCACGCTGCTGGAGGCTGCGACTGTCATTCTCTTTAGCAGCAGCACAGGCTTTAGCCACGGTCGCCGGCTCCTGCCTCTGTGACCCGCAGCTCCCCCTCCCCCGCTGGCTTTCTGGACAATTGACTCGTGTATAAGCCGAGGGGGGCGTTTTCAGCACAAAAAAATGTGCTGAAAAACTTGGCTTGCACACAAGTATTAACGTTAACTGGTGTGCAGAAAAGCGACAGTAGGTGCTCTGGACTGATGAATCAAAATGTGAAATATTTTGCTGTAGCAGAAGGTAATTTATTTGCTGGAGAGCAGTACAGCAAGTGTCTGCAGGTAACAATAAAGCATGGTGGAGGTTTAATGTAAGTTTTGGGCTGCATTTCAGCAAATTGAGTTGGATATTGTCGGGATTAGTTGTGTCCTCAATGCTGAGAAATACAGGCTGATACTTATCATGCAATACCATCAGGGAGGTATTACTGAAAACATGGAGTCAATAGTCCATCAATAAAAATGTATTTTATTGTTACCTGATTCCCTCTGTTGTAATTGACTGTTTTAATTTATGTGTACGCCATATTATGATTTAATAAAATGTATATCTATTGGTGGACTATTGACTCCATATTTTCAGTAATAATTTTATGTTGGGGGTGTCCATTGTGCTTATTTGCATAGGCCTCCCATCCTAGTGAAGTTATAGGGTTGCTTTTTATATTTATGATTATATGATCTCTGTTCTGTTGGGGAGGTGTCGGATCCCAACTTATTCTGCAGCAGGACATCTATCCCAAACGTACATTCAATATCATTAAGAACAGTCTTCAGTGTTTAAAAGAACAAGAAGTCCTAGAAGTGATGATGTGGGCCCCACAGAGCCCTGATCTCATCATCACCAAGTCAGTTTTGAGGTTACATTTAGAGACACAAGGATTTGCACAAGGCTACATCCATCCACAGAAGATCTGTGGTTAGTTTTCCCAAGATGTTTGGAACAACTTCCCTGCAGTTTCTTCAAAATTTACGTATGAAGGAGAATTAAGTGTCCTAAATAGAAAGTGTCTTAAAGGGCCACTGTCACCCCCTCCACCCGTTATAAACTAAAAGAGCCACCTTGTGCAGTAGTAATGCTGCAGTCTAACAAGGTGGCTCTTTTAGTTTTTGATTCCGTTATTCCCTCAATAAAGCGTTTTAAAATTTGCCCTAACTACCTGTCTGTAGATCTAAAGGCAGGTCCGAAGCCTCCTCTGTGAATCTCCCAACGGCCGTCACTCTTCTCTTCTGGGGATGTGGTCGCCGCCCCCTTCGCGCTGTTTCTTCTTAAATCCGGCGCCTGCGCTGTGCGTGCCTGCCTGGAACAGGCGCAGTCTTCATTGTCCGTCATAGGTCAGATGCAGGGTGCCTGACTGCGCCTGTGCGGGAAGTGCGGCCACCCTGTTGCTGAATCCCCACCCCGCACTGTGTTATTCATTATGCACAGTGCGGGGCTGGGGTTCCTGGGCATGCGCACTGCGCTGTTCAGACGCTCCCCCGCCTTCCAGCGTTATTTGCGGCTGCTTCATTCCAAACGCTGGCAAGGAAACCTGTATATTACAGCAATGCTGGAAGGCGGGGGACCGGGGGAGCGTCTGAACAGCGCAGTGCGCATGCCCAGGAACCCCAGCCCCGCACTGTGCATAATGAATAACACAGTGCGGGGTGGGGATTCAGCAACAGGGTGGCCGCACTGCCCGCACAGGTGCAGTCAGGCACCCTGCATCTGACCTATGACGGACAATGAAGACTGCGCCTGTTCCAGGCAGGCACGCACAGCGCAGGCGCCGGATTTAAGAAGAAACAGCGCGAAGGGGGCGGCGGCGACCACATCCCCAGAAGAGAAGAGTGACGGCCGTTGGGAGATTCACAGAGGAGGCTTCGGACCTGCCTCCAGGTCTACAGACAGGTAGTTAGGGCAAATTTTAAAACGCTTTATTGAGGGAATAACGGAATCAAAAACTAAAAGAGCCACCTTGTTAGACTGCAGCATTACTGCTGCACAAGGTGGCTCTTTTAGTTTATAATGGCTGGAGGGGGTGACAGTGGCCCTTTAAGGGTGAGTGGTATGGAGCATGAAAACCAGAAGTTACCACTCCCTTCAGCACACATGGAAAAATTTAGAAATTGGCCAGCACATCTTTAGTA
Organism: Ranitomeya variabilis; assembly: GCF_051348905.1. NCBI lineage: Eukaryota > Metazoa > Chordata > Amphibia > Anura > Dendrobatidae > Ranitomeya > Ranitomeya variabilis. The sequence goes on along the minus strand of NC_135234.1, from coordinate 638,089,676 downwards.
TTAATTGAATACATAGGTTCAGATATGGTGTTTGCTATACAGACATGTATATGCAACATGCACCAGCACGCTGTTGGCATCGTTCACGTGAATTGCACTATTGCCACATTTGTCTTTTGTACTGGCTAACTTTTTTTTATATTTTGGCATTGTTTGGCTGTCTGTTTCCTCCAAAGTATTACTCTCTCCCTATCTTTCCAATATAATGTTAATTAGAGACAAGTACTGTATATCTGGATTCAATTTTTTACAAGTTCATTTGAGGGTTTAACATAATGTAAAAAAAAATTATACTGTACAGTGTTAGCCAGAAAAATCGATGTAAATACATTTATGTGCAGAAATGACAAGTATTTTAGTAGTGATAATTTTTGTGGTTAGGCAATAAAGGTATCACTCCTAGAATACTTTTTCATTTTTGGGCATAAGTTTTTACAGGGCTTGGCATTGAGATGAGATTTTAGTATAGCCCACCTGCAAAAGGTTGCCATGTCATCGTGCACAGTTTGATTGAAAGTGTGTGCGCCCATGAGCCAGAATACCTGCTCAGTATTTCTTTAAAACTAGTGCGTGCGTAATTTTATTAGATGCAGTTTCTCAGTAAGGAAATTGAGAATGTATAAATGATTAATTTCAGTTCCTATTTTATTTTCAAATGGTTTGTATTTCTTTTTTCATCTGATGCAGGAGATTTGAGATGGACCGGGATCCTACCAATGCTCGTTACTGTGCTGAATGTGGAAAAATGCATCCAGCGGAAGAGGGAGACTTCTGGGCAGAATCAAGTATGCTGGGTCTCAAGATCACCTATTTTGCAATGATGCAAGGGAAAGTGTTTGATATCACAGGTAATGGAATGCAGAGTAACCCAGCGCCATAGGGATATATTAGAGGTTACTGCTCGTTTAGTTTGTTCCACTCTGGTTCATCAGCACCTCTTTTTCATTTTGTAATACTGAGTGACATGCAGAAATTGTAGTTAATTTATAGCAATCTGTACTTTTTCAGCGGCTATTATCGCTTCTTTTCTCCATCTTTAGAGTGGGCAGGATGCCAACGTGTGGGAATCTCACCAGACACTCACCGGGTTCCGTATCACATTTCATTTGGCTCAAGAAATTCTACAAATGCAGGCCGGCAAAGGTTTGGACTCTTTAAGTGTTATGGGAACAGTTTAAAGAGGTTGTCTTAAATACTGTATTTTTCTGACTAGAAGATGCACTCTACCCTAAAATGCACCTAGTTTTGAGAGAAGAGAAATAGGAACAAATGTGGTCATGATGCATAGTTATGGGTGGAGGGTTGATCTGCTGCTGATTCTTCTAGATAGGGGTAATGTCCCCCAATTATGTACTGATTCCCTCTCCACCCCCATCCTGGTATACATGGCCCCCATCACGCCGCACACAAAGTAAATGATTCTACTCACCTTGCCTCTGCTGCCTCGCAGCTTGGCATGCTGTTCTGATGCTGCCTGCTGACTTCAGCGTGTAAGCAACGCATGATGTCACTGCCATTTGCCCCCACATGACATCAGAACCCAAAATATTCACTGTTCCACACGCCCTGGACTATGGGAGTTGGGAGCAGTGAATATTAATTTTTCCTCAATAGCGGGCACAAGTGATGGTCCAGCCACTGCAGGAAGCTGGCAGATGCGGCAATCACATGTGCTCGCTATTAAGGAGAATGAATATTCACTGCTCCACACTCCCATAGTCTCTCCCACCTCTCGGCGCTGGCTTCAGTGCATAGAGGTGGAGGGGACTATGGGTGTGGGGTGCAGTGAATATTCATTACCTTTTTATAGCTGTCACGCGTGTTAGCTGCAGCCACTGGCTTCCTTCCTCCTGTGCAACAGGTATTAGTAAACTTGAGATCGCCTGCCCCACTTGCTACTTAATGTAGAATTGAGCGAAAAGTGACAATTCCTTTCATGTTAGTGTTATCATTGTCCTAGTCTTGGGTATTGATGAACTATCCCTGCGGCAGTCTTCTGCCACCTGGCAGCCTCACTGATCTGCATTTTTTGTTGTTTTCTGGTTTACACCATAGAGAAGTGTAGATGTTAATTTGCTAATCACAGTAGGCAGCGTTTTTGTGTTGCAGCACAGCTGCCATTTATGAACTTTCTCTTCTACTGCAGAGCACCATCAGAAAGCACCCCGACCTCTGTTGCCGATTTACAGAACCTCTTGAGCAGAATATTCCAAGGATCTCCTGGTCAGATGCCCAATGGCAACCTCTTCACACCTCCCCCGCAGCCTCCGCCACACGGGGCTCCATCTCCTTCTGCTCCATCTAAACCTGACACTGCATCCAAGAGTGAAACAAAGTCAAAGCGAAAGAAGAAAATGAGGCGCCCAGTGCAGAAATGAGCACTCTCCATGCATCAAACTGAAAATGTGAAGAAACAGGGGTAAAGACATTAATTGCACAACTTTTCTTCAAACTCCATAAGTGTTTAGTGATTTCCAGTCTGACTGCTGAACACTGACCGGAACCAAGTTGTCAAGGGCTTTGCACCATTCAAATGAACACTTTTATTCTTTTTATTTTTTATTCTAGAAATTCTGATTGCAGTGAGGACCAGAAAGCTTTCCCTTTGCAAGTACCTTTAACAGATCGGACTTTTTTTTTTTTTTTGTCTTAATAGAAACCTTATCTACTCATCATACCAAAGATACCTGGTGTAGACATCTATGTGGAGAGGAAGACTTTACTGTGCATGTAGGCTAATGGCAAATGGACCCCGGTAGAATGTATGGATGGGCACATGCACAGGAACGCTCATCTCTCCTAGTTTTATACACAGGAGCTGGGACGCTACATTTGGTTTTGCTTTGATTATCCTTTCTCCATCTTTTAGAAATTGCTGTGAATGACATCAAACTCCATGAAAGCCAAGGAGTGGACAGCTTTTCTTCTTATATTCATGGATGTTAATACAGGGGCAGACATGCTGCCAATATCTGCATTTTTTTCACCAATTTCTTTTTCAATAGTTTTTTTCTGTTCTGCTCGTTACTGTGTAACCATTGCACTGGTCTGTGCATTACCTTAAAATTCACAATAATGATATATCGGTATAAAGGGGTGAAAGCTCTTGAGGGATTTCAGACAATATGCTTTTAATTGCCCCTTATATCCATTTTATTAGAATAATTGCTGGATTTGAGAATGAAGATGTTCTATTCACAGTTTTTTTTTTTTTTTACTGGAGACACCCACACACCTTAATTGTAATCAGTGGGAATTCCAGATTCCTTGAGTATATATAAACTTATCATGCCTCTCAGTAATTGGAATAACAGGATATGCCATATGAATACCCCGCTGTTCAACTTAGACAGGGACACTTGTTCTCGAGATGGCTGTGATCTTGCCTGCCAGACTCGCAGCACCATTCTTGTTGATGGGCAGCATCTAGTAAAGCCCAGCTCTGTTCAGATCAGTGCTGAAAACACATACTGACAGTACAAAAAACCATGTTTTTTTTAATCGTTTGAATCCCTTTTATGATATTTTACCAGAAAATCTTTTTAAAATTAAAAGTCAAGAATAGCATCATCCTCTTAGCATTTTGCTTGAGATTAACAGTGACCTGAACAGGTATTTCACTAATTAGATTTCACGTAACCACCTGATTGGTAATGACATCTCGATCTGTGAGGGACTGATGGCTGAGATGCTGTCAGATTGCCAAGAACCAGCACTTGAGTCCAGTTTGAATGAAACAGCAGTGCACACGGTGAAATGCGGTTTCATACATTCTGCCCGGGACTGTGAGAAAGCTGAACTCGGCGCTCCCCTATTCCCAGCAGTCCCATAGAGAATGAATAGAACAATCGAGCATGAGCAAACAGCGGACTAAATTGCCCTGTAGGTGACCGGTGGAGGGGCCCCAGCTGTCAGACCTACACAGATCTAGAAGTTATAATTTATCCCCTTTAAGGGTTTCTTGACCAGTCTGAAGGCGTACCTACACTTTCACACACAAATGATTATAGTGCAGGACTCTGCAGTCATTTCTCTAAATCACTTCATTAGGGATTTCTGCCGATAACCCCCACAGTACGGACCACCTGAAGCTTGTTCTGCAGCATACACTAAAATATGCAGCGTCCTACTTGTCTTAGTTGCTTTCTTCAGTAAAATCTTATGACCTTTGCTCCCGCACTGAAAAAGGTACCAGAGCAGCAAAGTGTAGCGTTGTCTGCAGCACAGACTTCAGGTGGTCTGTACTGCGAGTTATTGGCAGAAATCGCTAAAAGAGGGATTTAATAAAAGCGATTATACATTGGTCCTGCTTTATCATCAATTTCTTGGAAATCATTGGTACGCTTAACTGAAAAGCCCTATTTTATGTATAGTGTGTGTTTGGCGCCATTGCCATGACTTGCCTTGTCTATCAATTTTGACAGTCCCTATTTTTTTTTTTTAATGATCTGCTTTGTTCCATTACTCAGGCAATACAAGTAAGAAAGCCGTCCCCAAGCTTCTTTGTAACAGTATTGAACATTTGGGATTAAGTTTGTGGCTGCTTTGTCATTTTTAAGTTACCCCTGGGATAGCCATTCATATACTGATCCCACTGTATAGTACATTTCTGCAGGAACGGTTTATAGGACAATCAAATTTAACAGGTTTTGTTTCTGAATATTTTCTATTTTTTGATTGTACAAGTGTGCTAACTCTCCGCCCAAAGACTTATGCTCATACTGTAGTTTGGTGAAATATTATTTTATTACGGAGGTATAGGTGACATGTTCACTTGCTGCGGCTGATAAATGATCTAACTCAGGATAATGTTGTGTAACATCTAATACATAGAATACAGGTACAGAAAGTCAGATATCACATGATGTGAAATTGTATTAATCTGTATATTCCATGCCTTAAAAAATGCCGCAGGATACAGTGAAGATTTGGCAAAATCGGTGCATGAATAAAGTGGATCACTCGTCCATAGCAACCCGACGTCAAAAGTACCCCATAAGATCTGGAAACTTCCTCACCTTTTTATTTGCTTCATATTTGCTAAGTCTCCCACCTTGAAATAACAACAACATACATGAATAACTATGGTCTAGAAACCAGGTCCTAGCAAATCTCTGTTGGCTTTGAAACTTTAGGGTGGGGGAGAACCTCAAAACCCAATCCACATGGATCGTGTCCAGTTTCTCTTGACATTGCTACCCGACATGCAGTAGTTTTCAACCTGATGAGTTGCTTTCATTCTTAGCATGCTGGTCCTCCTAAAAGCTGACAGTCTTGGCTGATGATCTAGATGCTAGGAAAACACTGCATAATATATATATATATATATATTTTATAATAGATATAGATTTTTTTTTTTGTTTATGGGTTTGTTAGCAAATTAGTCTCAACATTTCGTACTTCACTCAGGTCTTCTGCTGAAGGCCACGTTGTCATTCACCCGAAGGAATGGAACCACGACGGGTCTTTCTTTATCTTTGCTGCACTAATTTTTTCCTCTGCACAAAAAAATATAGACAAAGTACCTCTTTAAAAACATGAGAAGTGCTTTTTATGATATCCATCCACAGAACGCAGCTTGTTCACGAGGTCCAAACTGCATTACAATGAAGGAATGGCGGAATTACAGTATGGGTTGATCTTTGGGATTGAGGGGTTAAATGGTCTTGTATAATATTTTGTTAAATTAAAACTTTTATGCTTTGAATTCTGTTCTTTTGGCTTTGATTTTTGGGCAATGTGAAGGAGGCCTGGCGAGTGAGTTGGTGGACAATACGTGTAGACTCTGGTGCACTAGATTTCTACTCTTGGTCAGTACTGGTATTATTGCCAGCTGCTGGAGACGTCGCACTGTCATCAAAATGAGCTGGTAAAGCCATAATAAAATGGCTGTACATGGTGTGATGAACATGTGGGATTAGAAGACGAGTACAGTTTGCAGACAAGACTGCGGCCCTAGTAGTGTCAGAGCCAAAGAACACTTGGGGTGCATTCGCACAGCTAAGCTGCACATTTATAGCCATTATGCGTTCAGATGCCATCACGGAAAAAATCCCATTATCCCCTTTACCCCCACGTTAATGACCGGGCCAATTATTACAATTCTGACCACTGTCCCTTTGAGGTTATAACTCTGGAACGCTTCAACGGATCCCAGTGACTCTGACATTTTCTCGTGACATATTGTACTTCATGTTAGTGGTAAAATTTCTTTGCTATTTCCAAAAAATGGAAATTTGGCACAAATTTTGAAAATTTCGCAATTTTCCAACTTTGAATTTTTATGACCTTAAATCACAGAGATATGTCACACAAAATACTTAATAAGTAACATTTTCCCGTCTCCCATGACAGCACACCTGAGAGAGGGATCCGCCCAGTCAGGACAGGAAACCTACTGAAATAAAAGGGCGGTACCTCTCCCTCGCTTCAGTTGGGTTTCCTGTCCTGATGGGAACCCTTGTGCTGAAGACGGCGGTTCAATTTTTTGATAGAAGATCCACTTACCCGCTCCTGTCCCGGCACTGGAAGCACAGGCAGGGCGCCTGTATGTCGGCCTTCAGGAGCGGTAGCGCCGTCCGCAGATCCCGTAGGGCTCCTGCGCACGTGCGGGCATCGGTCTAGCGCAGTCCGGACTCCTGGGGCCGGTCTCTGTCTGCCACGCCGCTCTCTCCCCCTCAGCTGGGCCACTTCCGGGCGCGCGGCTGACGTTGCGCGCAAGGTACGCTGGGAGTGGGCGTGCCCGTGTGACGTCAGACCGGCGCGCCGGATCCAAGATGGCGGCGCCCATGCAAAAGACGCCGGTAACGCCACAGACTTCCCGGCGGTGTCCAGGGGGAGAAGAAGAGCTTAACGGTCACCGGAAGAGACGGAGAGTACCCTTTATTAAGGGTAAGATAACGCTGGAACGACGCTCATTCCCATAAAGCTATTCCAGACATGGAGGATCGTATGGAGCTCCAGCAGCATGAGCCCCTTTCAGGTGATACGCTTGCTCACCAGCGTACAAAGAAGGATAGCCGCTCGAGTGCAAGGAGTGGCAAACGGCCTGGTCGGTCGTCTCAGGATTCCTCTACCTCCAGGAGAATCGTTCCCCGTGCTCCTAGTCCGCCTCAGAATCCGGTACCGTTTATGGTCAGCGGGTGGTGAGTGATCTACGTGAATGTCACCATGGTGGTAATGGGCTACATTTTCTGTTTACTTGGCAGGCGCCGAGGAAGGCTAGCTCCAAGACAAAGAATAAGCAATGTGCCCTCTGTAGAGCTCCGTTGGCAGTCCAGTGGCAGAAAAGTCTTTGTTTAGATTGTATCCAAAAGACCATCCTGGAGGAAACCCCTGACTTTGCCTCTAGTCTAAGGGCAATAATTAGAGCAGAAGTAGAAGGCTCTGTTAAGGCAGCCCTTAAGAAAAAGGGTAGTAGAGACCCAGAACCGGTTTCCGTGTCTGAGGTTTCTCATTCTGATGAGGAATATCAGGAGGAACCATTGTCTCCCTGCTCCTCCTCCTCTAAGTCCTCTAGCTCATCTTCAGATAGTGATGTTGGGGGCCGTCCGTGCTTTCTTACCGACAACATGGACAAGCTAGTTAAAGCCGTTAGAGCTTCTATGGGCCTAAAGGATGAGAAAACAGCCAAATCCCTGGAGGACATTATGTTCGGGGGGTTGGAGGAAAAAAGAAAACGTACCTTTCCTGTTAACTCCAAAATAAAGGCCCTTATTGAAAAAGAATGGAAAAAGCCGGAGAAATCGGGTAATCTGCCCTCGGCTTCTAAAAGACGTTACCCCTTTGAGGAGAAAGATTCAGAGACTTGGGATAAAGTGCCTAAAATTGATGGTGCAGTAGCTAAATCTTCTAAAAAACTATCCCTTCCCTTAGAGGACTCTGGTGTATTAAGGGACCCCTTAGATAAAAAAGCGGACGGATTCCTAAAACACACCTGGGAAGCAACCGCAGGCGGTCTGAAACCAGGCGGTCTGAAACCAGCAATTGCAGGAACCTGTGTGTCTCGTTCCCTTATTGTATGGTTACAGCAAATAGAGGAGCAGTTAAAATCTAAAGCTCCAAGAGACGAAATTTTATCTAATGTAACTATGGCTAAAGGAGCGGCTGCCTTTATAGCAGACTTGTCAGCAGATTCGGTAAGGCTGGCGGCTAGAGCTGCAAGTTTATCCAATGCGGCTAGGCGTGCTCTCTGGTTGAAGGGGTGCCCAGGAGACCTGCCCTCAAAGAATAGACTCTGTTCTATACCATGTGATGGCCATTTCCTCTTCGGTAAAAAGTTGGAGGACATTCTGGAGAAAGCCAGGGACAGGAAAAAGGGTTTTCCTCGCTTTCCAGTGGACTTTAGAAGGCCTTATTTTCGGAGGGGCAAATTTAGTAGGGGTCGCCCCCCGGGAGACAGAAGGGGCTGGGACTCCAGAGACAGAAGGGGATCTGGATATATGTTTAAAGGTCCCTCAACATCAACTAAAAAGCCCTCCCAATGACGCCAGGCCAGTAGGGGGGAGGCTTTCGTCCTTTTTCCCAGCCTGGGTAAACATCTCCCCCACTCATTGGGCTCTGAAGGTGGTCAAAGACGGCCTAAAAATAGATTTTGTTTATCCACCGCGACAGACTTTTATTTCAACACCCCAAAGAAAAACCCCGGAAGAGCAGCTAGCCTTGGAAACAGAGGTACTAGAACTGGTATCAAAACGTGTTCTGGTAGAAGTCCCGGGAGGAGAACAGGGAAAAGGTTTTTATTCCCCTCTCTTTTTGATAAAAAAACCAGAGGGGTCTCTAAGAACTATCGTCAATTTAAAAAACCTCAACCAATCGGTAGTAAACTGTTCCTTCAAAATGGAGTCTGTAAATACAGCGATAAAACTCTTGTTCCCACAGTGCTTCATGGCAGCTATCGATTTAAGGGACGCCTATTATCACGTCCCAATTCATCGAGACTTTCAAAAATTCCTAAGGGTAGCGGTTTATGTCCAAGGTTGTCTCAGGCACTATCAGTACGCTGCCCTCCCATTCGGCCTGTCAATAGCACCAAGAATTTTTACCAAGCTGATGTGAGAGGTCATGTCCTTCCTCCACTCGCGGGATGTAGTAATAGTTCCGTATCTGGACGACTTCCTGATAATAGGGAACTCAGCAGCACACTGCCTGTCACAAATAGAAGTGGTTATGGCGACACTAGAATTGCTGGGGTGGAAAATAAATCTTGCCAAATCAAGGTTGACGCTGGAGCGGGTTCAGTCCTTTCTAGGCCTGGTTCTGGACTCCAGGCGTCAGCTTTGTCTCCTACCAGAGAACAAGCTGGTCAAAATTCAAAATCTTGTAGAAACAGCAATTCAACACCCTGTAATGACCTTAAGAAAAGCAATGTCCTTGCTGGGCTCTCTGACGTCCTGTATACCCGCAGTAAGATGGGCTCAGTTCCATCTAAAATTATTGCAGTGGGAGGTCCTGTGTTATGATCCTTAGTGGCTGAGGATCAAGAATAGACCAGCAAGTGAATAAACTAAGGACAAGCTCTAGGGAGATGGTAACTGGACTGATCGCAAATCTGAACCTATCCAAAACAACTAGAGGTAGCCGGTGAACGTGCCTAAAAAATTCCTAGACGTCTCGAGCCAGCCTGAGGAACTAGCTACCCCGAAAGAGACCTCGCTTGCCTCCAGAGAAATAATCCCCAAAGATATAGAAGCCCCCAACAAATATTAACGGTGAAGTAAGAAGAAGGCACATACGTAGGGATGAAATCAGATTCAGCAAAAGAGGCCCACTAGTACTAGAAAGCAGAAAATAGAGCAGGGGTCTATGCGATCAATAAAAAACCCTTACAAAATATCCATCCTGAGATTTCAAGAACCCACGCACCAACTAATGGTGTGTGGGGAGAAACTCAGTCCACTAGAGCATCCAGCAAGCGAGGGAATCACATTTTAGCAAGCTGGACAAGAAAACATGATAAACACTGCTGATCAAAAAATGAGCAAACAAAACTTAGCTTGTCCTGGATGGACTGGGAGCAAGGTAGTCAGAAGGAATCTGAGTAGCACTGATTACATCGACAGCCGGCAACAAGTGGAAGTAAAACAGAGCTATATAGGAACCTCCCAGAGGATGACGAACCAGCTGATAGCCAGAGACCAGCAGGACAACAAACAAAGCCACCAGGGGGAGCCCAAAGCAAAAGTCACACCATACCACCAGTGACCACAAGAGGGAGCCCGAAAACAGAGTTCACAACAGTACCCCCCCTTAAGGAGGGGTCACCGAACCCTCATGAAAACCCCCAGGGCGATCAGGATGAGCCACATGGAAGGCACGAACCAAATCGGCCGCATGAACATCAGAGGCGACCACCCAAGAATTATCCTCCTGACCATAGCCCTTCCACTTGACCAAATACTGGAGCCTCTGTCTAGAAACACGAGAATCCAAGATCTTCTCCACCACGTATTCCAATTCTCCCTCAACCAGCACCGGGGCAGGAGGCTCAACCGGAGGAACCACAGGTACCACATACCTCCGCAACAACGAGCGATGGAACACATTATGAATAGCAAATGATGCCGGGAGGTCCAGACGGAATGACACAGGGCCAAGGACTTCCAGAATCTTATAAGGACCGATAAACTGAGGCTTGAACTTAGGAGAGGAGACCTTCATAGGAACGAAGCGAGAAGACAACCACACCAAGTCCCCAACGCAAAGTCGGGGACCCACACAGCGACGGCGGTTGGCAAAGAGCTGAGCCTTCTCTTGTGACAACTTCAAATTGTCCACCACATGATTCCAAATCTGATGCAACCTATCCACCACAACATCCACTCCAGGACAGTCAGAAGGCTCCACCTGACCCGAGGAAAAACGAGGATGAAACCCCGAATTACAAAAAAAAGGAGAAACCAAAGTAGCAGAACTAGCCCGATTATTAAGGGCAAACTCGGCCAACGGTAAAAAAGTAACCCAGTCGTCCTGGTCAGCAGAAACAAAACATCTTAAATAAGTCTCCAAGGTCTGATTAGTTCGTTCGGTTTGGCCATTCGTCTGAGGATGGAAGGCCGACGAAAAAGACAATTCAATGCCCAACTTAGCACAAAAGGTCCGCCAAAATCTAGACACAAACTGGGATCCTCTGTCAGAAACAATGTTCTCAGGAATCCCGTGCAAACGAACCACATTTTGAAAAAACAGTGGAACCAACTCGGAGGAGGAAGGCAACTTAGGCAAGGGCACCAAATGGACCATCTTAGAAAAACGATCACACACCACCCAGATAACAGACATTCTCTGAGAGACAGGGAGATCTGAAATAAAATCCATGGAAATGTGCGTCCAAGGCCTCTTCGGGACAGGCAAAGGTAACAGCAAACCACTGGCACGAGAACAGCAAGGCTTCGCCCGAGCACAAATTCCACAAGACTGCACAAAGGAACGCACATCCCGAGACAAGGAAGGCCACCAAAAAGACCTGGCCACCAAGTCTCTGGTAACAAATATTCCAGGATGGCCCGCCAACACCGAAGAATGAACCTCGGAGATGACTCTGTTGGTCCATCTATCCGGGACAAACAGTCTCTCCGGTGGACAGCGGTCAGGTCTATCCGCCTGAAACTCTTGCAGCACACGTCGCAAATCTGGGGAGATGGCAGACAAAATCACCCCTTCTCTAAGGATACCAGCCGGCTCTGAATCTCCAGGAGAGTCAGGCACAAAACTCCTAGAAAGAGCATCAGCTTTCACATTCTTCGAACCCGGCAGGTACGAGACCATGAAATCAAAACGAGAGAAAAACAACGACCAACGAGCCTGTCTGGGATTCAGCCGCTTGGCCGACTCGAGATAAATCAAATTCTTGTGGTCAGTCAAGACCACCACACGATGTTTAGCTCCCTCGAGCCAATGTCGCCACTCCTCAAATGCCCACTTCATAGCCAACAGCTCCCGATTACCGACATCATAATTCCGCTCGGCAGGCGAAAACTTTCTTGAAAAGAAAGCACATGGCTTCATCACAGAGCCATCGGGGCTTCTCTGTGACAAAACAGCCCCCGCTCCAATCTCGGAAGCATCAACCTCCACCTGGAAGGGAAGTGAGACATCTGGCTGACATAAGACCGGAGCCGAAGAAAACCGACGCTTCAGCTCCCGAAAGGCCTCCACAGCCGCAGAAGACCAATTAGTCACATCAGAACCCTTCTTGGTCAAATCAGTCAAAGGCTTAACAACGCCAGAAAAATTAGCTATGAAGCGACGGGTTTTGCTAATTTTTACCAAGAACTTCTGAAGACTCTTAACAGATGTAGGCTGCGTCCAGTCATGAATAGCCTGAACCTTGACTGGGTCCATCTCAATAGTAGAAGGAGAAAAAATGAAACCCAAAAAAGAAATCTTCTGGACTCCAAAAAGACATTTTGAGCCCTTCACAAATAAAGCATTGTCACGTAGGACCTGAAAGACCATCCTGACCTGCTTAACATGAGACTCCCAATCATCCGAAAAAAACAGAATATCATCCAGATACACAATCATAAACTTATCCAGATATTCACGGAAGATGTCATGCATAAAGGACTGAAAGACTGAAGGAGCATTAGAAAGTCCAAAAGGCATCACCAAGTACTCAAAATGGCCTTCAGGCGTATTAAATGCAGTTTTCCATTCATCACCCTGTTTTATACGCACAAGGTTATACGCACCACGAAGATCTATCTTGGTGAACCAACTAGACCCCCTAATGCGAGCAAACAAATCAGTTAACAATGGCAAAGGATACTGAAATTTGACCGTGATTTTATTCAAAAGGCGATACTCAATACAGGGTCTCAGGGAACCATCCTTTTTAGCCACAAAAAAGAATCCTGCACCAAGAGGGGATGAGGACGGGCGAATATGTCCCTTCTCTAAAGACTCCTTTATATAACTCCGCATAGCAGCATGCTCCGGCACAGATAAATTGAAAAGTCGTCCCTTAGGAAACTTACTACCAGGAATCAAATTTATAGCACAATCACAGTCCCTATGAGGAGGTAGAGAATTGCGTTTGGGCTCCTCAAATACATCCTGGTAGTCTGACAAAAACGTAGGGACTTCAGAAGGAGTGGACGAAGCAATTGACACCACAGGAGCGTCACCATGAATTCCCTGACAACCCCAACTTGACACCGACATAGCTTTCCAATCCAGGACTGGATTATGAGTCTGCAACCATGGTAGACCCAACACGACGACATCATGCAAATTATGCAGTACAAGAAAGCGAATCACCTCCTGATGAACAGGAGTCATGCACATGGTCACTTGTGTCCAGTACTGAGGTCTATTCGTAGCCAATGGTGTAGAATCAATTCCCCTTAGTGGAATAGGGAATTTTAAAGGCTCCAAATCAAAACCACAGCGCCTGGCAAATGACCAATCCATCAGACTCAGGGCGGCACCTGAATCTACAAAAGCATTAACCGGGTAAGATGACAGGGAACAAATCGGGGTAACAGACAAAATGAACTTAGGCTGTAAAGTACCAATGGTGACAGATTTATCAACCTTTTTTTTGCGCTTAGAGCATGCTGAGATAACATGAGCTGAGTCACCACAGTAAAAGCTACAACCCATTTTGCCGTCTATAATTTTGCCGTTCACTTCTGGTTAGAATTCTGTCACATTGCATAGATTCAGGTGTCTGTTCAGAAGACACCGCCAAATGGTGCACAGGTTTGCGCTCCCGCAAACGCCGATCAATCTGAATGGCCAGAGTCATTGACTCATTCAGACCTGCAGGTGTAGGGAACCCCACCATGACATTCTTAATGGCTTCAGAAAGACCTTCTCTGAAATTTGCAGCCAGCGCACACTCATTCCACTGAGTAAGCACCGACCATTTCCGAAATTTCTGGCAGTACACCTCTGCTTCATCTTGCCCCTGCGAGAGGGCCAATAACGTTTTTTCAGCCTGGTTCTCAAGATTAGGTTCCTCATAGAGCAATCCAAGGGCTAGAAAAAACGCATCTACACTAAGCAATGCAGGATCCCCTGGTGCCAATGCGAAGGCCCAATCTTGGGGGTCACCACGCAAAAAGGAAATGATAATCTTAACTTGCTGAACGGCATCACCAGAGGAACGAGGTTTCAAAGAAAGAAACAACTTACAATTGTTCCTAAAATTCAGGAACCTAGATCTATCTCCAGAAAACAACTCCGGAATAGGTATTCTAGGCTCTGACATAGGACTGTGAACAACAAAATCCTGAATACTTTGAACCCTAGCAGCAAGATGATCCAGACTGGAAGCCAAGCTCTGGACATCCATGTCAGCAGCTGAACTCAGAGCCACACCAAGATTAAGAGGAGGAGAGAAGCTAGCCACAGCAGCTAGACACACGGCAACAACAACAACAACAAAAAAAATTTCTCAAGGCTTCTTTTCTCCTGCTTCTGCCATGCAATTAACACTTTACTGGCCGACTGTACTGTTATGATCCTTAGTGGCTGAGGATCACGAATAGACCAGCAAGTGAATAAACTAAGGACAAGCTCTAGGGAGATGGTAACTGGACTGATCGCAAATCTGAACCTATCCAAAACAACTAGAGGTAGCCGGTGAACGTGCCTAAAAAATTCCTAGACGTCTCGAGCCAGCCTGAGGAACTAGCTACCCCTAAAGAGAAAGAAAGACCTCGCTTGCCTCCAGAGAAATAATCCCCAAAGATATAGAAGCCCCCAACAAATATTAACGGTGAAGTAAGAAGAAGGCACATACGTAGGGATGAAATCAGATTCAGCAAAAGAGGCCCACTAGTACTAGAAAGCAGAAAATAGAGCAGGGGTCTATGCGATCAATAAAAAACCCTTACAAAATATCCATCCTGAGATTTCAAGAACCCACGCACCAACTAATGGTGTGTGGGGAGAAACTCAGTCCACTAGAGCATCCAGCAAGCGAGGGAATCACATTTTAGCAAGCTGGACAAGAAAACATGATAAACACTGCTGATCAAAAAATGAGCAAACAAAACTTAGCTTGTCCTGGATGGACTGGGAGCAAGGTAGTCAGAAGGAATCTGAGTAGCACTGATTACATCGACAGCCGGCAACAAGTGGAAGAAAACAGAGCTATATAGGAACCTCCCAGAGGATGACGAACCAGCTGATAGCCAGAGACCAGCAGGATAACAAACAAAGCCACCAGGGGGAGCCCAAAGCAAAAGTCACACCATACCACCAGTGACCACAAGAGGGAGCCCGAAAACAGTTCACAACAGTCCTGTCTGCGCAAAAATGGTTAAAAGGGCGTTTAGAGGGCAAGCTGTGTCTTTCGTTGGAGGTAACAGATTCCCTAAAATGGTGGGCCATAAGAGATCATTTAACATCTGGGGTCCAGTGGGTAACGCCAATAGAGCAGGTCATCACCACAGACGCAAGCGGTACAGGATGGGGGGCACATTTAGGGACTCTCTCAATTCAGGGATCCTGGTCCCATCTAGAATCACAACAGGCGTCAAATTTAAGAGAATTATGGGCCGTAGAAAGAGCTGTGAAACACTTCCTTCCCATCATTCAGGGTCACCATACCAGGGTCATGTCGGACATTCCCTAAAATGGTGGGCCATAAGAGATCATTTAACATCTGGGGTCCAGTGGGTAACGCCAATAGAGCAGGTCATCACCACAGACGCAAGCGGTACAGGATGGGGGGCACATTTAGGGACTCTCTCAATTCAGGGATCCTGGTCCCATCTAGAATCACAACAGGCGTCAAATTTAAGAGAATTATGGGCCGTAGAAAGAGCTGTGAAACACTTCCTTCCCATCATTCAGGGTCACCATACCAGGGTCATGTCGGACAATCGCGTAGTGGTGGCATATATCAACCACCAAGGGGGGACGAGATCCCCTTCCCTAATGAAGTCAGCGTCTGTCCTCCTACAGCTAGCAGAGCGCCACCTACTATCCCTCTCTGCTCTCCACATAAGGGGAGTCGAGAATTCGAGAGCAGACTATCTAAGCCGCAAAACACTGAGGCAGGGGGAGTGGTCTTTAAATCCCCGGGTCTTTCAACAGATAGTGCAGGCCCTGGGGCTTACCTGTGATAGATTTATTTGCCACTCTAAACAACAGGAAGGTAGACAGGTTCTGTTCATTAGACCCGAGGGAGAATCCCTTCGCGGTAGATGCTCTGCAAATTCAATGGGATTTCAGTCTCGCTTATGTGTTTCCACCGATAGCAATGATTCCAGCAGTAGTGAGAAAAATCAGAATGGAGCAAGCGAGCGTAATCTTGATTGCTCCATTTTGGCCGAAAAGACCTTGGTTCTCCTTTCTGAGACAAATGTGTATAACCGATCCGTGGATTCTACCAGAGATTCCGGACCTGCTAACCCAGGGTCCAATATGCCACTCTCGGGTGAAGGGCTTCCATCTTGCAGCCTGGAATTTGAGAGGGCATTACTGAGTAGGCGGGGGGTTTCGCCGGGGTTAGTTTCCACCTTATTAAAAAGTAGAAAACCAGTAACATCAAGAATTTATGGTAGAACGTGGAAAAAGTTTTTGGATTTTTCGGGGCAACCTTTGGGGGACAAGGCTCCTGTGGGTACCATCTTAGAATTTTTACAAGCAGGTTTACAACTGGGGTTGGCAACTAATACGCTTAAGGTCCAGGTGTCAGCATTGGGTGCCTTATATAATTGCAATCTTGCCTCCAATAGATGGGTGTCCCGCTTTATTAAATCCTGTAGTAGGTCTAGACCAGTAGAAATTCAGAGAGTTCCCCCGTGGGATTTAAATCTGGTGTTAGATGCTCTAACCAACAGTCCATTTGAACCCCTGCAGGAGTCATCGTTAAAGATACTCACTCTTAAAACGGTACTCCTGGTAGCGTTAACATCTGCCCGTAGAGTGAGTGACTTACAGGCCCTGTCCGTCTCCCCTCCTTACACGCAAATTTTTGATGACAGGGTAGTACTCAGACCAGATCCGGCATACCTTCCAAAGGTTGTACTTAAATTTCATAGAAGTCAAGAGATCGTGTTGCCCTCCTTTTGTAATAATCCTAGGAACCCAGGGGAGGCAAAATTTCATACACTGGATGTGAGGACTATTGTGCAGTACATATCCTTGACTAGTCAGTGGAGAAAAGATCAATCCCTATTTGTAGCCTTCCAGGGTAGTAGAAAGGGATATGGGGTATCCAAGGGTACTATTGCTAGGTGGATTAGGGAGGCTATTTCCTTATCCTATGCTTCCTGTGGCGCCCGATCCCTGATGGCATCAAGGCTCACTCCACCAGGGCTGTGTCTACTTCCTGGGCTGAAAAAGCAGAGGTATCGATAGATCAAATTTGTAAGGCCGCTACCTGGTCCTCTCCGTCTACCTTCTTTAGACACTACCGGCTAGATCTATCCTCCTCGTCTGACCTTACCTTTGGTAGAAGGGTGCTACAAGCGGTGGTCCCTCCCTAAGGTGGTTCTTTCTCCAAAAATATCTCAGGTGTGCTGTCATGGAAGACGGGAAAACACCAAGGTTACTTACCGGTAGCCGTTTTTTCCGGAGCCCATGACAGCACCTGTATATTCCCTCCCTTCTTTTTTCACCCTTTGGTGCGCACTTTTTAGCTGGGTGCATTTTGTTATAATTATGATGTGATGGATTACCATGTACTAACCAAAAGGGCCTCTCATGCTCTGAAAACCAACTGAAGCGAGGGAGAGGTACCGCCCTTTTATTTCAGTAGGTTTCCTGTCCTGACTGGGCGGATCCCTCTCTCAGGTGTGCTGTCATGGGCTCCGGAAAAACCGGCTACCTGTAAGTAACCTTGGTGTTTCCCACATGTCTACTTTACATCAGCACAATTTTGGAACCAATATTTTAATTTTGTTAGGGAGTTATAAGGGTTAAAAGTTGACCAGCAATTTCTCATTTTTACACTTTTTTTTTTTTTTTTTTTTGGGACTACATCACATTTGAAGTCACTTTGAGGGGTCTATATGATAGAAAATAACCAAGTGTGACACCATTCTAAAAACTGCACCCCTCAAGGTGCTCAAAACCACATTCAAGAAGTTAATTAACCCTTCAGGTATTTCACAGGAATTTTTGGAATGTTTAAAAAAAAATAAAAAATGAACATTTAACTTTTTCACAAATTTACTTTAGCTCCAATTTGTTTTTTTACCAAGAGTAACAGGAGAAATTGGACCCCAAAAGTTGTTGTACAATTTGTTCTGAGTATGCGGATACCCCATATGTGGGGGTAAACCACTGTTTGGCGCATGGCAGAGCTCGGAAGGGAAGGAGCGCTGTTTGGAATGCAGACTTAGATGGATTGGTCTGCATGCGTCACATTCTGTTTGCAGAGCCCCTAATGTACGTAAACAGTAGAAGCCCCCCACAAGTGACCCCATATTGGAATCTAGACCCCCCAAGGAACTTATCTAGATGTGTTGTGAGAACTTTGAACCCCCAAGTGTTTCACTGCAGTTTATAATGCAGAGCCGTGAAAATAAACTTTTTTTTTTCACAAAAATTATTTTTCAGCCCCCAGTTTTGTATTTTCCCAAGGGTAACAGGACAAATTGGACAACAACTTTTGTGGTCCAATTTCTCCTGAGTACGCTGATAACCCATATGTTGGGGTTAATCCCTGTTTTGGCGCACGGGAGAGCTCGGAAGGGAAGGCGCACTGTTTAACTTTTTCAACACAGAATTGAGATCGAACGCCATGTCGCGTTTGAAGAGCCTCTGATGTGCCTAAACAGTGGAAACCCCCCAATTCTAACTGAAACCCGAACACGCCCCTAACCCTAATCCCAACCGTAAATGTAATCCAAACCCCAACCCTAACTGTAGCCCTAACTGTAGCCCTAGCCCTAACTCTAACCCTAATGGGAAAATTGAAATATATACATTTTTTAAAATTTTATTATATTTCCCTAACTAAGGAGGGTGATGAAGAAGGGTTTGATTTACTTTCATAGCGGGTTTTTTAGCGGATTTTTGATTGGCAGCTGTCACACACTAAAAGGCGCTTTTTTTAATTGCAAAAAATAGTTTTTGCGTTTCCACATTTTGAGAGCTATAATTTTTCCATATTTTGGTCCACAGAGTCATGTGAGGTCTTGTTTTTTGCGGGACGGGTTGATGTTTTTATTGGCACCATTTTCGGGCACATGACATTTTTTGACCGCTTTTTATTCCGATTTTTGTGAGGCAGAATGAACAAAACCCAGCAATTCGTGAATTTCTTTTGGTGGGGGGCGTTTATACCGTTCCACGTTTGATAAAGCAGTTTTATTCTTCGGGTAAATAAGATTATAGCGATGCCTCATTTATATCATTTTTTTTGTTTTGGCGTTTTTATATGATAAAATCTATTTCATATAAATTATTTTGGCATCGCTTTATTCTGAGGACTATAACTTTTAATTTGTTTGCTGATGATGCTGTATGGCAGCTCGGTTTTTGCGGGACAAGATGACTTTTTCAGCGGTACCATGTTTATTTATATCTGTCTTTTTGATCGTGTTATTACACTTTTTGTTTGGCGGTATGATAAAGCGTTGTTTTTTTATGGTGATCACTGAAAGGGTTAACTTTTGGGACAGTCGGGGCGTTATGGACGCAGCGATACTAAATGTGTACTTTTTTTATTTAGATAAAGAAATGAATTTATTGGAACAAAATATATATATATATATATATATATATATATATATATATATATATATATATATATATTATTTTTTATTTTTTTCCATTATTTAGGAATTTGTTTGTTGTTTTATATTTTTTTTACTTTGTCCCGGGGGGGGGGGGGGGGGGGGGACATCACGGTAAAGTGTCAGATCACTGATCTGACACTTTGCATTGCATTGTGTCAGATCAGCGTTCTGACAGGCACTGCAGGAGGCTTGCAAGCGCCTGCTCTGAGCAGGCACTTGCAAGCCACCTCCCTGCAGGACCCGGAAGGAGCCACACGGCCATTTTGGATCCGGGGCCTGCAGAGAGGAGGAGGCAGGAGACCCTCGGAGCAACGCGATCACCCTGCGTTGCTCCGAGGGTCTCGGGGAAGCACGCAGGGAGCCCCCTTCCTGCGCGATGCTTCCTTATGCCGCCGGAGCGCTGCGATCATGTTTGATCGCAGTGTTCCGGGGGTTAATGTGTCGGGAGCAGTCGCCTATGACGTACTATTCCGTCCATGGGAAGTAGGGCCCCACCCCACATGGACGGAATAGTACTTCCAATGGCAGAAAGGCCTTGATGTCTTCAGGAACCGGAGTGCCACTCGCAGAGTAGGATAAACTAATGGTCTCTGCTGACTGGTCATGGACAAGTATTGTAACGTGGAACTATTCTGTCTTCAAAAATTTGGCTATATGGAGGGCATATAGACAGGGCCTGTAAATCACCCACCCTACGGGCCGATGTTAAGGCTACCAGTAGCACTGTTTTTAGAGTGAGTAATTTTGGTGACAACTCCCGTAAAGGCTCAAAGGGGGCTCTGGTTAAGGCCTCTAAGACTTGATTCAGATCACAGGTAGGGATTTTTGGGATAATGACCGGCCTAGATCTACGACAGGACTTTATGAACCGTGAAACCCACCTATTTGATGCTAGGTTGCAGTTATATAAGGCCCTTAAGGCTGAAACTTGAACCTTAAGGGTGCTAGTTGCTAAACCGAGCTGCAACCTGCTTGCAGAAATTCTAGAATGGGTCCCACTGGAGCTACATTCCCCCCCCAACGGTTTACCCAGGAAGTAAAGAAACTTCTTCCATGTTCTACCATAGATTTTTGATGTTATAGGTTTTCTGCTTTTCAATAGGATGGAGACTAACCCTTGTGAGAAACCCTGACGACTCCGTAATGCCCTCTCAAATTCCAGGCTGCCAGATGGAAGCCTTTCCTATGGCAGAATCCATGGGTATGTTATTGACATCTGTCTTAGGCCGGCGTCACACTAGCGAGTTTTACGGACGTATGAGCGCATAAACTACGTCCGTAAAATACGCATTGCACACTGCCCAATGAATCTATGGCCCAGCTCCTATCTGCCGTATATTACGCATCCGTAATATACGGTCTTGTACGGCTGTAGAAAATCGCAGCATGCTGCGTTTGTCACCGTATTGCGCAAAAAAATTGCCAATGAAAGTCTATGGGGGCGAGAAAAACACGGATTACACACGGACCATGCGTATGACTTGCGAGAAATACGCACCGGTGTTAGAGAAGCCGGTAATTCAATTGCCGGCTTTTCATTTCTCCTTCCCAAACCCGACAGGATGTGAGACATGGTTTACATGGCTCCAGTTCATGAGGACATCCAGCAGAGGGCGCCTCACCGCAACTCAAGGTAACTACAGGTCACCCTGCTTTCCATTCATTCCCTGGGGTTTTTACAGGCAGGAGCACTGTTTTAGCAGAGCTCCTGGCTGTAAAATGATTTAACCCCTTCAGATGGATTTACTTCGTGGGACTTGACCTGAGCGACGGAAGGTATGAGATATTGTTTTTTTTTATTTTTCCTTTGTTACAGAACGAGGGTCTTCAGGAGGATTACCAGTATAATAAAATATTATAACACCCTGTGTCTTTATTTCATTAAAATACTTTTAAATAGTGTGTGTGTGTGTGTGTGTTATAGTAACCATTTCGTACTATTGGATTAATAATGGATAGGTGTCATAATTGACGCCTCTCCATTATTAATGTGGCTTAATGTCACCTTACAATAGCAAGGTGGCATTAACCCTTCATTACCCCATATCCCACCGCTACACGGGAGTGGGAAGAGAGTGGCCAAGTGCCAGAATAGGCGCATCTTCCAGATGTGCATTTTCTGGGGTGGCTGGGGGGGCCAATAACCATGGACCCTCTCTAGGCTATTAATATCTGCCCTCGGTCACTGGCTTTACCACTCTGGCGGAGAAAATTGCGCGGTAGCCTGTTGTGGATTCTGTTTGTGGGCTCCCTCTGGTGGTTACTGCTGGTACTGGGTGACTTTGGTGGGTTGCGGCCTTTGGTTTCCACCTGTCCATCAGAGGCTGGGTGTTTCCTATTTTACCTGGCCTTTCTGTCATTCCCTTGCCGGCTATCAATGTATTCAGAGGTGCTCTGTTTGGTTCCTGCCTACCTGCTCCCAGATCTTTCAGGATAAGCTAAGTGCTGATTTTCAGTTGTTTGGTTTTTTGTCCAGCTTCCTTATTATGTCTCTATGCTAGCTGGTAGCTCTAGTGGACTGAGGTTCTCCCCATGTGCCATGAGTTGGCACATGGGTTCTTGTAATCTCAGGATGGTTTTTTTGATTAGGGTTTTTTGCTGACCGCTCAGTCCCCTTTTGTATCGTTCTGCTTTCTAGTTTACAGCGGGCCTCAATTTGCTAAAACTATATATATCATCTCTATGTGTGTGCCTTCCTCTCATTTCACCGTCAATACATGTGAGGGGGCAACTATATCTTTTGGGGTTCATTCCTCTGGAGGCAAGTGAGGTCTTTATTTTCTCTGCAGTACTAGTTAGCTCTTAGGCTGGTGCGTGGCGTCTAGAACCAACGTAGGCACGCTCCCTGGCTATCTCTAGTTGCGTTTGTCAGGCGTAGGGCAGCGGTCAGCCCAGGTTCCATCACCCTAGAGCTCGTCCGTTATTTATTTGTACTTTGCTTGTCCTGTGCTATCCCTAGCCATTGGGGATTCATGACAGTAGCCCACGCCAATTTTTTCTGCCGTTTAACCCTTTATTTTACCAGCTACAGCGCCCAAATTTTGCACATACACACTACTAACATTAGTAGTGTGGAATATGCAAAAAAAAAAAAAGGGATATGAGATGGTTTGCTGTATGTAAACCATGTCTCATATCATGTCGGGTTTGGGAAGGAGAAAGAAAAAGCCGGCAATTGAATTACCGGCTTTTCACATATCTCGCGCTGAATTAAACATAAATACAGTGTGTGTGTCATTTGAGAACATAAATCCATTAGATGTCGGTTTTGCAAGCCTGCGAGAAAATAACGCAGTACGGATGCCATACGGATTAGTATTTTTGGAACATTTCTGCGTATTATAAATTATAAATACGGACCGTATTTTCATACGCTGAGTGTGACGCCGGCCTTAGAAGGGAGAACCATGGCCTCCTTGGCCAAAACGAAGCTATGAAAATTATTCTCGCTCGATCCTCTCTGATCTTCCGGACTACTATTGGAATCATCACTATCGGGGGGGAACAACGTGTAGGCCAGAGATAACCTCCAGTGTATTAGTAGGGCATCTACTGAAAAAGGATGCTCCCTTGGATTTAGGGAGCAGAACTTCCTGACTTTTTTGTTGTGTGAGGTGGCAAACAGGTCTATTTCTGGTTTGCCCCAGGCTTGTACTATTTGCTGGAAAATTTGGGTGTTTAAGGACCATTCCCCCTGTCTCAAGCCCCTGTGACTCAGGAAGTCTGCTTGTGTGTTTTCGACGCCCCTTATGTGTAGTGCCGTGAGCGATGACAGGTGTTGTTCTGCTAACTGAAACAGTAGATCTGACACTTCCATGAGGCCCCGGGACCTCGTCCCCCCCTGGTGGTTGATATAAGCCACCATTGTTCGATTGTCCGTCATGACCAGAGTATGGCGGTCCTGAAGCAAGGGGAGAAAATGTCTCAAGGCCTTTTCTACTGCCCATAGTTCTTTGTCGTTTGAACCGTGATTCCTTTGCAGCAAGGACCAGGTTCCTTGTACTGAGTGGGATCTCAAATGTGCTCCCCAACCTATACCGCTTGCGTCGGTCATGATGTCCTCGACTGGTTTCTGCCACTGGACCCACGTTGTCAGATGTTCCTTCACAGTCCACCAGATTAGGGAATCCCTTATGCCCAAAGAAAGATATAGATTTCCTTCTAAATGCCCTTTTAATAGTTTTTGCACTGACAGAACTTCCCACTGCAGCTGTCTCAGGTGAAATTGTGCCCATCCTACAGCCGGTATGCATGACGTTAATGAGCCTAGTAGGGACATTGCTTTTCTTAGGGTCATTGCTGGCTGATGGATTGCTATACGAGCCAAGTTCATTATCTTGGCTACCTTGTTCTCTGGCAGGAGGCAGAGCTGTCGCTCGGAGTCTAGTATTAACCCTACGAAGGATTGCACTTTACTGGTACTAATCTTGATTTGGGGGTATTTATTATCCATCCCAGCTCTATTAGAGTTGACATTACTTCTGTTACTTGGTGGGTGCAGTGGGTCTTTGACCTCCCTACCACAAGGAAGTCGTCCAGGTATGGGACAATCATTACGTCCCGGGAACGAAGGTATGACATTACCTCTACCATCACTTTGGTGAAGACCCTGGGTGCTGTAGACAGACTGAATGGAAGGGCTATATATTGGTAATGTTTGATGTGACCTTGAATATAGAGTGCTACCCTTAAGTACTTGCGATACTCCTGATGCATTGGGACAGTGTAATATGCATCTTTTAAGGCTATTACTGCCATGAAGCAGTGTTGGAACAGAATTTTTGTAGTCGTGTTGATAGACTCCATCTTGAAGGAGCAATTCTCTACTGATTGATTGAGCTTCTTCAGGTTAACTATGGTTCTCCAAGAACCATCCGGTTCTTGTATCAAAAATAGGGGAGGGGGGTAAAATCCCCTTCCTCCTTCCTGAATTGGGACTTTCTGAAGAACATTCTTGTGAACAAGTCCCAAGACCTCTGTCTCCAGAGCCGATTGTTCTTGTTGGGATTTCCTTTGGGGTGTTATAATAAAATTTTGCCTGGGTGGACAGATGAATTTTATTTTTAGACCGTCTTTGATGATATTTAGAACCCAGGAACTGGGGAGATGTTTATCCAGGCCGGGAGAAAGAGAGAGCCTTCCCTCAACCTATGGTGTAATGTCATTGGGGGGATTTTTTTGAAGATGTAGAGGGTCCCTTGAACATGTAGCCTGACCGTCTTTTATCTTTAAAGTCCCAATTTCTCCTATCTCCCGGGGGGCGACCCCTATTAAATCTTCTCCGAAAGAAAGGTTTCTTGGGATCTCTAGAGAAACTGGGAAAGGCTTTCTTTTTGTCCCCTGCATGTTCCAAGATTTCTTCCAATTTTTTTGCCAAAAAGGAATTGACCGTCACAGGGGATGGAGCACAGTTTGTTTGGACGGTAAATCCCCCTGACAACCCTTGAGCCATAGGGCTCTTCTTGCTGCATTGGACAAGCCCGCTGCTCTAGCTGTTAATCTTGTAGAATCTGCTGAGGAATCTGCCAAAAAAACTGCTGCTCCTTGCACTAAGGTCATATTCGCAATGATGTCGTCTCTAGGTACTTTATCCCTCAACTGATCCTCAATCTGTTGTAGCCAGATCATGAGAGCGTGGGCAGTACATGTCCCAGCTATTGCTGGTTTCAGTCCCCCTGCCGAGGCTTCCCAGGTGTGTCTCAAAAAGCCATCTGCTTTTTAGTACGCCCGAATCCTCTAATGGAAGGGACGATTTTTTTAAAGATTTGGCCACGGCGCCATCAATTTTAGGGATTTTTTCCCAAGTTTCTGAGTCTTTCACCTCAAAGGGGTACCTCCTCTTTGATGATGAAGGTAAAGTACCCATTCTCTCAGACCTTTTCCATTCTATACTAATCAATGCTTTTATTTTTGCATTGACTGGGAACGTGCTTTTCCTTTTTCCCTCCAACCCACTGAACATGACATCTTCTAGTGACCTAGGCGTTTTTTTTTCCCTTTAGGCCCATTGCAGCCCTGACTGCTTTAACTAGTCTCCCTACATCCTCAGTTGGGAAATATGGTCGACACCCCCCCCCCCCCCCTGTTTCACTGTCTGAGGAGGACTGGGGAGAGGAGGGAGATTGGGATTTTTTACGACCTTCCTGTCCTGGAGAGGCCTCTGAGTCCGTAGGCACCGTACGGCTTCTTTTCCTTGGTTTTTTAAGGAGTCTTTTATTTCTGCCTGTATTATGGCCTTAAGGCTAGTGGTAAAATTAGGGGTTTCTTCCTGTATAGTCTTATTAATGCAGTTAGCGCAGAGATACTTCTGCCACTGAACTGCAAGCGGGTCTCTACAAAGGGCACATTCCTTGTTCTTTGATTTAATGCTAGACTTCTTTGACCCCTAGTGATCAAGCAGAAAAAATGGACCCTGTTACCATAAGGGTGACATTCACTTAGATCACTCACCACCTCTGACAGTCACGGGTACCGGTTTCGGAGGCTGGACAGATACACGTACAGTGTCCCTTCTGGACGCCAAAGAATCTTGCCGGACAGGACGACTGCTGCTCCTACCACTCGAGCGGCTACTTATCCTGGTACGCTGGTGGCTCGGCAACGCATCTGGCGAGAGCTCCTGCAGCTGCTCACGCTGCCCCACTTCCATTATGAAGTTCTGGGCATGAGTGCGTCTTCTGTGGTCATCCCCCATTTATGAGGGATCCACTGCACTCCCTGCCTCCTCCTATGCCCAATGTTTGCCCCTCCCCTCCTCTGCCAGGCCGCTGGAGTCATTTTCTGACAGCCGGCGTTTTCTTCATGGGTGCTGCCATCTTGGATCCGGCGCCCACCCTGACGTCACAGCTACTCCCAGCGTGCCTCACACGTGACGTCAGACACGCAACTCGGAAGCGGCTGCCCCTCCTGGATGCTGGCAGAGGGGGGAGGGCGGCGCGGCAGCCACGGAGGAGCCCGGACACCCGACGTGCTGCTCGGACGCTAAGCCCCGGAGGACCCGCAGACAGCGCTTCCAACACCCGTGGTCCAGCGCACAGGCCCTGCCTGTTCTTCGGGGACGGGAGTGGGTAAGTAGATTAAAAAAAAATCTTCCGCCGTGTTCAGCACAAGTGTCCCTGTCAGGACAGGAAACCCAACTGAAGTGACGGAGAGGTACTGCCCTTTTATTTTCAGTAGGGTTCCTGTCCTGACTGGGCGGATCCCCTGTCTCAGGTGTGCTGTCATGGGGGAAGGGAAGAAACTGGTCCTCGTTTCATCAGTGATGTGTCCTGGGTTTTATCAATTTTTCTCTGAGAAAAAAAAGTTAACTGTGAAAGAAGAGACCGGCTGTTGGGTGTATGACTTCAATCAAAGGTGCATGGAGGCCTCTGTCTAGACCAGTATTTCCCAAACTCCAGTCCTCCCGGACCCCAACAGGTCATGTTTTCAGGATTTCCATAGTGCTGCACAAGTGGGAGAACTCCTGATACTTCCATCACCTGTGCAATACTAACAAAATCCTGAAAACATGACCTGTTGGGGTCGGGGAGGACTGGAGTTTGGGAAGCACTGGTCTAGAGTCTAGACCAGTGCTTCCCAAACTCCAGTCTAGACTCTCCCTGGCAAGAAATGTCAGAGGAGAGAGTTGAGATCCTACTGGCTTTACCTGTCTGGTCCTTTCTGTTCTTGGGAAAGTGAGCTGCCGCCAGGAGTCTTCTTACCGAGAACATGTTTATATGAAGGGGTGACTGGAGAGATTTCTATGCCTGCCAGGCTTAGACTGAGCTCATTAAGTCTATATTTTTCTGCCTTTTCAATTTCATGATCCTTAGCAATTACTGCAGAAACAATTTAATGAATTTTTTTGTTGTTGTTGTTCATAAATTGCCATGCTGCAGATTTAACATGGATACCACAGATCATTTCTGCAGTGTATGGGTGAGACATACCAAAACCATGCAAATCTTTACAAAAAATCCACTGTAAGCATACGCGCAGCGTGCAGAAAATAAATCCATTGCACATATTGTCTGTTTTGAATTTATTTGCATACAATGTCAGAACATGATTTCTGAAATTATACATTATAAACACACATCAAGCCTAAAGTGACAGTCAATGAAAAAGTAAAACCTTTGGTCTCCAGTTCTGCCTAGCGCTGGATCTAAGGGCAACCTATTACAAAGATTTTCTAACTTCGCATGCAGCTGCTCCATGATGCCTAATTACTATGTATATTGTGCTCTTCTCATTTTGTCCTGGTTTTGTTACATTTACTTACAATAGTTCTAGATTAGTGTTGTATTCTCAGGCAAATTTTTTGTCTGATCTAGATTTTTTTTTTGCAAGCAGTTAGAGGCGATACCATCAGATAATAGGTAACCTGTCATTTGGAAGAGACTTTTTTATTTAAAGAGACGGTTAGCATAGAATGACTGTTGAAACCAAGTACAAGTGTGTGGTGCTCCATGGCAGAGCCAATCCTTTTATATACACGGTCACACCTGCTTGTTTTCCCCTCTCTCTGGCCCTATGAAGCCAGAACTGTCAATCAAAGAGGGATGGAGATAGAGGGGAAACCAAGCAGGTGGCGAGGTGTATGTAAAGGATTGACCCTGTCGTAAAGCACCTAGTGGCAGTACTTGGTTTTAACAGTCATTCTGTGCTGACAGTCCCTTTAACTGACATCTGTTTCGGGCAAGGAACATACAATTCCTACATAAGTCTAAATTGCAAGGATGTGACTTCAGAGAGGCTAATATTACACTGCCTTAAGATGGCGACAACACTTGGACCCCAAGCTTCTACCTAATTGACGTTAGTTTGGTGGCGAGTGTTGCTGTAAGGCATCTGCAGTGTGTATCCAGCCTAACTGTTGATGATGATGATGATGATGTACTAAAGGATTTCAAGCCTGCTTGCTGCAAACATAATTTACACTTTTATTTTAGGATATTCTCTCTTTCAACAGCTCCTTGGAACACACTGTTAGTAATGAGTGAAAGTGCTTGCTACTCGAGTTTGCGTTGGGTGCTCGAGTTGCTGCCCTGTATGTTTTGCTGCTGTTAGATAACCAAAAAAACACCTTGGGAATTGCCTGCCATACACGGGCAATCTACGCTTTTTTTTATATAGATACTCCAGCACCTGATGCAAACTTGAGTAGGGAGCACTTTCACTCATCACTAATTTTCTAAAGCAGCTGGCAAAGTCATAGAAAATATCCAGAGCCCTGTACATGAAGTGATTCTGCATGGGCATCTAAGTAAAGCCACCAGTGTCCATATTTTATAGTCCATGTAGAATCTGTATTTTTATTTTCCTACCATGACCAAAGCTACAGCTGGTTGCATGCTGCTGGATAGGGGTCAAATAATCTGGTCTGACCGGGCCAGTGATCCACACAACTGTGGAATTTCAGAAAGCTGGGATTTTGCTTGCTATAGTGTTTGTTTGAGATCCAGCCTGCTTCGTTCTGAGATGTGCTATGATTTCTACACTGTATAGTGCCTTAGGAACTTTACTTCCTCCCCTATATCATACATTACTGTTATTTAAGGGGGTTTCCACTAAAACTACTAGAAGACATGCGGTTTCCTCCATTTAGTACTAATTCTGCCTTAAGCGTATGATCTGAGTAATGAGACCAGCGTACTGTGTAACAATCACACGGTGGTGGGTCAGCTTTTAACCCTAGCAATCATGTGAAGATCCTATAGACACATCAGGAAAAGGCCACCCGATATCAGTATAGTGTGAACAGGAAACAAATCCAATCCTGGTTTCTTAAAAAAAAACAAAAAAACCCCAAAGACATCAGAATGATGCTGAACCAATAATGCGACATCTACATGAGGTTCAATAGATATGTATACTTAGTACTCTAAGAGCACAGAACTAAACTGTGTAATTCATGTGACAGCATTCAATAGTCACTAACCTACAGCCATACAAACAGAAGCGTTCACAGCAGCACTCAGGTATACTCCATCGGGAACACCATTAATATTTGTCTGGGAAAATGTACTGACATTAGAACACTACACATGAATAGCCCATGGGTGACACTGAATGTACCTTCTTCCCTGTGCTCATTGCTTAGATAGGAGCACGCTGCATTTATAACAGCAGATATTGATCAGATGACTCCCTAATATCCAACACTGCCTTAACCAAGAATACAGTCTGTCATATGATAAGGTCAGGATTGACTATAAGATGTCATCCTGGCTGGTTATGGGAATGTGGGTGTGTTCATTGCTGCCATTTTCTGGATTAATTTTCCTTTATTTCCATTTCCATAAACTCTTTACATCATTGTGCAAAACAAAGCGGTCCAAACTAATTTTAATGAAAATTAAAAGGGAAAACACATTTAATATTTAACATAATGGACTGCTGATTTACACCTTAATTTACAACAATGGTCTTTCTCCCGTGGGCACAGCAAGGCCTGTACACATTACTTTGAGCATCACTGTATTTGATAACAGATTACCATGCACCCTTATTTAATCCAATTAAATGCCCCCCTTCCCATCCCCCACTACAGTTAGGTCCAAAATGTCTTTTTCCATAATAAGTTGTGTGTATCATCATTTGATTATCCTATCTGAATCTTGAAGCATCACAGTATAAAACACGTGTAGGACGGGAAACTTCTCACACTATCATACAGCCTGGTCCCTTCAGCTCCACAATGAGAATAATGTCCCCATATTTGATCATGCAGAGAACATGAATCGTGTGACAGGCAGCATTCTCATCTGACAGCTTCAGTATTTATTTATCCCAAATATTCGTACTCCGTGGAATTGTGGGAGTTTGGGAAGGAGGACACTGAGCAGCGACAAGGTGTTGATAAAGAAATGGACAGCATCGTATTTGGTGTAGAAGCTGGCAAGGAGGTATCTGGTGGAGAGAAAACACAAGAATCCATCACTTAGACAATTTCTACTTCAAGATCTCATATCAATAACATTCTGCAAAATGAAAGTTGCAAAAAATCTTTCCTAGACTGGTCAGTCACTCACCGCCCCATAGCCTAAACATAAGTTCAGATATTTCTGTACATACGGTGCCAGAGCCTTTAGGCTGAGATTCAATTCTAAATGTTTGGTTGCAAGATTACAGCCTGTAGATAAAGACCAATAATTTTTTCGGGACAGACCCTGTTAACTAAAGGTACCATTACACTAAACGACTTACCAACGATCACGACCAGCGATACGACCTGGCCGTGATCGTTGGTAAGTCGTTGTGTGGTCGCTGGGGAGCTGTCACACAGACAGCTCTCTCCAGCGACCAACGATCAGGGGAACGACTTCGGCATCATTGAAACTGTCTTCAACGATGCCGAAGTCCCCCTGCAGCACCCGGGTAACCATCGGGTTACTAAGTGCAGGGCCGCGCTTAGTAACCCGATATTTACCCTGTTTACCATTGTAAAAGTAAAAAAAAAACAAAAAACAAAACACTACATACTCACATTCTGATGTCTGTCACGTCCCCCGCCGGCGTCCACAGGGTTAAAACTGCTTTCTGCAGGAGCGCTGCTAATGCACGCGCTGCTGCCGAGAGCTTCCCTGCACTGAATGTGTCAGCGCCGGCAGTAACAGCGGTGACGCTCTGCTTTATGGCCGGCGCTGACACAATCAGTGCAGGGAAGCTTTCGGCAGCAGCGCGTGCATTAGCAGCGCTCCTGCAGAAAGCAGTTTTAACCCTGTGGACGCCGGGGGACGTGACAGACATCAGAATGTGAGTATGTACTGTTTTTTTTTTTTACTTTTACAATGGTAACCAGGGTAAATATCGGGTTACTAAGCGCGGCCCTGCGCTTAGTAACCTGATATTTACCCTGGTTACAAGTGAACACATCGCTGGATCGGCATCACACACACCGATCCAGCGATGACAGCGGGTGATCAGCGACCAAAAAATGGTCCTGATCATTCCCCAACGACCAGCGATCTCCCAGCAGGGGCCTGATCGTTGGTCGCTGTCACACATAATGAGATCGTTAGCGGGATCGTTGCTACGTCACCAAAAGCGTGACGTTGCAACGATATCATTAACGATATCGTTATGTGTGACTCAGCCTTAAGGTGTCAGATGAGCCAACAAATCATCTTTGTCACCTCCATGAAAAAAAAAAGTATTGTGGGGGAAAGCTGATCGAAAACGTCAGTAGCATGTTCCCCAGCTTGCAAGTGCCTGACAATGATAGAAGTTAAAGAGTTATCTCCTAGCTTACTAATGACTGGCGGTCTGACTGCTGGGACACCAAGAGATCCAAAGAACAAACTTTGGGACCCGGGAACGTAGCTCTGCAGAGCTCGGTCTTGAATGGAGCTGAGATCTGCAAGCTCAACCTCCATTTCAATGCAGGAGAAAGCCGAGCAATGTGCTGGGAAAATACCAGCAACCCTATAGAAAATGAATGGAGCAAACTTCGTGCCATTTAAAATTTTTGTAGCCTATTTGTATCACAGTGAGTCCGACAGCAGGGCTTGTAGCCCGTGTCTCTTTCTTTAAAGCACCACTCCAGCGTTTTTATTGCGGTGGTGGAATGGTGCTACTAAACTAAGTTCTCTGACTTGGTCTTCTGCTTACCAGCCAGCATCTTCAGATGTTCCCGTGCCACCATCTTGTGACCAGTACTTCTGACTGACCTGAGGTAACAGTAACGGGCTCTCAATGTAAAGTCTATGAGACCCTTGTTCTTCCTCTCAGACTTGTGTTAAGTTGTGATTTCAGCATTGCACCAAACACTGTAGCGATCTGGCAGGTCACACACAACTGGAGACCGACCAAAGTGGATAACAAAAGAAGACGGTGACTCATAAGTATAAGATTAGGGGATGGGAACTTAGTTTAGTAGCACCACTCCAGCTCTGTAAAAAAAAATTGCTGGAGTGGTGCTTTAAGCAAACTATGCTGATCTACTACCAGTAGATATTTGATTTGGTCAAAAAACAGTTTAGAGGAAGATAAAGGTTACCAAGCCTACCTACCATCAGA
Source organism: Ranitomeya variabilis (assembly GCF_051348905.1). NCBI lineage: Eukaryota > Metazoa > Chordata > Amphibia > Anura > Dendrobatidae > Ranitomeya > Ranitomeya variabilis. The sequence continues at coordinate 638,056,971 of NC_135234.1, read as the reverse complement.
TCCTACTCACTGGCAGATCTGACTGATAACCCATTCTACAGACACTGTAGAAACCACAAGGTGTCCGTATCTTTTAAGGATTACGCACTATCTTCGGTTAATTTGGGATATGGAATTAATCGGGCTATTTCTTATTAAACACCAGTTTAATACAACGGAAAGTGTCCACTAAAAGCTGTTAAAAACATGTTCTGCCATAGTAACAATTACCATTGTGTAACCTGCAGAACCTGCTCCACAAAGGACGTGAAACCAGCTGTATAATCATGTCAGACTCCACTCAGTGCGTCTCCAAAGAGGATTACATAAATTACAATATTCAGGCAAGAATGACTTCAGAAGATTTGTCATGCCTAGGTATAGCTAGCTCGTATGAAACATATACATCAGAAAAAACAGAGGGAGCTATGGCTTAAAAAGGTAAACATTTTATTTAATTCAATATGTAAAAACATACATGAAGATGCTGAGAATAAAAAAGGGGAGAGAACAATCTCTCAGCAGGGACACAGTGTACAATATAAGCGGACCAGCCTATGGAGGGTAAGGTGCTAAGGAGGCCTTTATAGAAGTCAGATGCAGCGACAAAGCTTGCAATATACAAAAGGTTTAAGGTGCAAGTGCAGCTTAAAGTGCGATTGAATATGAAGGGTTAATTGCCCTAGGTATAAAGGATCCCCCAGAAAAACAGATATGCGCTCAATAGCGTGGTTACATTACCTCCGTGGGCATGGACCGGTCCATGCCCACGGAGGTAATGTAACCACGCTATTGAGCGCATATCTGTTTTTCTGGGGGATCCTTTATACCTAGGGCAATTAACCCTTCATATTCAATCGCACTTTAAGCTGCACTTGCACCTTAAACCTTTTGTATATTGCAAGCTTTGTCGCTGCATCTGACTTCTATAAAGGCCTCCTTAGCACCTTACCCTCCATAGGCTGGTCCGCTTATATTGTACACTGTGTCCCTGCTGAGAGATTGTTCTCTCCCCTTTTTTATTCTCAGCATCTTCATGTATGTTTTCACATATTGAATTAAATAAAATGTTTACCTTTTTAAGCCATAGCTCCCTCTGTTTTTTCTGATGTATAATATTCAGGCAAGGTCTACAATTCTAATAGGTTTAAACAGCAACAAGTCTATATGAATCATAACCCTTAGGCCATGTTCATACACAACAGGTCATTTCTATAATGATGTTACACTATAGTGGCGGCAATTCCCAGCTGTTGTCTTGGGATGCAGTGACATTATGGCCAACACGTCATGAAATCCAGATATAACTCTGTAAAACACCAATTTTGGCTTGGCTGATAAACAAAATCTAATAAAGAGCATTTAAAGAATTGTAATAGTTAAGGGAAGAAAACAGTAAAAAATAAGGTGTTCTGAATACTTACAAAACAATCGGAGTTATAGTGAGAAACTTGCGGGAAGAAGTAAATTGCAGGCCATAGTCCATCTGCTCCCAATGAGTAAGAAGCCGAGCTTTACCCTGATCGGGGGTTTCAAACGGGGTGCCTTTCACTGTGTGCAGGAATAGGTACATGACCTGTAGTGTAAGTCACAGAAGAGGAGATTATTCTTGAGCCATATACTCTATATGAACATTTATAACAGCGCCACTCCCTTATTATCCCACAATGTCTACAACTGAGGGTCATCCATCCTAAGGGAACATGCCAACGATCATGAAAGAGCAGCGCTTTGGAATCAGCGTATTTTCGCTGCATAAAAATGCGGAGTTCAATCATGCAGTTAAATCCGTATGTGTTCATTGAACAATGCGGATTTACCGCATCCAATACATTTTAGTGTGGAAATTTTTGTAGTGGAGACTAGCGTCTCCGCTGCAGATAACCGACATGCTGCGGCTCGTAGTTTACGCAGCACCAAAGAAGCACATTGGGCATGGGATTTCTGTATATCCCCCCACCAGGCTTGTATCATAGAACGCAGCGTTTGGAACACAGAGCAGGTTAGCTCGTGGGCACGTACCCTTAGGTTACGTTCCCATGAGGAGTTTTTTTATGTTGTGTATTTTAGAAAAAATGCAAGATATAGATATATATAGATATCTATCTATATATCGATATCTATATATATCAATATCTATATATCAATATAATCTATACATATATAGATATCTATATACATATATCGATATCTATATATCTATATACATATATCGATATCTATATACATATATCGATATCTATATACATACATCGATATCTATATCTATATACATCGATATCTATATATATCTATATCTCTATATATCTTTATCTCTCTCTCTATATATATATCTCTATCTCTCTCTCTCTCTATATATATATATATATATATATATATATATATATATATATATATATATATATATATATATATATATATATGTATATATGTATATGTATATATATATATATATATATATATATATATATATATATATATATATATATATATATATATATATATACATATATATATCTATCTATCTACATATATATATATATCTATCTATCTCTATATATTAAAAGAAATTTGGAGTACCAAACCAGAGTATAGTGTAAAAAAAAACAAACAAAAAATCCCAGAAGTTTATTATTAATCACATAACATGACAAAAAGCTAATACATAAAAATTAGAAGGTTTGAGGCAAAGGCACATGGCGTCAAAAACGTTACACAGCCACAAACATAATGACAGGCATTCAAGTAAATCAACAGTGTACATAGGGGTTCAGAAAAGTGATATTATCCTATACATAACATACAGATCATTAGGTCCCATCAGGGGAAATACCACCAAATGATGAATAGGAATACCAAGGTAATCAGATGTATACCTATACCATGATGTATACTAAAAGATAGCAGCAACAACCACGATGTGCAGACAGAAGTAAAAGTAATGAAGTTTGTGGAGGCACTATCTTAGGGAAACATAGTGTAAATAATCAAGAAAGAAATATCTCACCCATGGTAACCTGTATGTGAATGTGCAGACAGCAGCAGCCTCGACGTGCGTTTCGCGTGGGCTTCTTCTGAGGGGGGGGGGGGGCTGTTATATCTATCCCTTCAGGATGGTTAAAGATTAAGGCCCAATTCACCCATTTTTTTCAGCACTCTGGCATAAAACAGTTTGAAATGTTGGTTCTCCTTACAGCTGCGGTCAATTCTAACAACTTTTTTTTCTAAAAGTGGAGTGTAGGAGTTTTGGGGGCAAGAACCCAACACTTCCACCATATTTACTGTTGACAAAGATTGGCTGAACCTGCCAATATTGATGGGTTTCTTACACAATCTGTGTATTGGGGTACCGGGGAACTGATCGTCGGCCAATTGCTTTGTTCCCCCCTGGAGATAAACTGTTACCAGACATGTAGGCTTTGTCATACAGAACACAGGAGTGCTTGGCCGAATGAGCGCACCTGTACAGGGTAGAGATGGCTGTCTAACAGACAATTGGCCAAAGCATTGGTTGGCCGACAGTCTCTAATGTATATGACCGGCTTACGTCCACATGACTGAACACCAGTAATACATGCTGAATCTACGCAGAGTTCATGTATGACAACATTTCATATTCGAATTCAAATAAAACTGCACCAAATATATTTCTACATTACTCACAATATGAATACACGATGCAACTTACCAGATTGTGAATAACATTAGTCAGGGTCCAGACAACAGGAACGCTGAAGAAAGGAAAGCTCAAAAGGATGATGTGAAGAAATCCTACAAGAATGATGTAGGCCAGCCATATCCCTCGACTATTCAGTACCCGTGTATTGGGATTCACCTCACTATGCGCCACCCCAACATTCATCCTACAAGACAAAAATACATTTTTACATGCAAATGGAAACCGGGAGACATTCCTGTATTCGGTATCTCGTGGACAAACTGTGTAATATCTGGAGTATAGATAATGAATGTATGTGCCAGCTCTCAGTCTCATTAGCAAATAGTTTAATATTTAATCATAATAAGTGAAAATTTAAAATAACCTGCAGGTATAAAAGAACAAATCACTGATCAAAAACACTGTATATTACATACAAAACATATAAAAATTGAATACAGAGAAATGTATGCTTGGTTTTTATACGTTTTGTATGTTGATCAGTGACTTGTTCTTTTATGTCTGCAGACTATTTTGAATTTTCATTTGTTATTATAAATTATCAAATATTAAACTCCTTGCTGACATCACCTACAGTCGGCCCATACTATCATTTTCTATACTATATTTTCACATGTCTTGCTTCCATAAAATCAAATGTAAGATAAGCAGTTCCGATAATCATGAAGGCAATCCATCAAGTCAAGGTTTGTTTATTGTATCCATTGAAGGAGAATTATTACAGAGGAAGAGGTATTGCGCTGTGACTATGTGGAACATCAGAAAGGCTTCCACCATCAAAATACACAATTCACTGTGGAATCTTCCCTGCTGTGGGCTGATCATGATCATTGTGAGCCCCTGGTGATCACTAGAGGAAGCTGCTGAGATGTGCATGTTTCCCTGTAAAGTACATTATTGCTAAACCTCAAGTCACCTTCTTTTGCAGACCTCATTTCTGACTACAAGCCACCCCCCGTTACATTCTATTACATATATTATGCGTAAAAATGCATTAATTTTTGTTAAAAATGTGAAACTTGCATGTATTGTAATACATGGCAAGCTGTTCAATATGGGTCAGTGTCAACCTTGACATCAGTCCGGCTGTCTCCTCAGTCTTCAGACCCTCCTGTCCTCTGCCACAGGGACTTGATCATATTATCTGGACACACCTGAGATACTTAAATAACACCCGAGCATGCTCGAATAACACGTTGTCTGAGCACGTTCGCTCATCACTAGATATGATATGATCAGAATTGAGATAAAATTCACATTTAGGTAAAAACTGAAGGGACTGAAGCCTGAACCAAAAGGAAGTTGGCAGTTGGGATTGACAGTGAAGCGCAAGGCCCAGCTTGCAATGTATCGGAATACATGCAGCAGCAGCAGCAGAAGTAAAACATTACCAGGTATTACCACATGCAAGACATTTGTGCTGATGACCTGGCCTCCCACTTTATAGAGAAAATAGACAATATCCGTCAGGAAATTCGCTCCCAATCACAAAGTTCAGTGACTCCCATCCCTCCCTGCATCTCCCCTGGCTCACTCTCCGCATTTGATCCCATCACAGAAGAAGAAGTCTCCAGGCTCCTCTCTTCTTCTCGTCTGACTACATGCTCTACCGACCCCATTCCCTCTCATCTCCTCCAGTCTCTCTCTCCAGTCGTCACTACTCACCTAACTACAATCTTTAATCTCTCACTCTCCTCAGGCATTTTCCCGTCCTCCTTCAAACACTCTATCATTACTCCGTTACTAAAGAAACCCACCCTCGACCCATCCTGCACAAACAACTACAGACCGGTCTCCAATCTCCCCTTCATCTCTAAACGCTTGGAGCACCTGTTCTACTCCCGCCTTACCTGTTACCTCTCCACTCATTCCCTCCTAGACCCTTCACAGTCCGGCTTCCGCCCCTACACTCGACAGAAACTGCACTCATCAAAGTGACCAACGACCTTCTGACAGCAAAATGTAACGGTGACCACTCTTTGCTCATTCTTCTCGATCTTTCTGCAGCTTTCGACACTGTTGACCACCCTCTCCTACTCTCTAGGCTCCAGTCACTAGGCATTAAGGACACTGCTCTCTCCTGGTTCTCCTCCTATCTTTCTGACCGCTCCTTCAGTGTTCTGTTCTCTGGCTCCACTTCCTCTCCTCTTCCTCTCACTGTTGGGGTAACTCAGGGCTCAGTCCTTGGCCCTCTTCTCTTCTCCCTCTACACGGCCCCAATTGGACAGACCATCAGCAGATTTGGCTTTCAGTACCATCTTTATGCCGACGACACACACCTATACATGTCATCCCCTGGCCTTACTCCTGCTATACTACAGAACACCACTGACTGTCTGTCCGCAGTCTCCGACATCATGTCCACTCTCTATCTGAAACTCAACCTCTCCAAAACTGAACTTCTTCTGCTCCCACCATCTACTAACCTCCCTAAACCTGACGTTTCCCTCTCTGTGGGTGGCACCATAATAACACCTCGGCAGCAGGCGCGCTGTCTGGGTGTTATGTTTGACTCCGATCTCTCCTTCACATCCCATATACAATCTCTTGCCCACTCATGCCGCTTACACCTAAAGAACATCTCTATAATCCGCCCTTTTCTCACTATAGAAACAACGAAAACCCTCACTGTCGCCCTGATCCACTCCCGCCTGGACTACTGCAACGCTCTATTAATTCGAGTGAGGGGGAGGCCACTTTCCCCTCTCCAGTCTATCCTTACTGCAGCAGCCAGGGTTGTCTATCTAGCTAATCGTTACTCAAACGCGTCCGCTCTTCGCCAGTCATTACACTGGCTGCCCATTCATTACAGAATACAATTCAAAGTACTTGTTCTCACCCACAAAGCTCTCCACAGTGCGGCACCCCCTTACATCTCCTCCCTCATTTCTGTCTATCGGCCTAACCAACCTCTGCAAATGACTTTCGACTAACCTCTGCTCTAATCCGTACCTCCCACTCCCGACTCCAAGACTTCTCCCGTGCTGAGCCAATTCTCTGGAATGCTCTAGCCCAAGAAATTAGGACCATCCACAATTTGCATAGTTTTAGATGCTCCCTCAAAACACATTTGTTCAGAGCGGCCTATCATGTTCCCTAATCAGTTATTTTGTTTGTGTGTAGCCCATTTACTACTTCCATCTACCCCCCACTCCCTGAAGATGGCTGGACCATCATTGTAAATACATCATTGTAAATACACACCTGTACTTTGTATCTCCCCACCTCATTGTAGATTGTAAGCTCTCACGAGCAGGGTCGTCTTGTGTTGTTACTTATGACTGTTGTGTTTGAAGCTGTTAAACTGTAAAGCTATATAAATAAAGATTATTATTATTATTATTAAGGCACAGCTGCAAAGGGGCTATGGTGTTCTAGGAATTCAGGGAGGGTCAGACATACGTTGAGGCCATTAATAAAGATAGCAAAATTTCTAGGAAACACCCTTTAAAAAGGTTTGAACATGAGGAGCACATGTGGACATTGTAAGCACGAACCATCAATTTACATTCCTGGAATTGACCTTTAAAGTTTTTAATAGGAAACCACTAGGGCTACTAGCGTTAGGGATAAAGCCGTCTATATAGGAAATATACTGATATTTTGAGACACGCAATTTTGGGGGTGACAGGTTCCCTTTAAAGGGGTTGTCTGGTCACGAGATGATGATGATTTTACTTACTATAGTCACAACAGCCACAAACTATGGCTCAAGAATCAAAATCATATACTACTACACACCGCAACAAAATGATACCTTTTTTTCCCTTCACAATCCACCCTACCCTTCTAAAAAAAAAGTCAATAAATCATAAGTACAGGGTGGAGCGCGGTAATTTGCTTTTTTGCACTGCATGCTGTGGCGGCACTGTCGGTCGAAGAGAGGGGAGAGTGGGTGTGGCTTACAGTGGCTGATGGGAGATTTGTATTCCTCCGCCTTTCAGTTGCCATCATGCAGTGGACACGTGAGGCGAGGTCATTTTGTGTTGAAGCGTATTTTTCAAATGCCCACTCGATCATTGCAGTGCAGCGTGCTTTTCGTTTACAATTCGCTGTTCCTCCACGCGGACGTGTTCCTGGACGGCAATCAATTGTAAATTGGGTGAATGCATTCAGAACAGCAGGGAATGTGTCATGTGTACGAAGGGGACCTGAGAGAAGGATTACAACACCACAAAACATCGAGAGAGTTAGAGAGCAGTACTGCAATCTCCGAAACGCTCTGCTCGGAAGCAATCATTTGCTCTTGGCATTTCAAGACGTTCTCTCCACCGGATTCTTCATGATGAACTGAATTTTCACCCGTATAAAATGTGCGTGGTCCAACAATTGTCAGCACGGGACTATTTGACACGGCGGACCTCTTGTGAAGACATGTTAGCAACGATACCCCGTGACGCAATTGTGTTTTTTTCTGATGAGGCACATTTTCACCTCAGTGGGTGTGTAAACAAACAAAATATGCGTTACTGGAGTGAAACAAACCCCAGAGAAGTTCACGAGAGACCTCTGCATTCGGACCGCGTCACTGTGTGGTGCGCCATATCACGAGTAGGCATCATTGGTCTTTACTTTTTTCAGGAAAACGGTCGTGCCATAACTGTGAACTCCGAACGGTACTTGTCTATGATACAGGATTATTTTCAGCCGGCTCTTGAGGCAATGGAACTAGAGGATACATGGTTCCAACAGGATGGTGCCACTGCACAGACAGCGAGGGTTACCATGAATTGTTTGAGGCAAATGTTTCCTGGACGGCTTAGGCTACGTTCACATTTGCGGTCAGCGCCGCAGCGTCGGGCGCCGCAGCGGCGCCGCATGCATCATGCGCCCCTATATTTAACATGGGGGCGCATGGACATGCGGTGCACTTGCTTTTTGCGCCGCATGCGTCCCTGCGGCGCCCGCGTCGGGGCGCCGAGGACGCAGCAAGTTGCATTTTTGCTGCGTCCAAAATCAATGGAAAAAAGGACGCATGCGGCGCAAAACGCAGCGTTGTGCATGTGTTCACATTTGCGCTGTGCGTTGCGGCGGCGGCGCTGCGGCGCACACCGCAAATGTGAACGTAGCCTTATCTCTTTGAGGGGAGATGTGAACTGGCCAGCACGCTCACCAGATTTAGCCCCATGCGATTTTTTTCCTTTGGGGTTACCTGAAGTCTAAGGTGTATATCAACCGTCCCAACACCTTGGAAGACCTAAGGAACAATATTGAAGCTGAAATTGGCAGAATACCAGTGGACATGCTTGTTAGAGTTCATGAAAACTTCAGAAAACGTATGCAGCAGTGTGTGGATAGCGAAGGTTGACATTTGCCAGATACACTATTTAAAACCATGTAATTTAAAAATTCCATTACTGTTCAGTATAATTAAAATATAAAATAAATTTTTCTAATGATCATAATTTTTTTATTTCATTCCCAAATCAGCAAATTACCGCGCTCCACCCTGTACGTTAAAATAGTAACCGATAAAAATAACAACCTATACCATAAAATCAAGCGCTGGTATGGCTTTATCAGAAGAGAGAAAATATATGACACAAAAATGCCCTTTTTCCCCCCATAAAACATTTTAAATGACCAAAAGTAAAACAAAAGAAGTAAATAAAAAACCCTAAACATTCAGTATTGCAGCAAACATATCGAGCCATAAAGTAATGTTAACTTGATATTTTGTATTTTATGGTAAATTTTATAATAAATGCAAAAAACAACAACAGAATTGCTGAAGGGCTTTTTTGTGACAAAAAAAAAAAATTACAACTCATACCCTAAAAAAAAACAGAACACGCCCTCATACTTCTATAGTGATGGGAATATTATAAAAAATTACTTAGGTCATTAACCCCTTTCTGACCTCGGACGGGATAGTACGTCCGAGGTCAGATCCCTTGCTCTGATGCGGGCTCCGGCGGTGAGCCCACATCAAAGCGGCATTTAACTAGCGCATCCGGCCAGAAATGCACACATCGCTGACCCCCGTCACGTGATCGGGGGTGAGTAATGCGTTGGCATGACAACCAGAGTTCTATTGAAGACCTCTATGGTTGTTGATGCCGGATTGCTGGGAGCGCCACCCTGTGGTCGGTGCTCATAGCAATGCAACAATTCTACTACATAGAGGCGATCTGAGCATTGCTCCTATGTAGCAGAGCCAATCGAGTTGTGCCAGCTTCTAGCCTGCCATGGAGGCCATTGAAGTATGGCAAAGGTAAAAAAAAAAAAAATGTTTTAAAAAAAATATGAAAAAAAATAAAAAAATATAAAAAAGTTTAAATCACCCACCTTTCGCCCCATTCAAAATAAAAAAATCAAATATACACATATTTGGTATTGCCGCGTTCAGAATCGCCCGATCTGTCAATAAAAAAAAGGATTAACCTGATCGCTAAACGGCGTAGCGAGAAAAAAATTTGAAATGCCAGAATTAAGTTTTTTTTGTCGCCGCAACATTGCATTAAAATGCAATAACGGGCGATCAAAAGATCGTATCTGCACCAAAATGGTTTAATGAAAAACGTCAGCTCGGCACGCAAAAAATAAGCCCTCACCCTACCCCAGATCATGGAAAATGGAGGTATCAGAAAATGGCGCAATTTGTCTTTTTAGCAAAGTTTGGAATTATTTTTCACCACTTAGATAAAACATAACGTAGACATGTTTGGTGTCTATGAACTCGTAATGACCTGGAGAATCATAATGGCAGGTCAGTTTTAGCATTTAGTGAACCTAGGAATAAAGCCAAACAAAAACAAGTTTGGATTGCACTTTTTTTTGCAATTTCACCGCACTTGGAATTTTTTTCCTGTTTTCTAGTACATGATATGGTAAAACCAATGATGTCGTTTAAAAGTACAACTCGTCCCGCAAAAAATAAGCCCTCACATGGCCAAATTGACGGAAAAATAAAAAAGTTATGGCTCTGGGAAGGAGGGGAGCGAAAAATGAAAACACCCCTGGTCATGAAAAGGTTAATCAAATGGGGCTGATCCACAGAGTGGACCCTTCACTGGATTGTTTTCTTATTTAAGCGGAGTATCGCCTCAGTTTCTGTAGATTCTGGAATGTTTTTTATTTTTCTTCTCTGCCCCCCATTCCTATGTTACGCCCTGCACTGACAAGACTGTAAATTATCCATTCAATCATGCGATGTGTCACTTACTGGGTTGCTTGGTGTCATTTTTATAAAATTCCTGTTTTATCAGCAGATCATCAGCTGCGGACTAGTGCCATGTAGTCCTCCGTATTCATGAGCTCAGTATAACCCCGCCCCCGATTGTGCACTCTGTACATGGGCAGAGAGCTGTCAGTCAGTGGTGTGGGCGGGGTTATACTGAGCTCAGCATTCAGCCGAGAATACAGGGATTGCAGCAAAGTAAGTGACACATTGCTGGAATCAGGGTCTCTGCCACAGTACTAATGCTACGTGTGCCGATTACATAGACTCCAGTGTGATATCTGCGGACTATGGGGCGGGACCATGATCCTTGGGACCATGATCCTTGCCATCTGCAGCCGCCATGAATGGCTGCTTCCAGAGAACAATAGAATGCCGCCCATAGCACTATAGGCTTAGTGCACGCTGGGAGACTGTGCTGCGCTCATTCAATGTAGCAGGAAGCAGCCATATTACTCACTCAACCCAACCGACAAAACGCATTACTGTGAACGAACGTCATGAGTGACTCCGGCGACAACCGCCGTCACATAAAGGGCCATGTAGCCGTGCACCGCTCACTCCCGCTCCGCATCACCGCCTGCAGCAGTCACCTGTAGCTGGGGCCTCCGCCTGTCACCGGTCTCCAGGAAACGCCACCACTTCCGGTAGGAATGTGCCCGAGGGCGGAGTCAGCATGACGACTAAAGCCTGCAAGATGGCGTCGCTCACCGATTGGTTTAGCGTAATGACGTACATTTTCTGCGCATCACATCTGATTGGCTCATTGTGCTGGTGACGTAAAGTCTGATGATTGGTTAACATCGTAAGGCAATTGACCTATTGCTTAGCTTACGTCTCACGTGTCCCGGTGCTGTGTGTTGAGTAGTACCGCGTGAACCGAACCGTTGTAATCACCGGTTGATTTAGCGAAACGAGTGCCGTCTTGTAGTGTCGGTAAGGGAACAACGTAATCGAAATTTCCCGCGCTTTCCTATTGACGTGACGTCACGTGTGCGCCGGACCAGTCGCTATCGGCTTTTCTCAGGGAAGCTCACCCAAGTGTGAGGTAAAAACATGGCGGACATCGTAGACATTCACAAGCTGAAGGTAAGAATGCAAGAGCAAGTGAAGGTGGAGACGGCGGAAAGTCGGGAAATAACGGCATGTGCGCAGAGCGGGGCTGGTGTAGGAGAGACGCTCCAGGAACCAGAACTGCCGCATCCAGGCGCTGCTCCGCTGCGGCTACTGGGGCGTTATATAGTGTGAACTGTGTCCAGGGCCGGTTTTAGGCAAAGTGGGGCCCTAGGCAAAAGTTTAAAATGGGGCCACAAATGCTAACAAATTGCACCATCACACAGAAATATTTTGGTTGTAGTTACGTACGCCGATTTCAGGCCACTAAACGAGTGTGATTAACCCCTTCATGACCCAGCCTATTTTGGCCTTAATGACCTTGCCGTTTTTTGCAATTCTGACCAGTGTCCCTTTATGAGGTAATAACTCAGGAACGCTTCAATGGATCCTAGCGATTCTGAGATTGTTTTTTCGTGACATATTGGGCTTCATGTTAGTGGTAAATTTAGGTCGATAATTTCTGAGTTTATTTGTGAAAAAAACGGAAATTTGGCAAAAATTTCGCAATTTTCACATTTTGAATTTTTATTCTGTTAAACCAGAGAGTTATGTGACACAAAATAGTTAATAAATAATGTTTCCCACATGTCTACTTTACATCAGCACAATTTTGGAAACAAATTTTTTTTTTGCTAGGAAGTTATAAGGGTTAAAATTTGACCAGTGATTTCTCATTTTTACAACAAAATTTACAAAACCATTTTTTTTAGGGACCACCTCACATTTGAAGTCATTTTGAGGGTTCTATATGGCTGAAAATACCCAAAAGTGACACCATTCTAAAAACTGCACCCCTCAAGGTGCTCAAAACCACATTCAAGAAGTTTATTAACCCTTCAGGTGTTTCACAGCAGCAGAAGCAACATGGAAGGAAAAAATGAACATTTAACTTTTTAGTCACAAAAATGATCTTTTAGCAACAATTTTTTTATTTTCCCAAGGGTAAAAGGAGAAACTGGACCACGGACGTTGTTGTCCAATTTGTCCTGAGTACGCTGATACCTCATATGTGGGGGTAAACCACTGTTTGGGCGAACGGCAGGGCTCGGAAGGGAAGGAGCGCCATTTGACTTTTTGAATGAAAAATTGGCTCCAATCTTTAGCGGACACCATGTCGCGTTTGGAGAGCCCCCGTGTGCCTAAACATTGGAGCTCCCCCACAAATGACCCCATTTTGGAAACTAGACCCCCCAAGGAACTTATCTAGAAGCATAGTGAGCACTTTAAACCCCCAGGTGCTTCACAAATTGATCCGTAAAATTGAAAAAGTACTTTTTTTTTCACAAAAAAATTATTTTAGCCTCAATTTTTTCATTTTCACATGGGCAACAGGATAAAATGGATCCTAAAATTTGTTGGGCAATTTCTCCTGAGTACGCCGATGCCTCATATGTGGGGGTAAACCACTGTTTGGGTGCACGGCAAGGCTCGGAAGGGAAGGCGCGCCATTTGACTTTTTGAATGGAAAATTAGCTCCAATCGTTAGCGGACACCATGTCACGTTTGGAGAGCCCCTGTGTGCCTAAACATTGGAGGTCCCCCACAAATGACCCCATTTTGGAAACTAGACCTCCCAAGGAACTAATCTAGATGTGTGGTGAGCACTTTGAACCCCCAAGTGCTTCACAGAAGTTTATACCGCAGAGCCGTGAAAATAAAAAATAATTTTTCTTTCCTCAAAAATGATTTTTAGCCCAGAATTTTATATTTTCCCAAGGGTAACAGGAGAAATTGGACCCCAAATGTTGTTGTCCAGTTTGTCCTGAGTACGATGATACCCCATATGTGGGGGTAAACCACTGTTTGGGCGCACGGCAGGGCTCGGAAGGGAAGGCACGCCATTTGGCCTTTTGAATGGAAGATTAGCTCCAATCATTAGCGGACACCATGTCGCGTTTGGAGAGCCCCTGTGTGCCTAAACATTGGAGCTCCCCCACAAGTGACCCCATTTTGGAAACTAGACCTCCCAAGGAACTAATCTAGATGTGTGATGAGCACCTTGAACCCCCAAGTGCTTCACAGAAGTTTATAACGCAGAGCCATGAAAATAAAAAATAATTTTTCTTTTCTCAAAAATGATTTTTTAGCCCAGAATTTTATATTTTCCCAAGGGTAGCAGGAGAAATTGGACCCCAAAAGTTGTTGTCCAGTTTCTCCTGAGTACGCTGATACCCCATATGTGGGGGTAAACCACTGTTTGGGCACAAGTCGGGGCTCGGAAGGGAGGTAGTGACGTTTTGAAATGCAGGCTTTGATGGAATGGTCTGCGTGCGTCACATTCCATTTGCAGAGCCCCTGATGTGCCTAAACAGTAGAAACCCCCCACAAGTGACCCCATTTTGGAAACTAGACCCCCAAGAAACTTATCTAGATATGTGGTGAGCACTTTGAACCCCCAAGTGCTTCACAGAAGTTTACAACGCAGAGCCGTGAAAATAAAAAATCATTTTTCTTTCCTTAAAAATGATGTTTTAGCAAGCAATTTTTTATTTTCACAAGGGTAACAGGAGAAATTGGACCCCAATAGTTGTTGCCCAGTTTGTCCTGAGTACACTGATACCCCATATGTGGGGGTAAAACACTGTTTGGGCACAAGTCGGGGCTCGGAAGGGAGGTAGTGACGTTTTGAAATGCAGGCTTTGATGGAGTGGTCTGCGTGCGTCACATTCCATTTCCAGAGCTCCTGATGTGCCTAAACAGTAGAAACCCCCACAAGTGACCCCATTTTGGAAACTAGACCCCCCAAGGAACTTATCTAGATGTATAGTGAGCACTTTGAACCCCCAAGTGCTTCACAGAAGTTTATAACGCAGAGCCGTGAAAATAAAAAATCATTTCATTCCTCTAAAATTATGTTTTAGCAAGCAATGTTTTATTTTCGCAAGGGTAACAGGAGAAATTGGACCCCGATAATTGTTGCCCAGTTTGTCCTGAGTATGCTGGTACCCCATATGTGGGGGTAAACCACTGTTTGGGCACACGTCGGGGCTCGGAAGGGAGGGAGCACCATTTGACTTTTTGAACGCAAGATTGGCTGGAATCAATGGTGGCGCCACGTTGCGTTTGGAGACCCCTGATGTGCATAAACAGTGGAAACCCCTCAATTCTAACTCCAACACTAACCCCAACACACCCCTAACCCTAATCCCAACCCTAACCCCAACACACCCCTAACCCTAATCCCAACTCTAGCCATAACCCTAATCACAACCCAACCCCATCACACCCCTAACCACAACCCTAACCACAACCCTAATCCCAACCCTAACCCTAATCCCAACGCCAACCACAACTTTAACCCCAACATACCCCTAACCCTCACCATAACCCTAACCACAAGCCTATTCTTAATCCTATTTCCAACCCTAGCCCTAATTCCAACCCTAACTCTAATTCCAACCCTAAGGGTATGTTTCCACGGTAAGTAAACGCTGCTTGTTTGACGCTGCAGCGTCAAACAAGCAGCGTCCAGATGTTCCAGCATAGTGGAGGGGATTTTATGAAAACCCGTCTCCACTATGCGTGGAAACCCGCACGCGGCGGCCCTGCGACTCCGGACATGCTGCGCGTCTTTTCAGATCGCAGCATGTCCGTACACCTTGCGGGGACGCAGCGTCCCCGCAAGGCATATCACAGGGCCCTATGGCGAGGGGTGCGATGATCCCGGATGTGTACTGTACACATCCGGCACCATCGCGTCCCAGAAAGGGGGCGGGGCTTCGCCGCTGCGGCGATACCGCAGCCCCTCCGGACCGTGGAGCCATACCCTTAGGCTATGTGCCCACGTTGCGGATTCGTGTGAGATTTTTCCGCACCATTTTTGAAAAATCCGCAGGTAAAAGGCACTGCGTTTTACCTGCGGATTTACCGCGGATTTCCAGTGTTTTTTATGCGGATTTCACCTGCGGATTCCTATTGAGGAACAGCTGTAAAACGCTGCGAAATCCGCACAAAGAATTGACATACTGCGGAAAATACAGCGCAGCATTTCCGCGCGGTATTTTCCGCACCATGGGCACAGCGGATTTGGTTTTCCATAGGTTTACATGGTACTGTAAACCTGATGGAACACTGCTATGAATCCGCAGTGGCCAATCCGCTGCGGATCCGCAGCCAAATCCGCACAGTGTGCACATAGCCTAATTCTAACGCTAACCCTAGTTCTAACCCTAACCCTACCCCTAACCCTAACCCTAGTTCTAACTCTAACCCTAGTTCTAACCCTAGTGGAAAAAAAAAATATTTTCTTTATTTTATTATTGTCCCTACCTATGGGGGTGATAAAGGGGGGGGTCATTTACTATTTTTTTATTTTGATCACTGTGATAAGTTTACCACAGTGATCAAAATGTACATGGAACGCATCTGCCGGCCGGCAGATTCGGCGGGCGCACTGAGCATGCGCCCGCCATTTTGGAAGATGGCGGCGCCCAGGGAGAAGACGGACCGACTTCGGGAGGCTTGGTAAGTATGAGGGGGTGGTGGGGGGGGTGGATCGGAGCACGGGGGGTGGATCGGAGCACGGGGGGAGCGGACAGGAGCACGGGGGAGCGGACAGGGGGACGGAGGGGGGTACCGGACAGAACGGAGGACTGGGGAGGAGATCGGGGGGGGCAGAACATGATTTCCAGCCATGGCAGATGCTATTGCAGCATCGGCCATGGCTGGATTGCAATATTTCACCATTTTCATAGGTGAAATATTGCAAATTGCTCTGATTGGCTGTTGCACTTTCAACAGCCAATCAGAGCGATCGTAGCCACGTGGGGGCAAAGCCACCCCCCCCTGGGCTGAAGTACAACTCCCCCTCTCCCTGCAGATCGGGTGAAATAGGAGTTAACCCTTTCACCCGATCTGCAGGGACGCGATCATTCTGTGACACAGCATATGCGTCACAGGTCGGATTGGCACAGATTTTCATGACGCATACGCTGT
Organism: Ranitomeya variabilis; assembly: GCF_051348905.1. Taxonomy (NCBI): domain Eukaryota; kingdom Metazoa; phylum Chordata; class Amphibia; order Anura; family Dendrobatidae; genus Ranitomeya; species Ranitomeya variabilis. The sequence goes on along the minus strand of NC_135234.1, from coordinate 638,040,082 downwards.
GTCACAGGTCGGGAAGGAGTTAACAATATTGAAGTAATTCGCCGCTTGTTTCCCGGCCTCTTTACATCGGCTGAGGAATAATGATGGGCTCAGAATAATCACTAGATGAATCTGTCCACATTCAGCATCATCTTAGCAGCAGCATATCTACAGTTTTCACTGGGCGATGTGCTGATGAGAACAATGATTTTTGTCCAGGCATAACCAATCCAATCACTTGATGAATATCTTGCATTTTACACTCCCCCTAGTCCTCTATATAGTATAATGTACTCCCCCTAGTCCTCTATATAGTATAATAGACTCCCCATAGTCCTCTATATAGTATAATAAACTCCCCATAGTCCTCCATATAGTATAATAGACTCCCCATAGTCCTCCATAGTATAAGACTCCCCATAGTCCTCCATATAGTATAATATATTCCCTCTAATCCTCCATATAGTATAAGGGTACTGTCACACTCTGCAACTTTCCAACGATCACGACCAGCGATACGACCTGGCCGTGATCGTTGGAAAGTCGTTGTGTGGTCGCTGGAGAGCTGTCACACAGACCGCTCTCCAGCGACCAACGATGCCGAAGGCCCCGGGTAACCAGGGTAAACATCGGGTTACTAAGCGCAGGGCCGCGCTTAGTAACCCGATGTTTACCCTGGTTACCATCGTAAAAGTAAAAAAAACCAAACCGTACATACTCACATTCCGGTGTCCGTCAGGTCCCTTGCCGTCTGCTTCCCGCTCTGACTGAGTGCCGCCGTAAAGTGAAAGCAGATCACAGCGGTGACGTCACCGCTGTGCTCTGCTCTTACTTTCCGGCCGGCAGTCAGTCAGAGCGGGAAGCAGACTGCGAGGGACCTGACGGACACCGGAATGTGAGTATGTACTGTTTTTTTTTTTTTTTTACTTTTACGATGGTAACCAGGGTAAACATCGGGTTACTAAGCGCGGCCCTGCGCTTAGTAACCCGATGTTTACCCTGGTTACAAGCGAACGCATCGTTGGATCGGTGTCACACACACCGATCCAACGATGACAGCGGGAGATCCAGCGACGAAAGAAAGTTCCAAACGATCTGCTACGACGTACGATTCTCAGCAGGGTCCCTGATCGCTGCTGCGTGTCAGACACAGCGATATCGTATGGATATAGCTGGAACGTCACGGATCGTACCGTCGTAGCGACAAAAGTGCCACTGTGAGACAGTACCCTAACGCACTCCCCATAGTCCTCCATAGAGTATAATAAACTCCCATAGTCCTCCAGAGTATAATGCAGTCCCCATATAGAATATAATACTGACATATAGTATAACGCAACCCCCCATAGAATATAATGCAGTCCTACAGCATTATGGCCACCATGTACTCACTCGCTCACTGATATAGATCGTATTCATGGGTGTGGAGAGCAGTGAATATTCATTCCCTTTAGTAGCTGGCACATGTGATCACCTAGCAGCAGGAAGCCGGCAGCTGCGGCTACTGTGACCGTTATTAAAGTGAAATGAATATTCACTGCTCTCCACTCCTATAGTCCCTCCCATCTCTCGGCACCGGCTTCAGTGCATAGTGGTGGGAGCGACTATGGGTGTGGGGAGTAGTGACTATGAATTTCTCTTTAGCAGCGGGCACAGGCTTTAGCCGCAGCAGCCGACTCCTGCCTCCTGTCACCCACTGCTCCTTCTTCACTGGCACCGGGCGAGCCCTTTTGACTCACGGGCCCCATAGCAGCTGCATGGTGTGCTGCTATTAGCGACACGCCACTGGCTGGGGGCAGGGGCGGACACTAATAGCTTGTTGCCCCTGTTCAAGAAATGTGTGTGGGCCCCCCTTCCTGCCTGATACACTGCTTATGATGATGGCAATCTGGCAATGGCACCCTGGAGCCTCGTGCTCTGAGAAACAAGTCAGATTGCCCTCATTATCACTGCCTTGCAAGCAGGGGTGTAGGGGCCCCTATAGCAAAAGTTCTATTTGGGCCCCACACCTCTAAAAAAAATATATATATATATATATATATATATATATATATATATATATATATATATATATATATATATATATATATATATATATATATATATATTGTTTGTAATAAATATATATGTTACACATAGATGCACATACATATACCTTATATGCAAACACACATACTGCAGTGTACATACATACATATACCGTACATACATACACACCCTGTACATACATACACACCCATAAATATACCGTACATACATACACACACATACACATACATATACTGTATATGCAAACACTCAGATACACATATATACTGTCATACATACATGTACTATACATACACACACGCATATACCAAGCAAACACACATACCGTACACACACATACCGTACACACACACCGTACATACATATACTGTACAGACACAGATACATACTGTCATACATACACGCATATACCGTACATACACATAGATACACATACATATACCGTACATGCATACAGGTACACATACTCGTACCGTACATACAAATACAGTTATATACACAAAGTATACACATACCGTACACACATACACATATACTGTACATACATGCACATAACCATACATACCGTATATACATACAAATATATCGCACATACAGATACACACATATTATACACAGACATACACATACACATATACTGTACATGCATACACAGATACACACAGAATCATACATATAGATACACGCATACTGTACATACACAGATGCACACATACATACATATACTGTACAAGCATATACATACACACATACTAATCTTGTACTGGTGATCAGAGGAGCCTTGGAGGAGGTCAGTTCAGCTGGAGAGGGTTGCAGAACTCACTGTCGGGGATGGGGCACAGAGCAGACTGATATCAGCCCCCTGGTGCTGCTGTGCTGTCCCGTGCAGTGAGCTCCTCCCCCATCTCTTCACAGTGAGGACGGAGATGCTGCAGCCTGCTGGGGACAGAACAGTGGAGGGAGCAGAAGACACACTGTAAGTCCTGCTGTTCCTGACTGCTGTGCTGTGGGGCCCCTGACTGTAGGGGTGAGTACTCACCAGTCACCAGGGACTCGCCATGCAGGAGAACAGAGACAGCAGCCAGTGAGCGCTCTCCTCAAGTCTGGTGAGGAAAGCGTTCATTGGCCAACGTCTCTCCCTGCATGACACGCCTCCCCCTTTTGAAGTCCTGCACTTCGCGCGACGCTTTCTCCCCAGCTGAGGGTGTTGGCAGGATTACAGGAGGGAATGACAGGGGCCTGATGCTACATGATACCGGGCCTGCCTGCAGGGGCCACCCTCCACCTCTCAGCCCCAGAGCAGTGGCATTGGCGGGCGGTATATCCGCCCCTGGCTGGGGGGCCCCTTGGGCAGAGGGGGCCCTAGGCAGCTGCCTAGTCTGCCTGCCCCTAATGCCGGCCCTGACTGTGTCATACCAATGAAATGTCCCAAACCACAAGTCTCCCCTTAGTCACACACACAGAAGACCTGAAAAGCTCAGTGACTGGTGTGTGCAGGCGGCGCCTCCATGGGAAAGCACAGTATGGAAAGGGAAAGAGGCGGAAACTAGAAAAAAACCATCTGATTTATCCCAGAGTTAAACAGTCCCTGCGCTGACGAATCTATCTCATTGGATGGATGTGATGAATAGATGATTTGCATATCACTTCTCTTAAACATGATGCTGTCCCATGCCGGCCATTAGGGGCGCCCTTCTGCCTGACCTGCTGCCCGCTGTCAGGTGAAATCCATCTCTAGCTGCAGTGACCGTGCAGGAACTGGGGATGTTGGTCTTATGTCCGTCACACTGCAGACAGTCCTATCAGAGAGGCAATGGCAGGAGCAATACAGGCTGGGGAGGAAGTTCAAGCACTTGTAGTGCTGGCAGCATATTCATTAAGAACCACTTAAAGAGAACCTGTCAATACAATTTTGTAAAATAAAGACACGACTGTAATGATGCTGGAATACTGACCGAATTAATATATTTGGGGAAGAAATCCGCTTTGTTCTTCTTTAATTACCATTTGAAGTTTTCTGCTAATTAGATTTCGGTGCACTGGAGCCGGACTCTACATGGGGTCTACTCCTCCCTGTCTGCAATTCCCCGACCCTCTGCTACCTCTGGTATGTGAATGCGGATCACTGCTGACATTTCATACAGAGGAGACGGGTCATTCTCAGATCAGAGGCAGCAGAGGGGCTCAGGAATCACATACAGGGAGGAAGAGACCCCTGTGTACAGTCCGGCCCCTGTGCACCGAAATTTAAATAGCAGAAAACTTCAAATGGTGATTAAATATGCGGATTCGTTCACCAAAAGTATCAATGTAGTCAGTATTACAGCGTCATTACAGCCATGTATTTACAAGTCGTGCTGACAGGTTCGCTATAGTTGAGTGAGTGAATGTCAAATTCTAGAGCATGGGAATTGGAGCAGTTCCTTCACATTGTAAACTGGTATGTGCGCCAGAAGCTAGACCCCAAGTGATCAGTCACTGGTCACCTACAATGTTGATGTTTGGCTCATGGAGAAATCCTTTAACCCCTTCCTGACATCAGACGTACTATCCCGTCGAGGTGGGGTGGGCCCGTATGACCGCCGACGGGATAGTACGTCATCACCGATCAGCGGCGCTCACGGGGGGAGCGCGGCCGATCGCGGCCGGGTGTCAGCTGCATATCGCAGCTGACATCCGGCACTATGTGCCAGGAGCGGTCATGGACCGCCCCCGGCACATTAACCCCCGGCACACCGCGATCAAACATGATCGCAGTGTACCGGCGGTATAGGGAAGCATCGCGCAGGGAGGGGGCTCCCTGCGGGCTTCCCTGAGACCCCCGGAGCAACGCGATGTGATCGCGTTGCTGCGAGGGTCTCCTACCTCCTTCCTGGCTGCAGGTCCCGGATCCAAGATGGCCGCGGCATCCGGGTCCTGCAGGGAAGGAGGTGGCTTACTGAGTGTCTGCTCAGAGCAGACACTTGGTAAGCCTGCAGCCCTGCACAGCAGATCGTCGATCTGGCAGAGTGCTGTGCACACTGCCAGATCAATGATCTGTGATGTCCCCCCCTGGGACAAAGTAAAAAAGTTAAAAAAATTTTTTTCCACATGTGTAAAAAAAAAAAAAAATTCCTAAATAAATAATAAAAAAAATATATATATTATTCCCATAAATACATTTCTTTATCTAAATAAAAAAAACAAAACAATAAAAGTACACATATTTAGTATCGCCGCGTCCGTAACGACCCAACCTATAAAACTGCCCCACTAGTTAACCCCTTCAGTAAACACCGTAAGAAAAAAAAAAAAAAAGAGGCAAAAAACAACACTTTATTACCATACCGCCGAACAAAAAGTGGAATAACACGCGATCAAAAAGACTGATATAAATAACCATGGTACCGCTGAAAACGTCATCTTGTCCCGCAAAAAACAAGCCGCCACACAGCATCATCAGCAAAAAAATAAAAAAGTTATAGTCCTGAGAATAAAGCGATACCAAAATAATTATTTTTTCTATATTTTAGTTTTTATCGTATAAAAGCGCCAAAACATAAAAAAATGATATAAATGAGATATCGCTGTAATCATACTGACCCGACGAATAAAAATGCTTTATCAATTTTACCAAACGCGGAACGGTATAAACGCCTCTCCCAAAAGAAATTCATGAATAGCTGGTTTTTGGTCATTCTGCCTCACAAAAATCGGAATAAAAAGCGATCAAAAACGGTCACGTGTCCGAAAATGTTACCAATAAAAACGTCAACTCGTCCCGCAAAAAACAAGACCTCACATGACTCTGTGGAGCAAAATGTGGAAAAATTATAGGTCTCAAAATGTGGAGACGCAAAAATTTTTTTGCTATAAAAAGCGTCGCTGGTTTCACACTTGCGTTTTTGTCTGCAGCGTTTTTTGTACGCGTTTGGTCGCGTTTTCAAACGCATGCGGTTTTTTTCTGCATGCGTTCATTTTCAGAAATACAACCTGCAGTATTTTCTTGCGTTTTTAAGCACATGCGTTTGTTTGCGTTAAAAACGCATGCATTTTTATCGAAAAAAAACAAAACACACTGAAAAGCCACCCACCACCATCAAGGTGATAAAGGGATCCAAACCCTAACCCTAACTCTACCTCTAACCTCACCCCTAACCGTTTAATGAACATTTTCTGACAGTCATAGTGCCACGTATTTCAGTGCCACGTATTTCAGTGCCACGTATTTCAGTGCCACGTGTTTCAGTGCCACGTGTTTCAGTGCCACGTGTTTCAGTGCCACGTATTTCAGTGCCACGTATCACGTATTTCAGTGCCACGTATCACATATTTCAGTGCCACGTATCACGTATTTCAGTGCCACATATTTTAGTGCCACGTATTTCAGTGCCACGTATTTCAGTGCCACGTATTTCAGTGCCACGTATTTCAGTGCCACGTATTTCAGTGCCACGTATTTCAGTGCCACGTATTTCAGTGCCACGTATTTCAGTGCCACGTATTTCAGTGCCACGTGTCACAGTGCCACGTATTTCAGTGCCACGTATTTCAGTGCCACGTATCACGTATTTCAGTGCCACGTGTTTCAGTGCCATGTATTTAAGTGCCACGTATCACATATTTCAGTGCCACGTATTTCAGTGCCACGTATTTCAGTGCCACGTATTTCAGTGCCACGTATTTCAGTGCCACGTATTTCAGTGCCACGTATTTCAGTGCCACGTATTTCAGTGCCACGTATTTCAGTGCCACGTATTTCAGTGCCACGTATTTCAGTGCCACGTATTTCAGTGTCACAGTGCCACGTGTCACAGTGCCACGTATCACAGTGCCACGTGTTTCAGTGCCACGTGTTTCAGTGCCACGTGTTTCAGTGCCACGTGTTTCAGTGCCACGTGTTTCAGTGCCACGTGTTTCAGTGCCACGTGTTTCAGTGCCACGTGTTTCAGTGCCACGTGTTTCAGTGCCACGTGTTTCAGTGCCACGTATTTCAGTGCCACGTATTTCAGTCACGTTTAGGGTTAGGGCTAGGGTTGGAGGTAAAGTTAGGGTTGGGGCTAAAGTTAGGGTTGGGGCTAAAGTTAGGGTTAGGGTTTGGATTACATATACGTTTGGATTAGGGTTGGGATTAGAATTATGGGTGTCAGGGCTAGGGGTGTGGTTAGGGTTACCGTTGGGATTAGGGTTAGGGGTGTGTTTGGGTTAGGGTTTCAGGTAGAATTGGGGAGTTTCCACTGTCCAGGCACATCAGGGGCTCTCCAAGCGCGACATGGCGTCCAATCTCAATTCCAGCCAATTCTGCGTTGAAAAAGTAAAACAGTGCTCCTTCCCTTCCGAGCTCTCCCGTGCGCCCAAAAAGGGGTTTACCCCAACATATGTGTTATCAGCGTACTCGGGACAAATTGAACAACAACTTCTGGGGTCCAAGTTCTCTTGTTATCCTTAGGAAAATAAAAATTTGGGGGGCTAAAAATCATTTTTGTGGGAAAAAAAAGATGTTTTATTTTCACGGCTCTGCGTTATAAACTGTAGTGAAACACTTGGGGGTTCAAAGTTCTCACAACACATCTAGATAAGTTCCTTGGGAGGTCTAGATTCCAATATGGGGTCACTTGTGGGGGGTTTGTACTGTTTGGGTACATCAGGGGCTCTGCAAATGCAACGTGACGCCTGCAGACCAATCCATTTAAGGCTGCATTCCAAATGGCGCTCCTTCCCTTCCGAGCTCTGTCATGCACCCAAACAGTGGTTCCACCCCACATATGGGGTATCAGCGTACTCAGGACAAATTGGACAACAACTTTTGGGGTCTAATTTATCCTGTTACCCTTGTGAAAATACAAAACTGGGGGCTAAAAAATCATTTTTGAGAAAAAAAATAAAAATTATTTTCACGGCTCTGCGTTATAATCTGTAGTGAAACACTTGGGGGTTCAAAGCTCTCAAAACACATCTAGATAAGTTCCTTAGGGGGTTTAGGCACATCAGGGGCTCTCCAAACGCAACATGGCGTCCCATCTCAATTCCAGTCAATTTTGCATTGAAAAGTCAAATGGCGCTCCTTCCCTTCCAAGCTCTGCCATGCGCCCAAACAATGGTTTACACCCACATATGGGGTATCATCGTACTCAGGACAAATTGCACAACATTTTTTGGGGTCCAATTTCTTCTCTTACCCTTGGGAAAATAAAAAATTGGGGGCAAAAAGATCATTTTTGTGAAAAAATATGATTTTTTATTTTTACGGCTCTGCATTATAAACTTCTGTGAAGCACTTGGTGGGTCAAAGTGCTCACCACACATCTAGATAAGTTCCTTAGGGGGTCTACTTTCCAAAATGGTGTCACTTGTAGGGAGTTTCAATGTTTAGGCACATCAGGGGCTCTCCAAACGCAACATGGCGTCCCATCTCAATTCCAGTCAATTTTGCTTTGAAAAGTCAAATGGCGCTCCTTCCCTTCCAAGCTCTGCCATGCGCCCAAACAATGGTTTACACCCACATATGGGGTATCATCGTACTCAGGACAAATTGCACAACATTTTTTGGGGTCCAATTTCTTCTCTTACCCTTGGGAAAATAAAAAATTGGGGGCAAAAAGATCATTTTTGTGAAAAAATATGATTTTTTATTTTTACGGCTCTGCATTATAAACTTCTGTGAAGCACTTGGTGGGTCAAAGTGCTCACCACACATCTAGATAAGTTCCTTAGGGGGTCTACTTTCCAAAATGGTGTCACTTGTAGGGAGTTTCAATGTTTAGGCACATCAGGGGCTCTCCAAACGCAACATGGCGTCCCATCTCAATTCCAGTCAATTTTGCATTGAAAAGTCAAATGGCGCTCCTTTCCTTCCGAGCTCTGCCATACGCCCAAACAGTGGTTTACCCTCACATATGGGGTATCAGCGTACTCAGGACAAATTGTACAACAACTTTGGGGGTCCATTTTCTCCTGTTACCCTTGGTAAAATAAAACAAATTGGAGCTGAAATAAATTGTGTGTGAAAAAAAGTTAAATGTTCATTTTTATTTAAACATTCCAAAAATTCCTGTGAAACACCTGAAGGGTTAATAAACTTCTTGAATGTGGTTTTGAGCACCTTGAGGGGTGCAGTTTTTAGAATGGTGTCACACTTGAGTATTTTCTATCATATAGACCCCTCAAAATGACTTCAAATGAGATGTGGTCCCTAAAAAAAAATGGTGTTGTAAAAATGAGAAATTGCTGGTCAACTTTTAACCCTTATAACTCCGTCACAAAAAAAAATTTTGGTTCCAAAATTGTACTGATGTAAAGTAGACATGTGGGAAATGTTACTTATTAAGTATTTTGCGTGACATATGTCTGTGATTTAAGGGCATAAAAATTCAAAGTTGGAAAATTGCGAAATTTTCAAAATTTTCGCCAAATTTCCATTTTTTTCACAAATAAACGCAAGTTATATCGCATAAATTTTACCACTAACATGAAGTACAATATGTCACGAGAAAACAATGTCAGAATCGCCAAGATCCGTCAAAGCGTTCCAGAGTTATAGCCTCATAAAGGGACAGTGGTCAGAATTGTAAAAATTGGCCCGGTCATTAACGTGCAAACCACCTTTGGGGGTGAAGGGGTTAAAGGGATTGTCTACTACTCGGGCAACCTGATGAGAGGGGGGATTATGAGCGCATCACGCCGTATCATCTGATGTTGAGGGTTAAAATCTGTGTCAGGTGCCAGTCCTGCTGGTGAAATTCCTTAGTATTCAGGCAACCCTGTCTCAATCAGCATATTTCCACCAGTAAAATAACCAGTTACACTCACGTCCGGCGCCTTTGCAGCAATGTGAGCTTTCGCTCTCATGGCGCTCACAAGAGATTGTTGTCATGTGAGCACTGATCCCAATCAGCGCTTGTTTCACTCTCTACACCTTTAGACATCAAGAGGAAGTGAGCGGCCGGCAGCAGTTCGGACTTCCTCTTGATGTCTGATTTGTCCAAAGGCTGGGAGAGAGAAACCAGCGCTGATTGGGTTGGAGTTATCAGAGTATTGAATAACCCCTCTAAAAGGCTTTATTCTCCTGCGTTGTTTAAAAAAATGAAATTGGAAGTGTACATACACTATACAAAAAGACACATAAGCATGTTTTTCTCAATATCTGACATGAGGTCAGAATAAACCTTTCCCATTTAGGACAATTTGGATTACCGTAATTATTGATATTTGCCAAATGCCAGAATAATGAGAGAGAGAGAATGTTTTAAGGCATTTTTATTACTTACTGCAAAGTCACAAGTTTACATACATTTCATTAGTAAGTGGTACCATTGCCCGTAAATTAATGACTTGGGTCCACCTTTAGGGTATCCTTCCACAGGCTTCTCACAATAGTTGGTCGGAATTTGAGCCCATTCAGTTACAACTGTATATAGTGTACTAGTAAAACAATTACAATTAAACCTCTGTAGTGTTTTTAATATTACAGAGCCCTTATAAATGCAAGCAAATCAGTGGCTGTCCGGGTTCTGAGACCTCCATCAAGTGCTCAAACCACCCCCTTCTTTTTCCCCAAAAGGTGCACAGTTCAGCAGAGAGGAGCACAGACTGGAGTGCGAATTCAAAAGAAAAGCATAAGCTATGAACCTTATACTTTTCATTTAGTCTGGTCCCCGCTATGGGTGCTCTTGGCAGGTGAGAGCTATGCCCTCCTATCTGCTGAGCTGTGTATCTCTCTGGTGAGTAAAAAGGAGGGTCATGAGTGAATAACGAGCGTCTTGAGAACCAGATCCCCCTGATTTGCATGTATTTATATTTATGTAATATGAAAAACATAAAGGTTTAATTACTCCTTAAAGGGGTTGTGCCATGAACAAAAGTACATTTTAATTAATACATTTTGGAATAAAAATAAACTCCACAATTGAATGTGTTTAAAAATAAAAGTTCCTGTGCTGAGAATCTTATAAATGTGTCCCTGCTGTGTAATGACTGTGTCTGACCGTACAGGAACATGGTGTGATCATACCACAGCCCCTGGGCAAGAGTATACAGACAGGACAGCACGGGATCACTGCTAATTTATTTTTTTTCTTTGAGGTAAAATATTGTTTAAAAACAGGGAAATGGTTTACCTCACAAAAAGAATCAACTGTAATGTCTGTATTTTTTTTTTTCTTCCCCCTGCCCAGGAGCTGTGGTATGATCAGGCCATGTTCCTGTACAGTCACACAGCCATTACACAGTACACAGCAGGGGAACATTTATAAGATTATCTCAGCAAAGGTTATTTAAACACATTCAATTGCGGAACTTATTATTATTCCAAGATCTATTGTTTAATATGAGCTTTTATTTGTGCCACAACCACTTAATGAAACTATTAAGATCCCTATGAGTTTAGTCAAGCCATTCTAGTTTACTAATCTGAGTACAATAATACTTTGTTCTTTTCTCACAATTCTTTTTGCAGCTAGCAGAGCTAAAGCAGGAATGCCTCGCCCGTGGTTTGGAGGTGAAGGGTAACAAGAGTGACCTGGTGAACAGACTTCAAGCATATATAGACGAACACGGTTGGCTAAAGCTCACATTTTAACTCTTCACTGACTTTATTAAAGGGTTATTCCAATCTTTATAAATAAATCTTGTTGGATAGTGGTTTTTACTTTAAATTTTTATTTTAAATTTTACTCATTTAAAATTTCTGCCGTTCTTGAGATAGTAACTTTTCTGTTTACAGCTCAATGGCTTGGAGGCTGACAATTGTTGCAAGACAGCAGATCATACACAGTGCTTCCAAGATATTCTATATTGGGCTTGTAAGCACCGTTTTGAAGCTATCTAGGATCACTGGAGCGTGTTGTTACCACCCTCAGTACAGTGCTTTCAAGCTAGACATTGTGGTCAGCCTCCTAGGCAGTGAGCTGTAAACATACGAAGTATGATAAAGGGGTTGGCCACTTCTCGGACAATCCCCTGTCAGTCACCAGGCCCCCCCCTCTTATAAAATAACATTCATCCTCGTTTGCAGCACCATTGTTTTTGCAAGCAGTATCGAATAATACCCATTTATGAAAAGGTAAAGGTGAATAACCCTTTAATTTTTTTTTTCGGGAAACTAGATGCAATTTCGACACCATCCAATGTAATTGTACATCTTTTTTAAACCATTATTTTATTACTTTTCTTATTGTATATTTGAAATGAAACATAATGCAACTTAACAAATAGCCTTGACTTGAAAATGTTGCTTAGTATAGTGCATGTGTTCTATGTAGTCTGTAACCATGGAGACACGTAGATCTGCTTAAGAGATCGATACGGAAAGTAGGTGCGACTATTTGCAAAGTAATGTTTTTTTTATTTTGCAGCAACAATAACACTAAATGGCTTTTAAATGTCTGTATATTCCTTTACAATGGGTTTTATTTCATTGCAACATGGAAATGTATTAGCTCTGGAATAGACCTTTCTGTCAATGTGGTTTTTAGAAGATAAGGTTACATAATAATTAAAAGGAATTTCTGGGAATAATAAATAAAGGAAATGTCATTAGAAATTAATTCCTAATTAGTTTTACTTATGAAGTCACACACATTTTAAGGAGGTATTCCACTACAGATTTGAAATGGCTTCTGTCTTATAGAAACTTGTCTTAGAACAGTGTTTCTCAACTCCAATCCTCAAGACCCACCAACAGGTCATGTTTTCAGAATTTCCTTAGTATTGCCCAGGTGATGGAATTAATGCTTGAGCAGGTAATGAAATTATCACCTGTGCAATACTCACCGAATATACAACTATAGATTTATGACTGCTGTTGTGTTGTGTACTGCTATAAGTAAACCCCACAGCACCTTTATTTTGCTGATACATAATAGAGATTAGACTCCCAGACCCTATATATTCTACATTCATGGCTTATGTATGGGATAATCCATCAATGTCTTACCTTGGAAGAAAACATGTCAGTTGTTTCTGTTCCAAGTTTGAGGGTATGTTTCCACGGTCTGTTAACGCTGCGGATTGGACACTGCGTACAGCCACAGCGTCCAGTCCGCAGCAGCCAGATGTTACAACATAGTGGAGGGGATTTTATGAAATCCCATCTCCACTATGCGTGCAGGGACGTCTCTGGCTTCCCTGCGTATATGCACATGCGGCGCGTCTTTCTAGACCGCAACATGTCTATTTTTTTTCCGGAGACGCTCAGTCTCCGCAAGATAAATATCACAGTCCAATGTATAGGATGCGGTAATTCTGCATGGTTCAATGAACAAAAGTGGAATCACTGTGCGTACAAAAGCCGGCAGCGTTTTGGACGGGGCGGGAATGTGCTGCTTCCAAAGCGCTGCCGATACTGACTGTAGAAACATACCCTTGTACAAAGACCTAGGGATTAACGTTTCTCCTTGTGGAGAGTGACAGGCCAGGCCAGGCCTGGCATGTCAGAATGAGGAGATTTATATACGCCATGTGTGCTCCTCTGGGAAATTAAACATACAAATTACTTTTTCAGAGAGTAAGAGGACTAGAACTGTACTGCCGCTTTTGGAAGTAGCAATCATAAAAGTCAATATCATCCTTTTTCAACAAAATGAACACGAAGAAGGAAAATTGCCCAGGAGAGAGTTAAGCCTTATCTACCTAAAGTCAGAGATTTCCTTTTCATATCAAATTACCGTATATACTAGAGTATTAGCCGACCCGAGTATAAGCCGACCCCCCTAATTTTGCAACAAAAAACTGGGAAAACGTATTGACTCGAGTATAAGCCTTGGGTGGAAAATGCAGCAGCTACCGGTAAATGTTAAAATTAAAAATAGATACCAATAAAAGTAAAATTAATTGAGACATCAGTAGGTTAAGTGTTTTTGAAGATGCTCCATACAAAATACGCCCCATATAATGCTCCATAAAATTTATGATGGGCCCCATAAGATGCTCCAGAAAATATGCCCCATATAATGCTGCACAAATGCTGATTATAGCCCCATAAGATGCTCCATACGGATATTTGGCCCATATAATGCTGCACAAATGCTGATTATGGCCCCATAAGATGCTCAATATCAAAATGTGCCCCATATAATGCTCCATACAGTTCATTTTGGCCCCATAGATGCTCCATATAACAATGTGCCACATATACCATATTTTTCAGACTACAAGATGCACTTTTTCACCCCAAAAAAAGGGAAAAATGGGGGGTGCTTCTTATAGTTGGGATGCAGGCTTACCGGCAGTGGTGTGGCGGCAGAGGTGCGGTGGTGGCAGAGTTGCGGGGATGATGAGGCACAGTGAGCGGTATGGCGTGAGCGGGGTCCCTTCCACAGGTGAGGTGACGCAGCGGCCGGGTGAATCATGGCTTTATCGGTGGCGGCGGCCATCTTCCTGAGACCGCGCGTGCGCAGATGGAGTGCTCTGCTTCCCGGGCTTCAGGAAAATGGCCGCGCGTGCGCAGATGGAGATCGCGGCGGCCATTTTCCTGAAGCCGAGATTTAAATCTGCGAACTCGGCTTCAGGAAAATGGCCGCCGCGATCTCCATCTGCGCACGCGCGGCCTCCCGCAGCCATTTTTCTGAGGCCCTGGTAAGCAGAGCACTTCATCTGCGCACGCGCAGCCTCAGGAAGATGGCCGCTGCCACCGATTAAAGCCATGATTCATCCGGCTCTGCTGCTTACCTTGGATGCCGGACCGCTGCGTCACCTCACCTTTGGAAGGGACCCTGCTCACGCCATACCGCTCATTGCGCCTCATCATCCCTGCACCTCTTCCGCCGCCACAGCACTGCTGCAACCCCCCCATGGACACCAGACCGTGGCGTCGCCCACCTAAACAGGAAGGGAGCCTGCTCAGGTGCACGCCATATCACCCACCGCACCTCTGCCGACACCATGCCTCCTGTGACCCTGCTCTGCCACCGCCAGCCCTCAGGTAAGATACTGTAAATTCGGACAATAAGACGGACCCCCATCTTATAAAAACCTTTTTTTTCTGCAATTTTCACCCCAAATTTGGAGTGCGTCTTATGGTCCGGTGCGTCTTATAGTCCGAAAAATACGGTAATGCTCCATGCAGTTCATTATGGCCCCATAATATGCTCCATATAACAATGTACCACATGTAATGCTGCTGCAATAAAAAAAAAAATTGACATACTCACCTCTCGTCGCTGCCCGCTGCTCCTCAGCGTCCCGTCTCTCCGCAGTGACTGTTCAGGCAGAGGGCGGCACGCAAACTAATACGTCATCGCGCCCTCTGACCTGAACGGTCACTGCAGAGGACGCGGAAGAGAAGGCGGCGGTGGAACGAGGGAAGGTAAATATGAAATACTCACCTGCTCCCGGCGCCGGAAGCTTCTTCCTCTGTTCAGCGGTCACTGGTACCGCTCATTACAGTAATGAATATGCGGCTCCATCCCTATGAGAGTGGAATCCATATTCATTACTTTAATGAGCGGTACCACGTGACCGCTGAACGGGAAGAAGCTGCCGGAGACCATGGGACATGTAGGGACCGCGTCAGGAACGCCAGGAGCAGGTGAGTATGTGACCGTCGTCGCTCCCCCTCACCCGCCGACCATGACTCTAGTATAAGCCGAGAGGGGCACTTTCAGCCCATTTTTTTGGGCTGAAAATCTCGGCTTATACTCGAGTATATACGGTATGTGCAGAATGATGTGAATTCTTTTTATCATAGTATAAACCGTTATTTCTCTATCGCCTCTCATTGGGGGACACAGGAACCATGGGTGTATGCTGCTGCCACTAGGAGGCTGACACTATGCACAAAAAAAGTTAGCTCCTCCTCTGCAGTGTACACCCCACCGACTGGCATTATGCACTTCAGGTTTAGCTTAGTGTCAGTAGGAGGTGGACACGGGTCTTTCATTAGACCCTTATCTACCTCAATGTGCGTCGTTTTCTTACAGGTTTTCCGGAGGGATACAGGGTGAACAGTCACACCTGTAATCCCACAATACGGACTATGAGTACGGCGTGTACTGCCACCCCGTATCATCATAGATCTCTCAGCAGGACCAAGATCCTAGCACACAAGCGTGCTCAGAAGTCCGGGCCTGCCTCCGTCCCCCACCCACTCGCCCACCAGAGCCTGTCAGTTGCGGAGACGAGGACGTCCATTACAGCTCCTTGGACGTCTCATTCCTCTTCAGGTTAGTAACGACGTGGGATGTTTAAGGTGAGTATTTTCCCTGTTCCATCCCATCCCATCCCAGATCTTCAAAGGGGGTGCTTTATTGAGGGGATCTTACTGGTCGTCGCCCGTTGCATGCGGGTAGCTGCACGCAGATGTAGGGCCTTTACTCTGTCGCCTCATTGGGGGACACAGGACCATGGGTGTTATGCTGCTGTCCACTAGGAGGCGACACTATGCATAATCTGAAAAAGATTAACTGTGGCTCCTCCTGTGCAGTATACGCCACTGGACGGCATCAGCCTTTTCCAGTTTTTGCTTAGTGTCGCATAGGAGGCACACCTAAAAGATTTTTACTCCGTTTTTTTCCGACGGGATTACAGATGAAGAAAAGAGGGTCTCCTGTGAGACTCCCGGCATGGCTCCTTCTTCGGCCCCCTATTACGAGGTGCCCAGTTGAAGTAGAGATGGCTATTCCCCATGTCGCTCCTTCCCCAGTCCCTCGGGTGCTGGTTCGAAGTCGAGACCCCCCCTCCTTCCCCAATTCCTTTTGGTTTCTGGGTTGAGGTCGAGGCGAGGATAAAGGCCCCTGAAGGTGACAACAGCACCCTCCCTATCCCCCTCTGGGGGTATTAGGTTGAGACACCTCAGGTAGGGCCTGTACAGGCAGCATTCTACAGATCCCAGCAATGGGCCAGCACACTGCGCCTGCATCCAGGGACCCCAGTCCAGCTGCGGGCTCCTGTTGGGGCCGGGGGGAGTGCAGGCAGTCATGGCACATACAGACACAGGGTTCCCTGCACCCCTGTCTCTGCGGCAGCACCAGCTCTATACTGCCTCAGGGAGACCCCAACCGGGCTCCCCCTTCCGCTTATAGCCCCACCGCCATCCTGCCTTTAAATCCGGAGGGGTCCGGTTCAGATCCGACCCCCTCCCGGACTTTCGCGCCGGCCTGGAGCCCTTCTGGGCCTCAAACATCTAATTTAGGCCCCGACTTCGGCCTAGCTGAAGCCGCCGCCTCCTCTCTGCCCCCCGGCCCGCCCCCCGGATGACAAATATGACACTCTACATTGTCATAAAGGGGGTGGATCGAGACAGAAAGGGCGCGTTTTTACACAGCCTTGCCGCCTTTTTTCCAGCTCTCCGCCCCCTTCTCCCTTCTCAGCAGCCATTTTTTCTGCTGCAGATTAACCCTGCATCTCCCGGTCTGCAGGGCCAGGCAGCCAGTCTCCGGGGGGCACAGGACTGTGGATCTTCGGCGCTGGACCTAGGGGCACACTGGTGGGGTAAGATCACAGCTGGGTTTTTTACTCAGCTGTGAATCCATATTACCTATAAGGCTCCCCTGTGGGTTTCTCTACCCCTGTAAGGTCCTGTGCTGGCAGCACTTCTGCACTCTGTGCACTATGCCGGGCTCAAGGTCCAAGAGAACCAGGCAGAACTGCTATTATGCATTCTGCACAGCCTGCGGGACCGCTCTCCTCAGTAGTAGCACGTACCCGCATTGTCAGAACTATATACAAACTAATGTGTCAGAGCCCCAAGAAGCCCCTGCCAATGCCTCGGTGTCTAGTGCCACGCCGGAATGGGCTACTCAGATATCGCAATCTATGACGCAGTCTATAGATAACCTAACCTCCACATTGCTTCAGGCTCTGCAGGGTCATGCCCCGGCTATGACCGTTACCCAGCAAAGGGAGAGCTTGACTCAGGAACAAGATGACCCTGGCACATCCACGTCTAGGTCAGGACGCAAGCGGACCCATAGCTCAAGTCCATCTGCGTCATCCCATAGCACACGGTCATCCCCCTCTAGGGAGAGACACCGTAGACCGTCCCATTCCAGGGACAGACAATGCAGATCTCCGCAATCCCCGACCAGAGAAGGCCTCCTCCCCGGCCCACTCAGCAGGGGACCCCTCAGTGATACACAGAATTCGGAAGGCATCTGCGACTCTGACTCAGACAGAGAAACGGAGGGGCCCCTGATCCCAATCCCTCCTAGCAATACAGCGCTAGTCGAGGACATAATTTCATCCATCCATCGGGTGCTGGACATTTCTGATCCGCCACCAGAGGCCCCAGAACATAAGATTTCCTTTGAAGGACCTCTGAAGCTGCCTAAGGTTTTCTCTAACCACCCAGAGTTTAAGGCGATCCTTAAAAAGCAGCTCTCACAGCCTGAGAAAAAATTCGCTAATCGCAAATATCTGGAGGCGAGGTACCCCTTCCCACAGAAGGACACCAAGGAATGGACAGATCCACCTGAAGTGGACCCCCCAGTCTCTAGGCTAGCAGCACAGACCCTCCTTTCACTGCCAGATAGCTCAACCCTCAGGGACGCAGCAGACCGGCAGGTAGAACGCATGGCTCGTTCAATTTTCGAGGCAGCAGGGGCATCCCTGGCTCCCGCGTTCGCCTCAGTTTGGGCTGCCAAGGCCATTCTTGGCCTGGGCAAAGAATTTACAAGCTCTCCAAGCATCCGGTCCTGAGCTGTCGGACCAAGCGGTTCAAATAGCAGTTGTAGCAGACTACATGCTCCATGCAGCTCTGGATTCAGCAAGGGGAGTAGCGGGGATAGCATCAAACGCCATCACGATTCAGCGTATCCTCTGGCTGCGGGAATGGAAAGCGGACGCAGCCTCAAAGAAGTCCCTCACGCACCTCCCCTACCTCAGTGGGAGACTTTTCGGTGAACAGTTTGACACTATGATATCCAACGCCACCGGGGGTAAGAGTACTTCTCTTCCCCAACTGAAACCTAAACCCACTTACAAGAAGTGTAACCAAACTCGATTCCGATCCTTTCGGAATTCCGTCTCGCGTCCAGCACAAAATCATACCGTTCCCCACGCAGGGACAACTCATGATCGACGCAAAGGTCGGACAAGACCTGGCAGTCAAAAGCAGGCCAGCCTCAGCCCAGAGGAGGAAAATCTCAGACTTTCTCCTCATCATGACTCACGGACTCCGGAAGACACCACACCAGTAGGCGGCCGACTTTTGCCCTTTCATCAAGTCTGGCTGCCTATTACAGAAGACAGGTGGGTCAGGGAACTAGTGTCTTCCGGATACAAAATAGACTTCACCTCCAACCCACCAGACCGATTCTTCCTCTCTGTCCCCTCAAAACCACCAGCCAAGGCTCGTGCCTACCACCAAGCGGTCTCCTCGCTTTTTCAAGCAGGAGTCATAGTACCGGTACCCACGACCGACCGCTTCCGAGGGTTCTACTCCAATCTGTTCGTAGTTCCCAAGAAAGGAGGCAGTATACGTCCCATACTGGACCTAAAACAGCTCAACAAATATGTACGGGTCCGTTATTTCCGCATGGAGTCCCTTCGGTCCATCATTGCGTCCATGGAGAAGGGAGAATATCTCGCCTCCATAGACATACAAGACGCATACCTGCATATACCCATTGCACCTGCCCATCAGAGGTTTCTCAGGTTCGCAATAGGCCAGGACCACTACCAATTCGTGGCTCTCCCTTTCGGACTCGCCACGGCTCCCAGAGTGTTCACCAAGGTCTTGGCAGCCACCATGGACGTCCTGCACTCCAGAGGCATAGTAGTCGTTCCATACCTGGACGATCTACTCATCAAGGCTCCCACCTTCAAGGACTGCGAGCTCAGCGTCTCAATCACAACCGATGCTCTCAGTCGCATGGGCTGGTTAATCAACCTACAAAAGTCATCACCAACCCCGAGTCAGTCCCTGACCTTCCTGGGAATGTTATTCAACACCTCCAGGGGTCTAGTGCTCCTTCCCAAGGACAAGGCACTGGCTCTCCGACTAGCAGTTCGCACCCTCCTCCGCAAACCCCCTCAATCTCTCCGGTTTGCCATGAGAGTCCTCGGCAAGATGGCAGCAGCAATAGAAGCTGTCCCATTTGCCCAGTTTCACCTCAGACCTCTCCAACTAGCCATTCTCAACTCCTGGGACAGGAATCCCTTTTCTCTCGACAGGGAGTTCCAGCTAACGTCGTCAACCAGGAGGTCCCTGCACTGGTGGCTCAAGCCAACCTCGCTAGCAAAGGGGAAATCCTTTCTCACAGGTCAATGGAAGGTTCTGACCACCGACGCGAGCCTGACGGGTTGGGGTGCGGTGCACCTACACCACAGGGCAAGTGGTCCCCAGTGGAAGCGACCATGCCCATCAACATCCTGGAAATTCGTGCCATCCTTCTGGCATTGAGGGCCTTCCATCACTTACTGGCAGCCTCTCACATCAGAATACAGTCAGACAACGCCACGGCTGTGGCATATGTGAATCACCAAGGGGGGACCCGCAGTACCCAGGCGATGCGAGAAGTGTCACACATCCTCTGCTGGGCGGAGGACACAGGGTCGGTTCTTTCGGCGGTCCACATTCCGGGTGTGGACAACTGGGAAGCAGACTTCTTCAGCCAACAAGGAATAGACTCAGGAGAGTGGTCTCTCCATCCCGAAATTTTTCACCAGATCTGTCTCCGCTGGGGGACCCCGGATGTGGACCTAATGGCATCCCACTTCAATGCCAAGGTCTCCAACTTCATGGCCAGAACACACGATCCGCGGTCGCTCGGAGCAGACGCTCTGGTTCAGGACTGGACCCAGTTCCAGCTTCTGTATATTTTTCCACCTCTCCCCCTGATATCCAGAGTGGTGAGGAAGATCAAACGAGGGAGTTCCAACCATCCTAATTGCACCGGACTGGCCCAGACGCACATGGTACGCCGACATCGTACAACTCACTGCAGACGCCCCCTGGCGTCTCCCCGACCGCCACGATCTTCTATCACAAGGCCCGTTCTACCACCAGAACTCAGGGGCTCTCAATTTGACGGCATGGCCCTTGAGACCTGGGTTCTAACCCAGACAGGGCTCTCGACGGACGTCATTGGAACCATGATCAGGGCACGGAAACCAGCCTCTGCCAAGATTTATTACCGTGGCCAGATGCCACTCCCTTATTCCCTACCCAAAGTACTTGGTTTTCTCCAATCGGGTCTGGAGGCCAGGCTGTCATTGGGCTCGCTTAAGAGCCAGGTGTCAGCCCTCTCAGTGCTTTTTCAAAGGCGCATTGCTACCAAGCCGCAAGTAAGGACTTTCCTTCAGGGGGTTTCCCGATTGGTTCCCCCCTACAGACGACCACTAGAAACGTGGGACCTCAACCTGGTCCTGACAGCATTGCAGGAACCACCCTTCGAACCCCTTAAGGAGGTCCCGCTCCGCCTTCTTTCCCAGAAGGTGGTTTTCCTGGTGGCAATCACCTCGCTACGCAGGGTGTCTGAACTGACAGCACTCTCCTGCAGACGGCCCTTCCTGGCTTTTCACCAGGACAAGGTAGTTCTTCGTACGGTCCCATCCTTCCTTCCGAAGGTTGTGTCCAACTTCCACCTCAATGAGGAAATTTCACTACCATCCCTTTGTCCGGTTCCGGTTCATAGAGTGGGAAGGCTCTGCATACGCTTGACCTTGACAGGGCATTGCGTATATACGTGTCTAGGACTGCGTCCTTCCGGAGGTCTGATTCTCTTTTCCTCCTTCCGGAAGGCGGCCACAAGGGTCTGCCAGCTTCCAAAGCTACCCTTGCCAGGTGGATCAAATCCACCATACAAGAGGCCTACCGCCTTAAGAATTCTCCTCTTCCAGCCGGTATTACGGCACACTCTACACGGGCGGTAGGGGCCTCCTGGGCCATTCGGCACCAGGCTTCGGCACAACAAGTGTGTAAGGCGGCCACTTGGACTAGCTTACACACGTTTACTAAACACTACAGGGTTCATACCCAGTCCTCAGCGGACGCGAGCCTGGGTAGATGTGTCCTGCAGGCGGCGGTGCCCTAAGTATAGGGGCCTGTCTGCACAATATTCGTCCATTGCTTCCCACCCAGGGACTGCTTTAGGACGTCCCATGGTCCTGTGTCCCCCAATGAGGCGAGAGAGTAAAGGAGATTTTTGTGTACTCACCGTAAAATCTTTCTCTTAGCCACTATTTGGGGGACACAGCTCCCACCCTGTTGCCCTTTCCGGGCCGTTGTAACTGTTGAGTTCTCATATTGTTTTCTTGAGCTCGTACATAGTTGCCTTCTTACAGGCATAATTATGTTATTCATGCTACGTTCCTCCTACTGCTTTTGCACAAAACTGGAGAAGGCTGATGCCGTCCAGGGGTGTATACTGCACAGGAGGAGCCACAGTTAATCTTTTTCAGATTATGCATAGTGTCGCCTCCTAGTGGAAAGCAGCATAACACCCATGGTCCTGTGTCCCCCAATTAGAGGCTAAGAGAAAGAGATTTTACGGTGAGTACACAGAAATCTCCTTTTTTCAGCCGCACGGGCCGGGATCGCGTTGTCTTGCGGCGGCCGCGCTTCTTTCTGTCTGCTGCGCCGCTTCCGTGGCTGCGGCCGCTCTGCCTCCTGTTCCGGCGCAGCGGCCTTTGCAGGCTACCGCTCCTCTTCGGGCCCCTGCTGCGCTGCTCCGGCTGCAATGCCATTTGTTCCAGCGCGGCAGCCTTGGCAGGCTACCGTGCCGCTTCCTACCTGCGGCGCACTGCTCCGGCACCGCGGTCTTGCATCGGCGGTTGCCGGCCTCTAATTTAGGCCCCGGCTTCTGCCCGGGCCTACTTCCGGTGCCGTGACTCCGCCCACTTCTGTCTTTCATCGGGCGGGCTTTTCTCCCGCCCGACAATCTCTCACAGCGGTCACCACCTTTTCTCCACCCACCGGCGCCATCTTGGGACTCCTGAGCGCACGAGTCCTCTCCACTCTGTACCGCCGTTTGGCGCCACATCTCAGCGGTCACCATCTGGAAGGGGTGCCGGTCATTCGGTTCCCACTTTTTGGATTGCCTCAGGAGCTCATACCGCTTTCCTGCCTAAAGGGCTACTTCTCACCGGAGGTCAATCCCGCAAGCCGGACAGCTTCCTCCACCTGGAATCCTTTTTCATCTGCCATGAGTAGCTCTGCACTGCAGACTGACACTCCCCTCTTCCCCCTGTCCCCTAAACCTCTGGCATTTTCTTCAGGGACCCTTCAATATGTCTTCCTCTAAGGGAGGCCGCTCTCGTCCTACTTCTTCCTCTTCTTCATCTGCATTAGTCAAATACTTTGCATGTTCATCTTGTAACTGCAAACTTCCCTCAGGTCAGTCCTCTCCACTCTGTCAGGCCTGCAGCAACCCGATCGTGCCCACCGCCCAGGATCCCCCGGCCGCTCCGCTTGAGAGTGATACCCCAGGCTAGGCTTCCTCTCTGTCACAATTGGTAGCGGATCTAACTCGGGTGTCTCAAACTCTGGTGTCCGTACTCGATCGATTTCCCCTGCAGGCTCCCGTAGTTGTCAGCGGGTCGCAGGAGCCTCCGTCCGAGCCCTCCATTATAAGCCGCAAAAGGTCCAGACAGGAACGTCGGTCTGAGTCCTCTTCTCGCTCCATTTCGCCACACGGTCCTCCTCTGTGGTCGGCTTCCTCCCGGTCCTCCTCCCCTGAGTTAGGCGAGGCGTTCTCTGATACGCCCTCAGAGGATATTTCGGAGCTGGATTCTAACCAAATCGCTACCATGAGGGATATGGTTCAGAATCTCATCGGAGCAATAATTCAAACCTGTGGCATCAAGGATTCTTCTACTGAACCCGCAGATCAGGCGGTTTTGTTTAGACGGGCTAAACCACCTTCCAAGTTTTTTGCTCCTCACCCTGAATTCAAGGAGATCATGAACAGAGAGAGAGCGAATCCGACCAGACGTTTTCAGAGGGGAAAACACCTTGGAGTTTTATATCCTTTTTCTCCAGAACTTACCGCCAATTGGACTGTATCTCCCTCGGTGGATCCCCCAGTTTCCAGGCTGTCCACCAACACGGTGCTTCCACTGTCCGGCGGAGCATCTCTGAAGGATTCTAACGATAGTCATAGATTCCTTTGCGAAGTCAGCCTTTGAAGCGGCTGCAGCTACTCTATGCCCAGCTTTTGCTTCCACTTGGGTTTCAAAATCCATATCCAAATGGGCCAAACAACTCCGTCAAGGCATCCTGGACGGGGCTCCACCCGGACAGCTGGCGGAGCTTGCCAACCAGATTTCTCACGCGGGTGAATACCTGGTCTCCGCTTCTCTTAATGCCGTGTCTTGTGCGGCTTAGGCGTCCAGCAATGCTGTTGCCATCCGCCGGACCGTTTGGCTCACGGCCTGGCAGGCGGACTTGTCTTCCTAGAAGTCCCTTACCAGCCTGCCTTTTCAAAGCTCATGTCTCTTTGGTTCTAAGCTGGACCAAATCATTAAGGACGCCACTGGGGTACAAGTTCTCTTCTTCCCCAGGCTAAACCTCGTCGCCCTCCTCCTAGACGGCAATTTCGGTCTTTTCGTCGCTTCGCGGCATCAAACTCCTTTTCCCAGCAGCAACAGAGGCCACAGGTACGCCAAGAGAAGAAGACAGTATCCTTTAGGCCCACTCCTTCCTGGCGTTCTCGCTACTCCCAGGGTAGATCCTCCAGGTCGAGGACTGGAAGATCCACCTCGGCATGACTCTCGGCAAGACCCCAGCCCACTTCCCAGGCTGGGCGTCCGTCTCCTCTTCTTCAGGGACGTCTGGATCTCCTCAGTAGAGGACGCATGAGTCAGGGAAGTTGTATCCTCGGGATACAAAATAGTTCGTTTCACGACCCCGGGATCGTTTCTTCAAATCCCGACCTCCAAGAGACCCCGCTCTAGTTCCGGGTTTCTTCGCAGCCATCGCTTCTCTCCTCAAAGCCGGGGTGATAGTTCCCATCCCAGAAAAAGAACGGCTCACAGGTTTGTTTTCAAATCTTTTTGTGGTACCCAAAAAAGACGGCAGGGTTCGTCCCATTCCGGATCTCAAATTGCTGAACAAGAGAGTTCGTCTGAGTCACTTCAGGATGGAATCTGTTAGTTCAGTAATTGCTTCCATGGAGGCTCAGGAATTTCTGTGTTCCATAGATATTCAGGACGCCTACCTCCATGCCCCGATATTCCCGGGACATCACCGATTTCCTGCGCTTTGCGGTGCTCCAGGACCATTTTCAGTTCGTCGCCCTGCCATTCGGTCTTGCAACTGCTCCCAGGGTTTTCACGAAGATCATGGTGGCGCTGATAGCCATCTTGAGGGTCAGAGGCCTGGTTCTGTTTCCATACCTCGACGACATCCTCATCAAGGCTCCGTCTTTTTCTCAGGCTCACAAAAGTCTGTCGATCGTCCTCGACACCCTAGCCCGCTTTGGGTGGCTGGTCAACCGGAAGAAGTCCTGCCTTATTCCTTCTCAGCGCATCGTTTTTCTGGGCATGCTCTTCGACACTCATCAGACCAAAGTCTTCCTTCCCGAAGACAAGAGATCCATCCTTCGTCGGGACGTACGCTTGCTCTAGGGTCCTCGGTTTCCCTCCTTCCGATCGGCCATGAAGGTTCTGGGGAGGATGGTAGCAACATTGGAAGCTATTCCCTTCGCCCAATTTCACTCACGACCTCTTCAGCAAGCCATCCTGTCTCAGTGGGACAGGTCTGTCTTCTCCCTGAATCGTCTGTTCCGACTCTCTCCCCGGGTCAAACGGTCTCTCAACTGGTGGCTGACGTCACCTCTCATCTCCCAGGGCAGGTCCTTCCTTCCAGTTCACTGGTAAGTGGTGACGACGGACGCCAGCCTGCTCGACTGGGGTTAGGTGTTTCGCCACCTGACTGTTCAGGGTCGGCGCAGGAGTCAACTCTGCCGATCAATGTCCTCGAGATTCGGGCCATCTTTCTGCCCCTTCGTCACTGGGAAAGGATTCTCAGGGGTCTACCAATCCGAATCCAGAGGGACAATGCCATGGCGGCGGCATATGTCAACCATCAGGGGGGGCCTCGGAGCTCCTTGGCCCTGGCCGAGGTCTCCAAGATCCTCCTCTGGGCAGAGGCAACGGTTCCGGTGATATCCGCGGTGCATATCCCCGGCGTGAACAATTGGGCCGCCGACTTCCTTAGCCGCGCGGGTCTCGCTGCAGGGGAATTGTCCTTGCATCAGGAGGTCTTCCATCAGATTTGTCTTCGATGGGGGACTCCGGACGTGGACCTCACAGTGTCCCGAATGAACAGGAAGGTTCCTCGGTTCGTCTGCAGGTCTCGCGATCCTCTTGCAGTGAGCGTCGACACTCTGGCCATTCCTTGGTCGCAGTTCGTGCTGCCCTATCTGTTCCCATCCCTTCCCTTGCTTCCCAAGCTTTTGAAAAAGATCAAAGCGGAAGGGGTGCCGGTCATTCTGATTGCCCCAGATTGGCCCAGGAGAGCTTGGTTTGCGGAGATCGTCAATCTTCTCGTGGACGCCCCCTTTCGCCTTCCAGACAGGCCCGATCTGCTGTCTCAGGGTCCGATTTGCCACCCGAATTCTCGGTCGCTCAGTTTAACGGCGTGGCTGTTGAGACTGCAGTTCTAAGAGCGTCCGGCCTTTCGGACCGGGTGATTCACACCATAATCCAGGCTCGGAAGCCTTCGTCTTCCAGGATCTACTATCGTACCTGGAAGGCTTACTTCCGTTGGTGCAAGTCCAACCGCGTTTCACCTATGTCCTTTCCCTGCCTTCCATCTTGGCCTTCCTTCAGGCAGGACTGGATTCAGGCCTTGCTCTTAGTTCCCTAAAGGGCCAGGTTTCTGCGCTCTCTATCCTTTTTCAGAAGATGTTATCTTCTCGGCCACAGGCTGAGACCTTCCTTCAAGGAGTAGCCCATGCTGTTCCTCCATACAGGGCCCCTGTGGATTCATGGGATTTAAGTCTTGTGCTGGACGTTTTGAGGGGTTCCCCCTTTGAGCCTCTCAGGGAGGTTTCCCTGTCAGGTCTATCTTGGAAGGTGGCCTTTCTTGTGGCCATCACTTCTATTCCCCGCGTTTCCGAGTTGGCGGCACTTTCTTGGATTCTCTTTTCGTCATTCCTGATGGCACGCGTAGAGGCCTGCCGGCTTCCAAGGCGACTATTGCTCGCTGCATCAGAATGGCAATTTTGGAGGCTTACCGGGTCAAGAACAGAGTGCCCCCTCCTGGGATAAGGGCTCACTCTACCCTCGTCCATACCTACGCTTTGGCGGACGCCAGCCTAGGCAGAAGGATCTTGCAGGCGGCAGTGGTGAGTCCTCTGACCTGATGGAAGTCTGTGTTTCCCACCCCAGGGACTGCTTTGGGACTTCCCATGGTTCCTGTGTCCCCCAATGAGAGGCGATAGAGAAAACAGGATTTTTGGTTGCTTACCATGAAATCTGTTTCTCGGAGCCTCCATTGGGGGACACCGCACCCTCCCAATGTTTCTCAGTTTCTGTTGTTCTATGTTCTATGACTGTTCTCACGTTTACAGTTCTCATGTTTGTGGTTATGTTTCAACCTTGTTGTTTTTCTCCTACTGCTTTCTCACTAACTGAAGTGCATGATGCCAGTCGGTGGGGTGTACACTGCAGAGGAGGAGCTAACTTTTTTTTTGTCCATAGTGTCAGCCTCCTAGTGGCAGCAGCATACACCCATGGTTCCTGTATCCCCCAATGAGAGGCGATAGAGAAATAACGGTTTATACTAGGATAAAAAGAATTCACATCATTCTGCACATACCGTATATACTCGAGTATAAGCCGAGATTTTCAGCCCAAAAAAATGGGCTGAAAGTGCCCCTCTCGGCTTATACTAGAGTCATGGTCGGCGGGTGAGGGGGAGCGACGACGGTCACATACTCACCTACTCCTGGCGTTCCTGACGCGGTCCCTACATGTCCCATGGTCTCCGGCAGCTTCTTCCCCTGTTCAGCGGTCACATGGTACCGCTCATTAAAGTAATGGATATGGATTCCACTCTCATAGGGGTGGAGCCGCATATTCATTACTGTAATGAGCGGTACCAGTGACCGCTGAACAGAGGAAGAAGCTTCCGGCGCCGGGAGCAGGTGAGTATTTCATATTTACCTTCCCTCGTTCCACCGCCGCCCTGTCTTCCGCGTCCTCTGCAGTGACTGTTCAGGTCAGAGGGCGCGATGACGTATTAGTCCGAGAAACAGATTTTACGGTAAGCAACCAAAAATCCTGTTTTTAGTTCAAAAACCATTAGACATCATTTTTTCCAGGCTGTTATATGGAACTAGATGGTGGCCCGTTTCTAACGTATCGGGTATTCTAGAATATGTTGGTAGTATATAGCACGGGCTATGTACTATATTGCAGTATATAACACAACCGACATAGTATATAACATAGCTACGTAGTATATAACAGAGGTACGTAGTATGTAACACAGCATACGTAGTGTATAACACAGCCACGTAGTATATCACCTAGCCACGTAGTATATCACATAGCCACGTAGTGTATTGCACAGGTATGTAGTATATAGCATAGCCACGTAGTATATAGCATAGCCACGTAGTATATAGTAGAGCCACGTAGTATATAGCAGAGCCACGTAGTATATAGCAGAGCCACGTAGTATATAACAGAGCCACGTAGTATATAACAGAGCCACGTAGTATATAGCAGAGCCACGTAGTATATTGCACAGGCATGTAGTATATTGCAAGGCCACGTAGTATATAACAGTCACGTAGTGTATTGCACAGCTACGTAGTGTGTTGCACAGCTATGTAGTATATTGGTCAGCGACGTATATAGCAGAGCCACGTAGTATATAACAACCACGTAGTATATTGCACAGTCGACGAAGTATATAACAGAACTGACACAGCCACATAGTATATTGCACAGCTACGTAGTATATAACACAGAGCATGTAGTATATTGCACAGCCCTCGTAGTATATCGGACAGTCATGTTGTATATTGCACAGTCACGTTGTATATTGCCCAGCTGCCTAGACTTAAAATAAAAAATAAACATATACTCACCTTCCGAAGGCCCCTTGAAGTCCTGGCGCCTGTGTGCGGTGCATGCGGCAGCTTCCGGTCCCAGGGTTGGTATGAGCGCAGGACCTGTGATGACGTCGCGGCATAGCATCTCGCATAGCATCCTTGGCACCGGAACCTGCCGCTTGCACTGCCGAGGACAGCCGCGACGTCGGAAGGTGAGAATAACTTTTTTATTATTATTATTTGTAACATTAGATACAAATGGCAGGCACATGTACCCCCCCCCGTGCTGCTGGCAGACACGTGCCCCCCGTGCTGCTGGCAGACACTCCCCCCCCCCCGTGCTGCTGGCAGACACATGCGCCCCAACCCCCCCCCCCCCATGCTGCTGGCAGGCACATGCTCCCCCCCCGTGCTACTGGCAGGCACATGATAAAATAACAAATGCTTAACTCACCTTCTGATGATGGTGGCTCCCTGCTCACAGCTCCTCGCTTGCGCTTCCTGTTTCCCTGGCATCGGATCATGTGACCTGGGCACACAGTGATGTCATCACTGTGTGCCCAGGTCACAAGATCGGATGTCAGCACAGACAAAGGAAGAGCAACAAAGGAGCTGTGAGCACGGAGTTATCATCAGAAGGTGAGTTAAGTGTTTATTTTATCATGTGCCTGCCGGCAGCACGGGGGGGCATATAAGATTGACCGGGGGGCCATAGCCATGATGGGAGGGGGGGGGAGATGCAGGCACATGTAATATTCGCTGCTCCTCTGTGAATCAACTCAGCATGGGTTCAGCACCGAGGTGATGGACAGCAGATGCAGTGAATATTACATGAGGCTAATGAGTGGGAGCACAGGACCTCCTGCTGCCTCAGCAGCCCACCCCTGACACCACTCCAGAGCCGCCCCCCCCTCTCTACAACACAGCACACAGATTCGGATTATAAGACGCACCCTCCACCTTCCCCCAAAATTTGGGGGAACAAAAATGCGTCCTATAATCCGAAAAATACGGTGTGTGTGTATGTGTGTGTATATGTGTATATGTATATATATACACATACACACATACACACACACTAGATGGTGGCCCGATTCTAACACTTCGGGTATTCTAGAATATGTATGCGTAGTGTATAGCACAGCCCACGCAGTACATTGCGCAGCCCACGCAGTATATTGCGCAGCCCACATTGTATAGTCACGTAGTATATTGCCCAGCCACGTAGTGTATTGCCCAGCCCACGTAGTATATAGCAATGTGGGCATCATATCCCTGTTACAAAAAAAAAAAAAAAAATAGTTATATACTCACCTTCCGGAGCCCCGGATCCAAGCGAAGCGGTTACCGACGCTGCTCGTGCGCTCCGGTCCCAAGAGTGCAATGCGGTCTCGCGAGATGATGACATAGCGGTCTCGCGGGACCGCTACTTCATCATCTCGCGAGATCGCAGCATGGACCTGTTACCGGAGCGTCGCGAGCGGGAAAGGCCTGTTGTCGATCCGGGGGCCGACGGACGGTGAGTATACAACGATTTTTTTTTATTATTATTATTTTTAACATTAGATCGTTTTACTATTCATGCTGCATAGGCAGCATGAATAGTAAAAAGTTGGTCACACAGGGTTAATAGCAGCGGTAACGGAGTGCATTACACCGCGGCATAACGCGGTCCGTTACCGCTGCCATTAACCCTGTGTGAGGGCAGACTAGAGGGGAGTACGGAGCGGGCACTGACTGCGGGGAGGAAGGAGCGGCCATTTTTCCGCCGGACTGTGGCCGTCGCTGATTGGTCGTGGCTGTTTTGCCACGACCAATCAGCGACTTGGATTCCATGACAGACAGAGGCCGCGACCAATGAATATCCGTGACAGACAGAAAGACAGACAGAAGGACAGACAGAAAGACGAAAGTGACCCTTAGACAATTATATAGTAGATATTGTTTCTCCAGTGATCAGTCCAATGGTAGAGTAAAATACACCTTTTATTTATCCATTAAAAAGTTCCAGATTTCTTCAGTAACAATATTGCATACATTCAATATAAATAAATATATATATATATATATATATATATATATATATATATATATATATATATATATATATATATATATATATATATATATATATATATATATATATATATATATATATACAGGTCCTTCTCAAAAAATTAGCATATAGTGTAAAATTTCATTATTTACCATAATGTAATGATTACAATTAAACTTTCATATATTATAGATTCATTATACACCAACTGAAATTTGTCAGGTCTTTTATTGTTTTAATACTGATGATTTTGGCATACAACTCCTGATAACCCAAAAAACCTGTCTCAATAAATTAGCATATTTCACCCGGCCAATCAAATAAAAGTGTTTTTTCTCAGTCGCCCATGACAGCACACCAGAGAGAGGGGATCCGCCCTTCAGGGACAGGAAACCTACAGGATAAAAGGGCGGTACCTCTCCCCTGCATCAGTTTGGTTTCCTGTCCCTGACGGGGAACCTTCTGGACGGTACCTGAGAAGCTGGAACCGTGAAGAAGCCTGGAATCCGGAGCCGGCCAGTCCGAGTCCTGGCAGCGGGGAGGCCCCTGCCACGGCTGGTGCGGTGTCCGAAGCCGCCACGGCTGCGACCGACGGGCCGTCAGCGTGAGCGGGAGGAAGTGTAGCCGCCACTCCGGATAGGAGGCTGGGGCTCCCGACACTCTGCCACACTCAGGACGCCGGCGTTTCCAAAATGGCGCCGCACCGGAGGTAGTATGTGGCTTCCGGTTCGGGGGCAGCGCTGTAACTAAGGTGTACCAAGATGGCGCTGCCCCGGAACTGGATTGCTTCATTTCCGGGTCCCTGACGGCGCGCGCATGCGCAGTAGCATGTCAGAAAAAAAAAAAAAAAAAAAAAGGACGCTTCCTCCTTCACGCAGCCACAGAGGAGGGGCTATTAAGAAGCGCTCTGTTTAAAAGATGGTGCGCATAGGAAACTCCTTGCTGCATGCCGTCCCAAGCTAATAGAGCCATGGAAGACAGCGACCAGCAGCTCCAGCCGCCACCGCAGCAGCAGCAGCGCCACCACCAACGACCGAAACCGGACGCACAGAAGAAGCGAACCTCTGCGGGCACCCGGAGTTCTCGGTCTGGTAGCCATTCCACGCAACGTAGCAAGAGTTCCAGTGTGGTGAATCAGCTACCATCTACGGATCTCTCACTTCAAGATCCTACCCCTCCTCCAGAACCGGTACCTGTGGCTGCGTCTGATTGGTGAGTGATCTTCGTGAAAGCTCATTTGTTTGTAACTGGGGTCCCTCTTCTCCTTTATCCTAGGCAAGGAAGAGAACGGCAAAAACAAAGCACAGAACCTGCCCATTATGCGATATAGAATTACCGCAATCTTGGGATAAAAAGTTATGTGATTCGTGTATTGGTCAAGTCCTCTGCGAGGAGACACCAAACTTTGCCTCTGAGTTACGCTCCGTAATCAAAACAGAGGTAGAGTCTGTTTTTAAAACCCTTAAAGGAGGAAAGAAAGTCAGTAAAGAAAAACCTAATCCCTATAGGAACTCCGATTCCTCCAGCTCTGATGTCGTAAACTCAGATACACAGGACTCCTCCTTCTCTTCTTCAGATGACGAAAGGGGAGGTCGTCATTGTTTTCCCTTAGACGAGGTTGACGGCCTTGTTAAAGCAGTGAGGTCGACAATGGGTGTATTGGACCCTCGTCCTGACAAAACCGTTCAGGATGTCATGTTCGGAGGACTATGCCAAAAAAAGCGAAAAGTTTTTCCCCTAAATGAAAATATACAAACCTTAATCAAAAGAGAGTGGGAAAAACCAGAGAGGAAAAATGCATCAGTTCCCTCTATTAAAAGAAAATATCCATTTGAAGAGGAATCCTCCTCTTCGTGGGATAAGGCTCCCAAACTCGACGTGGCGGTAGCTAAAGCCTCAAAAAGATACGCGTTACCATTTGAAGATATGGGAACCCTAAAGGATCCTCTTGACAAGAGAGCCGACACCTTTCTCAAAGGTGCCTGGGAGTCGGCGGGGGGATGCCTGAGACCGGCCATAGCAGCGGCTTGCACGTCACGCTCCCTTATGATCTGGATTGACAACTTAGAGAAACAACTGAGGGATGGGGTACCCAGAAATAAGGTGTTAGACTCTATTCCCATGATTAGAGGTGCCGCGGCATTTCTAGCCGATTCGTCTGCCGATTCGATTAAATTAACGTCTAAATCTGCAGCCCTCTCGAATGCCGCACGCAGAACCCTGTGGCTCAAAAGCTGGCCAGGAGATTTACAAACTAAACACAAACTGTGTTCTATTCCGTGTGAAGGCAAGTTTCTCTTTGGAGAGACTCTAGACGACATCCTGCAAAAAGCAGGCGATAAAAAGAAAGGGTTCCCCATCCTACCTCAAACGTTCAATAAACGGCCCTTTCGGAGTAGGAAATTCTTTAGAAGAAGACCGCCAAGAGAACAAAACCGCTGGGATGATGGGAAAAGAAGAGAAAGAGGTTTCCTCTTCGGTAGTTCCCCACGAGATAAGAAACCCCCCCCTAAGTGACATCTCCCCCAGGGTGGGAGGGAGGTTGTCTCAATTCCTCCCGGCCTGGGAAAAAATCACTACCAGCCCCTGGATACTAAATCTAATACACGCGGGTCTTCAAATAGAATTTTTTTCCCTACCCCCCCGACATTATGTAGTAACTTCACCGAGGTCTTCTCCCCAACAACAAGAAGCTCTAGAACTCGAAATCCTAAAATTATTGGACAAAAATGTCATTCTGGAAGTTCCCCCTCTGGAGAGGAAGGAAGGTTTCTACTCCCCATTATTTCTGGTTCCCAAACCAGACGGGTCTTTCCGGACCATAATAAACTTACGGAAACTAAACACTTACGTAAAAAACAAACGATTCAAAATGGAATCAATAAAGTCGACAATAAAAAACCTGTTTCCGAACTGTTTCATGGTAGTTCTAGATCTCAGCGACGCGTATTATCACGTCCCCATCCACAAGAATTCTCAAAAATTCCTCAGACTGGCAGTGGTCATGAAAGGGCAGATAAGGGAATACCAATACAGAGCCCTTCCCTTTGGCATATCAATCGCACCTCGCATCTTCACCAAATTGGTAGCAGAGATGATGGCACATCTAAGGGAAGAGGACATCTTAATCGTTCCATATTTGGACGACTTTTTGATTGTCAGCAGCTCGGCCCAACTCTGCAGTCAGCATTGCCAAAGAGTGATAGACATTTTGGGAAAACTAGGCTGGTTGGTGAACCTTCAAAAATCAAAACTGGAACCAACCAGGGTTCAGGAATTTTTGGGTCTTACTTTGGATTCAAGTTCCCAAGAATGTCGCCTCCCAGTTCAGAAAAGACAAAAGATATTACATCTAGTGTCGGAAGCTTGCTCAAAACCATCCATGTCTCTGAGGAAGGCGATGTCGTTACTAGGGTCCCTCTCTGCTTGCCTTCCAGCAGTTCAGTGGGCGCAGCTCCACACGAGACCCCTCCAGTGGGACATTTTAAAAAACCAGAGTTTACTGAGAGGTCGGTTAGAGGGTCGCATGACTCTAAGTTCGCCTGTTATTCATTCCCTAAACTGGTGGTTAAATCCCACCAATCTATCAAAAGGGATTCCATGGGTAATAGAAAACCCTCAGATAGTAACAACAGACGCAAGTCCCACAGGGTGGGGGGCTCACCTGAACAACAAAGTCGCTCAGGGGGTATGGTCATGTCAGGAACTCGAGACTTCCTCAAACCAAAAAGAGCTGAGAGCGGTGAATCATGCACTACGTTTTTTCCTAAGAGAATTACAAGGGCATCATGTCCGAATTTTTTCAGACAACAAAGTAGTTGTAGCTTACTTGAATCACCAGGGGGGTACCAGGTCTCAAACACTAATGGAAACTACCTCCGAAATTCTCAGCCTAGTGCAGAACAGTTTTCTATCCATTTCAGCCCTACACATAAAAGGGGTAGAGAACCAGGAAGCGGACTTTCTAAGTCGTACCCAACTAAAACAAGGGGAATGGTCCTTGAATCAGGGAATCTTCAAAAAAATCACAGACTTATGGGGCATCCCTGTAATAGACCTCTTTGCAAACAGGCACAACAAGAAGGTGAAAACCTTTTGCTCCTTAGATCCCAGAGGGAATCCTCGGGCAGTAGACGCATTTACGATTCCCGGGACACACACTCTTGCATACGCATTTCCTCCCATCATCCCCATCCCAGCAGTTCTGCGAAAAATCAGGCAGGACAAATCCAGACTTATCCTAATAGCCCCCTTCTGGCCCAAAAGGGCCTGGTTCTCCTGGCTGAGGATGCTATCGATCACAGATCCCTGGGTCCTTCCGGATCTTCCGGACCTTCTGTCTCAGGGACCGGTGTTCCACCCCCAGTCAGAGAATCTCCACTTAACAGCGTGGAATTTGAGAGGTCACTATTGAGGGATAGAGGTTTTTCTAACAAACTAGTTTCTACACTAATGAAAAGTAGAAAACCAGTGACCACAAAAATATATGGTAAAACTTGGCAAAAATTTGTATCCTCCTCCGGGGTCAGGTTACAAGACGGGGTTCCAGTGACTGAAATATTAGAATTTCTACAAAAGGGGTTAGACCTGGGCCTTTCAATAAGTACCTTAAAAGTACAAATATCAGCTCTAGGAGCACTTTACTGTGAAAACATAGCAGCAAACCCTTGGGTGATGCGGTTTATCAGAGCAGCCGCAAGGTCTAAACCTGTAACAGTAAAAAAATTACCAACTTGGGACTTGAACCTGGTCTTGTCAGCCCTGACAGAACCCCCGTTTGAACCTGTAGAGTCAATACCTCTTAGGATTCTATCACTTAAAACTGCCCTCCTAATAGCCCTGACATCGGCCCGCAGAATAAGTGATCTCCAAGCCCTGTCCGCAAACCCTCCCTTTACACAAATCCTGGATGATAAGGTTGTACTAAAAACAGACCCTGCCTATCTACCCAAAGTAGCATCCATATTTCACAGGTCCCAGGAAATAATCCTTCCTTCCTTCTGTCCAGACCCTAAAAATAGGAAAGAAGAAAAATTCCACACACTAGATGTGAGAAGGTGTCTAATCCAATATATTAAATCCACCCAACAGTGTAGGAAGGAAGGGTCTCTTTTTATCTGTTTCCAGGGGCCTAGGAAAGGACTCAAAGCTTCTAAGAGCACTATAGCACGATGGGTAACAGACGCAATAGCCTTGGCCTACTCATCCACCGGGAACGCCGTCCCACAAGGACTGAAGGCCCACTCTACAAGGGCTATGGCGACCTCCTGGACCGAAAGGTCAGAGGTACCATTAGACCAAATCTGTAAGGCGGCCACCTGGTCTTCACCTTCAACCTTTTTCAGACACTATCGCCTAGACCTAGCCTCCTCGTCTGACCTAACCTTCGGAAGAAGGGTTCTACAGGCTGTGGTCCCTCCCTAACCAATATATCTCTGCAATTCTCTCTGGTGTGCTGTCATGGGCGACTGAGAAAGTCATAGTTACTCACCGATAACGGTGTTTCTCAGAGCCCATGACAGCACCTACTTATTCCCCCCCTCATCACGTGTGCGGTGAGCACATTATTTTGTGTGAAGTGCCTTTTTATATAGACACGGTGTTTACCTGTTAAGCAATATGATAAATTGTACTTTTTCTGTTGTTGTAACTAACCTGGAGGACCTCCGATGCTCTGTAAACAAAACTGATGCAGGGGAGAGGTACC
Organism: Ranitomeya variabilis; assembly: GCF_051348905.1. Classification (NCBI taxonomy): domain Eukaryota; kingdom Metazoa; phylum Chordata; class Amphibia; order Anura; family Dendrobatidae; genus Ranitomeya; species Ranitomeya variabilis. The sequence goes on along the minus strand of NC_135234.1, from coordinate 638,003,370 downwards.
GCCCTTTTATCCTGTAGGTTTCCTGTCCCTGAAGGGCGGATCCCCTCTCTCTGGTGTGCTGTCATGGGCTCTGAGAAACACCGTTATCGGTGAGTAACTATGACTTTAATAACAAACAAAAAAACCATCAAATAATAATGTTCAGTTATGCACTCAATACTTGGTCGGGAATCCTTTGGCAGAAATGACTGCTTCAATACGGCGTGGCATGGAGGCAATCAGCCTGTGACACTGCTGAGATGTTATGGAGGCCCAGGATGCTTCAATAGCGGCCTTAAGCTCATCCAGAGTGTTGGGTCTTGCGTCTCTCAACTTTCTCTTCACAATATCCCACAGATTCTCTATGGGGTTCAGGTCAGGAGAGTTGGCAGGCCAATTGAGCACAGTAATACCATGGTCAGTAAACCATTTACCAGTGGTTTTGGCACTGTGAGCAGGTGCCAGGTCGTGCTGAAAAATGAAATCTTCATCTCCATAAAGCATTTCAGCCGATGGAAGCATGAAGTGCTCCAAAATCTCCTGATAGCTAGCTGCATTGACCCTGCCCTTGATGAAACACAGTGGACCAACACCAGCAGCTGACATGGCACCCCACACCATCACTGACTGTGGGTACTTGACACTGGACTTCAGGCATTTTGGCATTTCCTTCTCCCCAGTCTTCCTCCAGACTCTGGCACCTTGATTTCCGAATGACATGCAAAATTTGCTTTCATCAGAAAAAAGTACTTGGGACCACTTAGCAACAGTCCAGTGCTGCTTCTCTGTAGTCCAGGTCAGGCGCTTCTGCCGCTGTTTATGGTTCAAAAGTGGCTTGACCTGGGGAAATGCTGAAATGCTTTATGGAGATGAAGATTTCATTTTTCAGCAAGACCTGGCACCTGCTCACAGTGCCAAAACCACTGGTAAATGGTTTACTGACCATGGTATTACTGTAATCAATTGGCCTGCCAACTCTCCTGACCTGAACCCCATAGAGAATCTGGGGGATATTGTGAAGAGAAAGTTGAGAGACGCAAGACCCAACACTCTGGATGAGCTTAAGGCCGCTATTGAAGCATCCTGGGCCTCCATAACATCTCAGCAGTGTCACAGGCTGATTGCCTCCATGCCACGCCGCATTGAAGCAGTCATTTCTGCCAAAGGATTCCCGACCAAGTATTGAGTGCATAACTGAACATTATTATTTGATGGTTTTTTTGTTTGTTATTAAAAAACACTTTTATTTGATTGGACGGGTGAATTATGCTAATTTATTGAGACAGGTTTTTTGGGTTATCAGGAGTTGTATGCCAAAATCATCAGTATTAAAACAATAAAAGACCTGACAAATTTCAGTTGGTAGATAATGAATCTATAATATATGAAAGTTTAATTGTAATCATTACATTATGGTAAATAATGAAATTTTACACTATATGCTAGTTTTTTGAGAAGGACCTGTGTGTGTGTGTGTGTATATATATATATATATATATATATATATATATATATATATATATATATATATATATATATATATATATATATATATATATTTATTGTTTTAACCCCTTAATGACTGCCAATACGTCTTTTAAAGGGAACCTGTCACCTCGTTTTTTCGGTATGAGATAAAAATACTGTTAAATAGGGCCTGAGCTGTGCATTACAATAGTGTAGTTTGTGGACCCCGATTCCCCACCTATGCTGCCGAAATACGTTACCAAAGTAGTCGTTTTCGCCTGTCAATCAGGCTGGTCAGGTCGGATGGGCGTGGTGTCTTCCCCCAGATCTTGCGTAGTTTTCCGTTGGTGGCGTAGTGGTGTGCGCATGTCCAAGGTCCCGAATCCTGCACAGGGGTGTGAAAATAGCAGCGATGTCCGTTATTCCATTGGTGATCGGTGGGCGCGGCCATCTTGCTTTGGCCGCGCGTGCGCAGAAGCGGCGCTCTGCTGGCCGCGGCTTCAGGAAAATGGCCGCGCCCACCGATCACCAATGGAATAACGGACATCGCTGCTATTTTCACACCCCTGTGCAGGATTCGGGACCTTGGACATGCGCACACCACTACGCCACCAACGGAAAACTACGCAAGATCTGGGGGAAGACACCACGCCCATCCGACCTGACCAGCCTGATTGACAGGCGAAAACGACTACTTTGGTAACGTATTTCGGCAGCATAGGTGGGGAATCGGGGTCCACAAACTACACTATTGTAATGCACAGCTCAGGCCCTATTTAACAGTATTTTTATCTCATACCGAAAAAACGGGGTGACAGGTTCCCTTTAACTGACCTGAGATATAAGAGAATTTCGTCCCCATACAGCTGTCGGCTGTACACTATAGCTGACAACTTGCTGTATTAGCCAAGATCAGTGTTTGCACCGTCCAAATCTGTTTAGCCCCTTAGATGCTGTTGTCAATAGTGACTACATCATTATAAATGGTTAACAGAGTGTGGGGGCTTCCTCTTTATCCCAATTGGTGCCCTCCGATCATGATTTTGTGGTCCTGATGGTTTGTCATGGCAATTCACGACCATATAGCGGCCTTAGAGTCTGACGGCTGTTGTAACCTGTTCAGAAGTTAGTGGCATTTAGGTGGTAAAAATACACATTTTCATTTCTGTCATACCATTTTGCATTAATTCCTGAAAAGCACCTGAAGGGTTAATAAACTGCCTGACAGCAGCTTTCAATATGTCAGGGGGTGCTGTTTTTAAAATGGTATAACTTTGGGGGGTTTCCCAATATATAGGTCCACTAAATGCACTTCAACCCCTTCATGACCGTGGGATTTTTCATTTTTCTGTGTTCGTTTTTCACTCCCCTCCTTCCCAGAGCCATAACTTTTTTATTTTTCCGTCAATTTGGCCATGTGAGGGCTTATTTTTTGCGGGACGAGTTGTACTTTTGAACGACATCATTGGTTTTACCATGTCGTGTACTAGAAAACGGGAAAAAAATTCCAAGTGCGGTGAAATTGCAAAAAAAAGCCATTATGATTCTCCAGGTAATTACGAGTTCATAGACACCTAACATGACTAGGTTATTTTTTACCTAAGTGGTGAAAAAAAATTCCAAACTTTTCTAAAAAAAAAAAAAAAAAAAATTGCGCCGATACTCGTAGCGTCTCCATTTTTCATGATCTGGGGTCGGTTGAGGGCTTATTTTTTGCGTGCCGAGCTGGCGTTTTTAATGATTCCAATTCTGTGCAGATACATTCTTTTGATCTCCCGTTATTGCATTTTAATGCAATGTCGCGGCGACCAAAAAAACGTAATTCTGGCGTTTCGATTTTTATTCTCGTTACGCCGTTTAGCGATCAGGTTAATGCTTTTTTTTTTATTGATAGATTGGGCGATTCTGAACGCGGCGATACCAAATATGTGTAGGTTTGATTTTTTTTTTTTATTGATTTATTTTGATTGGGGCGAAAGGGGGGTGATTTAAACTTTTTATATTTTTTTTTATTTTTTTCACATTTTTTTTAACTCTTTTTTTTTTTTACTTTTGCCATGCTTCAATAGCCTCCATGGGAGGCTAGAAGCAGGCACAGCACGATCGCCTCTGCTACATAGCAGCGATCTGATGTTCGCTGCTATGTAGTAGAAAATCAGGTGTGCTGTGAGCGCCGACCACAGGGTGGCGCTCACAGCTACCGGCGATCAGTAACCATAGAGGTCTCAAGGACCTCTATGGTTACAATGGAGAAGCATCGCCGACCTCCGATCATGTGACGGGGGTCGGCGATGCCGTCATTTCCGGCCGCCCGGCCGGATGCGGTAGTTAAATGCCGCTGTCTGCGTTTGACAGCGGCATTTAACTAGTTAATAGCGGCGGGTGAATCGCGATTTCACCCGCCGCTATTGCGGGCACATGTCAGCTGTTCAAAACAGCTGACATGTCCCGGCTTTGATGCGGGCTCACCGCGGAGCCCTGCATCAAAGCAGGGGAGCTGACATCGGACGTACTATCCCGTCCGATGTCAGTAAGGGGTTAATCATGGATAGGTCCCTAAAAAAAAAAAAATTTAGTAAATTTATTTTTGTAAATAAAATAACATTTTACAAATGGTGCTGATGTAAAGCAGACATGTGGGAAATGTTATTTATTAATGTTTTGCTGTGGTATGACTATCTGGATTAAAGGGATAATCATTCAAATCAAAGTTTGAAAATTGCTAATTTTTTAACATTTTTCTCAAATTTCTGATATTTTTATAAATAAACACAAAACATATCAACCTAAGTTTACCATTATCATATACTATAATATGTCACGAAAAAACAGTTTCAAAATCACTGGGATTTGTTGAAGTATTCCAGAGTTATTACCACATAAATTGACACTGGTCAGATTTCAAAAATTTGGCTCCGTGATTAAGGGGTTAAATATCTTTTACTAAGCTCCTCTCGGCTGATTTTTCACCACAAAAAAACTGTTTTAGCACTAGACACATGTATTTAATGGGAACTTTTTTCCCAAACGCTATTACCTGCAAATATGGGGTTAATCTGCAGGTAAATGGGATTCTGAAGCTGTGGACTCTGAAAGTCCAGAAACTGGGAGGCAATTAACTTTATTCCTCCCGGAAGCCACAGGCTTTCAGTCATAAAGGCTCAGCTGGCGCAACTTGAGTTACCACTTAATACCTAGTGAGCAGGGGCTGTAACCATGCTTTTGCACTGACTGACAGCCGGTACTGACGCTGCACCCGTGTGACTGAAAGCCCGGAGGAATAAAGTTAATTTCCTCCCGTGGCTGTCAGTGTAGCGGCCACATAACGTTAGTATACAATTTACCTGCAGATTAACCCAGTGAAATTACCTTTATTCCCCCTGGCATTTTCACATTTTTAGACATAGAGCCAGCTGTCAGTCAGTACCAGCCACCACTCACTAGGTTATCAGCGGTGTCTGAAGCTGCACCTCTGTGACTGAAAGCCCAATACTTCAGGGAGGAATAAAGTTAATTTCATCCCAGCAGCGAGGCTTTCAGTGCAGTGGCAGTGCAGCTTCACAACGCTATTTACCTGCAGATTAACCCCCATATCTGCAGGGAAATACCAGTTTGGGACATGAGCGATTCCCTTTAAGTTAAAGGAAGAAGAGAATTTCCCAAAAACTTCTAAGACAAACGAGTTCTATATATTTTAAAAATGTTACAGACTTTTTTCTAGGGTTTCATTGTAACAAAGGAACAAAGATCATTATCTTTAAAATGTAGTTTTAATTGTCCTTTTTTACATTTGTACTGCAGCTGAAGAGGAGGCCAATGAAGTAGATGTCCTAGGAGATGACACTGAGGTAATTACAATGTTAATTTGCATTCTAACACGAGATTAAGCCAAGCTGCCAATCAGTTGTGGCAGCATGATTGGACTACATTGCAGCAAGTTTACTAGTCTAGCGATCATTTATTTCTGATAAAACATAATTTTATCAAAAGTACAACAAGCAGCCCAGCAAGTGACACATCACTGCAGTTAGAGATTTGTTTCTACATTATTCTGCTCTCAGATTAGGTGACAAAATGCTGGTGACAGATTAATTTATAATGCTGAGATCAGTTTACACATCAATGTTTCAGACCTTGGTGCATGGACCGTGGCTGCGGGTCTCCTAACCTGAAATCATAAGCCTTATCAGGATATGCTCTGCAGTCTACCCAGACATTGAAACACAGATGTGTGAATCCAGTCTTACAGATGTGCCTTTTCTGGGGTGGCTGGGGGCAGATGTTTTTAGCTGGGGGGGGGGCAATAACCATGGTCCCTCTCTAGGCCCTCAGTCACTGGCTTTCCCACTCTGGCGGAGAAAATTGCGCGGGAGCCCAGGCTAGTTTTTTCCGTGATTTAACCCTTTATTTTAACCTAGAGCTCCAAAATTTTTCACACACAAACTACTAACATTATTAGTGAGGAGTATGTAAAAAAATATAACGGATATGAAATTGTTTACTGTATGTAAACCATGTCTCATATCCTGTCGGGTTTGGTAAGGAGATGGCAAAAGCCGGCAATTGAATTACCGTCTTTTATGCTATCTAGCTCTAAGTCCTGGATTCTAATCCCACCTTGGACAACATCTGCAAGGATTTTCTTTGTTCTCCCCGTGTTTGCGGGGGTTTCCTCCGGGTTCTCCGGTTTCCTCCCACATTCCAAACACATACTGATAGGGAATCTAGATTGTGAGCTCCATCGGGGACAGCGACGATAATGTATACAAAACTGTAAAGCGCTACGGAATATGTTAGCGCTATATACAAATAAATATTATTATATTATAAAATATATATATATATATATATATATATATATATATATATATATATATATATATATATATATATATATATATATATATATTCGAGTATAAGCCAACCCCCCCCCCCCCCCCCCCCTAATTTTGCCACAAAAAACAGGGAAAACTTAATGACTCGAGTATAAGCCTAGGGTGGAAAATGCAGCAGCTACCGGTAAATTTCAAAAATAAAAATAGATACCAACAAAAGTAAAATTAAATGAGATATTAATAGGTTAAGTGTTTTTGAATATCCATATTGAATCAGGAGCCCCATGTAATGCTCCATACAGCTCATGATGGGCTCCATAAGATGCTCCATAGAAAATACGCCCCATGTAATGCTCCATACAGTTTATGATGGGCCCCATGAGATGCTCCATATTAAAATATGCCCCATGTAATGCTGCACAAAGGTTAATAATGGCCCCATAAGATGCTCCATAGACACATTTCCCCATACAGTACTGCATAAAGGTTAATAATGGCCCCATAAGATGCTCCATAGAGATATTTGCCCAATATAATG